>NW_027423712.1:0-741666 GCF_013202065.1 Cotesia typhae
AGATGTGGGAGAAAAATTAAAAATTGGTTTCATGAGGTGTCACTTATTTTATTTTATTTTATTTTTTTTTTTCGTTGACATAAACAGTGCTTGGGTAGATTTATTATTGTACTATTATAGAGGTTTGTAGTTTCAACACACATGCGATCAATATTTATTGCACAGACGAATTCGAAGATAGCCCGATTGAATAGCTTATCGGGAGCTTTTCGATTCATAAATTAAAGTGACATTAAACTCAATTATTTAATTCTGATAAATATTGCACGACTTTGTCATTAAATATCATGCAGTGGTTTCATAATTTTTAAATATTTTTTTAATAATAATGATTTTATTTGTTTTTGAAATACAACCAGATATTAAAATTGTTATGATATTAAGAGTATCATGAATACGGTAAAGAAAGTTCTTGGCCTTTAGCTAATATAGGAACATTTGGTTTGCGTCAGGTCTATTTTGTTATCACTATTTCAGAAGGCACTTTCTCCGTTGATAAAGGCGCCACTGTCATTATTGGGAGAGTCTTCACACCCATTGCTCCAATATTCCCAGTATTGTTTAGAGGTTGGTTGGAGTTCATCCAGACATTCCACAGGGTTTTTAACATTTTGTCTTATTATGCTTTTCAGCAACACTGGAAAAAATAATTTTTTGGAGTATTGCAAATAGATTATAATTGAAAGACAGAAGTTAAATAATTTGGCTTATTTAGCAGAATATTTCAGAAATATTGGGATGCATTGAGTGATAATACTACTACAAATAGAACATCGTGCCGGTAAATATAAACCCCAAGTGGACACTGTAAAAAGTGACAAGCGAAAAGAACAAATAGTTAATACAATCAATTGAAAGCAAACAAAAGCGAGAGAAATGCACATTAGCGCAAAAGTTGGCCTGATATTGGCTCATGTTAGCATTGAATATCGAATCGATATTTGTACTCCAGCCTCTGCCGTTCGAAAAGACAACGAGCTGAATTGCGTAATACCCTCCAAGTGTCAGAGAAGATAAGAGCGTACTTATGGTTGTCGGGTGATTTAAAACGAAATTGAAGCGTTATGCAACAACAGGAAAATTTGTTCGACTTCCGGTGAACAGGGTCAGATGAGCAATAAACAATGGGGGCCATTACTTCGTGACAATGTTCTCAAACGGCTTAATGAAAGACACAGAAGCGATATCCTCCTTTATTATGATCAGCTCACAAATAATCAAATATTTGCATGTATACGCACTGTTGTTTTCGCCAATATACGCGTCATCATTAGTGATAAATAGCAGCGTATATATATTTATTTATTTGCGATGTAATAACATTATTGATGATATGTTTTGTTACTTGTTGTAATAATAATGTTATTGGTTGTCATAACAAAGTAGCCAAATAAAAGCCAGTTGTTAGTGATATCGCTTGCCGTTAAGCCGGAGAATCCTATCGTTGGCGCCTGTTGGCTGTGTTGCAGATGAAACAGTGCGTATGGTCAACATAAATGACATATATATGCATAATTACCTTCATAAACATAATAATCATTGAATATTGCCAGCTTGTTAATAAAATGAAATTTATGTACAACAGAAATAAAGAATGAATGTTTATTATTGTCCTTTTTTTTAATGAATATGACAAAACTTATTGGTTTGTGCCATTTGTTGTTTAAAAACGTTAATTATACATGGGCTGATTTAGAGTTGGACCATGGGCCTTTCTGGCGAATTTATGCAGTATAACAATGCAGACAGCACAAAATAAATACTAATTGACAAAAAGTAAAAGTTGAATACACGAGTACTTTGCCCGATCATATTAGCTTTCTTTTGTTTTAAATACCTATTGGCCTCTAACGAGTTTATAATATATTTAAATAAAATATAAAAGCTGGCCTATTTAAATATTTAAAAGATAAACCAAACCATATTGTTGATAGATTTTTTTTTACTACACCAGAGAAAAAATTACTATTAGAATACCTTATTGGCCTGCGCAACTCTTTTTCTTTTTATTTTGTTTTTTATTAATGATTCATCATCAAAAATGTTATATTTCGCACATTTTCACAATTATCGCATAGTAACAATTGTGGTATTTGTTGATCTATCATTAACAGGCAATATATATACATTTTTTTTTATGCTGATCGAAGAATATTTATAGCTTCAGTATTTAAGCTGATAATTAAAATAAACTGGGTGTTTAAAAAAATAATACTTAAGATGAATAAATAATTTAATCGTATTGTATAGGCTTGTATTCATTTTAGTTTACAGATACGCAGAGAATTTAAAAACTTTTTTTTAGTTGAGGCTTGTGTAAAATAGAATGCCAAATAGCTTATAAATGCTACAGACAAAAATGATAATAAAGATTTTTATAGCTTTAACATTAGATAAGACGTTATTTGCTGCTCATTACAGTTATTGTTGTTGTTATTATTATTAATATATTGCGCCATTGTTATGCCATTAGCAATATTGACATAGGCGTGTTCTCCGTTGTTTAAATATTTATTACACATCATTAAGATTGCGTATTACGTTACCTTTTGTTATTGCTCGAATTTTCTTTTCCTTTGCGTGTTCTTCTTTTCTATTCTGATACAGAATGTCGAGGAAGAGTGAAATAGATGTTGAAGATACAGTTGAGCCTATATTGTCATGGGCTTGGTTATTTATTTAGCATTGAAAAATAAAAGATATTTATTAAAAGAGTATCAACATGAATAACTGTGATTGGTAATTAACAAATTTCTGTACTTAAACAAATTCAGTGCATCGATGGTTTAAATATCATTGTTATATAATAATATATTTTCTCATCATTGGTATCAAATTAATTACTCATTAATTTTGTTTCATTTGTTTGCTTAAGATTATACATATATTTACATAATATTGTCATGGATACTGCCTTGGCCTGCCAATTGGATTACAGTCGCAATTTCATGGTATTGATGTGTTATTAAACGCTATTCGAGAGTTTGTCGCGTTATTACCTGATGCCTTTGGCTTCCTTTTTGTTGCTGGGCTCATATTTAGCAATATTTAAATCGTAATGTCTTGAGTTTCATGGGAAAATGGGATGTTTTCATTTTTTTTCAGCTTATATATCAAAGTATTGTAAATTTTTCATACACAGTAAAATATCTTTTACACTTAGCATAAAAGCAAAGCCACGACATTTTAAAATATTGATAAATTAATAATAGCCATCATTTGCTGGTTCATACCGCGGCGGTTGTGCGGCCCTGAAGCCCCGCGACAAAACGCTCTGCTTCTGTTACGAACCGGTGATTGATCAGCCCAGATAATTTATCATAAAATAACCGCAATACCATTTAAATTAGCCTTTGCATTTTCGTTGTTTAAATTTCTGGCGAACACCAATATTGGTACCAGCAAGGGTAACATTAATGTTATAATAATACTATTGTCAATAGTATGATATTTTGTCGAGCGTACAGATTTTAAAACTAATATCATGACTGAATTAAATAGCTATTTTCAAATTGTTGCGGTGTAATATATTTATAATAAGTTTGAGGGCGTACATAATATATACGCTTACCAGTTACTGAGGAAAATATGGTCAATAATTTTGTTCACATGGTCTTTTACGAATACTGCTTAGCCTCTCAACAGTTCATTTTTGCCACCAATATTTGTTATCGTTCATTATCTCGATCACTTATCAACATCATCTTATCATAAAGCATTCGTTTAGTTGCATATTTTTATTCTTTGCAACCATCATAAATAAAATAACATGCCTTCTTACTACAATAATAAACAGCACAGCAGTTTTATGTTCGTAGTTTTTAGTTTTTTTTTTGTCGAATTGCTATCCGTGACGCTTATAAAAGTTGCGTACTTATTTCTCAAGCTTGATAGACGGGTTCTTTTTTATTTGGAGTGAAATTTTTCAAAAAAATTTCTTAAAAATAACTAACTTCATTTTTACTTCATACTTTATGAAATACACAAGCAAACAAGCCTATATGTATATATATAATATTCATTTATTTAGATACTTGGTGGCTTTAAACAACACACATATTATTATATATATATACATATATATATGTTGTTGTTGTTGGTTGCTACAGCAGTTGCTGTTGCTACATATGGCGGTTAAGGCGGCGTTGTTGTTGCGCAGAGATCACATGATGGACATGGGCTACGGTTTCAGTTTAATGTCTTCTTTTGATAAGGCTTTGCAGCGTTAAACCGTCACTCTCGTACATTGATATTCAGCAGCTGGGCATTCGCCATATTGTGTATCGGTATTGAGCTTAATGATGTAACAGGATTTATTAGTTAAATAATGGGAAAAATATAGATAATTTACCATAATATTGTCACCATTAAAATACTGCTGCAATAAAATTACCACGAAGCATCACGGTGTCATAAAACTCGGGAACATATTTAGATTTTGTTGTAGTTATTGAACTCTGAAATTTTTTGTTCCCGACATGATTTGGCTGAAACGAAACATTTGATCTTCGCGAATTCATTTTTCTGTTCGTTTGTGGACATATCATCGCCGTTGTTGCGCCAGTTAGCGCTTGCGATGCCGCTTCTGTTACTACGCCGCGCTGCGATCTGTTGTTCAATATGCGTCATATATACTTAAATTACCACACAAAAGAGCACAAACAAAAAAAGAGTTATAAAGAAAGCGATTCCAAAAAATAATAAGATCCTTTTAGTTCACACACGAAACAGTAATGGCTACTTATCCAGTTAGCTAGGGAACACATGAGATCACCCGCCAGGTTAGTTCGCAGGTGCCGTTTATTATAGTTTCCTAACTGTCAAAGTATCAGCTGGAGTGCCGATATTAGGAACGATTGTGGTGCCTATGAACACCTCTTGGCCATGGGGGCCATCATCTCTCAGGTTGCTTTTCATCTTTCGCCTGAGCCAGCCAGAGGCTGAGCAATACGAGCACGGGTTAGTGAAGGTTTCTGCAGAAGAAAAATTGATTGATTTGATTACGAGGCCAAACGATCATTGTAAAAGGTTGTCACTGACATTTTTGGTTTGTTTAACAAAATAATTTAGAAAAATTGCATTTACCTGTTGTGCTCAATAAACCATTAATTTTTTTGCGAGACTTATTTGTTACAAAAATAGTACCAATTTTAATTTACGTCATTAGTTTATGAGTAATATAACTGGGTTTAGCTAACAAAATATCCTAAAAATAATTTTAAAATTGCATTTTTAATTTTATTAAAATTTCACAAACTATTTTCTTTTTTCATTTTCGTTGTACTTATTTGTTTAATAAAAATTAAACAATTTATTTTATCGCCTGTTGCTTTTAAATGTGCCTAACACAAATTGATTTTTGAGCTTAAAAAGGCTTACCTCAATTTTTTTTTGCCATAATTTGTTTGTTAAAAATTATTGTCACTCCGGTGTTTGCCATTTGAAAGGAATATTACCTCTACACAGATGAGCTGGCTGAGTGAGCTTCAAACATTGTATGAGGTGGAGGTCACGATAATAGGTAAAATCATTACCGCCAACAGCTGACTTTCGCCTACCGTCTTCAACAGCTCGGACACACGTGTTCAGCACATGCCTATTTGTTAGCGCGGAACATATCGCTGCTGCATGTACCAATAGATATCGATATTTTGCATACGATAACATAAAATAAAACCAGCCGCATGACATTGTTTTCATTTGATAAAGCAGTGTTTCACTTTTGCAATTGTCTGTACTCCAATGGGAGATATTATGAAAATATCTACCTTGATGAATAGAATTTTAAAATATTAAAACCCTTTAGTTAGCCGATGTTGGAAGAGCTGACATAATGATATTTGCTTTCGAACATTATCGCCAGAGATCAGAGGTTTTTATCGAGAACATCCCACATTTGTTGAAATAAACCACATCGCACAAAAAGTATGACAGCTTATGTGACATTCATTCATTTTTTTAATATTTCTTCTTATTTATTTATATAAAAATTATCAAATTTCAAAAGCTTGGACAATATCTCTCAATCTATTATTCAATCAACTTTTGCACCATTTATATGTATATAGTATAAATATATATATATATATATATATATATATAAAGAGTATATATATATATATATATATATATATATATATAAATCTCACATAGTAAGAGATGTAATCAATACGCAATTGATTCTGCCTTTTATTACCCATCATTTTTCTAATTAATAGATGCATCAATAAAATCTTGATTCAAAGAATCCATTAAAAATGTACAGTTTGAATTTAAATTAAAATCGTAATTTTATACAACAACAGCCATGACATAGGTGCTACAGACTGCTCAAAATTTCTAGTTGCTTTACTTCAATTAATTTCTCAAATTTCCAAAAGATTTATGAAATGACTTATTTCTTTTCTGCTTTTAACATGTGACACTTTTAAAATGCCTTTTGCCAGTTTTTCTTGAAAAAATAAACAAACAGTTAACTTACCTCATTTTCAGCCATCGGTAATATGCCGGCCAGTTGCCAGCCACCAAATAAGGTTGTCATAAAGATAGCGAGATAGTCAGCTACCAATTACTGACACACGCGGATGCCACTTGCTGCCGCCGATACAAATACGATTTGCTATCAGTAGACTTACACAATAACAATATTTACCAACACAAAGAAATATTGAAACATCAATTTAAATTCAACCGCAGCAAGAATATACTCGACGATAGGGCTCAATGATCTCTTTTACTTGCAAATTATTTTTGGCCAATAACAGTACCACGTTCATGTTGACACAATGCGCACAAAGACATAACAGAGATTTCCACAAAGATTTTTCGCGGACACTGCGGGTATATGATCGCACCATTGTTGTTTTCCGACAGAATGCCAACAAAGCCAATGGTTAAGAGTTGTTATCATCGCCGCTTGCCGCCCGCAGCGATTGTCGAATTGAAAAGAATAGCTTTTATTAGGTCGGGAGAAAAACCTCGAATACAGCTTGCCGAAATTGCCAAAGATATTATGAAATTGAGAAAGCGTACTCACAGCCACAGTTGGTAAATAAGCAATGGAGCGAATAACCGTCGATATACGTTATTGTTATTTGTAAAAAACATTATTTATTTTTAAGAAATATGATTACGTAAATGTCATCGCACAAAAAGCAGTTTGAATCAAACATCGCCAACAAAGCAGGCGTGGCGGGTTGTCAGTTATCGCAAGATTCTTTTTAAATAGCTAAATACATAGGTCATAACAGACTCCGTCTTGGCCATTAAAGCCTTTCATGGGGGACAATAACGTTATTTGTAATTATTTATCAATAATTTACAGCAACAATAAATATCCTAATGATAGCACAATAATAATACTAAAATAGAATGAAAATGCTTGTAAATAACGCTGCATAATATCCTTCATTAGCCCGGTAGTGGACTTCACATGTTTGTAATTAAAGAATTAGCAAAACTAATAACACGCCGATGCTGATGTGATTTCAGGAGCCTGGGCTCCTGACTTTCATTAAACATCATCTCCATCCCTTTACTTCAATATCTATCTTCTTTTTTCTCGATTTTTTTTTGTTTTTCATTCAAACTGCAAATAAATAAAAATGGTCTGTGCAGTTTTGGCGCCCATTAATGACAATTGGTGTGGTGACAGCAGTGAAGATGAAGAAGAGAGAAAGAAGAAGTAGTGCGGGTTAGTGAATGAATCAAAGCGATATCAACTGGGGTTGCCGTGTATAGCAGCGTGTATATTTGTCGACCACCAGCCATTGTCCGGCACAAACCATGAATAATGATGCTTCCAGAAGGAAAAGTAAAAGCCCGATTAACGCCATCATTTCGTTTGCCGTGTTTTTTCTTTTCGCACATATTTCCTCTTGAATTTGTTGTTATATACATGTTACATATATATATATATACATATACATACAAGGTTAGTTATTATTATTGGTTATTATTACACATATACATATATATATATAAATGAAGAGAAAGACATTTGTGCTGGACACCTCACACCTTTTGGCTACACAACTGACATTCATTCATTTTTGTCGGCAATACATCAATACGGGAATTCCCAGCCCTCATATAATGCTGTCCTCTTTGGCTGTAACCGTTAGACCTTCACCTCGTGAGCCTATAGCGATAGTTCATTCCCAGGTTGTGTGGCTTATTTAGATTTTCTTATTTTTTTGTTTCTATTTCAGTCTATGCATTTCAAGAAATAGGAAGAGACCATATATCTCATACATATTATTTTCTTTCTACTATAAACATATATAAGAGTTGCTGTATATTAGTGCCCAAAATTATTTTCTTAACAATCATACACAGGTTTCGTAGAAAAGTAAACTATCATATTGTATTTGGCTTTTAAATAATGACCACACGATATATTACACTAACTTCGTTAATACTATTATTCAAATAATATTTGATATTAATATCAATAACTGTAGGATTATTGCTTGCTCTTCCGGCATTTGATGTCGCGCTCTTGAAGCGTTTAGGACAAGCTTGAAGACGAGCTTCAAGATTGTCAATGGGATGCAATTTTTATTTTGCTTTGTTTTAAATAATTCCGTGTCATCTTTGTCTTTAAATAGCTAACCGTGATATTGAAAGTCATTATTGGTTTTTAATTACTGATTATTATTTTTACTTCATTACCACCATAATGATAATAATAATAGAAGGAAATGAAATGGCCTCACCAATTACTCCAAACAATACTCTTTCCCATCGGCTATCGCAACAAAGCATTGAGCTCTTGGTGCCGATAAGCAGCGGCGTCGATGTATCGGGCCCGGCCGCAGTTGTCGCTGTCATCTTCACCTCACGCCGAAAGCCACCTTCCGGAGAGAGCCTTAGTCTTCAATCACCTCGTTACAGTTAACACACCGTTATTCGCCAAACAATCACACAAAGGGAAGTTCAAATGGTTAAGCTGCCAGCCAAAGCCGGGGATCACACTTAACAGCATGGGAAATTACCATTGTCAATGATAGAGAGCCACGGTGTCTTACCGAATGGACCGTATCATTTGTAACCGCTCACGCCTAATAACCCCCGTTATTACTGCCAGCCGGCGGGGAGGCATTTATCCACTAAAGGCATTGAGTCAATTTCACTATAAATTTTCATTTTATTCCCAGCACACCAATACTAATTAATTTCGCATTCAGAAACAAACACAAAACAAAATACCAATATAATTCTTTTCACCAAGACAATTATTGCCTTGTTCTCATTATTTTGCTCAATGTTAATGTTTACTTCTTAAATGGGTGTCAAGACGTTTATTAAAGATGGGTCGTACACAGTATGTGATTTGGAAAATGAAAGTGCGTCTGATAATAAAAACGTTTTACTGAAAATACATAAACAATTAAATGTATTTGTTAGTAAAGTTATTACTTAGGATTTTTTTTTACTTTTGGTAAAACTAGTGCAATTTTAAATGGGTCATAAATAAGTTCTGTAAGCAATTACTTAAAGCCACAACAGCTAATAAAGGTGTCGTTTCACTGCTTTCTTAAAGGAATAGTTGAACTGTTATTATTGGTCATTTTAATGGGTCATTGCATCTTGCCATACCATATATATTTGACAAGCGATGAAATATTTGACGTCACCGGTTACTACGAAGACCTGCAGAGCCGGAGTCAGTGAAAATGGTCAGTCATAGCATTGCTGCTTTTTGAAAGCGTATTTAAAAATTTCTTAGTTCGATCGCTGGGCTGCTTAAAACTTAACTGCTCGATAATTCTATCAATGAGTTAATTAACGTTACTTATTGTGGAGCAAGTGGGTCGGAATAGATATAAATTGCCTGATACGCTCACTAAAGCCGTATTTTTAAGACAGCCAAAGGGCGATTTCTGATTTACTGCTTGAAGAGACCACCTCAAAATATTGGTTAATGTATTAGCTGTTGAACAGCTATAAATTTCAGTATTAACAGCCTCTGCTGAGGGACTTACGAAAATATACAAAATATCAAGACGGAATAGAAACAACGAGAATATTGGGAATGCAGTCGTGGCGACATTGAATACATCTGCGACAAAGTTCGATGAAATGTTGAAATGCTTTGTGAACAGTTATATGGCGCTGGTTGGCCTTCGACATAACCGACAGTAATGACCACAAGGCTAACCGGCTGTGGTTGTAACTGAAATTTGTATATGGTTAATAACAAAAATCAATACGATATTAATAATAATATATCATTGTAATAAATTATTTTTCAATAGGCTGCATTATACCGCCATCGCCATCGTACCATGTTCATCCACAATTGCCCGGCTTTCAACCAGATCACCGTCATTCAAACACTCAATAGCCAATATACCATTTAAAGGGCTATTGCATAAATAATCTAAATTAAACACGAATACCTTCTCTATCGGTCAAACAATACGGAAAGGCGATAGTTGAAGCCGATGACAACATCCAAACACATATAAAAACGAAGGCGATTTCGGTGTCTAAAGACATTGTTCAGTAATTGTCAATTTTTGTACCGTGGAGTTGAGATAGCTTTCTTTTAACTTTGTTTATGTATTTCGATGAATTTGTCGCAACTGAATTAGCTTGTTCAGCGCATTCGTCGCGTTGAAGGCTGGGCCTGCGTGTTCGAAATATTATGATATCATTGTTATACACGGAAGCGTCAGCCGTCACCTTAAAAGATTTTTTAACACACGTATTTTCAAAATTACCTGTAATGCCATTTTTTAATTGAAATTCTTTTTTAATAATTTCACTGTTATGTACTCCTGTAACATTTTAATGTCTGTCAGCGTTATAGTTGTAAAAAAAAGATTGACAGCTCTTAGTACAGCTAACGGAGCATGAAGGTTCATCAAAGCGGAGACTTCAGTCTCACCTCAAGTTGCTTCATTTAAATCATATACTCCTAAATATACATGTCTATTGCCGTCATCATAAATACTTGAGCCATAAGTTTGATTAAGTCAGGAAAATTAACTTTGCTATCAACCATAACTTAAACTTAAACTTTTGATTTTTCGATAAATGGAGCAGATAAAATTTACATATTTCTTACTCCTGCAATTTGTTAATATAATTAAAGAATTATAAAACGGTCAATAAATGTACCTGGGCCTGGAGCACATTAGGTGCGGGCCAAAATCATACAAGCCATTTGCCTTTTTTATTTCTTTTTTTTATCATCTGCTCATAATTATAATAGAACAATATAAGAAGTTTAAGTTTGTGTTCAATTACTTTATTTTAAAATTGCAGGTATTTTCTTGTTTAATAATATTTATTTATTAATTAATAATTAATGATCACTGTTAAACATTAACATTCTCTTATGTTTAGAATAACATTTTGGATACTTGTTTGAGTGAACAGTGAATTAAACCTTTACAGTGACCATGATTTTCCATACCAGACACAGTAACACATAGCACATATATATATAGCATATAAATGAGAATTTATGGTGTCATCATAAATAGAAAGTATAGAACACGCAATGGTAGAAGACAAAAATTACTAAAAATAAAAGTTTTTTTACTTTTTAATACAAAAATAAAATAAATATTGGCCAATATTAGAAAGTCATAAGAGTCTCTTACAAAAAATTATTGTTATTTACATCGGTACACCGACACAAATTGAATTCAGCCACAAAAAACATTGCGATGTCACCAATGCCATTCTGCGCAGAATTCAATGTTGCTTAAGTTGTCAATGTCACGGTTGAATTTACCGACATTCATATTTACTATCATGTCAACGAGCAGCAATATTTGACGACGTGCTTGTGTTGAATGCGGCAGGTTGTATATACATCAGTAGTACGTAATAGCTTTATAAAATATCGTAAAAGGCATTGACAGCCTAGATTTGTTGAGTCATAAATGACATGTAAATTTTTTCTTATTTATTTTATATAATACTTAATGCATGTTATATTTTGTCGTCTTCGCGTATCAGCATTTGACATATCGATAATTTGGCCCATTTAATAAGACGTCCACCTCCGTAATAAAAAAATAAGCACTGCAGATTTTTAATCACAGGCCAATTTTCACTATTGTCAAAACAATCATTAAAAATGTGCTTCGATGAAATACAGTAACAAGCGAGAAATCAGAAAGCAACAATTTAAACTTGTACCAAAATAATAAATGGAATAAGTGCCGAAGAAGGCGCTTTGTTTAAGAGGCCAAAATCAGCAATGAAATACTCAATGTACGATTATTTGTGTTTACCACTTAAATAAACAGAATCAAATAATTATTTACGCTTAGTTGATGTTTTTTGGTCACGCCGAAGGATTTTTGAATGCGGCGTGGACACTCGGCGTCAACATAGTAATCCCCTGAAAGCCATGCCAATAGTTAATGACATTCGCATCACGACGGTGCATGTAGCTTCTTAATGATACTTGTCAAACAAATGATTTTTCTAAATTAATGCTCACACAGATAATAAACGTACATCCACCGAAAAACTGCAACAAATAGACACCTTTTTATTTGTTGTTCATACCTTTTATGTTAATTTCAATCAATCAGAATCAACTTCTCAGACAACAGCTTGTTATCTAGTTTGACACATGCATGTGTCTCAGTAGGTAGCATATTTTCAATAATTTTCAGATTGCTTTCACAGAGGTCATATTATGGGAGCTTGTTAGCCACATATTGGGTGTAGATAAGAATCCGATAGATTTTGATTTATTATTAGTTGGCGATTTATTTATTAATACTTGTACTGTCAGCCCTTTAATTTATTATATTGGTTGTGATTGTTTAGTCCAGAGAATCATTGCAGCTGCAATAGTTGCAGATATTTGTGCCGGGAGCTTGTCGTCAGTATGATGGAATTGCTGTAACATAAGAGTGGTATAATTTTGTTTATTTTTCACAGTTCTACTTAACACAATTGAAATCACCATTTCAAAAACTTATATAATACCATTGAATACTGAAATAAATGATTGCAGATAAACAATAAAATATAAAAGTATTAAAAGAAAAAAGTAGATTTATCAGAAGAAGTTATCAGAGATGTCACATTTTCAGTTATTTACTCTATCTTTTTGCTCGCTTAAATAATCTTTATTCCGAGATGTCATAATACTATTTTATTATTAAATATTATTGTCATCATTATAATAATAATTTATTGTGTTTCATCTATTTTTTAAAACAAAGTTGTGAATTTTGGCAAATATTTTTAAAAAGCGTCATATTACTTGGGATGATTGCAAGTTATTTGAAAGAAAGTTTCAGAGTCATCCATAATGGAGTTCAGATTGTATAGGCGTTTTTTTGAGCTATAATAGGTTTATTTATTTATTAAACAATCTCGCTCAGCTTACCATTAACAGTTCAATAGTCAGCAGGCGTGTGGCCAGTAATGTATAATGAAGATGATTCTGCATGATTTGCACTGCTTGATGAGCTAACAGCTTAGTAATTGTTAAGAAAACTTCGAAAGCAGTGCTTCAACTGCATTCTTTTCAGCATGTAGACGAGCCAGGATTGTCTACTAGCTGAATTACACAAACAAAGTTTATTAGCCTGGTAATACACGCTGCTTACTAGACATGTCAATTTATCAAATGAATACTTCGCCATATTGTGTCTTATAAATCATACTGTCGACAATACTGATATTAATATTTTCGTCAGTTGTATCACATAGGCTAAGATAGATTTTTTGACTTGGTCGATATTCGTTACATTTGTGATGATATTTGTCGCTTATTTAGATTTTTTTCACAGCGAGATAGTGTATTTTTGAGATTTTTACAGTTTTTTTTTGCTTCTCAGTATTTTTTTGGTTTCTGATGAATAAAATAAACTTTTCTTTTATAATTGCAAAAATTTGAATACGTGCTTTGCTGCAGGCGCGCACAAAAGCGGTATATTTGTAGCGATATAGTAAAACACGAAGCTATTATAATCGCTTAATATCGATGCAATTTCAAGAGCTGAGAGTTTAATGTATGTTATTGCACCATTTTAGCATGTCAATAAAATATAGTATTGCTTATTATTGACACAGGCAGAAAACATCACCGTGAGCCATATTCTCAACGACATAATGAGACTGTTGCCGCGTAAACAGGCCGTCAAATGATAATATTTTATTGAGCACAGTATTTACCAATATGGTACAGTACCTGAAGAGTTTGTCATTTATTTATTTAATAATGATCATTATATCAGGGCTTTACCCAACGGTTATTTTTCCAGTAAATAAAAGATAAATGATTATTGTTTAATATACAATAAACAATGAAAGAATGAAAGTTAATTTTTATCATATAATAATAAAAATATATTTCAAAAGAATTCCCGGTTGTTTGCAAAGTATTATCACTTAACAATGTTGCAGTGCCTTGTGTACCCGGGTCATTCGACGCCGAAATAAAAGAGTTTCAAGAATGAGTTAATGAAAATTGTGTTTGGGATTTATGTCCAAAGATTGTCTGGTATGTGTTATTACTCAAATATAAAACTGGTCAGCAGCTTGATAGGGTAAAGGATTGTTGAGAGCAGTGCCTTGAAGAGACACCATGTCACTTACAGTTAAAAACAAAAATAGTTTGTGAAACTGATGAGAAAGGAGATCTATGGTAGATTTGAATAATTGAGTAACCTCCAGTAAAACATAGCAAAAGATAAAAAAATTTCTACAAGATAAAGTACGTGACAAATTAACAGAATTTAAAATTAATTTTTATTAGAAAATATTGTGCCACCAAGATAGAGCACAGTAATACGTTGAGCAAGAGAGGAGCCAGGGAATATTTTTGGGAAAATAATAATAGAATCAGCTCGTATATTGCCCAAAGTCATGTGCGCATTTGTGAACAATACGTGTCACACTTGCTGTGTCAATAGTGACAGGTCAAGCGTGATGCCATTGTTCAGTAGTTCACGGAAGATAGGCTTTGGAATGTGAAAACAGCTGATACCGAATATTTTCATCTTATTCACACCGTGATAATACGTTGACCAAAATTTAATTTGATTCTTGTACTGATAAAGTTTTACCGTTGGAAATGCCGCGGTTTGTCAAAGGCGTACAAAAATAGTTTGTAAGAAACTTATTTACCTGAAGAAATTACAGTGGTTCAGTCAATGTTAATAATACTCTACTTTTCGACACATAAGTAAAAATACTAAAAAATAGTACGGAAATAATTTCTTAAAATTTACATGGAATTTTTTCTTCAATTTTTTTATACTGGATTTTTTTCAATAAAAAAATATGAAATGTTTAATTTTCATCGAGTTGCTGCCGATATTTAAACTTTTGAATTTGTTGGCCAAAATTATTACAAAAATAGTTATTACGTGTGTTTCTGCATTTGCAATTTTTTAAAAATATTTTTTTTTGCTGTTAATATACGCCCAGGTTCTTTTTTGTTGTCACAATTTTACCATCGCACACAGCTGATAATTTTTCTTTTTCAGATGAGTGCGTGGTGTCAGTAGAACAAAAATAATTATAAATTGTGATTGCATAATATTTATTTACTTGAAAAGTATGATACCACAGGCTGCAACACGCACAATCATCGTAAAAAAATGACAAATGAGCAAGTCAGTGAAGAAAGAAAAAAAAGAGTCAGATACAATAGCCTGCATTTGAAAACAGAACTTAGCTGAATTTGTCACTAAACTAGGAAGCACCGGCAGCAGGCGAGCAGCTTCAACAGACACAGCTGTGGCTCGGGGTCAACATCACGTTTTTGAATTTAGTGTTATTTTTGAAGAGTTGAAGTTTATCTTCATAGCAATGTTTGACCATGCGTACTGCCATAAAACCAGTTGCAAGCGTAAAACCGGCTCAACCAGTTGCAACATACTAGACCATGAACGCCACTCAATAGCATCCATTTTTCGCACACTCATTATTAGTACCACAAAAACAATGTACGCCTGCTATCATTGATTAGTGGCGACTTTAAAAAGCAGAATATTTTGATAGCAGCCGTTATTACTTCGTATTTTCGACTAGCTTCCGATTCAAATTATTAAAGACAGTAAAAAAAGTAAAAATCAATTACAGTTGTTATCAAGTAAATATCATCCGTTAGCTCATCGCCACTTAGAACGCATCGCAATTATTGTAGCTGTATTGCAATTGCGCCGACGCTGATATCGAAACCGTTGAAAGGTTCCATAAAACAGTTGTTCGCTTACGCTTTTTGATACAGCGAATTGTCATACTTATCAGTGCAGGCATTGTCATCATCGGGAACAACCAGATCAAAATAACCGGCAACAGAAACTCCGCACTCTGTTTTCCATCTATTTTAGCTCAATAGATCATGCCCTGTACTTATCTTAAATGTCAATTCATAGTTTAAATTATGGTCGGTTGTCCGTCAGCCAGCTCAAATGAGCAACCAGAAGATTATGCATCTTAGTAGGCCCCAAAAGAGCGGGCTAAGTCAGTGCCAGCCACAGATCTCAAACATCAATGGTGGTTGCCTGTTAGTCGGAGTTTCGATAAATGATGGTTGAAGGCACTTAATGATGGCCTTTATAGATATTTGTGGGCTCTAATCACCAAATATTAGTCAGCTTTTATGTCAATTTTTTTCAGTGTTGTTTTATCATCTAAAAGTACAATATATTTAATATTCAAAAGCAAAAAAAGTAAAAAAATGCAAAGAAAAAAAGTAAATACTGATTATCAATGTTCTTTTTTAAGAACCTTGGTTTATCCAAAGCTTGATTGTGGTTAATTGAACACCATACCAAATAAGCAACGAATTGGGAAGTGGTCGGCATTTTCGCATTACACAACATGGAAGCAGTTTTCACGATATTATTGCAAAAATGACTTCAGCGGTTGCTTGCGAATAGCTGGAGAATCACCCAACAGTGGCGAGATCAAAGTCATCTTGACGATATCAGGAAGTGAGTCCAGAACAGCCGCCGACTTATTTCGCGGACAGTATTGTCCGTACTGGACAATAAATTACGGTGAACAGAAGCCTTTATCGGTGCGATTACTTCGGCAAGCTTTTGGCGGTAGTTTGTTTGTCAACAACAGCAGTTTCTTTAGTCAAATGGCTTTCTGCAAGGTTTTAAAAGCCAACAAGAGTCGTAGATTTTTCCTTCCTTGACATTTTTCAATTCATTGAAAGCTTGACCAGCATAAGCTCAGTCAAATTATTTGCTTCTGACCAATGCGAACATCTATCTAAAATGAGAGCTGCTTATCATCAGAGCGGGTCCCAGCGTTAATGTCACCTGTTATCGTCTCAGAAATGCCATTGTTAAGAAGTTGCAGACAATAAGAAAGCTTGAGTCACCCCCGATGCAGGTCGTGTCTCTCATTGCTTTTGTAGCCAATGACGAGAATACGACATATTTTACAAGTTAATTTACCAGCCAACAGATAATGACACTTTCAGCTAGCTTTGTAGTATATCAATACTTTTCATCTGGTTTCAAGAGATATCATTTTTCGTCTGTCTCTGAAGCCAGAAAATTTTCACGGCACACACTAGTTTTTTTTTTTGCTTTTAAATCATTTGTAACCAGCAACTTGCAAAATTTAGCAATAAGAATATTGTTTAACACACCAAACTTAATTGCCGATATTACCTTTGTAGCCAGCTATGTGTCAATTCTCTTTTTTGTATCTGAGGTTCTTCGCATAATTGTCTTGGCCAATATCAGCTCGAAATATGCTTTTAATATTAGATTTTGAGACGAGTGAGTTAAACATGAAATGAATTTATCAACGACAAACTTATTTTTTTCAGCCATCTTTCTGTTACAAATATAGCTTGGATATGGTATTGTGAGTTATGTACTTGTCAGAAGTAAGTTGCTCATGCCAGCAAGATTGTGTGTCATTTTATCAATTGTATTAATAGTTAAAAAAGTTATACAAAATTTTGAGTTATGTTAAACTTCTTGGAAGGCGAAAACATTCTCACAGCTTAAATAATTAAATTTAAATCTATCTATAATACATACATCAGTGTCTGTTTATTTAGGGGACAATTCTTTTTTGTTTTTCAACAAAAAAGGTTTAGCCTCCTAAAATTATGCCTAAAAATACATTTTCAAATTACACTTTGTTGAGTTCATTTTTTTAATACTTGCTAAGGGTTTCATTTTTTGTAACTAAATATTAAAAAGGACAGACATATTATTATTAATATTTATTTAATATTTATTGCAACCGTAAGATATAATGTAGTCGTATCACATTGACATGCAAATATTGAAGATATTTGTTTTTAAAATATATTACAAATAGTAACGGTAACAAAATGTAAAAAACATCAAAGCGAGCTAGTTAAATTAAAATCTTTATCAAAGGACATCACACAAAAAGTAGTGAAGGCAGTGGGGTTTGTAATAATAATTGCTTATCGTTTGTCGATCACCGATGGATCCATAAACAAACTTCCGTGTTTACAAGCCTCTGTTTTCAATAAGATTCATCATGTTCATAAAAGGAACACATTGCGATGTTAATGTAAATTACTATTAATACTGGCTTAGCTTTACGTTAACCATTTCATTACACAGCAACAGCACAACTTCAGCACAACGCAGATTGCCTGTGGCCAATTGTTTAATTTACTCACGTTGAAGAAAAAACCCGGAGATATAAACGAAAAAAATTGAGTTAGCACGTTATCAAAGAAAAATTGAGGGCTCGTAGCCGTTTCAGATAGTTCTTGAAATCAGATCGAGCAACCATCGAAGATGAAACGTTGATTATTTAGTAACATTTAGTATTCTTATTTGAAAATTTCAGGCATTCGAATACAACGATTGGTCGAGATCTCGAAAAAACAAAGATTACTGTCAGGTGGACTCTGACACAGCTGGTTTAGGCAGCTTGGTTTCGAGGCCAGTTAGTCATGTCAAATTGGTCATTTGTTTATAGCGTTTAAGATATGGAACCATAGAAATGAGGCCAGGCAAGTTAGAGCCCGTTCATTCAGCATGCTTAGTGGCTTTGTTCTCCCCGATGGTACAACCTCACTACATCCATGCGGATCATCACGGTCGTCAAACATTGTTTTTTTACTAAATACTATGGTACTGCAGCAGATTTTGTTAAAAGATCATTTTTTTGAGTTGTTGTTGTCGTATTATTCAAAGGTGGGGCGACGCTTGAATATCAAAATGCCTTTGCAAATCTTCGTTGTTGACTACAAATATGTGGAAAACAACACAGCTTGTAATGTTTGATTATTGTTAATATAGTACCGATATCTAAGTCGAAGAGATTAATCATATTCAGTTCGTTACATAATGAAGCAGCTGGTGGTATCACTTGATATTGAATCACAAATTACCGTTTTTTGCCTCAGTTGATCCAGCTTTCTTTTTGTATCCTGACAGTCGGGTTCGAGAAGTCATACAACATGAACATCAAATTTATATCGGGCATGATTATTAATGAGACGCTTCTAAGTTGATATCGCAATTGGGCGGAGATCTCGGCAATGATATCGCATTGAGTGTCAACAGTTTGAACACTGAGCACATGTCTCTGATCCTGCACGCTTGAATAATATCAGTTAGTATTGTAGAGATTTTTCAATGTGTAATGAGCGTAGGAATAACAAGGCCTTCGCAAAGCTTAGTATTTCGGTCGTTATAATATATCTGTCGTAAATTTCAGAACATTTAACAGGTGCGTGAAGATATTATTTTATTGGGGCAGCTTGAACTCATTTTTAATATGAGAAATTCCGTTGATTAAGCTATTTAGTAGCTTCAACCACTATATAATCCATTTGTGTTAACTGTCAATTTGCTGGGTGCATCTTTTACATCTACTGCGGACAAGTGCCACAGCCCTTGGTCTTTGCCACACGCATATTTACATCGCAATAGGAAAATCGGTGATAATTTGCATGTTCACGGTCATTTGGCTTAAAAGTCTGTGAGGAGCCAAAGAGGATACGATTTACCGTAGTACTGCTGTCAGACGTGAATTGCCAGCATGTGATTTCAATCACCAAGATACAAAAATGTGTTTCGACGCGCCATTACCCTTTTTCTTCTTCTGATCTTACATCTTTTTGTCAGCTTGACTATTTACCAACATTTACCATTATTGAATAATTACCTTCTCATTTTTTTGTTTTTCGTTTTTGTCAACTACCTATGTCGGCTTCATTATCGTCTTGTAATGCCCATTTAGATTTATCACCAGGAGCAATTAAATAACATCAATCAGTGGAAACAGGTATTTTTAAGCTCAGTTAGCTATCATTGCTGACATTTTACTCAAAAATTGTGCTTGGTTTCACAACTTCAAATAGCATTTACATCTAAATAATATTTTGATGACTAGTCATAGGCACAATGTTTAGAATCAACCTACTTGCTGAGGCTGCCAAAATATAGAAAGGAGAACGACAACCGGGAGTTTAGATATCTTCTGTTGTACCAGATTTATTGTAATGCCGATATTTTGCTGACCGCGACTACAGTGAGACCTGACTTAACCACAACAGTTGAAAAATCGCTCAATAAAAATGAATCGTTCTTTCTAGCTTTCATCGTACGACTTCGCAGCTTTCTCTTTCGTTTCAATGATATATATATATATGTGATATATATTCATGTTGAGGCGGTGGAAGGGGAATTAGGTGAATCAGAGGGTTGTAAGAAAGATACGTGTTGTTGATATATGGAGTTAATGTATTGACGGAAAAATTTTTGAAGAATATTTGGTGTGGTATTATATTCTTTTTTTTAGAACTGGGTGATTATAGTGTTATATTGCATTTAATAATTACTGGTCTTATACCGATTTATATTTGTCTATGTTATATTAGTTATATTTTTGTTAACTTGAATAAGCAAAGCAGACGCAGATTTGGTTATTTGCCGTCACATTTATCTTACATATATGCACATGGGAAACAGATCTCCATTTTCTGTAACATTATACAGTGTGTTTACGAGGAAATATATATTGTAACGTTCTTACTGATATATTACTTCGACGCAAACAGTATCAAGAAATTACTGAATAGATCGCGTCCATGCAAAACTATTAACTTGTTGTTGTTGCACATCATGTCATTAATTATGAGCTGTTATCATTATTCACCTATTTATAAAATATATATTTTCAGCGAACTATTGGCTTTTACCTAAAACGTTTTGCTCAGCCAAAAAAGGATCAGCTATGACATTGCGTGAAAGAATAGCTCACCTTGTGTCATGTAGAGAATGCGCCGTTGTTAGTACTATGGGCCAAAGTTGATGTTGTTCATCAGTCAAACACAAAAGAAACAGTGAAGAATGACAATTTGTTGTATTGGCCGTACTGTAGTAAAAGAGTAATATTGTTTATTTAAACATTTTTATTTATAGATGTGATAACAGCAAGAGATTCATTGGTACGAATATGGCTGTGGGTTGAACAAGCGCCCAAAGAAGGAGCACATGAAACATGAGTTGCATGCTGCAACAGTAGTTACAACATTTGGAAAGAAAGAAATAACATCAGAACAGCCGATACAGATTGTGATACACCATATCAATTATTGCGAGGTCAATGCAATGAATTTAGCGGTACGATACAAAAGAGAAGCAGCGCTTCCAACAACAGTTGGCCCATCGCGAGCCGATGAGTTTAGCGTTGGCAGACCGTTAACTCGATGACGTGCGTGAATAATGGGTCGTTGGTCGGGAGATCAAGAAAAATGAATAAGATGACGCTACGGGTTGTTAAACTGGGTCAGTTGCACGACCGGTGTGCTGAAGAGGCCTGGCGCGTCATTATCGCATGCTACCAACAGCACGCAGCCTTCATCGGGCATTTGAGCTGCCAGCCGCGCCTGGCACATAGAATCATACCTGGGTCGAGATGACACAACAAAGAAAGTCACGCGGTAACTCGCGTCAATGGATAGTCTGAAAATAACCATGAGTCACCGCCACGAATAGAGATGATGATGATGTTGACACAATATTGGCTGATGGTCACTTTTGCTTATTATTTCAAACGCGCACGTTTTATGGGAAAATATCCAGTATTCATATGCATGTTCTCTGTAGATCTGCTATCGCCAGCAAAATTCCAAAATATCAAGATTTGGTTTGTTTAAATAGAGTTAAGACAAAAAATAAGATGATTGAAATGGGTCCTTAATATACGATTACAGTTTAGAATCTAATGGATATACTACAGCAATAAAAAGACATGGCCATGACGAAAAATATTATTCAATATCAACATCAATAGAAACAACAACAAATATCGTCATCGGTTATCAGCACTAGAAACAAGGCTTACGAAAATTTGCAAAGAAGCAACCAGAAACGAACACATTGAACGTTTATAAGGAATATAGTCGTAAACAGCGCTGAAAAGAAGCCGTTTAAATGGTCTTATAAAGCCGCTATTCAGAAGATACCGGTAGCAGGGCCTCGAAGCCAAAGAAGCTGCCGGTATACAAAGAAGGCGCAAGCTGCCGCCGCCGTTGCCGCTGCCGCGGTAAGAGTCGGGTCTGAATGAAATGAACGAATCGGTCGCACGGAAGCCGGCAAAAGTAAAATGATGACCATCAAGTTATACCTCGCTAATCATTCGTGCTGGTTGTTACCTGGCGGAAATGATTAGGCAATAAAAATACCTATGGAATTCCCTCCGCACAATTAAATATTACTGAAACCAATGCTGTTGATAGATCATCTGATTAATGTTCGCCTGACACATGCTGATAAGTTCACCATCTCCAGCATGCCATGTACACACCTCACCACATCTAAAGTTGTCATGATCAAGAAATCATCAGCCATATAACATGTTGAATTCTATACGTCTGTCAGCTTCCGATTCATATCATTAATTCGCACGTTAGCAACAATAACAACAACAATATCCAGCATTCGCCAGTCAGCCAGGCACAGCAACACAGCCAGATAGCAATGCAGCAGTACACCATCATCTTCCACTGCATAATCATCACGCCATCACCACAACACTTGCTCATACCGTCATTGAAGCATCAAGCCAAACAACATCGAATATCAATACCACTCTGCACTCTCGTTCACCTTCATCATCACAGTATCAACACATATTTCTCTCACCGCCGGGGACATCGGCAAAGCAGAGCGCATTTCTGGATTCAAAGAGCTAATTATCATCATCATCACAAAAGTATAAAGCAGCAATAGTAACACATCATCATCAGCACCACAGCTAACAATCACGGCGATGCATCATTATCACGTAATCAGAAATAAAAACAAACTGATTTACCTGGTATTGACCAAGCACAAGATTTGGTAGAAGAAATGAAGGTTACAGATCATCGCATTTGAAAACGCCGTGATAATAAAGAAATAACAGTTGATACAATAATACTGAAATGGGTCCCGTAGAATACAGCCGGGACAGTGCTCCAGATTTGGCCAGGCCACGACACTTAGCCAGCACCGAATCAGGCTCGCATCACAACAGCCTCTACCATGACAACAGTTTTCGACCACCGGCCATATCGTGTCCAGCGCCACATCTTCAACCTCTCGGCAGTCATTATGCTCAACAATACAACAATGGTCAGCAACAGCAACAGTCAATGGCACAACGTAAACGGGTCGGCAGCAGCAGCGCACACCAACACTTGAGGTTCAAGCTGTCGATCCCGATTTAAATAGCGTTATTATGGAATCAACTGCAGTTAGGTCACAGCAGTTTCGTAGCAAAGCGAGAGATAACTACTTAAGCTTGATAACCGATGATAACGATAGCAATCATCAGGTCAAGAGCAGCCGAAGACAGGCGTCGTCACGATCAAAATATAAGAATCGTCAACACAGCAAAAAAATGCTGATCAAACATATTCGAAATAAAACAGATTATGAAATATTCGCGGATCGCAGTTCACACCGATAGTAAATACGATAGCACAGGACAATATTGTCATTCAAATTGGTTATAATCACCAATGTCGGCCCGGTCATTATAAATAGTATTCGAATATTGACGAATTTAGCGGAAGAAGCAAGGATGATGATGATGATGATGATAATGATGGATAGTAAAAATATTGAACCTGGTAATAATGATGATTGGCGATACGATATATGTCGACAGCTCAACTTCCGTTGGTGAGTGAGTTTGAGCCTGTTGAGCAGAGTAAATATCGTCATTCAGAAGATAAAGATTAAATATAAAGACAGCCTGTGCCTTCTAAATAATCGTTAGGAACAGATACATGAAAAGTGCCTGGTAAAGAATTGCGGCAACAGTTTAAAAGATATATTCACAACAGTGTAAGAGCTGGGATTAAATTGTGCCGTTAGTTTGGGACGAGGAGATGTGCCAGAGTCTTAAAAACAGCTGGGCTGGGACCATGGACAAGCACAGCATACATCAATGGGAAAAGTATTGCAGGCTCAAATATTGGCTGTGCCACAACAACAAATGGTAAACCACTTTACTGAAGATTGGCAAGATTTTACCGAAATGCTCAAATAGTTGAGCACCATAAATGCCACAACAGTATCAACTTTTATTAATCGATTAGTAAAGTGAGCGAGAGTCATAATACACAATTTACATATGTTAGCCTATGCCACAATATCAAGTGAAATTTGTATCGTTGTGTCCCATTCGGAGTTGAGATTGTAGTTAATTATAACAGTAATTGCGACAATTGCTTGCAGGACAACCGAGATCAATACCAGCCGACTACGGTTGCAGATATGAGCTCAGCCTGATGGAACAGTGGCCCTAAACAGATTTTACCGCATTCGAAATGCGAACCGGTCGTCCGTGGACTTATCAAACAGATTTACACTGCGTTGCTGCATCTGCTCACTGTTTCACTTCCTTGGAAACTTATATGAGCTGTACAGACTGGAGATCGTTGGTTTATTAATACCAAAAATGCCCCGGTAAAATATATTTTACCTTATAAATATTTTAAATATTAATATATTGTATATATATCTATTTTAATAATAATTTATATTTTTAATAATACATTGTATCTTATAACAAGTCTATTTATTTCGAGTCGTTAGATTTACTCACTGACAGTGCAACCTCAGATGATAAATAATATCGAAGAAAAGAAGAAAAAAAATTCCAATTGGAACTTATTACAAATATATAATAATCATTTTATAACTTTTTATACTAAATAAAACAAAATCTTTTAAACTTTTAATTTATTTCTTTATTCACATAAAAAAAAAAGCCAACTTTTCAAAATAATTAATTTTGTAACATTAATAATTGCAATATGAAATGTTGCACCGTCAAAAACAAGGTAAGGCATATTCTCATTTATTTAATATGATTATTATAATTAAAAATAATAGTGGATTGTAAAGAGCAGAGAGAAAAATTTGGACCTCACTTTTACTGAATATTGATTTATACAAATCAAAATAACTATTACTATATTATATTTAATTTATCGTTAGGTTAAAATATCAATTTCGTTTATAATTATACCAAGTACTAATAAAGAAAAAAAAAATACAATTATAAAATTATTCGGTGATAATAAGTAAATTTAATTTTCTTATAATCGAAAAGCTAATATATTTGTTCGATAGTTAATATTGAATACGTTTATAGGTACATATATAAATTATTTATGCAACTGGAAATGTTTTAGTCATTTACTTAGATTGTATATAGAGTATTTACAATCATCGTAAAATATCTTATAGTATATTTGACACTAATGAAGAAACATTTTTTTTTTTTTTTAATTATTTTCTTCACTAAATCAGTTAATAAATAGAGTTAGATGATAATTTCATATAACATACAATATAATCGTTAGGTACGAGTAATGGAGTTTGACATTTTATTTGTTTGTTTTTTTCTTTTTTTTTTTAGCTGAAGAAACACCAATTAATTGTTATCGTCCTTTTAATACGTTTGATAAACTACGAAGTTTCATTTCCAATGCTGGAATTTTATCCAACGCTTCTTGCATCAAGCTACGAAGTTCACCCAAGTCTGGCATTTTTTCGCACGATTCAATGTTTAATAATTCATTGAATAAAGTTTCCCAAGCTTTTTGTACGTATCTAAATATAAAAAAAATATTAAAAATTATTTCATATATTAATATTTAAAATATTTATAAAATTAAAATATATTTTACCGGGGCATTTTGGTATTAATAAACCAACGATCTCCAGTCTGTACAGCTCGCATATAAGTTCCAAAGAGTAAACAGTGAGCAGATGCAGCAACGCAGTATAAATCTGTTTGATAAGTCCACGGACGACCGGTTCGCATTTCAATGCAAGTAAAATCTTCTGTTTTTATTATTTGAGTAAATTTTGTTCCATCAGGAAACAGACTCATATCGATACTACAACCGTAGTCAATCAATTGAATTGTTGGTCTTACATCTTCAGTTGGTCTGCAAAAATAATTAATATAATTATAATTATAATTAGCAATTTTACAGTCACAACTCCAGGTCAAGACTTTTACAACGATACAAAATTTTCCTTATTCTCTTAATAACATAGACTATTTATATGTAAATTAATTATTATAATTAATACTTACAAATGCATTAATAAAAAGTTGTCTGGTTTGATGTCACCGTGAATAATTTGGCATTTATGAAGGTGCTCAACTATTTGAAGCATTTCAATGGTAAAAAATATTGCCAATGCTTCAGTAAGTGGTTTACCAGTTGCTATTTTAACTTGATTAGTAACAGCCAATAGTGTACCGTATTTAGAAAATTCAGATACAAGTATACTTCCATTATTAGTAACATATGCTTTAGTAACATCCATGAATCCACGTAGCATATGTGGATTTTTAAGACGTGTTTTTATTTCTCTGGCAATATAAAATTCCCAAACCCAAGCTGGCTTTTGAGTTTTTAATGCAACTGTTTTTTCTATTTGTGGATTATATGCTTTTAAAACAGTACCATAAGTTCCTTTACCAAGGCACTTTTCCAACTCGTATGTATCTGTTCCTAACGTTATTTTACTAGAAGGCACAAATTTATTAATATTTATATTTAATCTTGCATAACCATCTGAATGACGGAGCTGTGGAAATTTTATATTTCTCAATAGACCTGAAATTAGAGTCTTGTCAAATGGATTTATATCACCAACAGGAAGTTGAAATTTGTCGGCCTCATCATCATTATCATAATCATCATCATTATTACCAGGTTCAATATTTTTACTATCATCATTATCATCATCATCATCATCATCCTTAGCTTCTTCCATAGGTTCGTCAATAATATTTTGAATACTATTATTTATAGTATTGTTATTTATTGGTGTTATAATTGAACTAGTTGTTACAGAACTAATATTATTACTATTACTTTTATCATTATTTACTATTTTATTATTATCAATTTTTATTGAAGATTCACGATCAAGATTGAATGGTATACGTAAATCACAATTATTTTTTATTTCAGATGTTATTTGATCAACATTACGTTGCATTGTACGTGGACTTTGTGTATTGATTGATTGAATTTTTATTCTTATATTTTGATCAGTATTAACATTTGCCGATAACAATGCTTCAGTACTTTCAATATCTTGACTAATAGATTGTTCTTTTATGGTTAAATGATCATCCCGAGTTGTTAATGTAAACCCAAATTGTGTCGTTCGTGTATTAGCGCTACTACCAGAACTGCTTGAAATATATTCTCTAGTTGATTCCATAATAACGCTTAATTTGTCATCAGGATCATTAACTTGAACCTCAGAATTCTGTTGTTGTTGCTGCTGCTGCTGCTGCTGTTGTTGTTGTTGCTGTTGTTGTTGTTGCTGTTGCTGTTGCTGTTGTTGTTGCTGTTGCTGTTGTTGTTGTTGCTGTTGTTGAACATGTGGTACAAAATGTAGTTGAGGAGGTTGAAAGTGTGGCATATCTTTAGTACGATATGTTGATGGTCGAAATTGATTAGTCATTGGTGTAGAACTAGGCAATGGTCCTCGGAATGATTCAGTATAACAAGTGTCATTAACACCAGCTAAAGGTGATATACCAAGACTTTCATCAACGAATAAATTATTTTCTACAGGTTGTTTATTATCTTCAATTATATTATTGTAATCAATAGCAGTATTATTTTCTTTATTATCAGCGTTTTCAAGATACTTCAAGTCACGACGATTCATACCAGGTGATTTAATGTATGGCAACTCTGATCTTCTATAATCCTTATTAGTATCACTTTGAGGATCAATGTAAGGTGCAAAATCAATTTGTTTTGGTGACTCTGATTGCATTGATGAATGATGCATCATAGGTGATTGTTGAAACTGTGGTTGCTGATGCTGATGTTGATGGTGTTGCTGCTCTTGTTGCTGCTGCTGCTGATGATGATGATGATGATGATGATGATGATAATTAATATTTGGATTAGGATGCATGGGATTATAAACATGATGTCCTTGTGGTGGGGGAATATGTGGTGATATACTGTGATGATGAGGATGAGGATGAGGATGAGGATGATGATGATGATGATGTTGTTGTGATTGTAATTGATGAGTAGGAGTATGAAGATTAGGTGATTGTGAGTGATGTGAAAGATGTGGTGATTGTAAATGCGGTGGATGAATTGGAGATTGATGATGTATTTGAGAATGATGGTGATGATGATGGTGATGCTGCTGCTGCTGCTGTTGTATCATATTGTGTTGCTGTTGAATATGAGGCTGTATTTGTGGTGAATGAAGATGCTGGATAGATTGTTGTTGTTGTTGTTGCTGTTGTTGCTGAATTGGATAATGATATGAATCCGGAATTTGATAAGACTGATGATGAGCTTGTATAGGATTGTATGGTGAATTATATGGCTGATGATTTTCTTGATCATGATAACTTTGAATATTATTGTAATTGGGATGATGTCTAGGTAGAGACATGGCATGCTGTTGAGTCATTGAACTATCAATATGAATGTCAAAATTTAATTTTGAACGTGAATCAACAGATGATCTATGTAGCATTGGACTTTCAATTAATGGTGAATTTGAATTAGCTGGAGAATTCCATAAGTCTTGTACAACAGACATTGCTTCTTTAGTATTTACAGTAAGACTTTGTCCGAGCATTTGTTCGACTCCAGATTCAACAACTCCACTTGATGAATGGTGTAAATTATAACTTGATGATTGTAATTTACTTTGCCGGCTCAATTCAGCTTCCATTCTTTGACTTTCAATTCGTTCAGCTTCAATTCGTTGTCTTTCTATTTCAGCAGCAGCAACAGCAGCAGCAGCTGCCGCCGCTTCTCTTTGATGTCTTTCTAGTTCAGCAGCTTCTCTCTGTTGTCTTTCTAGTTCAGCAGCTTCTCGGTGTTGTCTCTCAGCTTCAATTTCTCTTCGTTGTCTTTCTAATTCAGCAGCTTCTCGTTGTTGTTTTTCCAATTCAGCAGCTTCTCTCATTTGTTTTTCAATTTCAGCTTGTTTACGTTGTCTTGCTAATTCTATCTCATGATTTTGTTCTAATGCTCTTCTGTGATGTTCCAATTCAAATTGCTTTTGTATAAAATTTTCATCAGAAACACCTGTTTCTCGTTGCTGATAATGATGATGATGTTGTTGTTGTTGTTGATCCTGTTGATTTTGTTGATGGTGAATATTATTACTTTCATTGTTATTATTAATATTACTATTGCTATTAGTATATCCATTAAGATTTTGACCGATTCCTGATAGCAATAATGTTTCGTCAGTATTAGAACAACTATTACCAGTATTTCTCAATCTATCATAATATTTTTCAGCTCTTAATTCTTCCATACTGCGATCAATATTATTTAAATAAACTAAATCTTTGGGGTAACGAGGTTTTGTAACATTAGCTGAGGGGACATCTGGCACAAAGACAGGAACAGCCATGTGTTCTGGATATTTACTTCCATCAAAAAATGATGTATGATTTGGAAATAATCGTAAAGTATCGTAATTAATATTAATATTATTGTCAACATCATCATCATCATCTAAATGATCCTCGTGAACTTTAAAGGCAGGCCTGACTGACGGCGGTATCAATGGATATTTTCGAGATAAATTACTCCATTGACCAGGTTTTATAGTATTTTCTTTGTGTACAGTATCCTCGATTGGAACATGGTCTAGTATACTGGCACATCTCAAGTCAACGCGAGCAGCAGCTTCGTCTTGATAAATTTGAATTTTAGCATTAGATTTAGAGCCATCTTTAATTTGAGGAACAGACATGTAAGAATGAGAAGATGTTGTTGATTGTGGTACTACACCAGGTACGTAATCTTTAACACGGTGTCCAGTTCTAATATTAGTTGCACGTTTACCAGATTTAATAGCCCGTAAAGAACTGAATGCTTGTCGCTGTTCAGATAATGCTATTTCATTTTTTTCTTGATCACAACCAAGTGCTTTACGACCAACGGCCATTTGAAAATTTTCACGCGCATAAATCAATTCATCCCGAGGTTCAGCTCTAGCAGTTATACCCAACATATAAACCTCATCAGCTCGTTTACAGTCGTTAACTTGTTCCAATTCAAAGGCCCATGCTCTGTACATATCAGCTACCATTGTTCCAATACCGGTATTATATAATAATTGATATAATTCTAATGGATTTTTTTGCATACTGATATAATTTATCCACAATCTGATGTATCGACGATCCTGATGGTATTTTGTTTCTTTTTCAAATGTTGCTAAACACTGTTGCAATAATTTACCAATATGACTTTCATGTCCACTCTTTGGATAACTTTGTTCAACCCACAATATATATTCATACCAACTTTCCAATGGATCATCACCTTGATAATTTTTTATCGCCTCTTCGTACATCCTATAAAAAATAAAAAATGACAAAATAATTAATGTCTCTTTTACTTTTAGTACACGGTTAATTTTTAATAAATTGTCAATTTAACTTACTGCTTTTCTTGTATCAACATTTGTTGTGTTTCAGCATCTTCTTGAGCCCTTAGTGCAGTACCCAACTGAGCAGCATTTCTGCCATGACGCAAAGGTTGAATATTTTCTTTACACAATGCTATCACTGTTGCTGGATCCATTTTTTTTAACAAATTCGAAATTGATTTGTTACAAATTAAAATAACTCGTTCGCTGAAATAAGTGATTCAAATATTTTATAAATAAGATTAATTTAAAATAATGATAACAGTAAAAATAACAATACCAATTGTGAGCATGTTATCTATAATAACAATAAGTTAATGGATTTTACTCGGTTGAGTATTGACAAATTTGGCGAATACTCTTTTTGTCTTGTTTTTTTTTTTTTTTTTTTTTTTAAATCGAGTAAAGTATATCAACAAGGACGCTATTCACAAAATTTTTTAATATATAATACACTCATAAATACACACTGTATAATGGTACAGAAATTCAGGTTATGTATTTATGTACATATATGTAAAATAAATGTAACGGCTAAAGTGAAATAACCAAATCACACTTGTCTCAACACTTATTCAAGTTAACAAAAGTACTTCTATAACTAATATAAGCAGCATAGACAAAATATAAATCAGTATAAGTTAATTAATTAATTAAATACACAATACTAACTACTTTATAATCCTTTAGTTCTAAAAAAAAAAAATTATAATACCACACCAAATATATTTAAAGAATTTTTTTTTCAAGTAACCGCATTAAAATACATATATCATCAACAATAGCAGCCATTATATTTATCTTTTTCTTACAACCCTCTGATTCTATAATTCTATGCGCTATGTGCTCCGTTTTCTACCACTTTATAGCTTATAGATACATATACATATATATATATATATCGATAGAATACGAGAAAACGAAAGAGGAAGAGAGAAATACGAAGTCATTTTCTGATAAAGCTTTATTTTCATGAAAAATTTATTTTTTGATTCATTTTTATTGAACGATTTTTCAATATAATAAACTAATATTATTGGTTTAAATTCAAGTCTCACCTGTTAGTCAACAGTCAATAAAATATCAGCATTTATTCAAAATTACCAATAGAAAATCACAATTTACTTTTTAGCAAAATGGAGATCATGGTTAAACTTCCAGTTATCCGTTCTCAGAGTTTTTTCCTATATTTTGGCGCTATAAAACTGAAGAATAAGGTTAGATTCTGTTTCATTGTGCCTATGACTAATTAATTAAAATAATTATTTAAAATATAAATACTTATTTAAGTTAACAAATTAAACTTTAATTTTTTTTTAATTGACTAAAATGTCAACAATATTATTTAGCTTAATTTTAAAAATACATATATTTTACTTGTTGACATATTTAATTTAATTATCTAATTGGTCGTCTAATTACAGAAATGGATAGACAAGTTGATGAGTTATTGGACAAATTGTCATTAGTTGACAAAACAGAAAATAAAAATGAAATACAAAAACAATTGAACAATATTTAATCGACAATAATAATAAAATGTTATTATTAATAAATGAATCTTTAAAGACAAAAGATGCCAAGATGTCAGAAGAAAAAGTTAATGAAGCTGATCAGAATTTTATCACGGTTGCAATATCTTTAGTGATTGAAATCTACACTCAAGCTATTGCATATGCGCCTAATGATTCACGTCAACTGGCAATTGCCTACGGAAGCCGATCGGCAGCATTATCTTATGCTAAATTATACCAAGACTCATTAAATGACATTGAACGTGCATTAATACTCGATTTTCCTAATAATTTACGTGCTAGATTGTACGTGCGTAAAGTTAAAAATTTATTGGCACTTGATCCGCGAATCCGGCAAGATGTAAAAGATGCACTAGCTCAAACAAATTATTGGTTAACACAAATGGATTATACTAACAAAAAAATAGTTCAGAGTATTTTAAATAAGCTTAATCAACGGAATTCTTCTCATATTTCTCACAAAAATGGGATTCAAGTATTTTTTGCCCCAACTACTCACAGATAATCCTAAAATATTACGCACCTCGAGTGCTGTGAGCCTAGAGTATTCTGAAATTTACGGTAGACATATTATAGCGACCAGAGATATAAAAGCTTGCGAAACCTTGTTGGTTCACAAAACTTACGCTTCTATTTTACACATTGAAAATGTCTACAAGTACTGTTGGTATTGTTCAAAACGTACTTGGTCAAGTGTACCATGTACTCAGTGTTCAAATGTTATTTTTGTGATGATAATTGCCGAGATGCTGCTTGGAACGATTACCATGACTTAGAATGTCCAGTTATCAATGCAATGCCCGATGATAAATTTAATTCCGTATTTATTATGGCTCTCAGATTGACTATTAAAGGATACAAAGAAGCTGGATCTTTGGAAAATTTAAAAAAAATATTGAATTTATTGATTCAATATCTGGTAATTATTTTATTTATTTATTTATCAAAATTTTTAGACCCTGAAGCCTTAGCTACAATTTGAATATAGTTATTATAACATTTAGATCGAATTACTATATTAATAATAATCAAACTTTATTACAAATACTAATAATTGTTTTCCATATTTGTAGATCCAATAACTAGAGGTTTTACGGGAGATGTTTTTGATGATTCAAAGTATGCAAGCGTTTACACCTTGAATATCAATACGACAAACAATTCTTCAAAACAATCTTTAATAAAAAAATCTACTGAGATTTTATGGTATTTAATTAAAAAAACAAAAATGTTTGACGATAAAATTGATGATCAAAATTTTATGGATAATAAGTGGGTTATTTTTATGGGAGAATTAATTTTTAAACATGCTGAAATAAGTAGATCTAATGCTATACAAGTAAATTTCTATGGATTTTTAAAAATATGTAAACGCTATAAAAATATAAATGATTAATTTTATTTTTTATTTAACAGCTCAGAGTTAAACGTAATTCAGATGTATTCAGTCCATACTGTGACATTTTGATGCCTTTTTTAGTCTATTTAATCACAGTTGTGATCCGAATGCCCACAAATTTTCATCAGGGAATACAAATGTTGTTTTTTCATCTCGCGTAATAAAAAAAGGCGAACAAATAACCATTAGTTATGGTCCCCGATTTCAAAATTTATCAACAGCAGAACGACAGCAGCACTTACGGGTTCACAATTTTTCTTGTGCGTGTATCGCTTGCTCCAATAACTGGGGACCAGATTTTCGTTTGCCATCTTTCCAGGTTTTTATTTTTTTTCTTCAACATTAATTAAATTAATTAATTAAATAATTATTTATTTTTTAGGCACAATCATTGCCGGTTGAAATTGAGAACAAGCTAATGACTTCTTCCAGGTATTTGTCATTCATACGTAGTAAGTGGGATAACACAGATAAAACAAGCCAATACATTAATGAAATAATTTATTGCTTATCACAAATATTGAACATTTATGGTGAACATGTTGAATATCCTTGTATTGAAATAGAGGCTTGTAAAGCCTTTTTGGAGTTTGTTTATGGATCCATCAGTGATCATTAAACAGTAAACAATTTATTATTATAAATTTTTCTGCACTGTTTTCTAACTTTTTGTGTGATGATATTTAATTAAGATTTTTAAATTTTGAACTAAACATTTTGATGTACTTACGTTTTGTTACCATTCTTATTTGTATGAAAATATTATATTTTTAAAAATAAATCTTGTATTTTTATATCAATATATTTATTTATTTATTTATTATGTATATCTACAGTTTGCAATAAATAATTAAATAAATATTAATAATGAAAATAAAACTAAGAGTAAAAATAAAATGTCATAAAATTTAGCTGTCACTTCACAATTTTTTTAATTTTCTTGAACAAATAAATTATAGCAAAAAAATTATTAAAAAAATGGACTTGTAGAAATTTTAATAATTTGAAAATGTAATTTTTTTAAAATAATTTTTTAGAACAAATTTTTTGTTGAAGAAAATAAAAAAATTGTCAATTTCATAAATAAAATAATTTTGGTGATATTGTACATGTATTATAGATGGAACATTTAAAATTTAATTAATTTAAATATGAAAGTGTTTTTTCATAGCTTCAAAAGTTTAACATAGCTTCAAAAGTTTTAGCGTAAAGAAAAAAACAACGCCTATTGAATACCAATTGTTGATAAAACAGTACACAAGTGTATGACGTAGTAACGCAAGAATTTTTTACTCTGATAAATTTTTCCCGCTAACTCACAATATATATCAAATATTTGTAACAAGAGACAACAAAGAAAAAATAAGTTTGTCGTTGGTAGAAATTCATTTCATTTGTTTGCTTTGCGTAGCCTCGTCTAAATCTAATAATTAAAAATATTTCAGACTGACTTATATTGTTAAGATAATTAATACTTGAGAATAATTAAATGTACAAAGAAAGAAGAATTATTTTTATAAACAACAAGGTAACTATCAGTAATTAAAAATTTAGTTAATTGTTCGTAAATAATGCTATTATAATTTTTTTTTTTTTTTAAGTTCTTAGTTTACAAAAATGGATTTAGAAAGCTTAAAAAAGCTTAGACAATTGTACCGTGAAAAATTTTTCTGAAATAAATTTCAAAGACGAGTCAGAAATGATGTCTTATTTATTACATCTCTTGAAATTAGATAAAAATATTGTGAAATATACTACAAAAAGTAACGAGGAGGCAAATAAATTGTTAGCTGAAGCTAAAGAACAGCTTAATAAAAAAATATCTCCATGGTATTCTGTCATTGAAATTTACACAAAAGCAATGGTTTACGCAGAGCCAAATTCATCAGAATTGGCTAAAGCGTACGCCAACCGATCTGCAATATTCTGTAATGAAGGCCTTTATGAAGATTGTCTTTTAGATGTTGATAAAGCATTAACACTAGGTTATCCTGATGAATTAAAAGCAAAGCTCTATTTTCGTCGTGTTAAAGCATTGTGGGAGTCAAACAAATAGTACGACCTGAGCTTGAAGATGCTGTGAGTCAAACTCGCCAATGGATTGAAAAATTATCCAAGGAAAGTGAAAAATCTACGATAAAACGATTGTTGAAAGATTTTAAAAAGTATTCTTACAAGCCATTTGATAAAAGTACTAATTGTTCGACAAATTATTTACCAAAAACACCCAGAAGTAATCCCTTGATTAAAGGAGCTTCTGATGCCATGAAGCTTAATTATTCAGAGCTACACGGACGACATACTTTAGCCGCTAGAGATATAAAAGTCGGCGAAGTTATTCTGGTTCAAAAAGCTTATGTGTCGATCCAAGATGGCGATTATATATACTCATACTGTTGGAATTGTTCGCAAAAACTTATTCCAGTATTCCATGTAAAAAATGTACTAAAGTCATTTTTTGCAATGAGGCTTGTCGTGAAGCCGCTTGGAATAAATTCCATGATATTGAATGCGAAATCTTGGCTTCACTTCCCAAGGATAAGTTTGCTTGGTTTGATATTATGAGTGTTCAATTAACCATTAAAGCAATCAAAGAAGCTGGATCATTAGGGTCATTAAAAAAATTAGTTGATGAAATTAAATCAAGTATTCACTTTTTTATTTATTTTCTTTTTTACTTTACTTTACTGATATTTATTTGAATATTAAATATATATTGTACTTTTAGATTCTGATAAAAATAATTTTGAAAAAAAAATTAAACATAAAAGCTATTCAACTATTTATAACTTGTACAGTGATTTAAAATTTTCGCAAAAATCAAATTTATATAAAGATTATCCGGTAAGAAGTGCTTATTTATTATCGGTATTTGCATCAAAGACTCAATTATTGAACAATACTAGTGATGACTTACGAGATCTTGTTAACAACGAACTAGCTATCTTTTTGGGAGGATTAATTTTAAGACACATGAATATTTCTAGTTTAAATACATTTGAGGTAATTTTGTTGGATATTATTCATAATTTAAACTATGAATTATTTATTTAAAATTAAATTTTTAGGGCATGATTGTTAAAGATAAAATAAAGTACAAGAGAAGTAAATTACTGGGTTCTATTGCCAGTTATTTTAATCACAGTTGTGATGACAATGTCTCTTGTAACCAATACGCTGATAAATTGGTAATTCGTGCTATCAGAAATATTAAAAAAGATGAACAACTGTTTATAACTTATGGGCCGCTTTTTCAAACGGATACGATCAAGGAACGTCGGGAAAAACTTGAATTGCAATACAATTTTCTATGTAATTGCATTCCTTGTTCTAAAAATTGGGGTCCAGACTCGGTTATTTCTTCTTGGATGGTAATTTACTTAATATTTCTTCTTAATTAATTTTTACTTTTTACTTTATAAATATTTATTGATTTACAGGATCAGGCATTATTAATTGATCGAAAATACAGAGTAATAGCGGTATATCAAAAATATTCACACTTTTTTAAAGTCGCTACTGAGAAAGAAATCAATGATAAAATGAATTTCGATACTGCGTACATTGCTGTTTTATTAGATATAATAAATGAATTGTGCGAAAATGTCAGTTACCCATGTATTGAATTAATATCGTTCAAAGCAGCTCTGAGTTATAATTATGTTGCAACTGGTTAGTAGTTTTTTACGCTACTAACAGTTTTATAATTATCTTGAGTACATAAATAATTAAACATTAATATGAAAAGATAAAATACTTCAATTTCCTTAAAAAATATTACTAAATTCAATTAAAAACCATGATGATTATTTAATTACAACAATAATCTGTTAAAACTGCTCCTTTTCTTAACAACACAGTTAAGCTATAGTTTCTAAAAGTGACCGTTCAGTAAGTTCTAGACATAGGTACAGGTAATTTAATCTTTATCTGTCTTTTTCTTTCTTCCTTTGTACTCATTTGTATTTTTGATGATTATTAATTTATTGTTGCAATATTATTTAATTATCATACTTTCAAAGTAAAATAAATATTAATACAATCCACAATTTGATATAATTATTTTTTTTTTTGGTCTACCTATTTGAGTACCACACGCATCTATCTGAAAAAAGAAAAAAATTATCAACTTTGTTCTGTCTGATGAAACTAAAATTAGCTGACAGCGAAAAATTTTCATTTTTTTTTAATTATATTAGCAATAAAAAAATATTTTTAAAAAATTGCAAAAATACTTTTTAAAATTTTTTACATGTGAAATTTTTTGTTTTAATTTTTTTGTAATAGTTTTATTAACCAAAAAAATTCTAAAAAAGTTTAAATATCGGCTAACTTAATTTTCATTCTTTCTGATGAAAATTAAACATTTTCATAATTTTTTTATTGAAAAAATTAGTATAAAAAAATTGAGAGAAAAAATTCCACATGTAAAAAATTTTAAAAATTATCCATGCAATTTTTTTTTAAGTATTTTTTACTTGTAATTTAATTGTCAGAAAAAATTAAAAATTATTTAACATTGGCTAATTTTATTATAATTTCTTTCTGTTATAAATTAAGTTTCTTACAAATATTTTTGTACATACTTTATAAATGTTTGACAAACCACTGGCAATTTTTCCAAATACCACACACTTATTATTTAAAACTTGTAATTTTTAAAAGTCAAATTAAATTTTGAATTAGCAGTATTGTCGGTGCTGAATGCAGTTGAAAGTATTCCCGGGACATCGTGTTTCAAATTGAAATTTTCACATTCAAATTCAGTTTCATCATAAATTGAGGTACTGCCGGTACCGTTTAATTTAATAACATCCCCTCCTTGACACAAATATCCACTAATTATTTTATAAAAGAGTGTATTTTTATAACAAAGTCCATTATTTGTTCCTAAACAGTAAGCTAAAAAGTTAGCACATGTTTTTGGAGCAATATCTGAGTACAATTCTATTATTATTTTTCCCAAAAATAATTTCGACTCCTCGAATCTTAACTCAAAGAAACAACGGGGACGTGAGTTTAACTTTTTTATTGCTTCTATCAGCTTCGCAGGTTGTGAATTTTCAACAATAATTTTTCTAATACTAAAAAAATTAATTTTTTAAATTCATATTAAATTAATTCAATCACGTACTTACATCTTGTGAAATTTTTTTTTATTTTTATCTTTTTTACTATCAATTTTATTTCGATTCTGAATTGTTTCAAGTCTACCATAGATCTCCTTATTTCTTTCATCAATTTCTAAATATTTTTGTTTTTTAGCTGTAAATTTGTCATGGTTAATACTTTCTTCAAATTTTTTTCTCCAACAATCAATTTTACCCTATCAAAATACTTGATTAGTTTTATATTTAATTAATAACACATACTTAGTTAAATCAGTGAACTGACTTTAGTTTTATAAATCAAACACAATTTTTTCATTAACTCAAAATTTTCTTTGTCAATTTCCAAAACTCTTTTTATTTCAGCGTCAAGTAATTGAGGTTTATATAAATTTTCTAATATTGATTGTGGTAATTGATTATCGATACTTGCTTTTAAATTATCAGAATTCATTTTAAGTACTAATTTTTTTTTCTATTATTTAATTTTTCTGTTAATAAAAAAATTAATAACTTTCATTCTTCGATTGTTTTTATTTTTTTGTACATATAAATATACAATCGTGGTAATTAATTTACGTATATTTTTAAATTTACTGGAAAATAGCCATTTGTAAACTCTAGATTTAAAAATACAATTCTATATAGCCGATCGACGTTTATTCTATTCAAAATAAATAAATAAATAAGTAATAAATGATTTCTTCAGATACTTTTATTTTTATGTTGTATAATTACAATTACAATTTTTTTAATAGAATATAACATCAATAAAATATTATTATCATTTGTTTTATTTTATTTACTGGCAACAGTCATTAAATATCGTTGGAATTAGTAATACAATTGACATGTTTATCTTTAAAATACACTATAATGTCAATAATAAGCAATACTAATATTTTTATTGACGGAAGATATGCGGTAGTATGTAACAATAACATTACATTAAACTCTCAATATTTAAATTACATCAATATTAAGCTGATTACAATAATAAAGCTTATTGACTTTATATTATACAAATATATTACTTTGTGCGCGCTACTAAGATGCAAATAAAATTTTAATATTCAAATTTTTTATAATTATAAAAGAAAAATTTATTTTTGTACATCAAGAATTAAAAAAAAAAAAAAAATACTTTAGAATAAAAAAAAAAAAAAAAAACGATTGACTAGTTAAAAAATCTCAAAAAATATACTATATAATCACTGTAGAAAAAAATCTAAATTAAACGATAAAGAAATATCAATGTAAGATAACGAATGTTATCCATTAATTAAAATATATCTTAATATAACTATATTGTCCTAGCTTATTGAAAATATTAATATCAATTATTGTCATTCATTGAGTTATGGGTTTATAAGTTACAATATGGCAGTATTCATTTGATAAATTATTGTCTAATTAAAGCCCAGAAGACGTTCAGCGACACCGAGATAATAAACTGTTTGTGCAATTCCAAACAATGGAGCAATCACAATCATCCTACATGCACCACCTTTGAAGAATGCAGTTGGGCCTTCATTTTTCAAAGTTTTTCTGTAATTATAAATTTATTTTCATTAAATCCATCAATAATTATAAATCAGAGTACTGTACTATTTATAAGTCATCTTGTTATACATTACAAATTTTTTATATACTAATTACTGTAACTATTGAACCTGTTAATGGCTTAAGCTGTTGGGTTTGTTTAAATAAATAAATAAATATTATAGTAATAAATAAAAAAACATACCCTATGCAATCTAAAACTCCATTGTAAGTTGGCTCACCAGGAGCTTTATTGATAGCTTGCAATCGAGTTTTGATTACATCAAATGGATTAACTGTTAATGCAGCGGCTGAACCAGCAGCACACCCAGACAAAAATGAGCACCAGAACACAGCTGTTTTAAAAATAAATTAAACAATAAATTAATAATATAATAATTGATAATAATATTTAATAATAAAATAAGTAATTACATGAGCCGTCTTCTCGTTTAGGTCCAAGATTATTTAAACGAGCAAAAAGTGGAAAGTAAATAACTGAAAATGTGACATCTCTCAATGCAGTAGCACCTGTTCCTTGATAAAATCCTAAAATACCTTTTTTCTTGAAAATACTTTTTGCTAATGACAGTCCTGATTGTTTAGGAATTGTTTTCCCCTCTGCAATCAATAATCATTTATTTCAATTGATATTAATTATTTATATAAAACTTTGAGGGCAAATCAATTGATTTCAATTTATTGTTAAATTAGAATTCAATGAAAAATAAAAATAAAATTATACCACTCTTAGCAGCAGCGGCAACTCGACCAGCATCTTGCATTTGAATTTTTAATAATTCCATCGGAGTTGTTATTACTATTTGACAAGCTCCAGCAGACCCGCCAGCAATCATTTCACGTACCAATGGCAATGGTTCTCTAGTTTAAATAATCACAATAATAATAATAAATTAAAAATTTATTCAGTTACAAGTATTAATAAATAAATCATAACAATAATAAATCAAATCTACCAAATACGTGAGTTTGTTAATATCTACAGCAATATGTGAAGTTTTAATAAGTATCCTACATATTACACATTATTTTTTATCTGTGAGCCAATAGGAATCTGGGAATTATTTGAAAATAATATACCTACTGATTTTTTGTCAATAATGTCGACTCAAGATGTAAACATAATAAAGCCATTTTTCTTATTGGTATTTAGTCACTGAGGAGTTGATTCCTGATGATTCGAAATTATTAATAAAAAAAATTATGATGGCTAAATAAAAAAAGGTGTACTATAATTTGTTTTTCTTGAGTTTTTCAGTTAGTTTAATGCGATTTATTATCTAATATTGAAATTAATTTAGAAAAAAATCATTTGGAATGACAAAAAATTAATCATTTAAAAAATACATACCCAGGTCCAGTTGATAAAAGGTGTCTGAATGTATCATTAGCTGTTAACTTAATGGCTTTTTCAGGAGTTATAAGGAGAATATTGACGCCAGATCCTTTATACATTCCAAAGTATCCTTCGGCGTGATAAGTTTTTTTAAAACAATCCAACCTGTAATAAATAAATAAATAATTATTTGATTCTATATTTATTTAAAAAATAATTTAAATAAATAAATACGTACATTGAAGAATACATTTTTTGTCCATCAGGACCAATCACTTGATTTTGCAGCCTCGTTTTAACTAAATCTAAAGGAAACACCACCGACACTCCAATAATTCCAGCAATACCTCCATTTATTATTTTTGGTACAAGTTTAAATTGCTGTTGCTCTGGTTTATTAACTTGTAATTTTGCCATATTTTATTATTTTATTTGTAGTTATTTTTTTTTTGACAGAAAATAATTAGAAAATTTATTTATAATGATTAAAATACCTGCAATTAAAAAAAAATTATTTATTTTTAATTACAGATTGTAAGTTGAGACTGTCTTATTCAAATGAATTAAATTAATCGATATGTCAAGTACTGATTGCACTCAAGTTAATTAAAATATTTTATCGTAATTAAGATATTATATAAAATAAAATAGAAATTTACGTAATAAATCCTTGACCAAAATGATAACGATCAGTAAATAGATACCTTTTATTCAATTTTATAAAAATATTACAGTACTTACTTGTGTATATACAATACTAAACTGGCCTAAACGTCATTAAATATTATAAACTCGTTGACATTGACGGCAATAAAAAATATAAAATATCAGGATAGGATAATAAAACGTTGTGAGAAAAGCAACTTAAGCAACTTGATGGATTCTGCGCGAGGAATAAGCGTTAGTGACATCTAGTGTTTTGTAGCTAAATTCAATTTAATAAGAATTGTCAATTAATGCCTCACTGCCGATGTAAATAACAATAATTTTTTTTATCAACAAGTCTTATGACTTTCTATGTGTAATATTTATTCTATTTGTATTAAAAAGTAAAAAAAAAACTTTTTATTTATTTTTTAGTGATTTTTTGTCTCTACATTTACGTATGTTCTTATACCTATAACTATATTGTACCATAAATTCTCGAGAACTTATATATATATATATATATTATATGTAATTTACTTTGTGTCATGAACATGGAGAAATCATGAGTCTGTAAAAAGGAAGGTTTGAATTCCTTTGTTCACTCAAACAAAATATCAAAATATTTATTCTAAATAAGAATATTAATATTTAACGAGTGATCATTAATTAATTAATTAATAAATAAATATTATTAAATAAAGAAATACCTGCAAGTATTTTTAAAATAAAAATTAGTTGGAATTTTATAAACTTTAAACTTCTTAAGGGTCATTGTTCTGAGATATAAATTGCCCAGACAGATAATAAAAAAAAAAATAAAAAAAAAAACAAATAAATTACAATATGGTTTTGACTAGACGAGCAACCCACGCCGGAAGTTGGTATACAGATTTAGGTATTTATTATTGTTTTTAATTTATAATTCATTTTTAATTTATAATATTACTTAACAAATTTTTTAGGGTAAAAAAAATTAATTATAACTTAAATTTTATCACAAGAATATTTATTTATCCAGAATTCAAAAGTTTAAGTTTAAGTTATGAAAGTTATTAAGCAAAGTTTTAATTTAACAACTTTCTGACTTAATTAAGAAACTTTTGTAATTAAGTATTTATGATGACAACAATAGACTTATGAATATATTTATTATTTTTAGGGTATGATTTAAATAAGCAACTTGGAGATTGGTTGAATGCCGCTGATTTATCTCATGGGCCTGCTCGAGCTATTATTGCTCCGTTAGTAAATTTACTAAAATTTTTAATAAATCTTTTTTTTTTTTTTTTTTTTTTTTACAACTAATATAACGCTAAAGTTGACAGACATTAAAATATTTTTAGAATTTTATAGCAATTAAATTATTAAAAAAAAAATTTAATTAAAAAGTTTCACATGTGAAAATTAATAAAAATTACAAGTGAAAATTTTTAGAAAAAATTTTTTATTATAATTAATTTGTTAAAAAATCTTTTAAAATTGACAGCTGACCGTTAACTTCAGTATTATTAACTAATGATAATCGTAAATAAATATTTCAGACACGCTGGGTACAGCTATTGCGGTGGATGCGCTGGATTCGCGTACCGTCAAATAAGTCCAGTTGTAGTGTAAGATTTCATATCAGGTTTATAAATAAGAGTTAAAAATATATAATACCGGTAAAATTGATAATTACTGAACAATTACTAAAATATTTAGACGCAGAATATTTATTCTTGGACCTTCTCATCATGTGAGATTACCTGGATGTGCTCTGTCATCGGCTTCAACTTATCGTACTCCATTGTACGATTTGACAATTGACCAAGAAGGTATTCATTGTTTAATTTAGATTATTTATACAATAGCCATAAATAATTTATATTGAATATTGAGTGTTTATTTTAATTGGTAGTCTGTCATGAGTTGGAAGAAACCGGGCAATTTGAATGGATGGACATGAATACCGATGAAGATGAACACAGTATTGAAATGCAATTACCATTTATTGCTAAAGTTATGGAAGAGTAAGTTTATATTACAATGATAATATTTATTATTATTATCGTAATTGATTGTTTTTTGTTATTATTATTATAAATTTCAGTTACAAAAATAATTTTACAATAATTCCAATATTAGTTGGATCATTAACTCCAGATAAGGAATCAGTTTATGGTAAATTATTAGCGCCATACATAGCTGATCCACAAAATTTATTTGTAATTTCATCAGACTTTTGTCACTGGGGACAACGATTCAGATATACTTATTACGACCGTTCAAGTGGTCCTATTCACAGATCTATTCAAAATCTTGATAAAATGGTACAATATTTTTTCATTAAAATTATCTTAGGGGTATTAATATAATTTATAACAACAATAATAATGATAATAATATTTTAGGGAATGGATATAATTGAAACATTAAATCCAGAATCATTTACTGAGTATCTTAAAAAATACGGCAATACTATTTGTGGAAGGCATCCAATAGGTGTTTTGTTACAGGTAATTTATATCTATTTATTTACTTATACAATAAAATAATAACATTAATTAATAAATTGTTATAATTATCAGGCAATTCAAAGTTTTAAAGAAAATTGTAGCGATCAAAAAATGAACTTAAAATTTTTAAAGTACGCTCAAAGTAGCCAATGCAACAATATGACTGATAGTTCTGTCAGCTATGCAAGTGCTTCATTAGTGCTCGAGTGACGTCAAACTATTTCATCACTTAATAAATATACTATATAAATTTATGCTTAAGTGCAATGATACGTAAAATAATAATGATAATAATAACGAGTTCAATGCAACCTACTTCAACTAAAGAAGCAATTAAAGTTTTGACCATTTAATTAATAGTTGTGGCTTTAAAATTAATTTGCTTCACATTACTAAGACTTATATTTATATTATTTAAAATTTTTTAGTTTTTACCAAGTAAAAAAAAAAAAAAATCTCAATAATAACACTAATAAATACATTTGAACGTTTGTATGTATTTTTTCAGTAAAACGTTTTTTGTCATTTAAATAGACGCTTCCTCGTTTTTTTTTTTTTTTTTTTTTTTTTAAATCTTATACTATTATTTTATTATCTCTTTAATAAACATTACCAGTTTTATTTAGAGTAAACATTAACATTGAATAAAATAATAAAAAAGGGAATAGATTAATAATTATCTTTAATTGAAAATTATGTGGATATTTTATTTTAATGTTTGTACAAGTGCGAAATTGATGAAATTGATGGAAATATTGTGGATGATGTAAATTAAAAGATGAAAAAGATTTATGAATGAAATTGTGTACAGCTGGGTGGATCGATAGAGCATCCCCCTTAGACACGTAGTAATCAATAACGAGGGGTTAGGTAGGCGTGGAGAGGACACAAATGGTACAGTCCATTCAGTAGAACCCACCGTAGGCCTGTCTATCGATTGTGTAAGTGGAGAAATTTTCCTCCCACTCTTGTTAGAATTCTTGATCCCGGTACGGAGTAACGAGTAACGAGTACCGACGAGGCTGCTTGTGGTGTGGTGGTGATGGAAGCAGATGGAAGCTGCTGGTAGTGAACCTGCTGTTATGTAGGTGGTGGAGGCTCAAACCAGAAGGCTCCAAGCCAGGAGGTGTTTCGTCGAACTCGGCGTAAGTGGGAATATTACGCCGGCAAGGGGTGCTGCAGGGATTAGATTAGAACATCCTATGTTATCCTTCATATCTCAACACAAACTCAATACTTTTGTTGGTATTGGAGCGTGTGGGTGGTTGTTGGGGAAAGTGTCCTCTCATTTGGAGGTAGATCAACAGAACAGGGTTGGAACTCGAGAGGAATTTCGTCAAACTTTTATTTTCTCCAGATTGATCGAACTTTTTCTATTATTATTATCATTATAATTATTAATAAAATAAAATAATGTCATTAATTAAAAATAATAATGACTCAGAAAGTTATACTTATCACGGTTAAGTATTTAAGATAAGATGACACGAGATTTATTTAAAACTAAAAAGCAAAATAAAAGTTTTTAGATGGTAAGCTATTCCATTGATGTCTTGGAAGTACGTAGCAAGCTGTCCTCGTAAACGCTTCAAGAATTTGCGGTATGTAAGATGCCTGAGAGGGTAAACTTAATGAAAATCCCTCAGTTATTGATATTAATATCAAATATTATTTAAGATAATAAATATTAACAAGTTAAGAGATATTAATGTATTAATGAGGGTCCAGTATAAACAAAAATACGTCCCTGATATGACAGTTTAAAAGTAAAATCTTCTGAGACTTATTAGTATATGGTCTTAAGAAATAATTTAGACTTAACTTTCTTACAGCCATTTATATTTATATATGTTTATAAATAGAAAGAAGAAGAAGTAATATGTAGGAAAACCGGGATATAATGGTGAATTATATTCCCTGAGGCAGACTGTTTTTCACTGGAAATATAGACTAAATAAAAATAAAAAATAAAAAATCTAAAAATGCGAAATACCTTTTAACTATAGGAGTATAGGACTATCACTATAGGCTACAGGGTGTTGAAGGTCTAACAGTTTATTCAAGAGGGTAACATTTTATGTGGGAGTAAAGTTGTATTGTGTATTGCCGTTAAAGTGAATAAGATGTAGTTGTATTTAGCTTAAGGTGAAATGAGACAAGGCCAGTTAGCACCAAAACCTCTTTTTCTCTCCTTATATATATATATATATATATATATATATATATATATATATATATATATATATATATATATATATATATATATATATATATATATAAATTCAAAGAGAGTATGTACTTACCCGCGAGGTATGGAATGAAATAGAAGGACCGCATTGGAACAAGTGGTGGAGGCGTTGGAGGAGTCAGACTTGCGCCCCCTCATGCTAGAACGTCAGTTGGTTCATGGTTTCCGGACACGACGGACCGACACGACAGGTGAGTCGATAAATATACACATATATATACACAAGTCTTAGTTGATATAAACTTTTCGTTCATTCACTATTTTGCCTTTCGCTATTTCTCTCCCTCTTATTCGTTCATCTTTACTTTCATTCACACACGTAGACCATTCAATTGTCCATTAATGAATTTATAAAACTCTATTTTACACACTTTTGTGAGAAAAGTTATTTTTATTTATTTATATAGAGTTTGAATGAAAAATAAAAAAAAAATCGGAGAAGAAAAGAAGGTAGATGTGTTTAATTAAAAGTTGATTGAGGTATTTGAATTAATAGAGAGTCAGAATTTGAACCTGAATCCGCATCAAAAGCATCGGAAGTGTTGGTAAATTTAGTTTGCCTAGTCTTTGGAGAGTGATGAACAAACTGTAAAGGTCAACCGGAAGATTACTTGCCGGGCTGGTCTCTTCAAATCCCCGGGAGTAGTTTTACTGACGTTGACACAGAAACTCATTTTCATTCCTATTTTAGTTAATACTACTTTTATTATTATTATTATTATTACTATCATTTAAGTTATTTATTTATTATAATATAAATTATTATTAAATAATTACAAATAACATATTGTCCCCGTAGGAGAATTTTAAATAGCCCTTAATTGGAGTGTAAGGTCTCTGTTTAAAATTCAATTAACTAGTGACACAAATATGTATTTAAGTATTTAAAAGAGGTCACGCGATAGCTGATAGCCGATATTACACACATATAGCACTTGTTGCAACTGATGTTTTGATTAAACAACTTTATGTGTATGTAGATGACATTTTAATAATCATAATCTCACTAAAAATAAATATCATTTTTTTTATTCGTATGTAAATTTAAAACTAATAACGCGTATAGAGGGTGACAATATGTTTTATTGAGTTATTTAAATCCCCATTATAGCATTTATAGCTTTTCTTTATTTGAATACACTTGTCAATTTTACTGTATCTTTATTTGAATTTCGGTAAATGGATTTTTACGAGGTTTTAACATTCGGGTTTTTCTCCATTATATAATAAAAGTATTCTTTTTTTCTGTTATTCATTTGAAAGTGTCGAAACGTGTGGGTGTAAGCAACGATGAATAACAATATAGCCATTGAAACTGTTGAAAAGATTCGCAATCAGAGAGTCGGAAAACCCAAATGTGCTGAGAACAACAGGTGCCCGGAATTATGCCCACAATTGTGCACAGAAAATCATACAAAATACCTAATAAATCTCTATTATAATCTTCTATTACGCTTATAGATTTATTAATTATTTATAGAACAATAATTATAATTATTAGAAACAAAATAAAATTTATTTCATCAAAAAGATCATTTAATTTCTCAACATTGAATATATCTTCTTTGAGTTGAATTTAAATTGATAGTACAATGAAGCTCGTAATGATTCAATTAAATGGTAATGTTATTTATTCGTCTACTGATATAAAATCGATATTTATTATCAGCGTACAGCATCAAATTAACATCCATATTGTGTGTATCTAATAATTAATTAGTAGCTGATATCTCCTTCTATCTTTATGACAATACCTTATTTAGACAACAACAGCAACAATAATTCTGATAATAAATGAAAATTAAGTTAGCTGACATTTAGAAATTTTTTTCAAAAAAAAATTTCACTTAAAAAATTTTTAAAAAATTGTCACATGTTAAAAACTTGAAAAAATATAAGTGCAATTTTTTATAAATATCTTTTGAGTTGAAATTTAATTAAATTAAAAATAAACATTTTTAGACGTCTGCTAACTTTAGTATCATGATAATAATTGTTATTATCATTCTGATTTTAATTTAAATTTAAAATATACATTTTTATTAAGTTCTTTTGAATTAAGATTTTTATTGTTAAATATTAATTAAGAAAAAATGAGTGAAGAATTAATTACGTTGTCTTAAAAGTAGGACTCGACGATTTGACTGGTTGCAGTGTGTATTTAACTGAAAATCGATTACCTGTCTGTGGATTTTATATATATATATATATATATATATATATATATATATATATATATATATATATATATATATATATATATATATTTATACACATACATATAAAGTAGTTTTAAAAAGTTGGTTGAAGAAAAATAGATTGAGATAATTTATTAAACTTTTTTGAATTTGTCGAATTTTATATAAATAAATAGAAGAAATATTAAAATGAATGGGCATTATTTAAACTGTTAACTCACTTTGACCTTTACGTGTGAAGATATTTCAATAAATGCGTGGGATGATTATGATAAAATACAAAATCTAATGTAATCTTAATGATATATATGTTTCAGAAACTAAATATCATTAATAATAATTATCAACATATCTTCCAACATATCGGCTAACTAAAAGGGTTTTTAATATTTTAAAATTCTATTTAATTATTCATCAAAAGGTAATTTAATTATTTCATAATAATATTAATTATTATTTATTGAATTTTAGATAATTCTATAAAAATAAATTTTTGCTTGTGTTTATAGAAAATGAAAATAATATCATTACTGAGTAGTTTTATTTTATATTCATATTTATCGTATACTGTGAAATGCCAGCGATTATCAGATTATCTATTAGAGGCACATACAACAACAGTAAGTCATGTTCCGTATAGAGATAGGCGTAATAAAGCTGAACCCACGTGTGAAGAATTACGGGCTATGTGGAGATACAGTAAAAGACAAAGTCGAGCTGTTGAAGTAACTAATGATTTACCTATGTATCGTGATCCATTTTCATACAATGTTTGGGAAACTTATCCAGTACGTTCTCAACCATCTATTGGATATAGAGGTAATAATTATTTCAAATGAAAATAAATTTACCAGATATTTAATAATTTTTTAACAAATAAATTATGGCAAAAAAATTGAAATTAAAAAATTTTTTTAAATTAAAAATCCAATTTTTTGGAACTAATTTTTTTGTTAAATAAAATTTAAAAATTCTCTAATGACTGCTAACTTGAATGACATTAAATTAAATTGTTTTAATTTTTATTAACAAATAAATTATAGCAAAAAAAAAATTCTTAAAAAAATGGATTTGTAGAAATTTTAATAAATTAAAAATGCAATTTTTCAAAAATTATTTTTTAGGACAAATTTTTTTGTTAAATAAAATTTAAATTCTCTAATAACTGCTAACTTTAATGACATTAAATTAAATTGTTTTAATTTTTATTAACAAATAAATTATAGCAAAAAAAAATTCTTAAAAAAATGGATTTGTGGAAATTTTAATAAATTAAAAATGCAATTTTTTAGAACAAATTTTTTTGTTAAACAAAATTGAAAAATTGTCAAGTGACAGCTAACTTTAATGTCATTTATTTCAATAAATAAATCAATCAATTTTTTTCTTCTGAAAATTTATTCCTCATTGTTATTATTATTACTCAGAAATATACAAGTATCCAGATGAAAGGGATGAAGAAGCCCGCAACCGTGGGGGTGGTAGAACTCCTGTTTATGGTAAAGTTGTTCATAAGGCACCCGCAGAAAGTCGATTCCGTAATGGCATGCCGAACAATCGAGCTAAAGCATTTGAAGAAGTTACTAGAATGTATGGAACTATTAATCGGCAACCACCGGATTCACGAAGACCCCAATATAATTTCCGGGTTGGCGGGGGTGGTTCATCAATATCTCATGTTCCACAAGCTGGCAGTTTTCAACATCTTAAAGAGTTAATACGTACTGAACGTGCTCGTGAACTAAAGGTTCTTTTTTTTTTTTATTATTTTTTTAGGTCAACTATTTATAACTCTTTTTTTTCTTCTCTAAGTAAACTAATTTTAAATATATATATATTTTTTTTTTTATATTGAAAACAACAAGGATCAACGCGCGGCTGAAGAATTAGTAGCAAGAGCAGCATCAGCAAATAACAATAATAACAGCAATGATATCTTCAAAAATGAACAGAAAAATAGTAAACTTACAGATTCACAGATCCAGTATTTGAACTCTATTAAATCATATCAAGAACCAAAAAATTTCAAGTTCAATAACTACGATAAATCTAAATATGTTCCAAGTTTAACTGACTTCAATGATGCTTCATTGGTAATTTTATTTACCTTATTAATTTTAATGTTTGACAATAATAATTATAATTAATTATATATATTTTTCAGATTAATGACAACTATAATCGCAATCCACTGTTACATTAATTAATAATACAAGTTACACAACAATGTGTAATTAACTGCCCAACATGAATAATAAATATTTTGAAATTGATGACAATAACACTAAATAATAAAAAAAAAAGGAATTATTAAATAGGTATGTATGTCATATATAGATATATATATATATATATATATATATATATATATATATATATATATATATATATATATATATATATATATATATATATATATATATATAATATGTAAAATATATTTGTGTTGTTGATATTTAAAGCCACCAAATATCAACATTATCACAAATAAATGAATAATTATATATATACATATAGACTTGATAGCAATATTACGAGCTCATAAAAAATTTATGGAAATTATAAATGAAAATGAAGTTAGTTGACATTTCAAAATTTTTAGAAATTTTTTTTTGAAAAAATTTCACTTAAAAAATAAAAAAAAAAAAATTGTCACATGTAAAAAACTTGAAAAAATATAAGTGCAACTTTTTATAAATATCTTTTTAGTTGTAATTCAATTAATAAAAAAAAAAAAAAAAAAACTAAAAATTTTTAGACGTCTGCTAACTTCAATTTCATAAAATTATAATGGACTGTATGCTTGAGCAGATTTAATTATTTTTTATTATTAATCACTAATCAGTAATTAATTAGAGAAACATATTTATTTTTATTTAATGGTGTTAGTTTATAAATAATAAAATACAGCTAAACGGAAGATACTTTATGATGAAGATGATGATTACGCGATAAATTAATCGAATAATGAGACAATAATAAATATTAATTTAATAAAATAATTATACAATAAGTAGCAGTATTTAAAATTAAAAGATACATGTGTGGGCAGAATTATTATTATATATAAATGCTCATTAAGTAAATGGTACAATATATATTATTATTATTATAAAACTATTATAAATATATTTTACCATATTATAACAAAAAATATTGGCTTTAATTTGAAAATAAGTATTTAATTCTAGTCATGATATTAGTTTTAATGTCATTATAATTGACAAAATATCATAAATATATTGACAATAATTATTATTATAACATTAATGTTACTATACTTATAATTATAATATTAATTGTTCATAAAGACTAAATAACAGAAAATGAAAATAATGTTAATCTTTAAAGGAACAAAGATTTAAATAATTAATTGCAGTTAATTTATGATCAAATTTATCTGTTTGATCATCAATCACCCGAGTTCGATATTATAGAAAAGCAAACAGGACTGTTCGTTACTTTATCGCGGAATATTTGTGAATTTTCTTCTCTAGTATAATTAATAAATAATTAATATTATTAATTTATCAATATTTAAGTACTATTGAAAATAATCGTGGCTTTTGCTTTTATATCTACTCAATTATTAATAAAAAAAAAAGATAATAACTTTACTATTGTATGAAAAATTTTACCGTAAAGCTTGATATATAAGGCTGAAAAAGATAGTATCAAATTTATTTCCAATTATGAGAATAAATTTGATTATTCCACGATTTAAAATATTGCTAAATATGTTAATAATAAAAAAAAAATAAAAATAAAAACATCTTAGACAATAACTTGTACTTTTAAAGATAAACTTTCTCTGAATAGACAATAATACATAGATGCATATATCTATTTTCCATAAATTGCATTTGCTTTTAATCTAATTAATAATTATAAGACAAATATCCATGACAATATTATATAAATATATATCTTCTTAAATAGATAAAATAAAATAAAATTAATGAGTAATTATTATTGAATTTGATTGTGACAGGGAAAATAATATTATTATATGTATACTGTGATGATAATTTAAACCATCAGTGCTATAGTTTGTTTAAAAATTTTTAGAATTTACTATATCAATTTAATTACCGGTATTTATTTTTTAGTTATTCAATAATTTGATATATTTTTATTTAATAAATATCTTTAATTTTTTTCAATTATAAAATCAAGATAAATAATAAGCTTTATGACAATATAAATAATATATATCTTCAACATCACAATCAATTTCATATAATACGTTAAATCGACGATTTCATTGTCATATCAAAGGATAATAAGAAAAGAAAATTTTATAAAGGAAGAAAATTCAGGCGAGTATTGTTGGCTCTAAATATCAAAGGTAGCTTAATACAATATTACATAAATCTGAATAATAATAATGATAATAATATTAAATATTAAATAATAACTGGAATACATATGTCAATATTATAATAATAATAACAATAATAATTATAATGATAATAATAATAATAATAATAATAATAATAATAATGAACGTAAAATAACGTCATATCGTTATTCTAATATTAAAATATAAAAATCTTTGATTATCATTTTTTGTCTGTAAGGATTTATAAAATATTTAGTGCGTTTAAAATTATTTTACAAATTTTCAGCTAAAAAAAAAAAGTTTTTTTTTTTTAAATTTACTCTGCGTATAAAATAGCTGTAAATAAAATGAATACAAGTATATACAATACGATTAAATTTTTATTTATTTAAATACTTAAGTATTTTATTTTTAAACACAGATTTTATTTTAATTATCGAAGCTTAAATATAAATATAAATATTCTTGTCCAAATATATAAAAAAAAATATATATATATTATATTGTATTAGATAAACTTCAACAAAATACTATAATTATTTTCATACGTGGATTAATTAAAGAAATATTGCAGAAATATATAACATTTTATTGGTGAGATATTCTAATTAAAATAAAAAGAATATAAAAAAAAAAAGAAAAAGAGTTGCGCTTTAGATTAATCGTATTCTATTAGTAATTTTTTCTCTGAATTGTAGTAAAAAGAAAAAAAATCTACTTATGTATAATAATATAGTTTAGTTTATCTTTTAAATATTTAAATAAATCAGCTTTTTAATAATTTTATTTAAATATATTATAAAAACTCGTTAAATTTAATAGGTATTTAAAACTCAAAAGCAATATCAATTGTCGAACTAAAGTACTCATTAATGATAACTTTACTTTTTTTATTAATTTAATTATTTATTTTTGTGCACTTTTTTTTATCTGCATTATTTATGCACCATAAATTCATAGGAAAAGTTATGGTCCAATATAAAGCTTTATCAATACATAATATAATTAGCGTTTTAAATATAAAATAATAAACCAATAGGATTTTTAATCATATATTCATTAATATTCATTAAAAAAAAAGGACAATAATTAATAAAATATACTATTTTTTGTATTTGTATAAATTTTCATTTTATTAATTTTTTTTAAATATATTTTGTTAATTAAATTATGTGAGTTATTCAATGATTATTGTATTTATAATTAATTATACATATATATATCATTTAATATTATTATACACTATATTTCATCTACTGCTTACAATTGTAAGATGTGTCGGACAATAATACGGCTTAATACGGCAAACGGTCACTAAGCCTGACTGAACTTGATACAATACTTTAAATTATATTATAATAATAATAACAATTAATATTACAACATAAAATTATTAAGTATGTATATGTATATTACATACATAAATAAATAAATAAATATATATACATATATTTACATCCATATGTATTGTACTTATTATGTGTAGAAAACTGTAATTAAAATTAATATACATACGCAAATATTTTTGATTATTTATTAATTTGATCATAATAAGGGATCGCTCTATAATAAAAATCTCATTAAACCGGTTTATCTGAAAAAAAATTAATTTTTATTTAATCACGAAGTAAAATACAAATTTATTATTTGTATACATCTGATACACGGTTCACCAGGAGTCGATTCTGAAAATTTTCTACAACGTTTGCATAACGCTTGTTCAATTGGTTTTAAATCTACTTTTGGTGTCGTACACTCTGTATCTTCAATCAAAGTAACTCTATTTACTTGGAGAATATTACATAATTCAGAGCTCGTTGAGGTATTTTCAGACTGTAGAGGCTAGATAAATAATTCAATAAACTATTAATCTTAACACTAATTAATATCAAATTAACTTACCGCTAATGTAGAAAGCATTTCTCTATCCGCTTTTACAGTGGCTTTTAGTTCTAGTGTATTAATATTTGATTCTTTATTTACAATACTTTTTACAGTTAAAGCTGAGTTTATTATTTTTTCAACTTCAGGCATGTTCCAATCGTTTGGTAGTGTGTGCCTTGAACGATACAATGGTACAGATGCTGTATAAATAAATAAATTAATACTTTTTCATTCTGTATAAGTCGTGTTACAGATGCCATAAAAATTCTATTATTTTTTCCAAGTCTTACTTGGAAAAAATAATAGACTTAAAAATGTTAAAAATTACCAAGATTATCTGGATGATAAAGCCAAACTTCTTCAGCTAAATATGGAATAATTGGAGCAATAGATCGCGTTAAAATAGAAAGAATTTCTCCAATAATATTAGTAGCTGCTATTCTCAACGGAGAAGTTGCTTCTTCACAGTAGAGCCTGTCTTTAGTAAGATGACAGTAAATAGCCGATATATCGTTAGCTACAAAATTAAGAACTGCTTTGCAAACATTGTGATACTCGTAGCTATCATAATAATTTTGTATCTAGACATAAAATAAAATAAATCAATTGTATTATTTAAAAAAATATTTAAAAAAATTATAAATTACTTCATGATGGTAATGATAAAGTCGATGCAACATATATTTATCCAAAATTAAATAATTGGGTTTAATGTCACTGGGTATGTCATATGGATGAAGAACTCCCAGTAGAAACTTCAAATTCAATCGAATTTTATTAACAGATTCGATGCTATTTTGTAGTAAAGTATTGATCACTGGAATCTGTGTGTGTTGAATACCGTGACTTGCTACCCACCATCTGTACAATAAATTACAAATAATAAATCTACTTAAATTGTTTTTATAGTCAACAGAAAAAAAAATAAAATAAAATAAAATAAAAGAGTGACCTCAAAGTATCAACACCGTGTGCCGGTTGGGTTTTTAGATTTTTTCTCCCACGAGTTATTTCCTCTGGACTTATAACATTATCCAGTGACTTGGACATTTTATTTCCACTTTCATCTACAGTAAATCCGTGTACAAATATCGATCTGAAAAAATAAATATTAAACTTAATTTATATTAATTTAAAATCAAACAAACCCATAAACAAATAAATTAAATACTTGAAAGGAGAAATTCCTCTAACAGCTATTGATGTGAGTAATGATGATTGAAACCATCCGTTAAATTGATCCATACCTTCTACATAAAGGTCTGCTTGTTCTCCTTCTGGTAAAACTGTTGACCAAGATAACCCACTGTCTAACCAAATATCCATAATATCCTAATAAAGAAATAAATGTTTAAATATAAATACTTAATAATAATTATAAACTATCGTACATTTCCTCTTTCCAATTTATCAGCATCGATATTTAATTTATCCAGCAATTTATGTCCAATCAATTTATTAACTGGCAAAGTCCACCAACAGTCAGGACCTTCACGTTCAAATAATTTACATAGTCGTTCAATAATATCTTTATTAATAACAACTTCTCCAGTATCTTTATTGTAAAATACTGGAATTGGTGTACCCCAAGCACGTTGACGTGATATACACCAGAAAGGTCGCTGGAGAATTTGCTTCTTTAAATTATTTAAATAGATGTTTTCTCTTACTTTTGGATACATTTTTACTCTCTCAATTTCTTCCTGATGAATAAATGTTATAAATTTATAGATAATTATTTAAATATAAATAATAAATAATAATTAAATAAACAAATAACTTACAATGGCTTTATGTTTAATTGATTCAGTATTAATAAACCATTGATAACTTGCTCGGGTAATAATTGGCTTTTTAGTACGCCAATCATAAGGATAACTGTGGACCAAATCTTCGGTATGCATTACGTCTTTACTGATACATTTTAAAATAGCGTCTCCACCTTCTTTTAATACATCTAATCCGGCAAAAGGGCCAGCTTCCTCTGTATAACGACCGTCTTCATCAACCAACGACAACTAAATTTAAATAATCTATGTAATTATGAATTTCTAAATAAAGAAATATATAAATAATAAAAAATACATACAACAGGTATATTATTTGTTATAGAAATAATAAAATCATCAGGTCCATGAGCCGGCGCTGTATGAACTAATCCAGTTCCGATTTTACTATTAACATGACTTGCTGGATAAAATGGCATTGTTTTACCAGTGATTGGATGGGAATATTTTAATCCAGCCAAATCGCTATCTAATTAATGCAAAACAATTAGTCGGTTCTTGTTTTAACGAATTTAATATTTGATGTTTATTTAATTTTCGTACAACGTTTCGCCACTTTCGCAGCTTTCTCAAGTACTACAACAGACAGTAATAATAATTATAATTTAATTATATATAAAGACATTAAGGGGTTACATGGGTCTCCTCCGAAGAAAAAATTGTCTATTTTCAACAAAAAATTAAATAAACATAAAATATTAATTTCCTTAAAACAAGGACCGACTAATTGTATTATGAACCATGGATAAGAATGAAGATAACATTAATGCAAAACTTTAATAAATAAATTATAACGTGAATTTGTTTACCTAAAACAGTCAAAATTGGCCTAAGAGGACCAATTTTTTCCACAACAGTGTTTAATGAATCTTCAGCGATTATATAACAATTGCCTAGAGAATCTTCAGCAATACAGTATGAAATGTCTTCAGCGTAAGCTAAAGCTTGATTGGCAACCAGTGTCCAGGGCGTTGTTGTCCAAGTTAAAGCATAAACCGAACGATCTTCGAGTATTTTTAATTTGTCTGACAATGCAGTTACCAAAAAACGCACTGTAGCACATTTACTTTTATGTTGGTGATTATATTCAAGCTCAGACTCAGCCAATGCTGTTCTGTAAAGATTACAAATATACTTTTATTTATTTATGATTTTAATCAATTTTATCATTTATTTTTTGATACCTGGATGACGGTGACCAGTAGACAGGTTTAAATGCCCTGAATATTAAATTTTTTTCATACATATTCATAAATTGTCTTAGTTGATTAGTCATGAAAGAAATTTTATTCGTAAAATAACAATTGTTTTTCCAATCAGCCATTATTCCCCAGGACATAAATGACTCTCGTTGATTTTTTACAGCTTCCTCCGCAAATTTTCGTGCTAAAAATTAAAAAAAAAAAAAAAAAAAAAAATTAATTTCTGTCAGCAATAACAATATTTAAATTAATTAAATAAAAAAATAAAATTACCTTGTTGTCGTATTTGCAGTGGTGTTAATGAATCATTTTGATTCTCCCAATCATTCAGAGCTTTTAATTCAATTGGTAACCCGTGACAATCCCAACCAGGTACATAATGAACTCTCTGGCCTTTTAAAACACGGCTCCTTGTTGTTATGTCTTTCAATATCTATAATTAATCAGCAATGTTTAATTAAATTCATAAAATATAAATAAACAAATATATACCTTGTTGACAGCATGACCCATGTGTACAGCACCATTGGCGTAAGGTGGCCCATCATGTAAAATAAAATCTGGACCAGATAGATTATCTCTTTGCCAATTATACAAATCATTAAATCCACATTTCTATGACAGAAACATTTTTAAATAATTAATTATTATTATTATTATTATTATTATTATTAAATTAAAGATAAAAATAATTACTTCAATCAAATAATTATCCATGTCAATTCTCTTTTCTCCATTTAATCTTGATGGAAATTTTGTTTGTGGTAACAAAACAGTGCTTGAATATTTATTTTCAACAGCTTTTTTGGGTTTCGCATAAAATCTTGAAGTTAAATTAATGTAACGTTTAAATATCAAATTACTATTTCTAGCTTTTGTTATTGCTGCCATTGTTTTATTTTCAAAAATATTATATATACATTGTTGTCGTCCCACATGTATTCGTCCCACCGAGAGAATAAACCTCGGGTTGCGGTCAACCAGTCAGATCGACAACATTTCGAATTATTAAAACCCTAGAAAATTTTTAATTCCGCTACATTCAAAGTTATAACACTGAAGTTGACAGATGTTAAAAATTTTTTTAGAATTTTATAGCAATTAAATTATTACAAAAAAATTTAATTGAAACGTTTCACATGTGAAAATTAATAAAAATTACAAGTAAAAATTTTCGTTGTTATGTTTTTTAATTTATTTTCTACTTTGTGGCTTTGAAAGATTCCATTAATATAGCTTTAATTTTTTCCTCTATTCAACATTATATTTTTCGGAATTTAAAAATTTGTAAAATTAATTATTTTAAATTACATTTTATATTAATTTTCCAAGTTCTAGTAATTTATTAATTCGGAATGTTGTCAGTTTGAGTAGTTGAATGCAACCCTAACCCGAGATTAATTCCCGAACAAACCCGAGATTAATTCTCTTGCTGGGACGACTATATCTCTAATTTCTAACCTCCATAATTATAGATGTGATCCATCTGACCGGTGTGTATGGTTGTTATTTATATTTTAATTAAATTTAATGAATTGAGGTAAAATAACACCTGTATTATGTCGACTCAAGTCGAAAAAAAATTACAGGAAGAAGATATTGAAGATCCTGTTGAACGTATGTTGAAAAAAACTGGTTGCATTGAATTACATTATGATGTTCAGGTATTTAAATGATTTTTTATCAGCTGTAAGCACATAATTAATTAATTAGTTGAAAAAGTTCTAAAAATTAATATAATACTGAAATTAGCTGTCAGTTGTCAATTTTAAAACTTTTAATAACAAATAATTACAATAAAAAAATACTTGTAAAAATTTTCACTCATAATTCTTATTAATTTTCACATGTGGAATTTTTTAATTAAATTGTTTTTTATAATAATTTAATTGTTATAAAATTCTAAAACAATTTTTTAATGTCTGTCAACTTTAGTGTCATTAATTAACAATATGTGCATTTTGTTTTAGGAATGTATTGCTGCTACTCAAGATTGGCGTAAATGTCAAGATGTAGTGCAAAAATTTAGAGTGTGTATGGAAAAACATCAAAAGGAAAGATCCCAAAAGTGAAAATAATAATAATAATAATAATAATAATAATAGCTATAAATATGGGTCAGTTGTTGAGAAGGTTAAAGTATTTAGTAACCAAAGGTTTTCCCAAGGAACCGTACAAAATGGTTTTGGTTGTTCGAACAGACATTTCGATGAGCACTGGAAAAATAGCCGGACAATGTGCTCATGCTGCTGTCGAGTGTTATGATAGCTGTAAGAATAACAAAATTAATCAAGAGTATCTAGATGCATGGTTCATGCTAGGACAACCAAAAATTGTTCTCAGAGTAACCAGTGAGGACAGATTAAAATCTTTGGCTGTTAAAGCCAGTAATTGTGGACTTGTTACTGCTATTATTAAAGATGCTGGTAGAACTCAGTTAGAGCCTGGCACTATTTCAGTACTCGGTATTGGTCCTGGTCCTAATAGCATTGTAGATAGTGTTACATCACACCTTAAATTACTATAATACTTAATCATTGTTTTTTTTTTTTTTTTTTTTTTTTTTTTTTTTTTTTTTTTTAATATAATTAGTATGTTTGGTGCAATTAAAAAAATTAATCAACCAGTTTTAATATCAGAATTCATCAATTTATTGCAATATAAAATATTATATTTATATATATCACTAATGAAACTAAGTGGAAGTCTATCTATTTTTTTAAATGTGATTACATAGTCATAAAATATTCACGTCTATTATTTATAAATGTTTAATTGGTAAAATTATGTTATTTTACAAAGGTGTGAAATTAAAAAAAAATTAACATGTACAAGTATATTTATAAATATTTAGTTACGTATTATTATCTAATATTGTATTTTGAGATCTATTTATTTTTAGTAATGTATACAAAATAAAAAAAAAGTATGCTAAACTTAAAAATAAATTTTATATTGATGAGTGATAAAAAAAATTTGTTTCAATAAAATTAGTTAAACTAAATTTAAAACAATTTTTAATTATTGAATATTCAATAAAAATTTGTAAATAAACTATAAACACGATACTATATTATAATTATATAATTCTGTATAATTTATAATACTCACTTACAAACTAATGTACCACTTTCGTACTGATTTGAGCAAGAATTTAATAAGATTATTATTATTATTGTAATAATAATGGTAAATGATTTAATATAAATTTCTATATACTATATAATTCAATATATGTAGTGTTGGTTAAATCTATGACACTGGAAAACATGCGTCTAATTTAATAATTATTAAAAATATTATCATGGATGTAAAAAAAAAAAAAATATTTTAAATAAACAACTCTAAATGCATTAAACATCTAAAAATTATTTCCTACAACAAATTCGATTTTTTTTACATAAGCAATAGTTAATAGTAATTATTATTTTATCGCAGTTTATTTATTTCGTCACGGTAATTATAGTTTTCTCGTTTAATGAGAAATTTAAGGCATTTTTAAAAACTATTTTTAAATTAAAGATTTATAAGATTTTAACATTAAAAAAATCAACTACTATTCATTATTTAACATTAAATTAAATTCATTTGTCAATATAACTAAGATAAGTTAAAATTAATATCCATAGTTTAAATAATATATGTATATAATTTGTCTTTGCTCATGGTAAAGCATTAATTCGTATTAAATATATAATTAGAGAAAGAACATTTAAAGATAATTGTAAAAAATTGGACTGATAATATACAAAGTCAGTCTGAATTACCAAAAATCAATAATATTCACCATATTTGCTGAAATATTTGGCAAATTTACATCACATTGATTAATATTACTATTACCGTAATAGAGTATTAAAAAAAAGAGCTTATGCTATTATTTTTGTAAGATCCGATGGCTCAACGTAATTATTTAATACATGCGGCGCCTCATTAAATTCATCCAATTCATCACCGTTATCTGCACCTTGCGCAAGTAAAAAATATTGTTCACTTCGTGTTGGCCATAATAAATGCGTCATTACACAGTAAGCATAACAATCTGCTGAATATGTAATTCCTAAAAAGTAATAGAAGTAAATTATTGTTGCTGTTGGGCTATTAATTATTTTTATCTCAATTACATGTGTTTGTATATAATTAATTTAAAAAAAAAAAAAAAAAAAAAAAAAAAAAAAAAAATGAATAATTAAAATTACCAAGAAGAAATTTAAACCTCCATAGTGTACTTATTTGTAGTGCAATCAATGCAACTATTGGTAAATATATAAACCACACAAGTGCTGACGCTCCGAAATGGAGCAAAAAGTTTAATTTCTGAGTATTGTGCTCATAAGTCATAGTGTTGCGAAGTTCTAGTAAGAACCATATCATTATCGCACTGCGAAATAGTAAAATGAACCACCCAGGCCATGTTTGGTATTCATCTATGTCTTCAATAATATCAACTTCCGTCTGTAAATAATTATTTTATATTATTTCCATTTTTATCGCATCCAAAATCATAAAAATAATACGAAAAAATCACAGGTAGTTGGAATTAATAAATGACAAATTAAACAATCATGTTATTGTTATTATTGCGACATTTCGACTCTTTATTGAGTCTTCATCAGGCTCATAACTAGTACATGAAAGTATGAACATTAATTTAGTTGATATTTAACAATTTTAAAAATTTTTTTAACAAATAAACGATGGCAAAAAAAAAGAAAAAAAAATTGACATTTAGAAATTAAAAAAAATTAAAAATCCAATTTTTTATAAATAATTTTTCATTCTATTTTTTCTTTTTTGTAAATAATTAAAAAGGTTAACACATGACTGTCTCAGTGGAAACGCATGTTTTTATTGGTTTGTTATTTTTTATTATTCACGAGTTTTATTTTGGTTTGTAACGTTACCAATTTTTTTTATATATTTTTCAATTTTTTAATTATTTACAAAAAAGAAAAAATAGAATGAGTTCTCAGATAAAAAATTTTTTCACATACATTATTTGCTTGACTACTTTCATGTACTTGTTATGAGCCTGATGAAGACTCAATAAAGAGTTGAAACGTCGCAATAATAACAATAACATGATTGTTTAATTTGTCATTTATTAATTCCAATTACCTGTGATTTTGTCGTATTGTTTAACATTATATTAATTTACTCAAGCTTGTTGATTAAAAAATATATTTCTTACCATATTCCAAACGTAGAGAAGAATATGAACAACGCCGTAACAAAACCATATTAAAAATACTAACGGCTTCCACGTTAACTCGATTCTCGTAACAGCCCATCCTTTTGCTAACAATAACAATAATAACATAAAAGTCGCCTGCAAAAAAAATATTATAGTTATTATTATTAGGGTTGGTTATTAAATAAAACTTATAAAACTTACTCGTGATAAAATGTCAAAGATATCACCAGCAACTTCCAATTTTTCGTATCCAATACCATCAAACGCGAATTTTAAAACATGAATAAGGATCAAACAAATCGCTATAAACTCCAAAAGTAAGCTGACAGTAAAAAGTCTCGTAACAGGATGTCTTTGTAATCTAACAGCGTACAACTGCAGTGGTACTAGTATTATGTAACATAAAAAAAATAATAAATACAACTCAATAGTATTTTGCCGGTCGTAAGAAAATTGATAAGTCAAACTATTGAACCCGCTGTTATTCGGATTACCATTCACCAACCAAACATCGTAGTCAATATTTATGCTCTCGTTAAACCACTCCCATTTACATGTTTTAATGTTACGATAACACGATACGATGCTTATATACCAAAACCTCGGTTGACCAAGGTCTTGGATTACATAAGTGAACTGGTTATTCTTTATGACATTCGATGGTAAGTCTTCATCTGGACACAGCTGACCCTTCGGGCATGGTATTCTTCTGCAATGCAAATAAATATTAATTACCAGTACTATATTTTCTTGTCCTCCGGCCGGAAAGTGGCAACTTCCTGACCGCTGCGCTAAACGAAGTTGCCACATTCCGGCTACGTCAACCAGAAAAATAGTATACACACCTTGACCAGTAAAAATTAAATGATACTGAAGTTAGCTGACAGCTGTCAATTTTTAAAATTCTTATAAAAAATCAATTACAACACTAAAAGTGCTTCTAAAAATTTTCACTGATTATTTTCTTTAATTTTAACATGTGAAATTTTTTTATTAGATTTTTTTCATAACAATTTAATTGTTTTACTGGCCTAGGTATGTAATCTACTATTTATCAGTAATTAATTACTTAATTAATATAAATTAATAAATTTACCGTAAGAAATCCTCGCCATTTACGTTACATTGGGAGTCATATGAGCTCTGATTGAGGGTATTGAACATCCTGCTGCAAGCTGTATTTTTATCCTCAAGAGTACGGTTACCATAGTACTCCAAAAAATGGTTTCTATCCAAAACCGCGAAGGTTATCGGCTTCGAGGATGACAAATTAGACTGCGACGTTACATTTCCAAAAATATATCCATAAGATTCGCGCTGTCTGTGACGGTCTGTCTGTTGAAACCCGAACTTTATGAGAAAGCGGAAAAATTCGTTGGTGTTGAAAGTACCAGTTACATGAGTGCTCGCACATTTATCAACTGAGATTAATAATTCAAGTACTCCGATCCATAGAATTAATATTACACTTCGCAGCAACATTTTTGACACTTAATATTCACATAAAATAGCTTTATTTTATTATACCCGGTGATTTATTATCATGTCACTGCTCAACACTGATGAAAACGTCACACAAAATTGTACAGCTGTTGCATGATTGATTATTATTAATTCTGCTACTAAATTCAATCAAAACTTAGAATTGTAAAACAAGATTAATTTTTTATTATTTACTATTAAAACTTAAATTTAATTATTTATCTTCTTCAGTTTTGAATTTTTTTAGATATCATTGAAAATTACTGTATTATTTTATTATTACTGATAATAATTTTTGCAAACATTTTTAATGTAAATATTAATGCTTGCTATCTTATATTTATTGCTGATGATTATAACAGACCATTTTTTCTTTCTCTTGACAAGTGCTCCAAGTGAAAGTCGGTGAGATAACTCTTTTTATTTTTATTTGTCAATCAATTCGTCAATTTAGCAATAACACATGATTGTAGATCGAGCTGATTGCTTTATTTTGCTGCAATATGACAAGTGGAGCGATTTGAGCGCCAAAGTTTCTCAGTTCTCCCGAAAAATTTCGTTGGAGTTAATCTAGGAATCATTTTTACTGACATTATAAAAGTAAATGAATAAAATATATACTCACGTGTTATATTTTGCCGACTTCGTTTGCTCCAGTATCATTTTATATCAAGTAATTAATTAATTTAAATAAAAAAATAAATTAAGTACTTGTTTTAACAATCCTGCATGAAGACTGCTGATCCTTGTAAGAAATATGCATGTAAATTACAGACGTGTCTAAAAGGTACAAATTTTTTTATTTTTTATCGAAAGTTAGGTTATTTTTTTTTATTGAACAACGTGAAAATAATTTTTTTAATTTATATTTTTACAGATAACGTTTATCAACCATCACGCTGTGAAACTGTGATTGAAGAGTTACGTCAGTGCTGCATAAAATATTTTGACAAGTCGTTAGTTTGTGAAGGAATTGATATTTCAAAGCCTTACGAGCATAAAACAGTTGATTACGTAAGCGTTACTTTTTATCAATTAATTTAATTAATTTAAGGAAATCCTTTCGCTTTAGTTGTCACAACTGTGGTAGTCAACATTCGATAAATTAAAATTCTTAAAATTTTAAAATAAATGGTACGTGAGGAATTAATCGTTAAAATTTTGAAAATTAAAAAAAAATTTTTTTTTTTTATTTTATTAAGGATACATCAGAGATTATTACCCTAAATTTTTATTAAATAAATAATAGTTTTAAATAACTAAAAAACACGCTTTTTATAGAAAACCAAACTAAAAAATAAAAAAGAAATTTAAATTAATAATAGTGTGAATAAAAAAACAAAATTATTTTATTTAAAAAAAAGCGTGGGGTGCTTTCTAAGATATTATCAAAATGATAATCATTCTACTCATATTTGTTAACAAAATATCTATAACTATTGACACCATGCAATCTAACTTTGATGACGAAAGGACCTCCTTAATTGTTTATTTGTTATAATGTATTGAATAAATAATGATTAATTTTTATGTTTAGAAATCAGCATTGAAAAAATCATGAGTGTCGACCGACGTTTGTTGAAAGAAAGATCTTGGTTTTTTAAGCATCATCGTATTTTCGCAATTACTGGAGGACTTATTGGTTTTGCTATAATATTCAGCGGACCGATTTATTTTATTGGTGGGAATAAGCTCGAGACTCTTGAACTACCAGAATCTCAATTTAAAAATCCATTTAGCAGCAAGTAAAAAAAAAAGAGACGTTCAATGAACTCGGTAACAAAAGCCAGAGAAAGATTGAAAAAATATCCGTTGCTGTTTGCACAGTGTAAAGAATTAGCGATTGAGTATGGAAAGTGCGTTGTATCTAAACAGAATATCGGTAAAGATGATTGTCAAAAAGAGTTTGATAAATTCAAGTCTTGTCTTGTAGAAGCTGCTCGGAAAAACAAAACAAAATTATAAATTTAGTAGTTGATAGATTTATTTTATTTAAAAAAAAAAAAAAAATGAAGTGGCCGGAGTTTAAAGTTCACTGCTACTCAGCATTTATTGTAAGAGTAGTATTGATAGTGTACGCCAACTTTCATGATAAATATTTTCGCGTACCATACACTGATGTTGATTATAAAGTTTATACGGACGCTGCGAGATACATAACAGCCGGGGAGTCGCCATATTTACGGCATACGTATCGGTACACACCATTATTGGCAGTAATCCTTTCACCGAATATCTTTTTGCAGAATGATTTCGGTAAATTGTTATTTTCATTTACCGATATAATCGCCGGTGTATTGATTAAAATAATTTTATTGAAAGGTAAATGCAATAATAGAATCGGTGAATTATGCGCCCTTTCATGGCTCTATAATCCAATGACAATAGTCATATCAACGCGCGGTAATGCTGATTCATTATCAGTGCTTTTAGTTTTATTAACGTTATATTATTTAATAATAAATAACGATTATTCATTAGTGTCTGGTTTAATTCACGGTTTATCTGTACATTTTCGATTATATCCAATAGTATTCAGTTTAACAATGTATTTATCACTAACAGATAAATACAACATCCTTCCAAACAAAAAACAATTTAAATTTATAACTGGTTTTACATTATCATTATCTATGCTTACGTTAATAAGTTATTATTTTTATGGATATAAATTTATTTACGAAAGTATGATTTATCATTTAATCCGTAAGGATGCGCGTCATAATTTTTCACTCTATTTCTATATGCTGTATTTATCTATTGGACAAACAACTGAAATTATTGAAAAAATAGTACGAGTATTACCGCCGATTTTGCTGATAATCGGATTATCATTTCGGTACTCTAACAAAAATAAATTAGCTTTCGGAATGATGACCCAGGCCATGGTTATGGTTACTTACAATTCTGTTGTTACTTCTCAATATTTCTTCTGGTATTTATCTTTGCTACCGATCTGTGTACCCTATATCAATATCAGTTTAATTAGGTACGCAATGTTGGTTGGAATTTGGCTAATTGCTCAGGCGCTCTGGCTCAACGATGCATACTGTTTAGAATTTTTAGGACTCAATAAGTTTCATTCTATTTGGGTTGATAGTATACTATTTTTCTTTGTTAATATAAAAGTATTGTATGACTTTATTGTTAATTATGACTGTAAAACTTTGAATAAAATTCAGTAAATTGAAATTTTTTTTGTCAAAAATTCATTCATTTTAAATAATAATAATAAATCAATATCCAACGTTACAATGAAATGTTATTAAATTTATTAATTATAATTATTAATAAAATTTTCAAAGGCATTTTGAATTTATTTATTTTTAATTAGTTTATATTGATACACCCGTAGGGATAAATAATGTAATAAATAAAACTGAAATTAGATTTTTTTAAATATTTTATTTTAAGGAATACAAAATACTTATTTACAGATAGTTTCAGAGAGTCATTATAATAGATTTTTTTTTATTGTTTAAGGAATGACAGATTCCGCAATTTAAATATAGATCTTACAATAATAAGTAGTCTAGAATTGAAATTGTGAGCAAGAGCATTCTTAAATCTTCTTTCTTTTATTTTATTTATTAAATAAAATTTAGATTATCTTCAGAAATATGTCTATATGGAACATCTTTCTTTCTTTCAAGTTTTCTCTAAAAAAGTTTCTTTATACGTCAATCACAAATATGCTTGTGAAATTTTCATTTTACTTATGAGGATAATATTGTATATTTAATGTGATTTAAATTCACCGCATCCAACACATGTGAGCAATTTATTTCTGCCTCGAAAATAGGAGCTAATAAAACGTTTATTCATTTTAATTACAGTTCAATACAATTAGACTTTTATTTATTCATAAATTCCATTTATTCAAACTTGCGCACAATGTAATAATAAATATTTTTTTTTTTAATTTTATTATAAATATAATCAAATTTCATTTTTACGAGCGTGACTACGAAAGTTACATACAAGATATATTTTATTACATTATATATATTTTATTCGTCTTGTTTTTTTTTTTTTTTTTGTTTTAACAGGCACACTGTGCAGTTTTATCATTTAAATTTATTTATATGAAATTACCTAATATATCGTAGACGCAAGATGGAACTTTATTTATTATTATTATTATTATTATTATTGTTATTTATCTAAACCATTCATTCTTACACTTTCAATTTATTTGAAGATTCACATTTACAAGTCTTATAATTGAAATTTGTTTATCTACAGTGTGAAGAATACTTCTGAAGATAATCTAAATTATTTTTTTTTTATCAATAATATTATTATTATTTTTATTTTATTGTTGTTATTATTAATATTTATGCGCATTCAATCAAGTACAATTATTATTTTTACAATTCTTATAAAGAATTATAATGATAATTTATTTCTTCCCAGGTAATGACTATGAGCGACTTTAAATTTAAGGAAAAATTTTAATTATTCTTTTTTTTTGTTTTAATTCTATCGATGAGAAAAAAAATGCGTGCGTTAGATAAATTAAGAGTGATATTTATGAATTTTAAAATTTATAATTATTTCTTCTTTCAATTTGTTTACATTAAATATTACATTTTTTTTTTTTTTAACTTCTTTCATTTATATTTTATTTTTTTTTTACAAATTACTAATTACTATTTTTATTATTTTAATACATCAGCGTAAAAAAATCATGATTTCGATATTACATATACAAATATGTAAAGATATTGATTTCTATATATTTCTTCTTCTTTATTTATTTATTTATTTGTTTTTTTTTCATTGAGTATACAATACAATATTAATATAAAAGAAAAATTTTATTTATTAATTACGATGATGATGATGATGATAATAATAATAATAATAATAATAATAATAATAATAATAATAATAATAATAATAATAATGGGCACTCGAAATAATAATAACGTTTATTAATTTACAAGATTCGATATGGCAGGATTTAATGTAGAATTGATATATTATCATTGTTATTGTTATAAATGTTTTTAATAACTATAATTATTTTAATAATAATAAAATAATTGATTCAACTTATAATTATTACATGTTTAATAATATACCTATATAAATATTAGTATAAATTGTTAAAAAAAATATACATAAAATTGATAGTAAGATGGCTTTCAATGAAGAAATAAAAATAAAAAAAAAAAAATTATTGCATACTGTGATAATAATTAATAAATTTAAGTAATAAAAACATAATTTAAAAAATTAAAGCACTTTGTATCAGTAAATTGTTTTATACTGATGTAAAACGTGGCGCACACGTTAATTAAATTAATTACAAACAAAATACAACATACAAAGCATGTTCAACATAAAATAAAATGTCTTTGGTAATAAAATATTATTTTCATCGAATAATAATAATAATAATAATTGAAAAAAATAAAGTACAGATTACTAACAGATAAATTCAATGATTTTATAAAAATGATTAAATCTCTATAGGTAGGTTTATTTAATTTAACTAAATAATAATGAGTAAAATAAAAGCACTGAAATATAAAACATTGTTGGCACGCTGTAGGATGAATGTTTCAATACGATATGTTTTGTGTTTGTGTGATTTGTTTATGTTTATATACACATAAATAAATATAATGTAAGGTGTTGTTGATGTCTTTATAAACGGAAGATCTTACAATTAATAATAAGAGAATAAAAATTTATATCCAGGCACCACTGACGGAGGAAGTTTTAGATAAAATTTAGATTTTTTTTTTAAATAAATTTACAGCAAGCTATTTTATTTTTTCGATATTTAATTTTTATAAATAGCTTCAAATGTTCGAAGTGAATAATTAAGTTGACGTAATAAATTTTAAAAGCAGTGGTTTTTTTTTTCTCTTTCTTCAGTATTTGTGCACGAAATTTCAATATACAAATTTTTAATGATAATTATTATTATTATTATTATAATTATAATGTAAGTTTTGTTTAACTTCTTTACTGATTGGTATAGTCAGCATATTTACAAGGCAAAGTCGGAGGGTGTCTACCTATAGCTTATTATTATACAACATTATAATTAATGCTCTTTCAGTATTTTCAACAGTTAGTGTTATTACAAAATTGCTTTAAAATCATTTATCTTCTTTCACACGTAAAAGTTACTTTATTTAAACTCTTTAGACAAATATTCGCGCGCTGTACATTACACATAGATCAATCAAGTGTTGAATAGAAAATCAATAAACTCTTTTTTTTTTTTTATTTTTTTTTGAACTTTATTAATTTTGAATTATTACCGGATGGATAGATAAATAATATTAATAAATAAATAAATAAAGTTTTGTGACAAGTGAGATTAATTATTAGCCAAGATAAAACTTTACGTTAAAATAATAATAATAATAATAATAATAATTAACAGTCTTATTTTGGTCATTTAACTAATTGACAATATATCTGTATATTTATTTAGTTGGGGTATTTGAAAGCTAATTAACTTGACTGTATGGAATTACGCCAAAGTATTAAATGGCCCTTTCTATTGTCCGTTATAATATGTATATATATATTTCTACATACATATATATATTTGCTTTGTAGAAGAAACTCGAGTGGAACGCAATAACTCGAATAGTTTCAAAACATTGTAAAAGCAATATAAATAAAAAAGCTCCCAGAAATACTTAAACAAAAACAATTTACAACGTATTCGAATTAATTTGAAAATAATTCAAGAATTTAAAGTATTTAAAGTTATACATTTCAGTTAATCGTGAAATAAATTATTATTTATTATCAAATTACCGCATTTTATATAAACATTGCTATACATTTTGTACTCGGGCCATTTTACTCTAAACTACTATAATTATTTATTTTTATTTAATGACCAATTATATTTATTTAATTGAGTAATTAAACATTTTTTTGATTTTCGAAATTTTTTTTTTTATCTTACTTCTAAATTTTAGTTATTTCTTCTTTTAAATGATAGTATAATTACTTTATTTTAAATTTAATACAAATAAAATAAAATTTAATATATAATACAGTAAATTTATAATGTGTACGTATTTTGGTTTTAATTGTTGTGTAAAGAAATAATTATAAATGCATACGCGAAAGCTTTAACTTGAGAAAAATATACAGTATACATGTATTATTCGCTATATCATTCAGTCAAATTTAAAATAGTTGATTTTTTTTATGCCACGTAAGTACACACAAAATTATTATTTTATTTATTGATTTGTTTCATATACTTTACTTTCTGATAATATATAAATGCAAATAATTATATTTAAATGTGTTGAGATGCTATATATTTAAAGAAGAATTTTTTATGTTTAACTCTCTCGTTCAATCGCACTATAATTATTATAAATTTTTTTTTTTACCAAATATTTATTACACTTTGTCTCACTTTTATTTTATTTTTTATATCCTAATACAGTACAATATATATATAGTTATTAAAGTATGGAAAGTATCAACGTATTGGAAAACTTTGCGTTTAAATATATATTTATATTTATATATAATTAATATTATTCAAATATAATACACATATATTTGTATTTCATCTCTATATATTGCCCAAAGGTGAATCTTGGATAAATTTACTAATTTGATAATATCGGAATATTGTTAATATTTAATTACTTTTACTATCGAATAATTTTGCTTTCAATATAAATGCAAGTTTTGTCAATTATTCGAGCGTTATTTAATCGGACGAATATTATTCGTAGCTTTTTTTTTTTTTATTTAACTTTTAATTTTAAATCGGAACTCTCTTTTATTAATTTCCTTTTTCTACAATCAACGTTTAATCGATTATGAGCATCAGACATCACTTTTATTTTAAAATTTTTAATTTAAATTAATTTATTTAATAATTGACAACTAATCAATTAATCAATATATTGAGTGACCTGCGGTGAAGAAGGCGTAAATTGTCGAGTAATCAAACAATATAAAATTTTCTAATTTTAACAGTTTACCGCAGATCAGTTTGTCACAGTAATTGCAATTATTTTTTTTTTTTTTTTTTTTTTTTTTTTTTTTTTTCCCAATAGTATACATTTATAATTCTACGTACTCGTAATAATAGAAAAATTTATTTAATTTTATCGGTGCGTCTTTCAATAGATTATTAATAATTAAAAAAAAAAAAAAACGAAAAAAAACTCTTCAATATTTTTTAATAAAATTGATATATTTTTGAATTTTAATAAGCAAAATATTTTTATTTTATTTTTTATAATTTATTGCAGATATTCTATCTGTATATACCTACAATAATGATAATTATCATAATAATAATAATGAAAAATTATTAATTTTATTACAATAATTTTTATTAATGAAGATATATACCTACTCCCGCAAATAACGCGCAATTAAATTGCACAAAATATTAAATAGTTAACAGTTAACGTTATTAATATACAAATATTACACATAATTCATCAATTTAACGTATAATAAAGCCAAGAATTTTTTTTCTTTTTTACTTTAATTTTAATGCCGCAATTATTTATTACTTCTTACATTTATTGACACGTAGTTTTAGTTTAATTAATCATCACTGATCTATTGTTTTCATTTTTTACTTTTAAATAGCCTTGATTGAAAGACACATCGTAAGCCGGAATTCAGATATAGATAATTGCATTATTATTATTATTATTATTATTATTATTATTATTATTATTATTATTATTATTATTATTATTCCAATTGTGATTTACTATTAGTTTTATTTAAAAAAGTATTATTTTAGTGTGCATTGAATGCACTTGATAAATTTATTTAAATTGAATTTAGGAAAACAATTTGTTTGCAAGAAATCCCGTTAAAAAAAGCCGAGAATTCGTTACAGTGATTCACAGTCAAAATACTAACTAAACTTATGAAATACGGTGATGAGCAATAATTTCAGTTATATACAATTGTAATTATTATATATTATATATTACAGACACACTTAATTTTTTTCTAAAGAGACTCATTTAACCATATATACCCACGCGTTGCTACTTGCTGTTTAATATTCAATAAATTTTATCCTCGTTATAATTATTCAATTGTACTGTCATACGCAGCCTCTCAATTTTTTTTTTATTTTATTTTTTTTTTATCAATTGATTGACTACCCTGTTTTATAGTGCATAAATCAGCGATATTGCTCTTATTGTTTAAACAATATATATATCTTTAAATATTGACACTCGACGCTGATTATTTATTTTTTTTTTTTTCAATGACACGACTCGCTTTATTTTGAACAATAATTGAGTAATTTAACACTTTTCAATGCACGTAATGTCTTCATTGAGCTGCTTGATAATTATCATCATTATTATTATTATTAATATTAAATAGCATGAGACTACGTAATGCAGTTAAAAAAATGTGATCGCGTATCGATAACGAGTAGCTTTTATTATTGTTAATATTAAAAAAAAAATATATATATAATATATAATATATAATATATAATATATCTCTAATAGAGTGGCTGGCTTTTAATAATTATATAATTACGCCAAATTTAATAGGCAATTTAAAGTTTTTTTTTTTTCTCTATAATATAATATTTATTAAATTATTACCTATTATATTTATATATTTATATATGTGTGTATACATACATTTATTTACACAAAGCCGTTCGACACGAACATGCTTACTTTAATAAAATTATTTTAGTGCCATCAAACTATAGGCTCTATACTTATATTGACAACAGGTATTTAATTATTTAAATTACTTAACTACATATTTTTTATAAACAACGTGGCTGCTATTTAAAGGGAAAAAAAAATAATATTTTTTTTCCTCTGTTTTTGTTCTTAACTGTATATTATTCCGACTAACAAAAAGTTGGTAATTTAAAAAAAAAAAAATTTTCTTTTTTTTTTTTTTTTTTTTTATTCAATCTCAGGCCAATGGAAACTGCCGTTAGATTAATAAATAAATTTTGCCCAAATTCTGATAATTAATCTAATTAATAAAAGATATTATTAATGTACATAGATAAAATTATTTTAGTATATTTGGGCAATAATTGACGCGTACTTCGAGTTGACGATAAAAAAAAAAAAGGGGGGGGGAACAAAGTTATTGATCAAATGCTTATTGGAAATTTGTGACAATAAGTCAACGATTGTCAATATCGTGTCTAATAATACATATATATATTTTTATCTCTAAAGAGAATTTTTTCTATTGCACATTTTTGTTTTAATAATTTTTAATTAATAAACTCGCGTTCAGAAGCTCTTTTTTTTTTTATTTTTATTTACTTTAGTGTATAATTATGTAAAGTAAACGTGAGGAATTAATTGCAGTTATTATTACTAGCAATGTTCTTTTTAGGATGGTAATAAACAGTTATAATAGTCTGGTATGATCCTCAATAAATATCTCGATGAACAAGTACAAAGTCTTGAATGTTTGCTGGTAGTATCAAAGTTATTAAGTAAATATCTCATCTAATAGAGAGTTTAAACGTTGATAATATGATAGTTCGATTGCCCGGAAAATTTACAGCTTAATGAGATTCACAATGTATATGATAGACATACATGTATTATCGATTGACATTTGCATATCATCGTTAATTTAATAAACTTAATGAATTCCTTGATGGTTAATTAGACGATTAATAGATATATATCGGGAAATCGTTGTCGGATGAGCTTACGATTATTTTCACAGGCAAATATTCCAAGGTGAGTATGCCAACTATTTGTTTGACATGTATAATAATAATAACCCAGATGTATTTTATCGTAATCACATCACCGTAGATACTTAAATGTTGTACACACAATACACCGCATTTAATTAAGGTATCTGTGTGGGTAAATCTCTCGTTATGATTTACGATTTACGTCTGCGCTGATATTGAGTGTTAATTTCATGTACGTATATGAAATGACGTCGGTGGTGATGATAAAGGCACAGATTTATTCACTTGTTGTTCTTGTTGTAGTTATTGTTGTTGAATAAGATCAAAACCATTGTCTACTCTTTATACAGCACTTAACTCTGATGGCATTTAACTTTTCAGTACGAGGAGTGTCAACCAGCACGTTAACACAATAGTCATCTTATATTTTATTTTATTATATTATATTAATATTATATATCAACTCCTACCGTAGATATTGATATAAAATCCAACGCAATCCACTCATCAGTTGTAGATAATAATATTTTTATCGGCACTAAACCGCACTAACTTCTAGTTAAAGTCCTTATCTCATACATGCGTTGCTAGTGTACCAATTCCTGATGTACGTTTCACTGTGGCTATTCCACCGTTAGGACCACCCGTTATATAGTGCGCTGATAATGGGGCCTGTAATCGGTTAATTTTATTTTTTACCATCTCTCAAACTTTGATAAATTTTAGTTTTTAAATTAATTAATATTTTATTTTAAAAGTTTATTATTATTTCATTATTTTGGGTTTGTATATTGAAATGTACAACTCACCTGTGGCCCGGCACCATTCAGTGTATTCAAACTATTCATTCGCATAGCTTGAGTGTAAGGTGGTGGAGCCGGTGTGACCCCTGGTATTGCGGTGTGAGGCGCGTGTCTAAGCTGCTCGGCCGCTGACATCCTACGTGTTCAAATGGTACACATAATTAGCCAATATTTATGTAATAATAACAAATTTAGATTTAGATAATATTAAATATTTTTACGAAACTTAAATCACCAGACTGATCAATTTTTATAAATAAATTGCTATAATATAACTTAAAAATTAAATTTAAAAAAAGTTTCCAACTGCGTGTAATCCCTAAAAAAAAAAAAAAAAAAATTGTCTAAATGTTTGTTGATTCAAGTATCATATCATATTTATTTATTTTTTATTATTTATTATTGATAGAAAGGATCAAAGAAAAGTAAACAGTAGAATACCTGAGATAAGGATTGCCGTAGGTTGCCGAGAACCGTGGATCAATTATTGGCGGCGTCTGTGTTGTATTAGTGCCCAAGTTTGCTGAACTTAGACCTATCTTCTTGGAAGCTAATATACCGCTAGAAGGTATACGACTGAGGGATTCGCGGGAAGCACCCATCCCTTGGGTGTTGGGTGGCATATAGTCTCTCGAATAATCCACATACGGTACGTACCCATTATTGTTACTTCCATCCTTAAACAACGGTAACAATAAAAATAATGATTATCATTTATTGTGAACCAGCTGCGTATTACTTCTCAATAAATAATAAAATTGAGAGTTAACTTGAGGAAAAAAATAAAAAATAAAATAAAATAATAATAATGGGGATTAAATAAAATAAAGTACTTACGTTGTTCTTGGGTGGAAATGAGGGTTCCGTGTAGTCGGCGCTGTATCGATAACCCATTGGGTTGGGTACTGGCCCAGCGAGAGCTAAAGCATTTACACCCCTGGTACTTCCTTCACCTTCACTGTCGAGAGCAGTCACGCTCTCAGCGTTGCTCACGCTAGATCCAGCACGTATATCTGCTTTAACGTCCGACAGATTACTGCTTCGATCACTTTCACGGTAACGATCCGGATTCGAGTCTGTTTCTTCTATATTCAAATAGAATTTTTATCAATGAAAAAAAAAAAAAATAAATAAATAAAATTATATTATTAATTTTTTTTTTTATTATTATTATTATTATTGTTATTAATATTAAATTGGAGAGAATAATTTTGGAAAATACATACGCAAATCATTCTCCTGAGCTTGAGTAGACCTCGGGCGTGGTTGTTTAATACGATCTCGACAGTGTAGTATCAAAATAATGATGACGCCAATGAGGATGATGCAGACAACCAGTCCAACGATTATCAGAATAAGTTGCCAATCAACTGGAATCAACGCTGAGCGTCACGTCTGGTTAAATCTCATGTTCTCAATTCAAAAATTTAGATTTTTTTCGTCTATTTTTAACAAATCCCCTGAATGTTTTTTTTTTTTTTTATTATTATTATTATTATTATTATTATTGAACACAGATTTAATATTTTGTTTTTTTACTTATTTTATTAGTGTCTGTTATCAAGCGATAATCGAATATTGAAAACCATATTTATTAATACATTTGAATTATTTCTTTAGTAATCTCATCCTTTTTTTTAGATCCACAATCCAATTTGTAATATCCGTTGTTCCAGACAAATTTTAATTACGTATTAATAAATATATATATATATATTTTTTTTTTTTCGCTCTACTGATTTTATTTATTAAAATTTTTTAATTAAGAATTCACGTTTATTTGTTAAAACTACTAAAGCAATAAAAAAAAATTGTTTTTTACAGAAATGAAACAAAGCAAAATACAACAATGAAATATATAAGCTAATATTATTTTAAATTCAATGATAGAGTTTTTGAAAGTTTAATAATAAAATATAAAAATGAAAAAAGGTTAAAAATAAAAATGACAAAGGGAAGAATAAAATTTATATAAAATAATAGTTAAAAAAAAAAATTTGAAGGTATATAAATAAAAGTACTTATATGAAAACAGGAGATAGAGGAAAAAGATAAAAAAGTTTAGATGAAAAGGACTCTCAAAACTTACCACGCGTAGTGAGTTTAATGATGACAGTATCTGTGCCATAGCTATTTGTAACAGTACAATTGTAATCCCCGAAATATGTAGATATGGGCTCTAAAAGAGTAACAGTGCTGACAACTCTTTCTGGTGTGTACTCCTCTTGGACAGAGAAGGGTGTATTGTTGAACGAGAAATTAAGCTCACGACCAGCAAAACTCCATACAACAGACTCAGCTTTTGGCACTGATATCGCGGTGCATTTAACCTGCAAAGAAAATCATTATCTGTCCTCAATATATGTATACAATACGGGCACACTCAGTCTGCTTTGCTTATTATCCTCGTCTCAACATACGGATCTGCATACGTACAAGGATTATAATTAAATTGACTGTGCAAATAAAATCTATGTGTGTCTGTTCATACGTTATATAAGCTCAAGTTAAAAAAAAAAAAAAAAAAATGAATAAAAAAAAAAAAGACAACTTTAACTGGACACTTTTTTTCGCAGTGCGATGTTTCATTTTACTTCTCATGGTTATTCAATCTCTCTGGATTTAGATTTTTTGTTGTTATCGTAAAAAACATAAATAAATAAAATAAAGTAAAATAAAAAATGAACATGTATATAGTTGAACTGGCAGCAGGTAGAAGGCAGGATTGTAGTTGAAATCGAACGTCAACTGAGTCGTATTTCGCTTTGTTGCTGCGAGTACTGCTGGTACTGTCCTACATTTTTTAGCTCTGTATTTTTATTATTTATTTTATTTGCAGAAAGTACGCTGGCTGACACATATATCTATATATATATTGGTACTGTGTACACTCCAGAGTTTACAGTGGAGTGATGGAAGCGGACAAGAATTGTTAGTTTACCTTTACTACTCCTTCATCGGGCACATATTGGATTCTTTGTGATACGATGCTCGGTGGTGCGCGAATCAAGATGTTGGCATATCCGATAAGTTGAGGAAAACCAGGAACATGGGCTTTGCAGTAATAACGTCCAGATGTTTCAGGACTTACGACAACGCTTATATTTGGGCTTGTCGCAACAGTACGATCTGATTCTTCATGAATCCACAAAATTTCGGGAGTCGGATTACCATCCACGTCGCACTGCAGTATCTCTGTTGCGCCGTAATGCGTTTCAACAGATATCGGTGGACGTCGAAATTGCGGTCCATCTAGATACAAATATTTATTATCATTGTTATTCATATACACATATATATATTTGTTATCACTCTGAGTATTTTATTGCATTCCTATTTACTTAATTTTTTATTTTAAAATTAATAAAAAACTTTTAAATTCTTATTACTTTTCACCGTTGAAAACTTTCAAACTCAACTTGTTTAATAACTTTCAAACTTATTTTCTTCTCAAAGTTATTTTAAAAAATTTACTACACAGAAAAAAAACGGTAAAAAGATATCTTGCCTCAAGAACATTTCTAGGAAGACGACAAATGTTTTGATTCAAGTTAATTATTTTCTTGATATTTAACTATTTAATTCAAAAGTTTATAATTAATTAAATAAAGTAAAATTATTTTTCATTTAATCATTTTTTATAAACTAACTAAAAAAAAAATATATATATATATATAGTTTTTTTTCTGTATGAATTTTTGAAAATCAAAATCTCCAAATAATATCAGTTTATTTGGTACTGTTATATATGCACTATTATCTCCTAAATGTGAGTATAAATGCATATGGATTTATATAGATATAGAAGTAGTGATGGTGGAGGCTCGCGGCATTCAAGATAATACTTACAAGTTATATCCAGTGTTTCCGTTTCCTCGCTCTTGCCGACCTCGTTGTGAACTTCACATTTTACGATAGCATCGTGGAGTTCCCGTGTGGCGTTATGGATTATCATCTCTGTCGTATAGTCACCGATTACCGTTTTCTCGTTTATATACCACCTGTACAGAGTGAAATCGGAAAGCATTGTTATGTGCGAATGGATAGGCATGAAAAACAAAACAACCATCAGCAGTACACAAACGAGAGATAAAAAAAAAAACAAAAAAAAAAAAAAACCAACGCAGTGTAACGAAAAAAATTTTTGCTAAAATACAACAGTCATCACTCAAAATCATCATTCTCGAGGTATATTATGATGATAATTTTTTTTTTTTAATCTCTGAAAGCGCTGAAGATTCCAGCAGATAATTATGAATTATTTACCTGTACTCCATGTCTGGGGGATTAGCTTCTGCACGGCATTTGAATCTTAACTCAGAGCCTTCGACTATCTGGCCACTCTTTGATAAACCCGAGCTGATTTTCAGGGAGACTTTTGGAGCGTAGCGGACCTTCATTAAAATGAGAAAGAGATAAACTTATTAATTATGAAGAATAAGTTGTAAAATGTTGAGTAGTTTAAGGTACTTAACAACTACTACCAACTATCGAGGAGTATTCATATACGAGGAAGGACAAGTTCTCCACTCCGCGGATAAGCGGTTAAGTGGATGATAAAGAATGTAAGGGACAGAGAAACCGAGTTTTAAGAGTAATAAGAGACTTTGATAATTATTCCTGGTATTAGAATAAGTCTTGGAGATTTTCTCAGGCGTAATGAGAGGAGAAAAGAGATGAGATGGGAATAAAAGAGAATAACTGGTAGTAGAGGTTGAGCAAAATTAAGATCAACTGCTCAGACTAAAAAACATTGGCAATTTTAGCAAGAGTAATAAATTATACGATAGATCATTGCTCACTTTCAATCCTCCTCTTATTATTAAAAAGTTAATAACCGTATTCATCATCTTCATTTTAATAATCGTCTCAGCTACATTACTATATTATATTATATTATTAATTTGAATTGTTAATTGATACTCGTGAATATATTTATGTAATAAACGCTTACCTCAACACGTAATTTAGCATTTTGCGGTGTACGATCCGCGGCATTTTGACTTTGACAAGTAAATGTGGTATTATCGTGCTCCTTGCGCGGCATCACCTTAAGAATAGACCTTACGGTGAAAAGCGGCCCGTCCTCGTACTTTTCGTTTATTGTTTCAATTCCATTATGTAACACGTTGCCAAGACCGTCGATCCAAGTTATCTGAACAAAAAAAAAAAAACAACAATATATTTTTACATAGCATACACAGTGGATAGTAAAATACTAAGTACAGAATATACATGGGTGTGTGTGTGTGTTTATATATGGATGGAGAGCTTTTGTCGACTTTCTCAGTACCTTCAGTACGTCAAATGGGCTTGCGGTAGATCAACATCTTATTTGCATTTAGTAGGTATAGCAAGAGAAAGTTACAACCAACTTGAGTAAGCCAGTGCATCAGTTGTTGGATTGTGTCTACGCTAAAAAGATTTCTACATGTATATTCAAGTAGTTTTCCCAGTTTCAGCGACAATTTATCAAATAAATAAATGAAAAATAAAAATAAAAATAAAGTGAAATAAATCCAATAGGTTTTATGTTGAAAGACAGCCGATTTCCGAGTCTGCTTCGATTTGCATTGCTATGTATGCTCAATCTACCTACGTATGTACGTACGTGTGAAGGGAATTTGTTATCCATTGGGATATGCGTTCGTTCGTTCGTACGTTCATTTCTACTCGGAAAAACTGTTATTTTGGAATGCCTAGCATTCACAGTTTACATATACACTACCATCGTCAATATTTGTATTATGTTCATGTTCACTATATATTATCCGTATGGGCTCCCGATTTTTTACAATCTATTCTTTACACTTTGTATTATTATATAGGCAATTTAATTTCGTTTAAATACCGCCGTTCGAATTAATTGTTAATTGATCTGTATTATATATGGGCTGACATTAATATTATTTTATTATATATTACCCGGTACTGTGTGTTTAATATTATTATTCGCTAAACTTATTTCATTTACATTCGTAAAACAAGTTATTTCAATTATATATTCTGGCTATGAAATTAATTATATTGTGATTTCATTATGATATCTTGTGGGGTGTAATTAAACACAGGAAATTCAATGTAATCAAACGATTGACAAGTTCTTTTATTATTATTATTATTATTTGTTATTAATTGCTCAGGAAGGTTTTCCCCGGAGTCCGACTCTCCGAGGGCCCAGCCTGAACGCCATCCATTACTGCTGCACCACTCCGCACAACAAGGCGGTTAGTGAGTGCAGCAGGCCAAATTCATTTGCCTAAGTAGACGCAGGGATCCAAAAATGACAGCCTTTTGCATCCGCACTGCTAGAGACACGGCTGCTGAACTGCAAGCCGGTATCTTCGCAAGTGAAGACACAAAAGACTGTTTCATCCCTCCAAGGACGCCGACAACCAAAACGACGAGCTTGACATGGTAACCTGGGTAGAGTTTGCCAATTTCAAACAGGAGATCCTGATATATCTGGTGTTTGTGCTCTTCTTTGGCCGAGATATTGTATTCGGCTGGGGCCGAAAACTCAATGACATAAATGTCACGAGTAGCCTTGTCGAAGAGCACAATGTCAGGTTTGTTGTGGTTAATCCGCCGGGTTGTTGCGAATGGTATGTTCCAATAAATTTTGGAACTGTCATTCTCAACAACCTGCGGAATATCTCCTGGCAGATAAGGCAGCACTGGTGTCTCATCGATACCGTAGCTATATCTGAGATGATAATAGAGTACTCGCAGGGCAGCATTGTGACGCTGTATGTAGGCACCTCTTGCCAGCACAGCACATGCCGACAAAAGGTGCATCAGCGTCTCCGGATGTTGTTTACACGTCCGACAGGACGTGTCCGGAAGCTGCGCCTGGAGTACCTTGCTACGGTATTCGAGAGTGTTGATAACACCATCTTGGCAGGCAAATATAAACCCTTCGGTCTCGGACATCAGGCCAGCTGACTTCAAGAAGGAGAATGTCAGCTGGGTGGACAAGCCATGGTCACGGACGTGTTTGAAATACACGCTGTGCATAGACTTGTCCATGTGTTCACCGAGGAGTTTTTTCTCCTCGGCTATCCTGACGACGCTCTTGAACTCCTTTTTCGGGAGTTCAATGAGAGCGTTTATTTCTCCGAGACCTAAGGTATTTGCCGCGTAGATTGCTGCCTTATACAAGAACGATCCCTTCCGCGCATTTTCATGACTGTGAACAAATTGCATCAGGAAGTCGTCCTCGTCTGCTGTGAAATTGGCAACCTCGTATGTTAAACCCAGAACCAAACGATCGTGAAGCCGCTCCAAGCTCTGCAATCCTCTCCCTCCGATGTTCCGGGAGAGGTACATCCTGGCGACTGATGAGTTAGGGTGCATGCTCTGATTCATATTGATGACTTTACGGGTTTTGATGTCGAGATCTTTCAACTCATTTCGAGGCCATTTCAGGATCCCAAAAGAGTAAAGTAGGACCGGGACAGCGAGCATGTTAGTAGCTGAGACTTTGTTCTTTGCCGGAAAGTTCTGATGACCAGATCTTCCGGAGTCTCCTAACATACTCGCTGCGAAGAGTTGTTCGGACTTCAGAGACGGCATGCATTCGCCGTCTTATTATTATTATTATTATTATTATTATTATTATTATTATTATTATTATTATTATTATTATTATTATTATTATCATCATCTGAAGATGTATCTGTCAATAAAATTTATCAAATAATTAATTAAACGTTTAAAATGTGTCACTCACTTTATTAAAGTATTAAAAATTCATCTCTTAAACCTATCTTCTCTTTACTGTTGTAAATTGTCGAGGGCGTTTATTTACAAATAAATAAATAAATAATTTTACTAAATTTTGTTACGTTTAATAAATAAATGATTACAACAAATTTTAAACGATATTGAATATTATTTAAATTGATTATCGATGATTGCAATGTACATACTTAATTTTGTCTTTAATTGCATGTTAAATTTTAAATTTCAATGTAAGAATAATTTTAGCTACTTCTTAAATCTATAAATAATTTTATTATTAATTCAAGACACTTTACATATTAGATTTATTAATTACAGTCTAATAATATGATATTGGGGTTGACATGTTACAAAGATAAAAAAAAAAAAATAATTTCCATGTTTATAGAGTAAGTGTTTGACAAGGTTGCGGAGGGTAAATATTTAAATTTAAAGGGAGAAAAACAACAAGTGAAAATGTTGGGGAAAAAACAAAATAACAAGTTTAGGTATACTAAATAAGTCAATTACCTGAAATGTTGTTTGGACAAGCGAAGGCTACTACGGGTAGAATAAACTATTAAAACTCTAGTGAGCATGATAGAATTCTATCGGGAGATCAAGTTTAAGTATGTTGATAAAATGCTATAGTCCGTGTTCTACATCCGCTCCTCTGTTTCAGGTTTATATTTATTATTAACTATTACCATTAACTGCTACATTAATTTACTTTTAAACAATCAACTTTTTTATCAGTTTATTCTCCCAAAACAAAATTATTCAATTAAAAATAAAATAAAACATCTGAACAGATAATAATAATGACTAATGTAATCAATTAAGTCGATAATAATATCAATAATCGTTTTGCTAGGAGAGTAATTGATTTTGAGGCCACCTGTTGATAAAAATATATAGGTTTAATTGATTTTGTTGTTTTTTTTCAGGTTTCCATCCATTTATATCAATATATTACTTAAAAAGTAAATGAAATCGTACATTAAAGGTATTTCTGAGGTCTAATCTACCAGAGGTAGTATACCAGAGAGATTCCCTTTGAGATTTATCGCCGGTAGTTTTCACAGTGAGTGTCTGTCTATAATACTCGGCGAGCTAGGGAACTAGCTGGGGGTTTGCTGTGCTATATACCAAATACACTCGTGACTGGAGAGAAAATCAGGACAGGGATACCAAGACCCGTACCTTCTCCGGTCACCACATACATTCCACATTATTTGTTTCTTTCCTCATCCCTCATCCCTTTTCCGTTTTCTATATCTTGTATCTCGTATCACCAAACGAACGAACCAACGAACGAATGAACCAACCAACGAGATGAAGATAGAAATATGACCGATGAAAGATTCTCCAGGGAATGATGGATACTCTTTCCAATGAGTCTCTACAGACTATATTTATGGCCGGAATTTTCGTTTAATGCCCGATCGCCAAGAGAACAATCCTTGTTTATCATCACAAAAAAATATTGCAAGACCCAAAAAACCCACCATTTATAAATCTCAAAAGAAAATTAAATAATTCATCCTGAGATTTATTTATTTATTTTTACGTCGAGTCACGTCTGGAACATTTAATCTGAAGGAAAAATTTATTTGAAAAATTAACACAACTTTTTTTTTTTTTTTTTTTTTTATCATAATCGAATTTAAAAAGTTGATTAAATATATCTCGAACAGGGGATTATTATTTCGAATTTATTATTCGAAAGAATTATCGGATCTAGATCTTTTTGTTTTACCACAAATGGCCTGCCGAGTAGTTGAGGTAGTTTCTCTTACTGTGAATTTTTGGTTAAGCGGATTTAGGCCCTTATGCTCGTATTTTGTCTCCGACAGATAAGCTTTTGAGTAGAGAGGCTGTACAGCTTCTCCCTTAGAGTATTTAGTATGATATATAGTATTAACAGTGATGCATTTACAGAGTCCATTGGGTTGTTTCCCAGTTTTCAGCCATTAAATTACGTCTGTGTCAATGGATACCACTAGACTGCCAGTAAAAAGGTTTAATAATGAAATAGGAAAAAGTTAATTATAAAATAAAAAAAAGAAAAAAAGAAGAAAGAGTTAATGTTAAATAAAGTAACGTAAACAAAGAAAATAGTTGAGAGTTAAGGACATTAAAATTAAATCGTATTTAAACATGAGTAATGAGGCTTCGTGAGCCAGGAAAGAGTTGAAGAGTCTAACAAACTGTGAAACTTTAATGACACTGAGGTTTTAAATGACGGAGGTTCTGAAGAATAGAGCAAGTGTCAGAGTATCCTTGGCGCGGGGCTTGTTCACTATCTCTCTAGTGTAAGCAGGGCAAGACGACTTGACTTTACTCGACCGGCTTGACTCGACTCGACGACGATGTACGGAAAAAGAAAGCTGGGGTTCAAGTGGCTGAGTCGAGAACAACCCTATCTTTTTTCTTCTTCTTCTTCTTCATCTTCTTCATCATCATCATCGTCATTTAGGTCTGGTTCTTTTTATTCTTTTCCTTTTTCTTCTTCTTCTTCTTCTTCTATTACTTAAACTTCTTACTTGGTTGTCAAGTCTTCGCCCGGCGGCGTCTTAGTCGTCGCAAAACGCGCTCGAACTTTTAAAGCCTTTTGGCCTACGCGAATTTATACCCTGCACAACTATTCTTTCTTCTTTTCCCATCTCGTCTTCCTTGTAAAGTTTATATACCTTAATAAAAGTACGGGATCCACTCATCCACTCTGTATGAGGTATAAACTTAAATTTTAAATATTCCTTTTTGCATGGACTACAATATTAGTGGACGAAATGTACCTAGTCAGAGCCAGAGAGAACTACCAGAGTTGGAGTAGTATTAAATTAACTTGATTAAGTATGCATATATACGTAGTGCAGTATAGTGGATAGTGGATAGTGGATAGTGGATAGTGGAATAAAAAAAATTTTAAATTTATAATGTACTTACATCCGCTGCTGGCTTTCCACCAACACTAATGCACTCCATCGTAAGCTCTCGATCCTCGGTAGTAACTAGAAAGTCACCCTGAAGGATTTTCGGCTTTTGTGGTGGTACAAGAACACTTAATCGGGCGAACCTCGATCTCAGACCAGGCTGACCGTCGTCTGTAGGCGACACTTGACATTGGTACTTTCCGTCGTCTTCCAACTCTACTGGGAATATGTGCAGTGAAAAATCACCTGGAATTTCATTCAAATATTTTATTATTAAATTTATTTTAAAATATTTTATACTTTTTAATCTATATTTCTACATCACATATCGAAGATTATTACCAAATTTGGATCTTATAGGAGCTACAGCTCGGAAATTTTAATTTTAATGTAAACAACCATCCCCGCAACCCCCTGTGTCGTAAGTTATCGTAAAATTTGTTTATAAATAATTTTTTACATCACAAAGAAAATTCCTAACAAATTTGGAGTCTGTAGAAGCTATAGTTTGAAAATTAAAACTTTTTATTGTTGATACCCACCCCCGCAACCCCTTGTTCATAAGTCACGGCAGTCACATAGTGACTGTAAAATTTTTAGTTAATATAATTTATAATTTATTTGATATCAAACCGACAACAGAACATCTCTTGAATATTTATTATAAAATTTTGTTATTACTCAAGTTGCATAACATTAACTTTTGACAAGCTGAGGCAGAATAGTTGGTATGTATTCCTGTCGGAGTCAAACACGTTTGAGGGTTCTTACTGCAAAGTAACTGTCGTGTATATATACATATTACATATTTAGATGATTTTAATAGTACATTAATTGTCGGAGTTTATATACGTGTTATTGTACAAGCTGGACTAGACTTACGAAAATGACGTTACATACTACGCAATTACCGTCAAGTTTGAATTAGTTCTGAAACATTTGCCGCACGCTCTTGCGCGAATAATGTTGCTCCCGTAAATCGATATAAACATATACAATATACAATATGCATACACTTATCAAGTGGTGACTTTGTCTAGGTGTACTTGCATAATGTGTATACATGAATAAATAATTTTTATTTTATCACTATCAACGTTATACTTGTAAAAAAATCTAAATTATTATAATTTTTTTTTTTTTTAAATAAAAACAATTTTAATATTAATTTAATGGCTAAATGATTTATATTTTTAACAAAATTTAATTTAATACAATTAAAATAAACAGTCAAACTTTAAATTAATTTAATAACGAAATACTTATAAAAGTTTAAAGCTGCTATATTAGTAATAAAACAGTAATTCCTTTGTACGGTTCACTAGAGCTTTTTTTACAGACTATTTTGATACACTACTGAAGATAAATTTTATATATAACGAGAGAACAAAAAATAAAAAAATAAAAAAAGGAACTAATAATAATAATAAAAATAAAAATTAATTGCCGGTAAAAAGTGAATTGTGCCTGCGGGTATGATTGATATTATGTCAGGTGTAGATGTGAATTCGTATGTAGGTATTATATATCTCTATCTATATAGATAGATAGATATTCTCCTCATACTCATGAAATTTACAGACTCAATTAATGTCAGATACAAGTTGCTGAGTCGATATAAACCCGGGCTTTGACTGTTAAAAGGGAAAGAGACCGAGCTGTACTGAGAGATTGAGAGAAAACATGTCTGATAATTATAATATGATAGTGATAGTAGTGTGTTTGTCATACGGGGATAGAATTTCAAAGAGAGAAAGAGAGAGGGAGAGAGAGCCAGAACCCGCATTAACATTTACGTCAATTCGAAATGTTAGTAGGGGTCTTATTATTATATACATAACCGTTGCTAATTTCCCTCATCGAATTATGAAGGTTATTGGATGCAGAGAGGTGACTACCGGGTACCGGACGCCGCTTTGAAAGTCCAGCAGCAGCAAAAGCCGTCGAATTCTCAGTGTGTGTATGTATATAGCACTTGGGTTGTGCTATCGACATCACATCGAATTTACTATCGCAATAATAGACGCCCCCCGACCAAACTATCACGATTATTTATTCGGGACATTAAATATTCAACGGCTATCTTTCTATCTTTATCGATCTCTCTTGCTCTCCCTGAGAACCGTTCACACTCAACTGCTGTAAGCAATCTCAATGGTTGGCTTAAAGCCCAGAAAATCGACTAGATATCAAAGACGATTCCCACTGATTTTTCGAGACATGTCAGACTTTTATATATATATATATATATATATATATATATATATATATATATATATATATATATATATATATATATATATATATATATATATATCTTTAATAGATATATCTTTTGCTGGTTCTGCAACTGCTGCTCCAGCATAAGAGGCTATTGAGACTTAAACTTTTCTATTGCTATTTGTCTGATGAAAGTTTTCTTTCCATAATATGCTTTTTTTATCTTTATTTTCCACCGACACATTTAATCTTCAGCTTTTATAAAGTATCCTAGAAAAAGTTTATCGAAAGCTCATTACCGGAGGGAGTTTACGGCACTTGTACTAATCATGGTTTACGTAGAATCAAATCCAATCAAGTTTTAGTTTACATTGCTTTTTATAAATTTATTAAAAAATAATAAATCCACACACAAACACACACTCACCCACTATTTGCGTACTATGGAAATAGGTTGGGTATTTTTAAAAAATATTTCTCTCAATATTTTATATCGCGATAAAAAAAACTATTTTAAAAGTCAAAAATTTATTTTTTAACTTTGGTAATTAATTTAATTTATTAAACTGAAAACTCTTTGAGTAATTAATTATTCAATATGATCAATATGATTCAATATGATTCAAAAAGCTTCACCGTAAATTAACAATATCTTTCGTGTAATACTAAAACACTAAATTTTTTAATTTTTAGCTATAATTAATGGAATATTTTTTATTTAGATTTTTTAAAAGAAAGTCAGTAAATTTAATAGTCAAATATGACTACTTTTTTGGAAATTTTATTGAAAAAAATTAATTCACATTGAAAATAACTATTCATAAATTAGAGGTGATATTTGAGTGAATGTATTGCAGTAGAGTGTACTCAGTTACTCAGTATGGTGATAAATTTTTAAGATGAGTGAAGCGAAGCAAAACTCTTTACTAAATATTTATATTCATAGTACGAAACAGCAATGTCGTATGCATTATTTACACCATTGGATACAACGATCTACGAGGCATCTGATATTCTGTGACAATAATATTTACATACATAGATACATAGACACATATAATATATATAATACCCGATGGATCTAAATGTCGATTGGTGAACGCGTACTAAAACACCGGGGAAGTGTTTCAAAGTTGCCACGCAGTGTATGGCTCATGCATTAAACATTGATACAAACGTTACGTGGTTCATGTCCAGCAATGTCTATTTCTACCGTACAATTTCGTGTTTAAGTGATAGATATTATAGTAAACATCACTATTATCATTTTAATTAAAAAAAAAAAAAAAAAAAACTGGCGCAATATTTTACGAAAATTAAAAAATTTTTTTGTTTCTTTGTACTGTACGATATTTGAATTAAAGTATTAAATAGGTCAGCGTACAGTAATCAATGTCAATTATAGAACTGGCTGATAGTATTTAATCAAAGCGTTTTTTCAATATTCCCGGGTTTAATATTGATAGCGGAATTTTCTCGCTTTTCATTTTCCTATCGAACATTTTTCGTACATGAAAACATTCAATAACGAAAATTGATTGCAATATAATATTTGATATGATCGAATAATACACGTGTGACAAAAAAAGATAAAAATGAATAAAGAATGAATAATATATATCTACCTTCTTCGTCGCTACCGATCATGGCGTAGCGTTCGTATCCAGTGAGATTTCTTACAGCGCCAAGGCCAAAGTCATCTTTGGTCCACTGAATGGGGCCCTTTTGGTCAAGCACCCGACACGGAAGTGTCACTCGGCTTCCGATAACGGCTGTCTGATCCTGAGGCTCTATTGCAAATCTCTGATAAACTATCTCGGTCGTTGCTGGCTTTAGCGTCGATGGTCCTGCTGACGAGTTTGTCGCAACAGTAGATCTCACGGTAATTGTCATCCAACAGCATATCGTCATTATTAAACAGCATCTTCTCGTCCATCTTTGGGTTCTATTTAACCTGAAAATATCCAATTTATTAATTGATTAATATGACAATAATTTAAAAAATTATTTTGTCGATTAAAATTTTTTCTTTTGAATAATAGTTGAATTATAGGACCTATAATGATAATAGCTAAAGTTTTGTCAGCGACAAAGTGAGTATAATGTTGAGGAGACATAACAGGATGTAATTTTAGATTATTCTCATCATTTGTAGTACATGCCAATCCCAATCCCGATCCATCCGAGTTACTTCTTATATTATTATACTGTGAATAGAATAATCACTTTGCCCAGTCATTCGAGATTCAAGTGTATACATAACTATGACTATATATATATATATATATATATAGATATAGATGAATAGTAATACAACGACTATGGGGATAATTGTGCCTGACGCGAATGCTCCTCCGTTCTGTCTAGTCTCTCTTTCTCTTTAGCGCTTTCGAGATTGTTCAAGCGACGACAGTAGTAGCTAATGGCTTGTCTCACCAATCAATTGTTCTGTGCTGACTTATAATGTCGATAACTAATTTAACTAATTACTTTAAATTGTTTGGTATTATCATAATTGCCCAAGTTTAATTCAATTATTGATATTTATTATTCACTATAAATTTTTGTTTGCCTTCAATTACTGTAATTATTGATGGATTTATTGTCAGTGTCATTATTGTTATATGAGTGACATGTATGGATTTTCACGACACTCCATTGAAATCATTAATTTTTCATAATAAATATAGACACTGTAAAATCAATACAGCGGATTAAGAAATGTTTTGTTGAAAAATTTAATCTCAATGGATATGAAAAATCCATTCGTATAATAAAAATAATAGAGTTAGAAATTGATTATTAATTAAAATAAAAATCAAGTTAAAATATTTTAAAGTTACAAAGTTTAAGCTGGAGAGAGAGTGAAGAATTTATCCAAGTTTTAACAAAGCAAAAATATTAAACCCGCATTGTTGATTGATCTAAAGAACGTTTCACTTGAATAAATTTGTGTTTAAAGAAAAAAAAAACGCTGTCTCGTTTTCTTTTCGCAAACAAAAGCTTTTGCTAGTTCCACAATAGCGCAGAAATGAAAAACACGTAGATATTTACATTAATACACACAAAGAAGAAAAAGAAGAAGAAGAAGAAGAAGTTTTATAGATAGAACAATGTAGAAAAGTTGAAACAATAAAAAAGTGAATCCATTCTTACAAAGATTCGGCTAAAAGATAATTTAAAGACTTTTTGGCTTAAATGTGTATATAAAAAGAAAGAGATCGTAAAGCAGGAAAATGTGTAAAGTACAATGTGAGTGTGGCTCTGTGATGCAAGAAACTTTTGTTCAATTGGATAGATACAAAGAGAAATGGCTCAAGAAGAAGAAGAAGAAGAAGTAGTAGAAGAAGAATATAAAGGATACTTGATGAAGAGAGCAGCAATGCAGAACGTTTAATCCAATAGATGTCCCGATGTTCATTATTCAAGAGAGTTCCGTTAGTATTGCCACTTGGATTTCTCTGGTGCAAGCTGTAAATCTTCAAAGTTCACTTGCAAACTTTCTCAGTTCCCGTAGTTGAGAGAGAATGAAACGGTGTAATGAATACCAAAATGTGTTTTAAGATATGATAAAAATAAATAGTGAGCTTTTATAAAAATTATCTCGAGGTTCAATAAATAATCCTGATTTTTATTTAAAAATTTTCAATCACATGTTATCTCTATAAGAGTTGTTAAATTTTACTCTCGTATTCAATATTTTCGTATTATAGTACTAAAATATATTCAATTTTCCTGGCCAACAATCATATCAAGTGCTCGCGTCGTTATCGTTAAAAATATAATGCTCGTATTGACAGTTTTTCATCATATATATTTATTTTGTTGAATTTTATTCTCAATATAAAAAAAAATTTTTTAAATATTTTTTCAACTATTAAACTATTTTTAAATTTATCGATCGTTTAAACTTTACCAAAGAGTTTTTAAATATTTTATATCTCACCCTATTTATCTATTTCACCAAAAGTTTATTAAAGTGATAAAATAAAATAATAAAAAAGTTAATTACAAGTTTGTCAGTTTTTTTTTTAACTAAAAGGTATTTAAAATTGATATATAAATATATATGTATAAACTATAGAGAAGCTAAAAGATAATTTATTTATGCATTCTCTAAAACTAAATTATCACTTAAAGTTTATATTACCCGTCGACGTAGATCACACATGGGAAAGGCAAGAAGACAACTCTGTGATTGTGTCTAAACAATGTTCGCCTGTTAACTTGTTCACTATCGTTAGCGACAAGTTGTTGCCACGGTTATTTTCCTACATGAACCTTCGTACATCCACCTTACACCTTACACCTTCAGCTATATTTCTGGCGGGTTAGCTCATCTCCTCCGGTTGGTCTCTTCTCTTTTAGGGTAATTCAGGATACTCTGGTTTACTCACTAGTACATAACAGAGTATACAAGTACCGGTACTGACTATATCCTCCTTTTCCTCCCTTTTCCTCTTGTACTTTTAGTTTACGTGTTTCATGTCATTCGATCACAACTTTTACTTGCCCACCAAAATAACTACTACCATCCAGTAGTACACCAGTAAGGTTAAATCCTGGCGAAATTGCTTTTCACACACTATTTTACTCTTTATATTTTCCTTCTCCCTCAATTATACATCTTTCTCTTTTTTTCTACGCTATTTATTATGCTTTTAGAGTACATAAAGCCCTTTATTGCTTAATTTTATATTTATAAATATTGATGCAAATTATAAAGCAATAAAACTTAATCAAGCTTGATTAATAATTATTATTTATTAAAAATCTCCGTTAAAATAAATTATTTTTATTATTCCTGTGAGCGTCTATTAAATTTCATCTAAGGATTATTAATGTATTTCAAATTTAATCTAAACATCAATATATCATCCCTGTTTTATTATTCTGTGCAGAATTATTAAGTATCAAATGTGAGTCAGCTTTTTATCATTATTATATTATAAATTTTTTTTTACACTAGCATCGCTGCTGCTATTGAAGATACTACTATTAATAAAAGTGACAAATTATTAATTGTTTAATAAGAGAAAAAGTTTATAATTTAACGCGAACACAGCTGGAAAATAAGATACCAACAAAGAATAAAATAAAAAAAATAAAAATGAAAGAGAATAACAAATGGTTTGCCAGGACATATATATTTAATTATAGAGACATATAGAGTAAATATTGGACAAATGGGGTTACCTGGACGCCGGATTATTCATCATAGCACACACGACACACGACATCACCTGGTCAGTCGGTGTACGGCCTGTATATAAAGTATACCTTCGATATAGTAGTATAACATTCTAACAAGCGGACAAGTGAAGCAGAGACTACGGTACGCAAAGTGGATCAATGTAGCGATGGGTCACGACAAAGGCCACAGGTGTCTCGAAACACCAATTAATTATTTCTACCAAAGATATACAACTCGCTGTAAGATTTATCAAATACCCAAATTTATTTATTAATTATTTCTTAATTACTTTATTAATATTTATTAATTAGCGGTTGGAACTGTTTAAATTATTTTTTAATAAGCTAGTAAAATAACTAGTTGTCAGAATTGTTAAAGGGTCACTGTCAGATCCAAACAATACCCCGTTACCTCCTACTACTACGTCGAGTTAAATATTTTATTCACCATTCTTATTATTATTCAATTTTTTTTTTTTTTTTTTTTTTTTTTTTTCCAGCAAAGAATTTTTAATTCTCATACACGAAATTAAATAATACCTAGAATACGAGATTACTGCTAGTGAAAAACTCGGTGTAATAAACTGCTGGGAATGTAGAATTTAATAATATCGTTTTTTCTATCTTTCTTTTTTTAATTTTTTTAAATATTAAGTACACATGCACGCGTAATTATGTTTTTACAACTATGAAACGAGCGTGAATAAAATTTATCAGTAGTTTAAGAGAGGAATACCCAATTCAGGCGTAATAATTTTTTGTTATTAGAGCATGTAGATATAAGCCTCTCTCTGTTGTATGGAAATCTTCATAAATGAGGTACTAAAATTTAAACAGACATCAGTCGGATAAGCCGATTAAAATTGAACATTACTAAGTGTATAGTAGTACAACAACTCACACTACTAGTCGGTAGAGAGTAGAGAAGTAGAGCTGAGTGTACGTGTTGCGTAAAGAGTCGATATTCGGATCGAATGTCGGCTCGCGCAGACGCGCCGACCTTCTCTCACCAGCTAAACGCGAACAAGAGAATTCCACACATTAATTTTTACCCTCCTGCTTGCTAATAAATTACTCAAATTATTACAACTCGAATTTATGTCTCTATATACCTGTACCGCTTCATACATGTTAATTTACTTTTTTTTTGTTTGTTATTTTTATTATTTACTGTTAATATTTTAACAACTCCGCTTCGCTGGGATAAAAAAAAACCAATAAAAATTTAAAAAAAAAAAAAAAAAACAATCCTATGAATAATGTCTTCTCTATTGAGATCGCGGACTATTTTAGTCACTCAGAAAATAAATTAATGATACATGTACATTTATCAATGTATTTTAATGATAATGAATTTGACACGGTAAATTTTCGTAGTTATCCAAATGCAAATACCGCATGGCATGAGGCACCAGGTATGAGGTATTATCAAGTTGAATAAGAGAAAGAGAAGTAGCGCCAGCATATAAAGAGAAGGATAATAGGACGTCGGGCATAGGACACAGAACAAGGGGTGCAGATATAGAGAATATAGGAATACAGGAACGCTACACTGTGTGCTATGTGTTACTCCCAGTTGCGACGTGTGTGTTCCTGGTGGACTACAACTGCACATGCCTTGTGGTTAACGTGCGAACAAAACTCGGATGTCCAACTATACAAATTGTTGTCACCCTACGTACGATTTCAACGAAGGACGATATTCCCTTTGCATTATTCTATGAGGTCGCAACCTAGGAATTTCAAGAACGACAAATTAAATTCTCTATTAAAATACAATTCTCCACTACAAAGTACCTAAATCTATAAAATAACATTGTTTTATTTTTTATGTTATTTTTTTTTTTTTAAACATAAATATTTCTAGAATAAACAGACAGACAAAAATATTGAATTATAGAATACTGCGCTATTTTTATCAGTAAGACGTTGAGATATTTTAAATTTCATTGTATCATTTATAAAACAAAAAGTTGCAGACCCGATGATAATAATAATAATAATAATAATAATAATAATAATAATAATAATAATAATAATAATAATAACCATGGTGACGATAAAATAAAATATTTGTCTGAGTTTCATCACAGCACATCACATCCAGTACGTATATGAATAAAATAAATGTACAGCGACAATGATTAACTGTGACATGTTGGTATAATTGGAGGATTGAGTAGGTTATACTATATACGAAGATCGTTAATCAAAGTGTCACCAGATCCTGGGGTTAATTCGAAAATTTATGTATCAATTACAAACGTGTGAATAACTGTTTGTACACTTTGTGAAATTTAAATTCCTTTCAATGAATTTATATGTATATATATATTGACTAATTTTTTTTTAATGTTAATATGTGAATCGACTTTTTATTTTTTTATTTACTCATAACGATGGTACTTTTATTACTAATTACTTCTATGTAATTAAAACTCATGAAGCTCTTTGTAAAATGCTTCGAGTAGACAAACAATGAATTTAATCAATGTACGATTCATTTAATTGTCGTTTTTGATTAAACCAAAAACCAGAATTAAAAATCATCAGGAGCGAGAGGCTGTCAAATTTGTAATAAAATATTTAAATGATTTCAAATATTTGTATCATTACGCCGAATATTCATACATCAGTTATTCATTTTCATTAAATTTTCATTAATACATTATTTAATATAGAATTATGTTAAATAAATGAATTAAAAAAGAAAAAAAAAGTATAAAAGATAAGTTATGCTTTGCGGTAAGGTATATTTACTCAATCTTAGTAATATAGACAGAGAATATAATATATATATATATATATATATATATATATATATATATATATATATATATATATATATATATATATATATATATATATATATATATATATATATATATATATATATATATATATATATATATATATATATATATATATATATATATATATATATATATATATATATATATATATATATATATATATATATATATAAGGATGCGACTATCGAGGTAACTTTGAATTTTAGTGTTAGTACTTGGCAACTTGGTAATTCTTGATATAATGTTTAGGTAAGTATTCTGCAGTAATAGAGATTGAATAGGTATGTATATGTTTTAAATTATGAAATAATTATTTTAATGAATGATCGACTTTAATCACCAAGTACACGAGAAACGGGAAACTTTGAAATAGTTGGTTAATGTGTGGCCTTAAACTTTTCAGATTGTTTAAGCTCAACAAATTACTCTGGCGTCGCATTTTTTATGTCGACCGACGTTTTAAAAAATGCCTCTATTTGTCGCTCTGACATTATTAATTTATCTAATCGATGATTTTGTCACATTTTTTTTTTTTTTTTTTTTTTTTTTAACTATATACATTACGCAACTTTATTAAGCGCGGTAAAGTTTAAAAATCGAAAAAGAGTTGCGATATGTGGATACAGTAATATCCTTCGGAAGAGCACGCGAACCATCAATTTGCTAGTTTTAAATTAAAATCGTTAAAATACCATAACGTATTTTTTTTTTCTTTCGATTCTTTTTGTCGCGTATGATTGTATGTACGTGATATTATTAAGAAATGATGATATTGTACAGTGAAAATATAATCGCGTGATAAGTTTTGTCGGGAAATAGCGCTTGCGTAGAATGTAAAGACTGGGAAGAGGATGATATAATACTGAGACAAGAGGAACGCGGAGTGAAATCGAGAGAGAAAGAGAGAAGTGGGAAAGCGAGAGGAATATTAAACGAGATTTTGGCGTATTTTGGATTTAACATCAAGGATCCTGCTAACGCCCGTTCGTCACTCTCTATCGTCTCATTTGTGTGCGTATAATGTATATGTATATATATAAAAAAAAATATATATATAAAAAGAGAGAAATAGAGTAGGAAGCATACTCTATAGCAGGGAGTGCGAGCGCGGGCGCGGGCGCGGTTCACCAGCTACAGGGCATTATCGACGTTCATGCAGGAGCTCGCGATCTATCGAATGAAATTCTTATCGACGCGTTTATCCACCTTCGGCCTGAGGCGGTTGCGAGAAAATATTTATTATTTCCCCTTCCGTCTGCCTGTGGCTCTCCAGGTGGTTAAAAGAGTCATGGCGAACAAGTTAAGGGGAGAGACGTAATCAAATCGACCGTAGAACAAGACTAAAATAATAATAACAATAGCACAATAACTTGCTACACTTTTCCAATCTTATTCTCATTTTTCTTTATCACTCATTTTCTCTTAAAACTTTTTTATCCAGATGATTTACACTAATATAGACTTTATAAATAAAACTTTTAAATTTTTGCTTCCTCCCCGTTTAAAACAGCCAAAATAACTTCATCTCCTGATTTAAACATTTACCGTTTTACTTCCAACAGCAAATAAATTCCACCTTATCGTTTCAAACACAAATTGAATCAATAAGCCAATGTGTGTTAAAATACACATATATTTTGTAAAGGAAAATATGTATTAAATTATATCAAGAGTTTTTTTTTTTATTTTTTTTTTTTGTTTATATAAATGAAAGTTTAATTCATAACTTGGAACATTTAATGAAGAGAAAAAATGAAAATATTCGGGACAGAAGCAAGCACAGGTTACACAGATATTACTGTATATTGTCAATGTATATATGTATATATGTATATATAGATATAGAGATGTGAATGCATCAAGGTGGTTAGACGAATGTGTACTCGGTACGGTGGTATATCGTGTAGGAGTTTGAATTTGAGTACAGGGTGGCATTAGGGGTGAGTCGACAGAGCTCGAGCTGAGTCGTTGTAGTGGTGGGTATATATATAGAAGTATACCGAACAGTATATACATAGCTTCTATTTTAGCTGTGCCGCAGTGGTATCGAGCGACGGCTACCTCACCTTTCACCCCAGCCCCTTCTTCACTTGTACAATCCTACTCTGTTGCTGTTGCTGCTACTGCTACTGCTGCTGCTGCTGCTGCTACCGCCGCGTTATTTCATGTCGAGGCTGTAACTTTCCTCGCTCTCTCTTCCTCTTCTATCATTCTCTCTGGCACTATCTTTCTCTCATTTGCTCTTTCGCTAGTGGAGTTTTGGTCACATCGTCAGTACGGAGGCTGCATCGTCTCTCTGGTGTAGCGTTACGTCGCTGCGACGATCTTAACCTCGTTGACAATGTTTAACTATATTTCATCCCAGAGACCCGTGAGAATAAAAATCATTACACTTTTTACTCTCTTTGATTTATTTGTTATTCTTTTTGTTTTTGTTTTTATTTTTGTTTGTTATTGTTAACTCTGGTAGTAGATTAATGAAATATGGACCTTGTTACTAAATATATGAAAAATTCATGTATTTAATATCTGTATGCATCAATTTACTCGTAACAATCGATTAAATAAATATTAATAAGTACTAGAATTTTTTAATTCATTTAAAAATTATTTTATATTTTTAATCATGATTCAATTTTCTAAACTATGATTTATTTAAAAATTTTTTGGTATATATTTAATCTATGTGAAAAAAAAAATTAATTAATTTTATTAACATGTCATTTGATTAATGTAAAAGAGCTTCTACTATTGAATTATTTTTTTTTTTCATCAGATATGTAGAATAATTATTGTATGATTGATGAACGTGTAATTTAATAGAGGACAGTATCGTAATTGTATTATTGATTACAAGTGTTGAAATTTGATGAGAGTTTGCGGATCGTTAGTAACTAATATTAGGTCTAATGTCTGAAGCATCTTGTGTGTATTTGCGTGTGCGTACACAGAGTTAATATTATATTACACACACGTAGACAGACCACACAGTGTAAAACTGACACTAATATAATACAATAGTATTATATATTTTACAAACACCTCGACTGTTTAATTAGTTTCCCGTAACTTTGTTTATAACTGTCTCACTAATTATTAATTACTTTGGAATATTTAAAATTTCATTAATTAAAAAACTATTTTATTATTACATTATAGAGTAAAACAGTAGTAAAACTGTCAAACTCAAACAGCAGTCAGTTAAACGTTTTATTCACTGAACAGTAAGACTACACAAATGAATCATAAATACATATATATTCATATATATCATACATATATGCAAGTTTGAACAATGAAAAAGCTCGGTTCATTCTGTCCTCTCTTTATCCATATAGGTATAGTTTTATAATAGTAATATCTATCCTATGTGATATGTCGAGAGTAAAGAGATGATGGCTATTTTATTTAGAATTATTTTATTCCCATTAATAAACGAATGCATTCAAGTTTTTCATTGTATATAATTAATTAAATACCTTTTTGTTATTTGAAGGTTAAAAGAATCAATCAAATTGATTGTCGATGCATATAATATTCATTGGGCAATTGTGCAATCAGAAACTTGTTAAGATAACCCTTTTTCTATACATTAGTGTGTCATGTTTCGAGGTCTTTGCTATTGGCGTGACTCGAGTGGCGCATACATAACATTCGAGCATCCAATTTGCACCTTTTCCACTCTATAAATCTATATCCACTGGCACATTGATCTTTTTCACTGTTTACGATTGTACTTTTTGGAAATTTATCTTTCTAGAGTGACAGCAAAGTAAGTCAAAACAGAAATCTATCGGTACATATAAAAAAGGTTAACGGTGAGTGTTAATAAAAATATAACAACCTCAAATAGAATATTCGATCGGAAGTAAATTAAAAAAAAAAAATTATCATCAAATGCTAATTTAAATCAACGGAATTTCATTAATAAAACTCTTTCATCTCTTTTTCATAAAATAATTATACAATATTATCTTGAAAGCTTTATCGATTGAATTTTCTGAAATTATTATTAATATATGATAACCAGGAAGCGGTGATTGAAGAATAACGCGGTGGTTTTATATTTTTTTTTAATTATACTTAAAAAATTTCAAACACGCTTTAATAATAAACTAAACTAAAAAGTTAAAAAGATTTTTTATTAAAAAATATTTCAAACTTTTTTTTGCGATAAAATAAATTTTTTAATTTATATTTTATAGTTTTGTTTTCAAACAAAGTTATTAAACAAGTTATCAAATTAATCAAACGTCTTAGTCGGTAAAAATGACATAGAAAGATAGATAGATCCAGGTCAAGCTAATAAAAGTGCGTTAAAAAGTATAAATTGGTTACAATAGAGCTTAGAGAGCTCAAAAGTTAAGCTGTTGTGTCTTTAATTTTATTCTCAGGTTAAGCTGAGAAAAAATTTCGCAAAAGTCTAAATAAATTAGAGTTTAAGTTTTAGTTAAAATTTTTTGCCTGAGCTTTTTCCTTATTTTTGATGATAAAGTACACACTGCTGTGTGTTTGAAAGCACAATTTATATTGTGCAGAACTGGAGTGCCTCAAGCGGGCAGATATATATATTTAGGGACATTGTTATACAACAGCTCAATTTACCGAGGGAGCAAGATATATATCACCAATTCCAATTTCTCTGTCTTATTCAAAAGTATATATATATATATATATATTATCCAATTATTCATTTTGTATTTATTTATTTTTTTATAAACTTTATAGATCAATATAGCAAAGTCTATAATATATAATAAAATATATTGTTTTCGCGCTGGTTGATCGGATTTTTGGCACGACTGTTGGCTGGCCTGTCCTGGGATGTTGGCACGTCGTGTAGGCCAGTGAAATAACTCAACTAACCCGGATGGTAGTGGTGGTGCTCTTTTCTCCCAACAAATTGGTGTTTCGTGAATTCCAGTCACGCGCGGAAAATGGCGGTGCGACGTTCCTGGGCAAACGAAACAAAGTGCCACGTATATATATATATATATACATATTCCTGCCAATAATTTTTCTTTGTCACGCTCTCACAGTCATTCACTCTTTGTCTCTAAATACGTCAAAAGATTTTTACGGAGAGAAGAAAAAACTGAAAAACGAAAAAAAGGTGAAAAAAAAGCTCTAAAGCCGCGGCTTGAAAGCCTCTCACGCGTTCACACGAATCTCGCGCGTAGAGCATAGACAGAGCTAACATTTCTCCTCGAGGATTCACTAGTTTTCCGACAGCTTGGCATAAAATAAATCTACAGCTCTCCTTGTATGTGTATTCTTCTCTTCTCTTCTCTCCTTCTCATCCTCTTTCTCCTCTCTCTATCTCAACGCAATATAACCTCTTGTCACAGAAAAGAGTGTGAGAAATCCCCAAAGAAAAGACGACTAAAAATAAAAAACTGTTGTTTTCTCTAAAACATGAGCTATACACCATTCACCATACACCGCACATCACACACACCCTTATAGTTACTTACAACCCCGTCTAGATATATATATTATTCAAGTAAAGTAATGTTATATATGTTACGTGTATGCATGGATTTATAAATCCAGGATATATCCTGTATGTTGGGTTATTGTACTCGCGTAGTCCGATAAGTATAAATAAATATTTAGCAGTGAATTTCTATCAGACTTGTCTGCTGACTACCCTCACCCTCCCTTCTGAATGCCGCGTAAGGGAATGTATTATATGTTTTCGATATTAAATATTCTTATATTCTTATCGTAAAAGTTGAACATTGATGGTTCTTTACGTGGAGAGAAATGTGATAAATGAGATCGATGAATGTGACCTACTAGCTTCTCATCTATTTTCTCTTTTCTCAGCAATTCCGATAGTGCTCTGTGCAGACAATATATATTTATTCGCTTTTGTACTCGTATCATTATTCCTCGAGTTATACTACTTGATTTTAAAAGTTTAGATATTTACACCAGACAAATGATGATTGTATTTATTGTATTTATTGTATTTATTGTACAGTATATTGTTTTAGTTGTATTCATTAGCAGTAAACGTTTAATGGGAGTAATATTCATTGGAACGGAGGCGCCGAGAAGAAGTTTGCGAAAGCGATGCAGAGGATTGAATAAGCTCTTGCTCTTACTCGTACCTTTTTCATCCCTTAACGTTAACGTTTGTACTCGTAACGAGGGGCAAACACGCGATGATCCTGAGACCAACAACCGCATTCAGGTCGCAACTTCCCTCGGGAATTCATCGAGCTTCTCTGTTCGTTCCCTAGTAAACCCCAATGGGTATAAAAACGTGATACATAAGCCCGGATCAGCAAATGAACAATCCCATCAGGTTTCACCGTTTCTTTATTTTATTTTCCTATAGTTTTTTTTTTTACTCGCGCTGCTTCACTATTATTTTATTATTTACGCTGTTGTTCAAATCAAAATATTTTTTCTTTTCTCTTCTCTATTTGTTAATAAAAAATTTTCATCACAAAAACAGGACAATAACAACGTTATCATATACCCAGATTTGTTGATTTTTTTTATTTATTTTTTTTTTCTATTCATTAAAGTATATATTGACTTTTGTTATTGCAAAGAGAATTTTAAAATTATTTTCCTACCGATAGATTGTTTTAACCTTTTTAATTGATTTGATTTGATTTTATATTTTATTTTATTTTTATTATTGACTGGCTGCTGTAGAATAGCTTGATTGATCAAGCACCTTTTTTAAAGAACGTTAATTACGGAGCTGGGAAGTGAGCGGGTGTTCTACATAGTGAATCTAACACATTGAAAATTGTGAATGTGAGTTGATACCAGAGCACAAAGAGAGAGAGGACGAGAAAGTCAATGAATAAAAAGGTTCTGGAGGAAAAAAAGGAGAGAACGAAAAAGAGAACGAGAAAAAGAATGGTACAGAGCATGCGACAAGTGGAGAATGTTAAATATTCGTATATGCTCTATCATATGTACTCTCCAGTATGGGAATGTTTCGATTATTGGTACATAGGTATTTAAATCAGTAGTACGTTATGTATCAATAAAAACTAACCTACAGCTCAGAATATCTCAGAATACACATCCTAAATTTTTCATTTCACGCTGACTCCAAAGATCGATTTTCAAGAATCATTAACCTGAAACATCGATCCGGTGAATAAATTTGGTAATGGCAATCTCTAATTTTATTAATTATTCACATATCTGGGAATATTTCGGGACTCTATTACTCAATGAATGATTATAATTAGCACTAATGTCATCCTATCAAGTATTGACTGCTCGTAAATTTAAAATAAACTAATATATACATCAATACAAGAATAGTTTTAAATTATTTTTCGATTGATAAATAAAATTTTTTACTTTTAGAAAAATTTTACGAATTTTATTTAATTGTAGAGTTATTCAATGTTGTAATAAAAGTTATGAATGAAAAAAAAAAAAAACATTTTTTTTTAACTAAATTAAAGTCAAGGCACATATTCTAAAAATTTAATAAAGTAATTTTTCCAATGCAATATAATTTGATTTATTTTTCAGTTCCGTTCTTCTTCTAATATAAATAATAATAATATTTTTAAAATCAATCATTTTATTATTTAATCATAAAAAGTGTCTCGACTATACTCTGATGTAATGAAAAAAATATTATTTATTAAATTATATAATTACAAATTAACGTTAAAATAGATTAGTTTAATCAGTTGATAAGACAAAGAGCTACATCTCTGTTTTTTAGTTTCTAATGCATTGAATACGATCATCCGATAATTAAATAACATCCAGTTGAGTTAACAGGTTCAACTGATTGAACATATGTGAATAGTACTTTTATCTTTACCGCTTTCAAGCTATAAATACCATCGGTTTTGGCGTATTGTTATCAAAATAAAAATACATTTTCAACTTTCTCCGATTACTAATACTGATACAAAAAAAAAAAAAAAATTTTTTTTTTAAACCAACAGAACTTTTGTTTTTCCAAATATTTTCTTTCTGTGTACTCATAATCTACACTGTAAAAGAAATAATTAAAATTGTAACAAAAATTTTTCATGAGGTTAATACAATTATTGAAAACTTTAAAATTTTATTAACTTTACTTAAATAACTCTTCGCCTTTTCTCTTTTCTTGAGGAACTCTTGTCTACAGTACATAGTATATAGTACATAGTGTATAGTACATCATACAGCAATGTTGTCGATAGTTAATTGAGTTTATTAAAGTATCGCTAAAATTGAATTGAGCTCGCGGATACTATTATAGTATTATTATACGTGGTGTACATTGTTCCACACTGTCAGCTGCAGTATCTCTCTTAATTTTAAAACAATGATCTAAAAGCCAAATCCACCTTACTTTACTAACAATTATTGTTTTAAATTAAAAAATATAAAAATACTTATTGTTTTATTCTGAATAAACTTTTCATAGTAAACTATTTACGCTCATTAATTATTTTAAATGAAAGTATTTTGGTAACGCGATGATAAATATAATTCTCAATGAAATTATGAGATGATATAAGCGGACATGACTCGTGTATAGTGACAAAAATAGACTGAAAAATTCTAGCGTATTACATTTAATGATTTAGTTTTAAATAAAATCTCTCTTTGAAGGTTCACCAAAGTACGCGGTAAAAATAAATAAAAATGTGGAAAGCCTTACACGAGAGTTAATTATCGAGTTAATTAAAGGAATTTAGTAAAGTGTTTACTTCCGTCACGGATCAACTGATCCGGAAATTCCGTCTGGGAAATTCTAATCTGTCCATTTGTTTGACTGTAAAAAGCTATGAGTAGTATCACGGTTTCAGTAATTATTTATTTGATATGAAAGATTTTATTATTGAGTTATACTCCGGAATTGAATAAGGGAAAGCAATGATAAGAATGTTAAGTATAGGGTGTGTGTGTGTGTTGTGTGTATATATATATATATATATATTATTAGATAGGGTGAAAAAAGCATGACTAAGATGTTTCAATGATTACATTATATTTATATCTTGTATACATAAAAGAGGGTCTGACGCTGAATTTTGACTCACGTGTCGTATTAAAGTGAGGGGCTAGATCTTTGGTTACATTAATGCTATATACTGACGCACGCACACCGACACACACTTGGTAACGACATGTACTCGTGCAGACAAGAGACAAGACAATCTACGATTTTCGAATCCGTATAGCTGCGTTGAGATGCTTCGTCTGGAAATTTACGGGGTAATGCTACTGGTACTGCTGCATTAGCGTTTATTTATAACGAGTGAGAAATTTGATAGTTTCGTTAAAGGGAGAGTTAAGGGACATTGAAGTCTCGAGGGGTTAAGTGTATCTCTTTTGCCTGGTTATAAGATACCATATAATAGAGACAAAGAAAATAAGCGAGAGCAGGGTATAAATGACACTGAATCACCCTTATACCTTTTTTTATTTTTATTATATTATTTTACTAAACTTTTTGTTCGTTTTGTTCCGGATAAAGTTCCGGAAGGAAGTCGATATTGCTAAAAGATTAATTTTATTAGATAAAAATAATAATAAAAGTGGATAAAAATAATTTAATGATATAAAGTGAAAAAAGGATGAGATCGAGCCAGCAGGGAGTCAAGAATTTTATTTATCAATATAGCTTAGTGTGTGAAATAGAGACAGAGATGGGGATGGAAATGGGATGTTGAAATGTTTGGAATTTAAAGAGAAAATTTTAGCAAGAGTACTCGGCTACTGGTGAAAATTTGGTGAATAAACCACTGAGATGATCATTATGATGATGATGATGCTCCTATACTCTCTTGTACTGAATAAAGTAGTTTTAGTATATATCTATGGTATGTACTAGGTTGGGGTATGCTTTTACTCGTTGGCCAATCTTGATAAATTATCGTTTATATTTACGAGAAAGCTAACGCTGTAAAGGCCATTTTACCTTCCCGTTTACTGACATTATCGAGTACGATTATTTCAACTCGCTGACTGATTAAACGATTAAACCGCCTATATGGATTTGATAAATTACTTTTTGCTAATCCTTTTTTTTTTCATTTTAATCTACTGTTTATCACTTTTTAAGATTATTCCTTATTATAATATACTTATTACACCTGTTTATGTAACTAGGATTGTTTATTTTATTATATCAAAATCCGTTCATTTCAATTTCAATTTACACTGTAAATTCAATTTTAAATTACATTGCTTTGACAGATCAATTATTAATTAATTTAAGCAATAATTAAATTGATTTGTACGCTACGCCAATGCAATTAGATTAATTTAACAGAGAAATAGAGTAAAAATAATTTTTTTAACATTAATAAAAAATCAAAATAACAAGAGCTTGTAGAATAAAATTGAAAAATTATTTGTTGAGTGAAATTGAAATAATTTTAATTGCCATCGTTACAAAATCGAATTGTAATAGCTTTTAATGTCAAACACGCGATCAGAATGTTGATGTAGATATATGTATAAGTTGAATCGTAACTCTCATGATTAATGGTGTTATCATGATATTTTATTTGTTGTATTTTTCATTCTACATTTTTCACCCCAAAATATATGTATTAGTTGGTGAAAAAATTTTTCATATTGATTGAGACAAAAATTCCAGTGTGTTATTTTATTTTTTTCATTTATTTATTCCCCGATTTATTCATCACTTGATTGTATTATTATTTATTACGATAAAATAAATGGCAGAGCAGAAAAAACAAATACACAATCTATGACGAAAAAAACAAAAAAAAATAAATAAATAAATAAACTTTGTGTTTATTTATTGAATTTTTTAATTTGAACCTGCTCGTATCTGCTGCCAGTGTATGTATGATTTTATTTTGGTGTACAGATTTAAATGTGTTGTCGTTTGATGTGTGTCATTTAAGGTTAAATTAAAATAGAAAGCCCTATAAAATTGAAATGTCAAGCACAAGGGGAGATGATGTTAATTAAGTTTTCTGAGAACGTAACAGGGGTTCTTTGATTGGAGAGACAGATATTTATTCTCTCCTCTTTTGTGTCAAAGTGGGCGTTCGCGCTGATGCTTGCTGCACGGCTTTATCTAACAGCAATACACCAATACATTGATATACATATTATGGATGTGAAGTCTACATATTACTACCCAAAGTATGAAGCATAAAAGGAAACTCTGACGAGTAATATCTCATGTTTGCATTTTTACTTGGACATAATATACGTCTGTAACTTTTAATTATTCTGTTACTTGACTGTTTTAATAATGATTGCGTCATAGTATAACAGCAGGTTGACCTGTCTAAAGTGAGCATCTAAACTCTAAAATAACTCTAAAATATATTGCCATCGCTATATTAGTCTATTTAATTATTATTATATATCAAAATAAATGACACTAAAATTAAATTATGTTTGACAATTAACAGGAACTTTTTTAACAAGTAAATTATTATTAAAAAAAAATTTTTTTTTAGTAACCATTTGATCATTTTTTAAAAAAATTGATTTGTTTGAAAAAATCCTGTATAAATTAACAAACGTCTATGATAACTTCAGTGTCATAATATAAATTTGTCTGAAATTATAAATCAAAAATTAATAGTATCTAAATATAGACTTAATAATAAATATCTATAATCAATAAATGTAAAAGACAGAAAGTAACTCACCTGCAGACTCCTCGTGTTGGTATTTTCCTCTGAATATCCATCCCGGATGTGTCAAATCCATTATTTACAGCCGACATATCGTCGCTGTTATTCTCGTTGTTTAAATATTAAATAACCAGGTCTCACGAGTACCTCGTATACCTCATAACTCCTGTTACTATCATTTTACTCCTAGTAAGTACAACCAGCCAGTCCAATAATTATCATAAATATCAGTCAATTGTGACAGAATATATGAGAACCCCGTCAATATAAATAATAACACTTATCCTCGTCCTGGCTGGGACTCGAGACAGCTAAATTCTATGGGATAAAAATTAAAGTTGAGCTTGCGAAAGAGAGCCCTTGGTATATTTAGCTTTTTTCTCTTTTTTTTCTTTTCAAACGATCGAGGGTGAGTCGACCCTCGTGCTGCAAGCATTACTCAACTACTACAACTACCACCACCATCTCAGGGGTCTGGGCAACTCCGATATCCGACTGACTCAGCGATCCGGACGCGGATAATACCACTAGGAGTTGAGGCTAGACGAGCAACACAATCCTCGTACCCGTTACACACTTTATCTATCTCTCAAACAAACTGACACACTAAATACTGAATCCTAGTACAAACTACTAAATACTAAATACAATAAAAACAAACGTGTTTTTTTTTTTTTTTTTTTATATGTATAACAATAATAACAACTGTACGTTGAATTTTTTATTTTTAATTCGTCGGTAGCTCTGTTTCAACGATCACTATTGTATTCCGCATCATCATTCAACATCCAAGATCATTTATCATCTCAAATGTAATCTTATTACTGTCATTTTATTTATTTACCACACACTTAATTTTTTAAAACAACACAGACAAGAGTTGTCACTTGATTTAAATAAATAAACAATCATCAATCACTACAATAATAATAATAATAATAATTATTATTATTATTATCAAAAACCGTGCAATATTATTATCCTTTTGCACGTAGTCTGACAATTAACAGTAATTCACAACAAAAAAGAACCAAAATCACTCACTAGTTCAAACAACAACAGCATCAACAACAAAGACGATTGTTATTATTATTATTATAACTCAATTATCGTCGATATATTTATTATTATTTGTTAGAAAAAAAATATATATATATATATATATATATATATATATATATATATATTTGAATTTAGATTTAGATTTAGATTTAAATTTAAATAATAACGTGATAAGCGCCTGACAGACGAAAGCTAGTGGGACTCGGAGCGCTGCCCCTTGAGAACTAACGACGGTAGACCGTCAGAGCTGGTGCTCGCCCCCACTCCTCGGTACAGTTGCGCCCCATTAGGAGTACCACCACGCGCCTTTACTCCCACCCGGGAAAAGCACGCATTAGACTACCCGGAGCGTGACACACGCTTCTCCGGTGGTGGGGGAAGGGGTCGCGTGGCTGTCGTGGGTCGTCGCGGTCGTGGCGTGCTGAGCTAGCGTCGAGACCAGAGCTAACCGTCTTTGCTCTTACTCTACATCTACACTCTACTCCGAGCGTGTGTATGATTGTATGCATGTGCAGTCTAGTACAGTATAGTATGTATGTACATGCACAGGCACAGAGCCCACACACACCAGCACCACTGTGCAACTCCGCTCCACTCAGCAGAGATGAGCAAGCAGAGAGAGATAACCTCTGTCTTCTCCCGGTAAGCGGACCAAGGAAAGAATACCAGCGCCAGCTCAGAATCAGCGGCAGCCAGAACCACTAGTAGTACATATACATAGACTATAGAGCTTACTACGCTTACTACGTACATACGCGAATTGGTGAGCAGGGTGACAACGCAGGCGCACACATCCTCACCACTACTGACACGCCGGTTAATGTTAATGTTGATAATGTGTGTATTTGTTGCAGGAATACGTTTACGAGCTGAGACCTGAGAAGAGTTAAAAGCTAAAGACAAGTTGTAAGTATTGGATGACGAGGCCAAAAAATTAAATAGGCGAATGCGAATCGAAGTTAAGGTCGTTTCGCTGTTATGCTAGAATCTATAATACATGCCGAAGATTTAATGCTACAAACTGTTTAGAGGTTGGTGATGCTTTTGTTTCTGTTTGTTTTAGTTGATCTCTTGTCTCTGTAGTCCTATTATACATACCGTGTAGTCTTCATCTGCATCAGATAACATGCAATCCGGGTACCCGGCTTCTATTCGCCTCGATGAATTGCTACTGACGCTCTGACTACTGACAGCGGATGTTGAATCAACTAAAACACTTTACTTTTTGTACACTTGTTCTTTCTTTCTAAATTAATTATTTTCTTTCATCGTTCCTTTACTCAACTTTCTCTCGAGTTTTTTTCAGCTTTCCGCTGGTAAAACTGGTCATTTTTTATTTTTTTTTCGAATATATTATTATATAGAGTTGAGAAGATATTGACCCTACACGGAAAAAACAAGATTTAACATAACACTGAAGTTGACAGATATTAAAAATTTTTTTAGAATTTCCTAGCAATTAAATTATTAAAAAAAAATGTGAAAATTAATAAAAATTACAAGTGAAAATTTTTAGAAGCATTTTTTTATTTTAAAACAGTTCAATGAAGATTGTCCTCACTACAATCTACATAGAAGTAGTTAACATCTATGTAGATACCAGTTAAATTTTGTTTTTTCCGTGAATGTATACAGTTTTAGATTAATTAAAGTAAACAGAAATAATTAAATTGACTGTCAATTTGTTTTTTCTGATAATCAAAGGATTTATTTGTATTTTTAGCTTGTGAAAGAAACTGACAGTTGACCAAAGGAAATGCCGATGAGACAAAAAAGTTTCAATATTGTTAAAGCCTATGCTCTAATGTTAATTGGATTTAGAACAAAGGCTGTTATAATTTTGCAAAATTGCACGTGTGTGACACAGGTGTATCATATGATGTGGGTATGGATATAGAATTAACAATTCGTTAAATTGTCAAAGGCTACTCACTGCCTATCCCCATGTCAAGTTATAAACTCAATTATTTACTTAATACACATGCATGGTGTCTATATTTATTCTATGAAATATAATGATAATAAGGTAAGCAGGTTTGATAATTAAACTTTAATATTATTATAATTATTATTGTTTTAAAAAGTATATAAAAAGTTTAATTAAGCATCGAAAGATAAGAAAATAAAGTTTTACCTCTTTAACGTTGTAGATAAAACTTTAATTATATTATATATATTTTGACTGTAAATTTAAATGTTATTATTAAAATAATATGGAATTATCTTTTATAAATATTTATCATTTACTATTTCATTACTTTCAGTTATTTCGATATTATCTTCACTGTATATTCTTATTTCTCGCTGTTTCTAGTGCAAACATCAACACAGATACAGATACAGATACATTTCTCCAGACTTTTTTAAAGTTGTACATTCAGTATCTGTTTTTCTCAAGGTAACTACTCGAGAATGGTGAATGCAAAGCATATTTGCCCATGGCATCTTTGTAAAAAAGGAGGCAAAAGGTAAATAAGAATAAAAAATACTGTAAGAGTAGAGGAAGACGAAAAAAATGAAAAGGAGTCATGCAAGTGTGGCAGAATGCCAGACACCAGGAACGAGAATTACGAATACGTCGACATTTTTTAAAGCTATCTTATTTTATACGTTTAATTCAATTGATCGTGTAAAAGTTTTATAATTATTTTAAAGAATTTTTATTATATACCAATTGACACACTTTCTACATATTTTTGACGCTTTTAATATTTTCATTCATATTTAAAGTAAATATTTATGGATAAATACCATTAAATATATGTCATAAAGCATTTTATGGATAAGAGTAATCAAAACAAATATCAGTAAGCCCCATTATACAGCATATTCCACTATTATATAAAGTATGAGGAGATAAGTAAATAAAATAGACGGAAAATATGTTATTGTATAGCGTAGACTATACATAGCACTCGGAAATAAAATAGGCGATAAAAATGGATTTGGTAAAGTTAATTATATTATTATGTTTTAGTAAGGGGAAATAAAGTGGATTTGATAAATGAGGAGACATGATGATGGCAATTATCCTGGATACTTTTCCTAGTATTTGCTAAGCCTGTTAAGTTTTTCCCCTTTATTGTTTTTTTTTCTTTTTCTATATCTTTTGACGAAAAAATCCGATCAACGTTTGCCGTGTCAACATATTCCCGCTTCAATGAGGATTTAACATTTTTTTTTTTTTTTTCTATCTATCTGAACCATATCATCACATTATATAATATCCGTTTTATCGTAATGTTATTTTCTGTTAAATTATTTTATCAATGACAAAGTATCAATTTTTAACAAATTTGTTGGAATAATTTAATGGAATTATTTAATGGTTCCCGTGTATCCAATTATCCGTATAATTGTGTATGTGTACACATTCGGAAATAGGTCAGGTGAAGAGATTCTCATGAACCATTAATAAGTACGGTACATATCAAAAGCTTTAGACATCATTAACCGAAATTAAATAATTAATCATGAGAAATGTGAATGATTGATTTTTTATTGGTTGAAAATTTAATCGAGAGATTGCTTAATTTATTTAAATATTCGAACATACATCGGTCTGGGTTAAGCTCTTAATTTATGAATTGTTTCAATAAATTAAAGAAATAAAAATTTATTAATTTAAAAAATCAATCAAATGAAAAATTTAATACAAAAATACTTGTTCTTAAAATTTTATTTTATATATATACATATCTAGATGCACAGAGGCGTTTAATTGTTTTACAATTACAATTATCTCATTTCAATTATATCAATAGACAAATTAAAAGTTTGTTAATTGGTTCCTTTGATAATTGCATACCTACTCTCGTTATAAATTGTATTGAACTAATAATTTACTTCATTTGTACATTATAATTTATAGTAATAGGTTATTTAATTTTACTTGTAAAAAAAAAGTAATTCAAATCTCAGCAAGAATTTCTGTAGGTGGTTTTAATCTTATCATTCACACTATTATTAATATATGATATAATATTCCAGCAGTTACGCGTTATGAAGCTCAAGCGGATTGAAAGACAAGGTGGTAAATCTAGCATGCAGATGAACGCCCATGTATGCATATATAATATATAAGTATACGGACATTATATGGTGTCTCCGAGCTGTGTACCTACAGCTGCATTCAAAAAGCTCTAGCATCAGATGAGGTGTGAGGTGTGAGATGAGTACCAGAGATATTTAATGGAAGAAAATGAATCAAGAGGTGAGTTGAACACAAAATAAGTTAATTATTTAGAAAAGCGGCACAAAGTCTATTCTACAAACTACAAACTCTACTACTACGGCATATTACATAGATTCTTGAAAAAGATGTCGACGACTAAGAGACTGAGCTCGGAAAAAGGTTTCAGAGGGTAGACAGTTTAAACTACGTCTGTGAGACTGTACTCAGTATCGTGTATAATTTTAGAATCCCCGTCGCTTCTCCTTAATTCGTCTACCTACACGAGCACACACAGCCAAGACTAGCCTTTATTTTTTCTTTGCATATTTCAACTCTTATTTTAATATTATTTTTAACTTACATCCTCGCAAGACGTTTAAGCTCGCGTAGATACACAATATACTCTCGCCCTTTTACGTTATTTTTAAACATCACATACTCTTCTCTTGCCGTCGAGGGTCAAGGGGATGCCAGCCGCAGACCAAACCCGGCTAGATATTTAATTTTAATACACATACTTCTTTCATTTTATTTCATCCTTTTTATGCTCCTCGGAGTTTGTTATTTTAGGGAAATTTTAAATAGCTTACATAGTAAAATTTTTTACATTTTTAGTGTTAACAAAAGTAGACCATAAGTTTAGCTAAACATTATAGGCGTTAACGATTATCTAAAGTAACGCCCCAGTATTAAACTGTGCTATATATTATATTAATCAAATGAGCATTATAAATAATTAACACACAATCATTCGCCTCAGCATGTATATATGTTTTATATATATATATATATATATATATATATATATATATATATATATATATATATATATATATATATATATATATATATACATACATATATATCTTCTCACTTGAATTAATTAATTAACGGAAATGGTTGATCACTATTACGTATACAATCAGCGTTTCAACGAGACGAGATATACGTAATAGTTGTTTAATCAATTATCAAATTGACGATCAATTTATCTCATACCCTAAAAATATAATATTGATTTCTTGAATTTCGATTTATTGTTTTCGTTGTACAGTTAATTGTTAACACGTGTGTTTAAATTGTTTCATCAAAATAAAAGTATCAATAGTATTTAGCTACAGAAAAGAAGAAAAAAAAAATGAAATAAATTAGAGGCATTTAATAGCGACAATTACCGGAGGAATTTGTTTAATCATTTAAAAGTACAGTGGGCCAAGAATCGTTTTACCGTGTAGTATATATATTGTATATAAAAGAGAACACACGTTTCTAGTCACGAGTGTGCAATTAGTTTACCGTCAATTTTGTGTAAGCTTCAATTGGATGGCTCAGGTATACCATAGAACAACTACTCTACTGCATAGAGAGTTCATGTTATACGATCGTCTAATTGATTCATATAATTATCAAACTTTTGGGCTTTTCTTTATCAAATGTTATTATTATTATTATTATTATTATTATTATTATTATTATTGTTTTTCAAAGTTATTCTTTACTGCAATGAGTTTTAAATGTAACTACTGACCATTTAATTATTACATTCAATTCATCCATTAATCAGAAGGTATCTTCTTTAAAAGTGGTTTATATATAGTTTAATTTTTATTTATTTTTATCCCGTTACTAACTCTATTTATTTAAAAAAAAAATAAAAGGTCTTTTTGTTATCAAGTTGTAATTGCAGAAGCACATACGAAGGAAGTCTTATGATGAGTTGTTAGACCTTGTTTTACCTTTTACCACGAAAACGGTTCGTTTGCGTGTTTGATGATGAACAACGCGTTGTCTGACTCACGGTATAGGGTGTAATAAATGATTAAGGGTGAGTAGTCCTGAGGTAACAACCACCCTCACATAATCGTCATTACGTCAGTTACGCCACTACACATACATATATACAGCACAACACTCGGTTTATTTGCCGGAAGGATATTACCTTTGTAAGATCTCTCGGATACTTACCTTCTCATTTTCTTTGTCACCTAATGTCATACGTCAATTTGCTTAAACTTCTTCATTCACAATTAATTAAAGAAAAAAGTCCTTTTTATTATTTAACGCTCTAATTTATTAATAAATCAACTTAAAATAGACACGGTATGTGAAACTTGATTGTAAATTAATCAGCTCAAATATCACAGCTAATTGTATCAATATTTAATCAGTATCAGTAAATCAAAAGTTAGTTTTAATCATTTTTTATGAATCATAGATTTTATTAAAAATTTATGTTTTTATAATGATAAAGACACTTTAGATTGCTTGGATGTAATTTAAATAGTTATCATTAATTCAGCCATAAAGTGTAACTGCGTTATAAATATATACCGTTTTTCCCGTGTGTAATAATATAGAATAGAATAGAAAAAGAATAATAAAAAAAATAAGTTAACTTGTTATTCCAGTAGAGTAGAGCTGAGTAATGTGCATGTATTATTATTACACATATGAGCTCAACACATATTTTGATAAAATGAAGACAGATTATCCGAGTCATTTAAGGTGAGGTCTAAAAAGGATTACATGTTATTATTTATCAAAAGAAGCTTTTTTTTTTTTTTTTTTTTAATTTTTTTAATTTTATTTTATTATATATGGACTGATGAAAAGAAAAAAATGATGGGTTTCCTTTAGGTTCAGATTACTGTATTGAGAATTAGAGTTGGATTAAATCCAATAACCGCGGCGAGATAACAATATAATTTACGATTAACCGGATATATAGGGGTATGTAATTATAAGTTCTTTTATTTGATTCAGGTATATTGTTTTCATTATTGGTCCCCATGCAGCACTCGATAAATACATTAAATGCACTCACAGTTCTCTATTAGACGTATACAGTACAGATATTTATAAAAAGTAAATACACGGATAACCAACGACCAGTGAGCGTCACTCGTAAATATATATGTGTAGATATATATTTATCGAGTGTGTGCTGAAGCCAGGAGCCAGGAGGAGAAGTACAAGATTTATCCCGGGGATGAATGGCCTTTGAAAACTTTAGAGCACCGGCAAGCAACCGTAGTGCCGTACTCGTGTCCCGTGATCCTGTAGTTCTCTGTTCTTCTCTCTCTCCCTTTACATATATATATATATATATATATATATATATATATATATATATATATATATATATATATATATATATATATACCAGAGACATTTACGGGAGAGCGCGTTTTCCCTTACGGCGCCTGCTAGGACACGCCGCGGCACTGAATAAATATCCGGGAGTAATTGGAAGCGAGACCGTAGGGCGTGTTCCCTTCTTCCCTTTTCATCCTGGCTACTATTCTCCTCTATTCCTCCTCCTCGGCGGTGTACACTCTACGGTATTCGGTGGATAGTCCATGGACCATCAGACCTAGAGATCCAGGGTTCGCTCTACTCTGTCTGGTTCTATCCGACGATCGACAATTTATCTCACCGACATTGCTGTGTCAAGACACTCTACTCTCTACTCTCTGTTCCGCTCTGCTCTGTGTTTATCTATTAAACACATATACAGTAAACTTTCTTTATAAAATTAACTCATCCTTTTCTCCATGTAAACTTTTATTATTGTTTATTTATTTATTTTATAAAAAAATATCAATAATTTAAATTATAATTTTTCTGACATCATTAAATATCGATTTATTATTAGTATTTAAAATTTTATTTATAAAGTCTTTACTTATTTTAAATGTAATAGCTCGCAAAAAAATAATCGATGCACAGTAACTTGTTTATATAGTATCACTTAACGTTGTCAGCTTTAGAAGTGGCATAATAAATAAATAAATAAAAAAGGAACGGTAAACTTTGTTAGTTTAATTAAAAGGAGTCGTTTGCGATGCTAAAAATAAATTTAAAGTGACTTATCTGTAAATTATGACCTACCAACCAGTAGAAATGCTTAATGCATTAATAATTAAATTATTGAAGCGTAATAAAATATAAATAGTTATTCAACAGAGTTATTTCTCTCTTTAGATAATTCCTAAATAATTGTACTTACTTTAGACTACAAAACTTTTCTCATTGATTTTATATAGTACTAGCTGTTACCCACCCGCTTCGCTGGGCAATTATAGAATTGTATTTTTCGATCTAAACTTAAAATTTGATTAGAGTATTGTTTTGACTTTCACAAATTCTAAATTTCATCGAATAAGCATATACCTTTTATCTATGAAATTATTCCAGCTAATATTCATTGTAACTTTCAATGTGCAATCACTATAATGTTTGCGTGGCCTTTTTTTCAAAAATGAATAATAATTGACACGAAGAAAAAAATTTGAAATGAGAATTTGGAGTCTATAGGAGCTATAGCTTGGAAATTAAAATTTTTGATGTTAGCACCCACCTTCGCAAACCCCTGTGAGATGAGCTATCGTAAAATTTTCCCATGGACTTCTTCTACATCTCTCACAGAAGATTCCTACCAAATTTGGAGTCGATAGAAGCTATAGTTTAAAAACGGGAATTTTTATTATTAACGCTCCTACAATCCTCTTTGGGGTAGAATATCGTAAAATTCATTCATAAATTATTTTTTCATCATTTATTATAGAAAATTCCTACAAAATTTGGAGTCTGTAGGAGTTATAGCTTGGAAATTAAAAATTTTGATTGTTAATACCCACCCCCGCAACCCTCTGTGAGGTGAGATATCGTGAAATTTGTTTATCGATTATTTCTACATCTCTTACAAAAGATTCCTACCAAAATTGGAGTTGATAGGAGCTACAGTTTAAAAACTGGAGTTTTTCATTGTTAACGCCCCCGCGAACCCCTTTGGGGGTGGAATTTTTTAAAATCTGTTCTTAGCTGACCTCTACAGGGCAAAAGTATAATTACTACCAAATTTCAAGTTTTTAGGTCCGATGGTTCCCGAGATATCGTGATGAGTCAATCTATCTATAGAACAGCTCCTATATATATCACACACAATTTACCATTTTATTTTTAATCATTTAAATCAGTATAATCATTTAACAATATCAACATTAATATTTATGTTATATTTATCTGTTTTATGATATAATGGAGTTTATCCTTCATGATCATTTCAATACATATTAGCTATTTCAGTTATTAATGATTTAGCTATTCTTTCTTAAAAAAAGTATGATTATGAATTCCTACTGTCCCAACAATCAATCGATGAAAATCCATGTATTTGCCTAACATTGTGTAGAATAATACTGTTGAATAATAATTGTATAGAATATTAATATTTAGTAACTTTCTACTTTTATTCTAATCATTCCTCTGAATTTAGTTTACAACCGAATTTATTATTACAATTTATTCATTTTAACAGTTGTTTTAGCAACGGTAACCATTGCAACGGTAACCATTGCAACTGTGACCATGGCAACGGTAACCGTGGCAACGGTAACCGTGGCAACGGTAACCATGGTAACGGTTGATTAGCGTGGGTGGTTGCGCTGTGGGAGGGGGGGGGTGAGTTCTATAATTGATGGGTGCCACTTGATGGGTTTCTTAGATTGGCGAATCAAAATGACATTTTAAAAAAAAAAAAAAAGAGAGAGAGATATAGGGAAGGGGGAAGAAGTCACGGGAGGGAGGGGAAGAATGAGAGGGAGGGGAGGGAGTAGCATACGTGATGGTAGACGAAAAATTCATTATAGCTAGGAATTGCGTAAAATCCGTTCTTAGTGAGCGTCTACATCACGAATGGAGTAAGTATGCTAAATTTCAAGTCAATCGGGCGAATAGTTTCGGAGATCTCGTGATGAGTGAGTGAGTGGTATTTCGCTCATATATATATATATATATATATATATATATATATATATATATATATATATATATATATATATATATATATAGATAGATAAGGAATATTTTAAAATCAAAAACTTCGTCTTGTACTGTAAATGTAACGACAAATTTAGAATTAACAGAAATAGTGAAATACTGATGGAAGGCATAACGGAACTTTGGTCCCTTTCTCATACATTTGAAAAAAAAAAAAAAAAATAAAGATGTAAGGAAAGAAACAGTGGAGAGTCAAGAATCGAGATTACCCACGGTTTGCAGCAGAGTGAACTGTCGGGCGGTTTTTGTAGTATATATTTAGTGTGTCTGAAATGTGTGCGCGTAATATAACAACTCGTACAAGTATTTTCCGTATTTAACCATTTGTATGAGTAAAGTCTTCTTGGCTTAAAGATCTGACGGTGTTGTACCGTTTGTTCGTCAGCAAAAGTGAACATACAATATATTATATTATATATAATACATAATATATTTATAAGGATATTTATAAGGACTTTAGCCAGGAAAGGAGTATTATATGATAGCGGTATTGGAGATTGTAGAATGTTAGCGAGGTACGGCAGAAAAAGAGAGAGTGAGGAAGTGAATAAGAGATCAAGGCTTTAATGGACCAAAAAAAGAGTCTTATACGGTGACACAGAGAGCCATATGGACTAGACGAAAAAAATAAAAAATAAAAAATAAAAAATGAAGAAGACAAGACTTACCCGTAAGGTATTTACAACGCTGAAGGAGGATGAGGATGTGTGGTAAATAAAGAGAGACACTGTATTTCAGTAATGCACAGATGCGGCGATGGTATAATAGTAATGGTGACGGCGGATGTGACGGACAACCTTTGAAGGAGAGTACTCTAATTCTCATACTGTATACTCATGCCTCCGTACACTAATATACATGACTCAAAGTCTGATACAATTCCGTCAGAGCTTGTTTTTATAAAATTATTATTATCTATTCTCTTTACAAGACTTTTTATTCTTTTTTTTTCTCTTTTTTTTCTCTAGAAGTCTCCGAGGTTTTTTTTTTTCATTTCTTTGATAAGCTTTCACAATAATATACTATAATTTTCCTGTGGTAGTTCATTCACTCCCTCTAAAATCTGTCATCTGTAAAAAATAATCGACGCCCCGTCGTTTATGTTAAAACTTAGACTTTTTTTTTTTTTAGGGCTGTCAAAAATTTTGAAAAAATAGTTTAACTCATTATCTATTACTCATACATATTAACTATCTAGGTAGGTCTAGACACAAAAAATTGTGCTTTCTAAAATTACCAACGCTGCAGTTAAATAATTCAATATTTTACCAGATTAATTGAAAAATTTAATTCAAAGTCGATTAAAAAAATTTAACAATAATAAATAAACGAATGAATATTTAAATTTGTATTTATTTATAAAATACAATAATTTATTTGATATAGTTGTAGTAATATTCAGGGAAATATAATCGGGTGGATTTTAACTGATAATTGTGCGAGATAACAACACGTCATTAATCACCAGTATTGTCAGAATTATATAGATATATAGATGAGTGTAGAAATTCCGAGCTAAACGTTGTCGCATGCGTATATTCCCCGTTAATCGGATTATTCTCGATTCGCACGGTGAGAAAATAACAATTCCTCGGGACACTGATTTGAATATTGTGCAAAAGGTATTGAAATTATGCGTGGAAGCGTTAAGAGATTGATATTTCCCTCTTTCCCTCTATAGTACTGGTACATCGGAACTTACAGGCAAACCGATTAGACAGACTGCACACTAGGTTATTGAGATTACATATAATAAACATATGCTAATAATTAATAATAATAACGTTTGATTAATGTTTTCGGGAAACCAAATGCCATTTTTTTTCGACTTTCCTCAAAGTTATATTATACAATAAAAGTTTAACATTTAAGAGAGGAATAAAGCCGAGTGAGGGTGAATTATTCAAGTGCGAGAGAGATAAAACAAATGGGTATAAGATGAGGCCGTAGATTTTTGGTAATTCAAGACGAGACTGCAGCTGTGCCCTGTAAATCTTGTCGGCGACAATCTGTCCTTTTATTCTCATATTTTTTATCTCTCGTCTTCTATTTTTTTAAGATTAAATTTAAGTGTGTCTATTTATAGCAAACTACTACTTACAGAGTTACAGTTACAGTTAAGTGAATTCGAATAATATATGGAAGTAAGAGACATTGTAATGAACCGGAAGTAACTTTCAATAAATGATCTGGAAATTTCGATGAAATATTTCTTCCTAATAATAGTAATAATGCGAAACCCTCGACTCACTTCTCAAATAGACTTTATTTTTTTATTTTACTCATCTGTCTCTGGTTGATTCAAGAATACACCTCTGCCATATCAAAATCATTTTTAAATTTATCCGAAAAAATAACTCGGATTTTCCTCATCTCTCCCTCATCCGGTGATTTTCTTACCAACCGCAGTTACATGTACTACATTTTATTCCTTAAATATTTGATAAGTATTTCTCGTTCTTAAAGTATACTATTCTTTTAATAATCCACCTAAACGATCGATTTAACGTGAAAGCTCTTGTGAATTTCAAAACTATGTTAATTTTCACCGGAAAAATACAATATTTATCGGTTCGAAGCCTAAGAAAAATTAATTTCTGTCTCCGTTAAAGTGAAAAATTCTCTGAATTCTTGGCATTTAGCACCACGATAAATCACCGAGTAAAAAAAAACTACAGTTGCTTTAATTAAAATCGTATCATGTGTTTGATTAAACTATAACGATAAAATTTGTGGCTAAAAAATTTATCTAATCTCCGAAAATTAAGAGTTTGTTATAAATGAATTTTTTTTTGTGGAATTTTTAAGAAATAAATAAATAAAAAAGTAGGGACTGGTGTATTAGAATAGGACAGAGCTCTAGTGGCAGTATTGTCGTGAAAAGTATAACCTTATCGTGGGTACATGTGCTAGGGCGTCTGACATTTTCACCTGTATTGATCGCTCTACACCAATGGCATTGTTATTCGAGTAGCGCGTACCAGCATCGAATTTTCGAAGCAGACTTACACTCAGATATATACATTATAACAACTAACCATGCTTTATCAAGCCGAGCACTTAGTACTATTATATCAATAATATTATTATTGTATAACAAAATATTATTATTAAAATTAAAAATAATCGTAATGAATTAAGATAAATAATTATACAGGAGAATATTGAGGAGTTTTTTTTTTTTTTTTTTTTTTTTTTTAAATTATTAATAGAGTATAAATTTAGTGAAGATTTGCGATGTATTTGCATCTATAATTCATCCGAGGATCTCGGTAGTATGAGTAGAGGGTCAGTTAATGTATTGCCTAGTTGTCACTGTTGATAATCTAGATCGTCCAGGTCTTGTCCTGGTTTATTCGTGTTTACTTGAAATGATACTCATACTCGATAGAGACAACAGGAACAACCGATGGGAAGGAGTCTTGTCCGTAGTAGTAAGGGCAAGCCTGATCCGTCGATCCTCGTGAACCAACCAGGTGACGATAGGACGATAGGACGATACGAGCAAACTACAACAGTACACGAGGTAAATTTGCAGCGTGAATTTACTGGAACCGGACATATCCTATGCACTCACTCGGGATCTGTCGGATGGTGTCATCCTCTACGGAAATTGGAGCGTCGTATTGTATTGATGATGCGACAATCCCTACTGTCTCTACTCTGTATATGCTTTGCTCTGATACGTCATTCGCTCTTAAATAATTCATAGCTTCTATTTAATCAATTATTAATTATTAATCATTAATTAATTAATTACTTAGTTTAATTAAGTTATTTTATTTAAATGTAATTAACTTGGTGCAGATACTTGGATTAATTGTAGGTGACGTAACACTTGAAGCGAGTTTTAAAAAGTGAGGGCTTATTCACTGTAATTGTAGTATCATTGAAAAGTAAGAAGAGTAGATGCTGCAGGCTGTAGAATGATAAAGTCTAGAGGGGTTCAATTGTTACCGACTATATATGTGTACATCCACGGGTTACATGTACGTGTAATTCATGTATTGTAGTTAACAAAAGTTTCTAACAAGAGCATACATGTAGATGCCATCCTCTGATTTTGTTACCTTACCTACGGCCCCTGTCTTTCTTATGTACTTTTATACTTTATACTTATATACTTATATAATGTTGAGAGTCAGCTCATGGTGTTGTCTATGGTGATAGACAGACTAGAATAAGGCAAAGCGTTGAAAGTTACTCAAGGGTGCTGGAAAACTCGAGATGCCGGGGTGACTTACAATATCCTACTATGTACCACTACTAACGTAAGATTCCTCTACTCTAGTGCTGTCGTTGCATTTATTCTATCCTCTTATAAGACTACAGTTTAGTCTTCCATTAACAATATTTTATTTATTTATACACAGAAAAAAAAATTCATTTTAATCAAGTGAAAAATTCTTTAACCAAAAAAATAATTTTGAAAAGTTTCATTCTTCAAAATTATTTACTTAATTCAAGTAAATTTTTTTTTTGTGCGTAAAAATATACAAAACCTCTTAAATAAATTTTATCTTAAATTAAATTTTATTAATTGATCTGATAGAATATTGAAATATTTAATTGTAATATATTACAAGAGTTTTTAAATAACTTTGCTATCTATATATATATATATATATATATATATATATATATATATATATATATATATATATATATATATATATATATATATATATATAAATCAATTGTTGTGCGTTAGTCTCGCTAAAACTCAAAAACGGCTGGACCGATTTTCAAAATTTTTTTTTGTTTTGTTCGTTATAGTTCAGGGATGGTTTAGAAAAAAAAATTTTGGAATTTTGGAATTGAAAAAATTTCAGCTTAAAAAATAAAAAATTGTTAATTTTGTATCGAAATCGCTATTGTTACGCTTGAGCCTCAAGGTTGCAAGAGTATACAAAATTGTCCAATATGCAGGAAGATACGTACAAGTATACTTTGGGTATCTTTATATATATATATATATATATATATATATATATATATATATATATATATATATATATATATATATATATATCTATATTATATATCTATATATATATAAAAGCCATATATAATAGCTAAATTTATCATTAAAGACAAATTTTTGGGAACTGGGGGAAATAAAGGATAAAGGGGGAAGGGGAGGACCTTTACTCAGTAGGAATTTTCGGTAACTGAAAAAGTAATTCGGACAGCCCAGACCGGGAATCGAACCCGGATCGTTTGGTTACGCGCCAAAGGCTCTATAATTTGTTATACATTTATTATATAAATAAAACACATAAAACATATTAAAATGACCAACAAGTTTCATTTAATAACTTAATACCAACTTAACCGTCTACAATACGACCAGTGTTAATTGTTGACAAAAATAAATTAGAGTTTACAGGTTAAAAATCACAAATCAAAATTTGTAAAAAAAAAATTTTTGTAGGTGATACGAAGTTCACCGGGTCAGCTAGTTATAAAATATAAAAAGATATTTAAAAATATCAATTGGTAAAATTGCTAAAGTGAATTTAAAGTGACACGTTTTCATTTAATTAAATTTCATTCAAACCCAAAATAAGATTTTTTTTAATAGTTAATTTTGATTCCTGAAAGACATATCTATCTTTTATATTTCATCTACTCTAATTTTAGGTCCATTAGGATAAATTGAATTGTATACTATTATTTTATCAATGAATTTATCATAAAATATTATCAATCAAGAGATTGTAATTTTTGAAAAAAAAAAAAAAATTATAATTAACAATACTATAAAACTGCAAATAAGCTTCGGTGAATATATATAAAAACAATAGTAACAAACAATGTACAGCAGCACGGTGCAGTTGATTTCATTACCGTATGTTATACATTTAGTTCGTGCATTACGTATACATACTCTATATAGGTACATTTAACGTGTCTCACTCTTACAACAATGAGACTCGCTAACTAGGTAAGGTTTAACTACATCCACCCGTACATACATACATATATATGGAATTGCGAGTGACCTGGGAAACTACCTTGGATGGTACATGCACCTATAGACTCCACACACACCCACACACATACATACGTCTGTGTTCACCATCGGGTACATTATTATGTTTAACAAATTCCATGCAAACTACAACATTGGTTAGCTTATCACGGTAAAGCATTACCAGTTTCATTTTTTAAAAAAAAAAAAAAAAAAAAAAAAAAAAAAAAACCTTGTAAACATAAAATTGTTTAAATTGTTCGTTATTTAAAAACTAAAATACCTCTTCAGTGTTATTTTTATTTCCGATAATTAAATTTTTAAAAATTTTAATCATCTACTATCCATTTAAAAGACTCGTAATAAACATATAATATTTTAAATACCAAATTTTTGGTACATCTACGCCATTATACGCTTCAATATTTGCATACAATTTTAATAACAACTCATATTTGATTACAGCTGTTATACGTACCACCGAATGCCCATTTTTGTTGTAGCGCTCCTCGCTGAAATTAAATGTTTATTTTTAAAAGCAAATACTTTTATAATGGATATTTATGGTCATACATACAGGACAATGAAACAAAAATTAGTGTACATCAGAGCTTCTGACAGTAACAATGAATCCGTTATCCATTATCCACATTTTTTATTTATTATTATTGGGTAGACAAATATAAACATTCGTAAAATTAAATAATTTTATCACCGTGCTTGAAATAAAATTCAATTAAATGAAAATTATTGACGGGTGGTGGGAATCTACTGATGGAAAAGGTTCTCGTGTATAAACCTGTAAGCTCGTGCTCAGTATATATTATTATGTATATATATGAAATAGGTAAATAGTGAGCAGAGGGAGGAGAGAGGAGGGAAAAAGTGAATGAGATATGGGTAAAAAAAGAGAAAAAGGTGAAATGGGGGATGTATATTTATAGATATAGTCGGATGTATAGGCGGGCTCGAGGAAGGAAAGGATATACGCGAAAACCGGACGCAGGGGTATGATGGGTTTGTGACTTGGGCGTCTGGAGGGCTTAGGCAAAGGATGTGGGATGTGGGAAATATCAAGGGGTTGAAAATTTTAGCTCCACAGAGCGTGCCACGGATAGATCATACATCATTCCTTAGCAAACCGACAACCGACAACCGACAACCAGCTATGCTGGTGTTAAATATATATAATATACGTACATAAAATTTTCCTTGCTGGTGAGTGGTATTGGCGACGGCGCCCTCCATTCTCCGTTCTCCATTCTCCATTCTCCATTTTCCATTTTCCATTCTCGGCTCTCTTTAGCTGGAACCTTTTGTCTGCCCTCACCCCTCGGCGGCTGTACCAACACTGGAAGCACCACTGCGCTATTTTATAGTATATATAGCATGTACCATAGCTCAACAACTCACCCCATTAGCTTCCGCCTCAACTCGATTCACATCTACCCCCTTTGAGCCTTGAGCCACCTCGTCTCGTCTCGCCTCCTAGCCTTTCTTCGCCAGCACACGCTCTCTTTCTCTCTTTCTCTCTTTCTTTCTCTTTATCTCTCTTTCTCTCTTTTTCTCGCTCAGACTGGTGGCCTCGGATCTGCAACACGGCATTCTTCAACCCCATATGGTACGTGCGTGCTTTACTGGTAGCTGGCTACCGGCTTCGAGCTTTAAATTTACGCGCCGTCGCTTCAAGGAAGGAGAACGCTTTTCCCGCATTAGCCATCCTTTCAACGAAATCACCTCAATATTCATGGTCGATCGTACCTCTGTCGCTTCCTATATATGTATATCTATATATATATATATATATATATATATATATATATATATATATATATATATATATATATAATGCATACTTGATAGACTCATCACCATCACCATCATCATCATTATTATTATCATTATTATTTTCCGCAATAAATCCGTTTTATATACTTTATTATATTCTATACTGTGTATTCGTTATACTTTTTTTTTTTTATTATTTATTTTATTTTTACCTCGTTATTTTTTACTGCGATTAATAATAACAACAATGGTCGTGAAGAATAATATTTTTATTTGAAGTTATAGTGTTATAAAATCCACAAGGCTTTGAATTTTTTATTATAAAAATATTATTATATTATATTATATCGCGATATTGATCTCCGGGTGATACTTTTGCGTGAGATGGAGTAATAATTCAGATAAATAATGGAAAAAATTAAATTAATTGTTAAATTATTCCACTAGATCATTTTTCATTTTAAAAGTTTAAAATTTATACCAACGACACGCTGTTAAATAAATATTTAATAAACTAGATCTTTAGGAGTCAAGGCAGTCTATTTTATTCTTTAGAGGCTGACAACCCACACAAAAGAAATCTTCTTTAAAAGCTTCTTCCGTAATAACTCAGAAAAAAAAAATTAACTATTGTAAAAATATTGAAAATAGCTAAAATAAACATTTTCAATGTTATTACAATTATTTTAATTAAAAATTAACCCGACATTTTTATGATAAATTAATGGGATAATTTTCCGGAGAAATATTAAAATGATATAATTATACGACGAGAATTGATCCGCATGTTCGAGATATAAAATATTGGTGTAATTAATAATAAACAACGAGGTACAGTATGAGTACGCCGGTGACAATTAATTAATAACGAATAAATTAATATATATATATATATATATATATATATATATATATATATATATATATATATATATATATATATGTTTAAATGTGAAAGGAAGAAATAGAGATAGAAGTATAGAGGGCAACATTGCCGAAGCTAAAGCAAAAGCAGCAACAGGTTTTACTCGAATGTTCACGTTTCTCGCGTAGTTCATGCATATTGAGTGATATTCGGTTCTTAGGTCGATTCGCGGTATTTCTAACCGGTCGTGTGATTAACGGTGTCGTAACACGAAAAGGAGCTTCTGTAAGGAAACAAAAGACAAGGCAGGAGACAAGTACTCTTGGTGTGCATGTATGTGGTATTTGGAAAACGTCCTCCGTCCTCCGTCCTCGGGAAATGTAACCGTTGCCCTATATCGTTTCAACTCAAACAATGGGATTAATTATACAGCTTGCTCAGGATAATCACAATCCCGCTGCTCACGGGAATTTCACGTTGCTCTTATATATTATATATTATATATTATTATTATACATATATACATACAAATACATATACATATACATATAGATATAAATATACACGGCAGAGGTCTCAGTCTCTAAGACGTTATTAGGTTGCCGGTGCGCTGCTTTTGCTTGTAAACAAACTCTGTAGAGAAACTCCCGGAGAAAGAGCGAGAAGGAGAAAGGAAGAAGGAGAAGCTAAAGCTGAAACTGAAGCTAAAGGGAAAGGGAACTGATGACAAAATTATCATTTTATCAACAATTATAACAACTCTATTCAAAGTAATTAAACTGTCAGGAGCTTGAGGATGACTTTACCGCTTTTTTATGCTATCTTTAATTTTAATCAATGTCTCTCTTGTGGATAAAAGTTTATAAGCTATCGATTGAAATAATCAATCGGAATAAATTAAAATTTAGATAGAGTCTAATAAATACTTTATCTATTCATTGATTTTATATATGTGTATTTGAAATAGAAAATAAAATGGTGATTTAATGGCAAATGGCAAATGGCGGTAGTCGAGTAGTTGAGTGCGATGAGTGAAGTGCAAATAACAGATGCACTCGATGGATATAAATGCTTCTACAATAATAATATTTAAGTCCGGGAGTGTGTGAGAGTACCTACACACTCATTTGATGTAAAAATTATTGAGGCAGTGTTGGGGGTTGTCGGCGGGTGAGTAAAGAGTTGAGCAATAGCACCCTGTATCTCGGCGGTGTACCATCCAGCACCAGCAACTACTTGGGATAGATGGCGGCGGGTAATAGAGACCTGTTACCATTATCGCTCCATTTCTACGGTCGTATATTTAATGCCTTCGAAGCATTTGGAATAGCGAAAGTACCTTAATTTGCATATATACCGAGTTGAAAGTTCATGAAAAATTCATGTCGCAAGTAGTGCCTCCTCCTTTTCCTCCTTGCTCCTCACTTGGTACTTGGTACTTGGTACACTGCGTACTGCTCAGAATTATGCCTCGTTCACTATCAATTTCTTATTGCATACCAAGGATCTCTTCTCTTCTTTTCTCTTCTCTTCTCTTCTCTTCTCTTCTCTTCTCTTCTCTTCTCTCTTTTTTCCTCTTCCGGAGAATAACTTTTTAATTAAATCGTTCAGAGCTTTCATACCTTTGACAGACTTCTCATCAGCACCCCCATTATAATATTTTTTAGCTGCGGTATCATTTTTTTCGATTCCATCATTGCTCGACCTTTCAATATCCTCCGCATATCATTCTACTATATTCAATGGGGTTAAAATTCTTATTCAAGTATAATATGTAATTTAATGCTTTTATAAATGCACTGAATTTATATTTATACCGTTGTGTGCCGTCAGCATTCATCATAATCGTATTTTGGTACCATATGTTTACATTTTTATGGACTACCTCCAATTGATTTATCCTTTTCATTTTTTTTTTTTTTTTTTTTCCCGCTAAAAAAATGACAACACGTAAAGTGACACTCTGTACATTTTAAATTGGATTAATTCCTGGGAAAATATCATACATTTTTATCCGATGAATTATTTATTTTATTCATACGTCAAAAAGAGACTGAGTTATCGTCAATTTATTAAAAATTTATTTATTTAGTTTAAAATCTAATTGTAGATAGAAAAAATAATAAAATATATGATTAATTAAATTTATTAAAAAAAAAAAAAAAAATTTCGGCATAAGCAGACTAAATATTGAAAATAGTTTACTCTGCATAATTAATTTTTCATAAAAAAAAATATAATCTCAATTTAAAATTAAACTGGATTTTCGGTTAATATCAATGAATATTCAATAGAATAAAACGATAATAAATTACGTTTAATGAAAATAGTGCCTATTTAAAGGATAATTTTGTGAGATGACTAATTTTGAAAATGTATAATAAAATATAGATTTAAAAAAAAAGCCGTAGGATAAAATTAAAGCACCTGAAAGTTTGGCAGAATATAGAATAGTTCAAAGTACTTTTGAAAATATAAAAAAAATAATGTTTAAACTCGACAAACTTTTATACACTGTTTTACTTTGTTCTGCGCTATTATAATATATAAACCTCAACTGTATTTAACATGTATAATCGTTTTGTTAAAATTACATAAACTTTGAAAGTATACTAAAAATTAAACTTACATAATTAATTCAATTAAGAATAATTCTACTCAAAAGTTAACTCAAAGAAAAGTTTTACCGTGAAACCAGGGGTCTACATTTTTCACACTTTGCCGTTATTTTAAATAGATCAATGTACCTTATACCTTTTACTTTGTAGCTAGAAGGCTTTTTATATACTATTCAATTGATACCCCGTCAAAAACTAAGACTCTTTTTAATAAACTCGTATAATAAACTCTATTTAAAGTTATTAAATAATAGATTTTAAATGTCAAATTTTAATAATCTATTATTTTTAATAAAACAAAGTTAAACTTTTTTTATTGTTGTTGTTGTTGTTGTTGTTGTTGTTGTTGTTGTTGTTGTTGTTGTTGTTCTGCCAGTGATTTTATTTGAGTTCATGTCTAGAGACACAAGAGCCACCCGGTCTATTTGTGAAATCTCTAGAAACTTTTGTCATAAATAAGAAGTAAACAGGTAAAGCACTGGATCCAGTGATTTACGATCTACCCACGTTGATCCTCTGCATCAAGTTCTTCTGGTACTATTACCAGTTCAATGTTCTGTATACATTTATTATATACATAACATTATATTACAAACTCTTATGTATGCTCTGAATTTTTATAAAAATATTTAAATTAAACATCAGGCCGTATTGTAAATTGCTGGTACTAAAAATTCATATTTTTGTTCATGTGTGTATCTAAGCAGTTTTCCAGCTGAGTCTACTTATTTTCATATCCTAAAAGTTCACTATTATTGCTTCTTTTTTTTTGTAAATAATAAAGTGAATTTTGCGACTCTGGTTGAATCAAGAAGACGATAAGAAAGAGGAGGAGAAGGGATAAAGAGAGCTGGGGTGGATGGGATATATCTGATGTCAGGGATTGTGCAGCACGTTATTTCCAGCGGGCTGTCTTTTCTGGGTGCAGTATTTACACGGGCTCTCGAATAAGTGAAAAAAGGGAGATTGGAAGATATCGCTATAGATATAGACCCGCCAAGGCGAGCAAAAGAAGCCTTAAAAAATAGACAGTTAAAAAATAAGTAGGGCTTCGCTAGTGAAAAATCTATCGAGCTGCTCCTCTCTGGCTCTACAATTCGTTTTTATTTACATTTACATATATACCTATCTACCTATCTGCCTCTATATCTTTATACTTACGTCGAAATTGCATCAAAAGGTTTCACTTTTTTCCTATTTATTTTCAATGGATTTATAATGGAAAATATATATTTGTCAACCTTGCAAAATTTTCTTGATGAAACATCCAAGTTGGATTTAAAAAACATTTACTAATAAATTATTTTATAGCTTTAAAGTCAAAACGTCCAAGTTACAAATAGTAATAGAGATAGAATAATTATAATGACTCGAAGTAAGTTTATTATTTAAAAGTGGTGTAGAATGGATTGTTATACGTGAAGCTGTTGATAATTGGACACGTGTTAAAAGCAAGTAAATCACGATCAAGAGTACACTTGATCAGGCGTATGCACTAATTGGAGGTGCCTTTAATTAAAACAGCTCTCCAAAGCTGCTTGCTGGTTCTTTCTTCCAACACAGAGCAGAGCAGAGTACTGTCTACTCATTTAACAGCCCGACGTGACCCGAACAAAAACAGCAACTCAACAATAAACAATAATTCTCATTATTTAAATAAATTGATAATAATTAAACTCAAGGTTTTTAAATTAAAAATTAACCTCGGACATTGAAAGTTTAGTGTTTCTTATTTTTATAGCTTTTTTTTTTTTTCTAGAAATAATCGATTGACCAGTTGGTATCACGGATAGTCTGCCGTTTGCCGTTCGCTGTTCACCGGTACGGGTTTACGTGTAATTGAGCAAACGTTATGAATGAGGTTCGTTAGTTTTCCAATCGAGCGCATGCATCTGAGAGAAATTAAAAAAATAAAACTAAGTAAGTAAATAAATAGAGTTGCTTTTATATTTAAATTATCCGACACCAGTAATAATAATAATAATAATTATTATTATTATTTATAAAAATAGAGAAAGGGTTAAAGCATTGAGTTGGTTTTGTCGCCGGTGAATAAAATTGAATATTGTAATTCCGCGGAAAAAACCTGAAAAAAAAAATTGATAGAGGATAACCGATAAAGATTCGTTCCACTCAACTTTATATGCACTTTTAGTCGCGAGGCATTGCTATATGCCATTGGTATTGGACGGGCGTGATGCGCGTGCCAACTAAAGGTATATACGTGTTTCAGGGTGAATCACTAAGGGTCTATTCGTGCGCTTATACATGCTAGAATACACCAGACTATCAGATGTGTGCTTTCTATCCTATTTCTTATATCTTATATCTTATATACACACTCTTAAAAGAATTTCTATTTTATATAAAATACATAATATGTATATTCATTCTCAGAGGAGAGACTTTTGGGAATTCGAACGGCTCCTTTTATTTTTACCTCATATTATTCTATATAATGTCAAGAGATGAAACATTAAACAATGAATAATGTTTACATGCTACTGCCATTCACTTGGTATAAATAATAATATTACATAAATTTAAAGTTAGTTTTTAAATTATTCTTCATCTTTTACTACTCTACCGCAATATAATTATTATACAATCTATTAACGCTTCGTGGACTACTTTATGTCATTATATATTTAATAAATTATATGTATGCTTAGGTTTCGAGTTGTTAGTTATTCTAACACGAACGGGATCTTCAATAAATTATAAACTCTCCTTGATAATATTCTACTCTTACAAACTAATTAGAACCAACTTTAATTGTTATTTTGGGTTTTTATTTTAATGTCGGTACATAGAAAAAAAAATTAACTTGAAGCAAGAGAAAAATTCTTAAACCAAGAAAATAATTTTCAAGAGTTTCACTGTCTTGGATCAAGACAAAAAATTTTTAAATCAAGTAAAATTCATCGAAGAGCGAAGCGCTTTTTTGGAAAATTTTTATTTATTTATCCATAAAATACGTTTAAAGATTCCATTTTTAGTTTAAGAATTTTTCTACTCAAATCAAAAAGATTAAATTCTTTAAAATTATTTACTTGATTTAAGTAAATTTTTTTATCTGTGTATAAATTAAATTTTTGATCTTCATACGCTTTAAAATTTTTTATTTTTATACATTCATAATTTGTAACCACAGTAATGGGCAGAAAGTATTTTTATTGCTGATAAAAATTTGATTAAAAAATATTTAAAAATGTACACTAATTAAAAAAAGGAATTTCTTCTGACTTCCTTGACTGTAAACATAAAAGCTCATTAATTTTGACAAAGGATTTTTTTTCAAACATCAAAACGTCTTCATTTGTAAGTCCGTAAAGTAATCCGATATTAAACACTTTAACAAGTTATGTAAATACAGTTGGAGCCGAGTTTGAGGGTGTCAATAAGAAGAAAGACCCTATACGTACGCCCTACAGTTCGGTCTTAAATTACCGAGCAATTAAAAGGTTGTCGTAGAGCAAAGAGCAAGTAGTGTGCTTGATAAATGACTCATAAAAAATATTATATCGTTGGATAATGTTAGTTACCGCAATGAAAATTAAGCTTTGAGCATAATTACAAATTATAAATTATAGCAAAAAGAGTTTCCTGGGATCGGGATTGGATAATAAATAAAATAAATTACGATACCGTATATTATGTATTCAAAGTTCATACATATTACAGTTTATATCGAGCATAAGTGTTATAAGCCTGTGAGGTATAAATGCGTAGAGTACATTAACCGTTAGACGTTTGATAGAATAAAATATTGTAAAAGAGTGAAACAGGATGCAGGAGCTCACTATCTATATATTTATATATGTATGTATGTATGTATATCCTAAGAACGAGATCACCACACGTCTTACGCGGATCGTTGCACGCAGTTTCATGGACGTTGCATTAAATTACGACTAAAAAAAATAAAATCAAGAAGGAGTTTTACTTCAATAATGATAATAATATTAGTAGTAGTAGTAGTAGTAGTATAAACTGAGATATAGAGCGTTACCCTGAGGCTAGCAGGTGCGGTATAGAACAAACTCTATCCTGTTGATCCCCTCGGTACTCTTGGCTGAGTACGAGATGGAGGAAGAGGATGTATAGAGAGCAAACGGCAGCTCAGTCCAATGCATCAGTATATTCACTGAATCGTATCGGGTGTTTTCAGCTTTATATGAACAACACTGGTCTAGGATTTTAAGCTCTGTCATGTGTCTATGATAGTGAAGAGAACAGAGAAGAGAGGTTGTCGGTCCAATTGATTGCGATCAACACCCGGCTCTCAATCGCTGTTTTTCTTATTCTTGTTCTTGGTCGCGGTTAAACTGGATAGAGAAGAATGTAAATTGCCGGTGTAGGATCTTGCTGATGCACATCCTCTAATACTCTTTACGTGTACACAGACCCGCCTGATCTAAGATGTGCGTGCTCAATATGTGCTGAGATTCTTTATATAATTTTATCCGGCTATTTATATTTTATAGTTTGTATTTTATATTTAGTTTTTTTTTTTAATTTTTTTTTTTAGTAATAATTCAGGAATTCATAGGACACTTGGATTTATTTTTAAAGATATTAATGTATAAATTATTGCAGATTTTCAAAAAGCCAGAAATATTCTAATGAATAAATTCACAATCTGAATTATTAATACATATTTGAAAATTAAATTTAAAGAAAGCAAAGTACAGAAATATTTTCAGTTAATATAATTTAAAACAGTTATTATTTAAGGTTTATTATTTAAGAGTCTAAATGTGAGATACATTATTATTATTATTTATAATTTTAAGAAAAGATCTATAATTAATAATTTTAAAGATGGAATTGTGTCAGTCATTAAAAAAATTAAAAAAAAAAAAAAAAATATTTGTAGAATTTGTGATATAATTTTTAGCGGATTGAACGGGATAGTAGAGAGTAATAATAAAACATAGAGAGTAGTTTTTATTTATAAACTAAAATGTAAATATTTGAATGTGAACATGGCATCCAATTTTGTGGTTTTGACTCGTATAGATTGAAGAGATAATTAAACATTTCAAATTGAATTGACTGTTCGGGAGTATTATTTTTATAATATCACCATTCAGTTTAAACCTCTCTGACATCTATACGTTCTATACGGGTCTATGTGTGTTGTATGCTTGTATGTATACTGAATTTTGATCAACTGCTGGGTGTTGCAGGGAGACACACCGGTATCAACTTTGTCAATTTATCACAAAAGCTTTATTCGCACGAGAAGACACCAACTTACAACCTAAACCTACCGAAATAAAACAATAAATATAACCAACTTTGAATCAATCAAAAGTTTTGCCATCACGAGCGACTCTTGATTCGAGAAATTTACGAGATGGGCGAGATGGGTGAGTCACTTAATGACTAACAGCGCTAAAAATAAGAATAACCAAGGAAGGAAATAAATAATACCACCAAAGTGATATGATCAAGATAAAAAGTATAATACCTGATATAACGTGAAACAATGAATAATAAAAATTGATTGATTGATTTTGTCGAGTGTGTTGCGAAAAAAGGAGATGCAATTTTAGTTGCTCGGGAAAAAGAATAAGAGACTGATTGAATGAGTAATAATACATCCTACAGGAAAGTCATGAGAAACAGAGAAAAATATGTCACTGGAAGATATTCTTCCCACCGTACCAGTTACTAGTTTCCAGGATCGAGTATTGAAAATAATTTTTTTAGACGTTGCTCTGAATAATTGATGCACTCTGCACCGCAAATAATAAAACAATGTCTCTCTATGCTCCGTGCCTTTTACACTTCTTTATCTCATTTTATTTTCAAATTAAACATTCGCCGATCCCGAGAGTCTATTCATTTATAATCCAGTTATCTACTTATTAACTTTTTATTTACCCGTTTATCGTTTTCATTTGCGGCAATAAATGTTCACTCATTGATTGATTAACCTTTTGATTTTATAATATTTATTTCAACCTTGAGAATAAATCTGAAAGTTTTTCTTCGTTAAAAATCAGCTCATCTATTAAATTAAATTAAATTAACCGTGATTATTTATATTTATTTTATTTGAAAATTCTTCCATCCATTTTACCAGAGATAGTTTAATATTTATTTATTGTTATAAAAAAAAAAAAAGTTTTAAGCAAATATTTACAGACAGCCAACCATGATGCACGTTTGAGTGCATAAACTTTTACATATTACAAACTGTATACTTATTATAATAATTATGAAATTGTTTTAATTAAAATAGGGATTATATGAAACGAAATTTATACTGATGTATGAGAGTGGTCTTTCCATTTTATAATTCATAGTGATATTAATGTATATATGTATAAATACACATATATACACATAACTCTGTAAAGGTAAAGTTGAAAAAAATAAAAGCTTTTAGCTGATTAAAGTACACCGTACATATTATTATGTCGCATGTAATATTAAAATAATTTTTAATAATAAAACCAAAAATATTATATTTACTATTGAAATGAATATTATTCAATTATCCATATAAATATAGAACCAAAAATAAATAATAAATTAATTAATTTGAAAGATTTATAATTATGATAATAATATTTAATTAAAACAGTAAAATAATATTCTTTATATTATTACTTCTTTTCTCTTCATTAAATCTGATATTAAATTTATTTTATTCCTTTAAAATCCCGTACAATTTTATCTTTCTTTTCTATGAAACAGATTTTTATTCTCAAAGTAAAAAAATGAATTACTTAAACTTTATGAAGAAATAATGAAAAGCTCTCTCAGACTCGGAAAATTCACATCTGTTTCTTAATGCATTTTTATGTTTTACTTTAAACTTAATTTGTCTTATCAATTATTGATAAAGTATTAACAAAGAACTTCCAACAACTGAGTAACTATAATTAAATTTATAAAAAGATAACTAAATAATGTATTTTATTATCATCATCATCATCATCATCATATATTTCTTTGTTACAACATTGAGCGTGTAGAAAAAAATTTAATGTTTGCTCTCTTTATTATTATTTTTTTATAGGACAGAGTTGAGGCATTGCAGCATCTCGGGTTTATATCTCGAGAGTTATAACTTATAACGTATTATATCTGTAGTGTAGAGCAGCATCACCTCTCTAGTAGTCTCTGGTAGTCTCTGGTACCTAGCATCACATCATTCTACAACAGTATATACCTTATACCTAACATTCGGTATGTTGTATACAGCCAATACAATCTTACTTATGTTACGAGTCTCTCCTCGGATCCGAACCTGCTACATAGCTCTACACTGCTAAAAAAAAATAAAATTATATAAAAAAGGTGAAAAAACAACAACATCTACTCTAACATCGGGCAACTTTTCTCGTCATCTTACAGCTTTACGTTCCTACATACACACACACACACACACACACACACACACACATACACACACACACACACACACACACACACAACTGCACTCAGCTCTCTTAACCGCGGGCTCTTTGCCTCTATACCATCCATTATTACTAATTTCTTATCCTTTTCTTGCATCCCTTTCAGATGGGATTCTAACCGGTCCAACAGGTAAACGATCGCGTGTTGTTCGCGTGGCCGAGATTCCCCGAGTTATCGCGAAGCTAGCCGAGCTTTGTTGTTCTGATATATTTCTTCACGATTTATAGAACACAGAAAAAAAGGTTCACTTGAGCCAAGAAAATATTTTTCTTCCTAATTATTTTCTTGAGCGAAAAAAAAATTTTTTTTCACACTTATTCCTACAAAATTAATTTTTTTGCTTTAAGAAATACGTATCTTAATCCAAGAAAATTTATTTAAGTCAAGAAAATCTTCTTGTTTTGAGAAAATTCAGCTTCTTGCTCCAAAAAATTTAGTTCTTGATAGAAGTAAATTTTTTTGTCTTAAGAAAATTTCTCTCTTGCTCTAAAAAATTAAATATAAAGATAGAAGTAAATTTTCTTTAATATTTTTATTGATTAAAAATATTAAAAATTCTCAAGGTAAGAAAATTTTTTTCTCAGCTGAAATAGGCGCTGCTTCCCTAAAGTATTTAAAAATCTTAATGAAATCTAAAAATTTATTTTATCAAGTACTTATGGTAATTTGAATTAAGAAGAAAATTTTCTTGAGCCAAGAATTTTGTTTTTCAGTCAATCAATTTTTCTTTCTGTGAAGATTTTTGTTGTTTAAATTTATTAATAATTGACAACTGACAGTGATATTTAAACCAATATGGCTTAATGCCATAAAATATGTAAAATAACATGAATGACAATTTGATATAATATTAAACGATCCGATTTTATTGTTTCAATCTGAAGCAGGAACGAGGGGTTTTGTAAATTATTATTCAATGACAATAACACGTAATAATTTGATTTAGTGATTAATGGATTTGACGTAAATGTCGAGAATTACAGCATTAAAAGTATATATTCCGTATCTCGTTTTCGAGTAGATAATACCCATACACCGTAACTCCGAATAAACAGTCGAGTGATTGAAACTCATTAAACCATTGCACAGCCAATCGTAGTTTCAATTCGTTCCAAGGGGAAAAGTTTTAATAGTCTTAATTGGGACGTTCCAATCACCCTAAAGCACACTACAACACACACTACACCCCACTATATTTATATATATTCAAATTTCTATGCACTCAAAGTTACTATTCAATCTAAATTTAGTTTGCAATATTATCTGATTTAATTGTTTTATTTTTCTTTTGTGTACATCTAAAATAAGAGAGATAATTTTGTGTTTCACTTTACTAAATTTTTTCCTATTCTTTAACTTTAAAATTTTAAATTCTTAATCATTATTTTTTCAGAAAAAGTCAATGTAGCTTTCAAATTTTTTCATGCTTTGGCTTAAGAGATATTTGATACTCCGAGCTTCTTTACTTTGTACTCTTATTTATATAATGTTATCATTTTAACGAAAAAAAACGAATATTTTTGAAAGTATGTTAAAGCTCGGGAAAAAATGATATGACAAAAACAGAGCTTGCTTCAGTTGTTAAACAGTAAAGTAAAACTTTTTATCCTTTGAGTTCGAACAGGTTTGTTTTTGTACAGATTACCTTTACCCGAAGAAAACTTTCAATGCTCATACACATAAACACAAAACACAAATATCCTGTAAAATAATATATGTTTTGTAGTTGACAGATACCTTTCTTATTCAGCAAAATACAAAAGTCACAAACTGTAATAAGTTTTGTTTAAAAAAATGTTTCATCATTTTTTTTTTTTTTTTTTTTGATGAAAAAATAAAATTTATCGACTTTTAGAGTTTGGTAATTAACAAAATTATTTTTTGAAAAATAATTTAACAAGTGTAAATATTATTGGATGACATGCAATCTGACTATGGATTATATGTTTATGATTATTTATTTGAAAATATATACATTTTCCGTGTCATACATCGCAATATATAAATGTCAAATGGATCATCTACAATGATATGGAAATTTCCAATGGGAATAGATGTTTCATATATAAAATTTAAGCTTGATATGTTCAACTTTTTTCCAAGGAATAAAAAAGGACATCGAAAATATATTTCAAGAAAAGTCAAACATACATTTTATAAATATGTAAAAACTTTTGGTTTATAACTCCTCGGTATGATCGAATACATTTATATATTATACATCGTAAAATTTTAAATTAAAAACATTTATAATAATAATAATAATAATAATTGTGTTGTCTAGGAGATATATTATTATTGAGGATAGTAGATGACTGATGACTTAAAATAAAAGTTGGAGTGAGTGGATCGGGTGGAGCGACAGCTGTTGTAATAACATCTTGAGTTAAGCGAAAAGAATTAAAGGATGAGAAGAAGCATCCCGCAGCATCTCAGCCTCGGTAAAGTATAAAGAAGCCGAAGAAGAAGAAAAATCTGGAGAAATAAACTCGAAAAAATAAAAAAGTCCGAAAGAAATGAGTATACGGCTGCTGGAAGAGAAGAAGAGCAAGAAAATGAGATAACTCGTCCAGTATTGGACTCTCTAGCTGAACTAGTCTCAGTTTGCTATGATGCCTTGATGCTTTGATGCCATCATCGACATTCCGCGAAGGGAGAGTCGTGTGTAGTGTACGCTCTGACTTTTCAGACCCGAGACTTCTGGGTTCTGGGAAGAAACTTGCTGTGGCTTCAATGTCCTTTTTCAATAGTTACTCAACATCAGCAGCAGCAGCAGCCGTACCTCCAATCTACTTTAATACTATGGATATGTATTCTATACGAATATATGTTTATGTGTTGTGAGGCAAATGATAAACACACACTTGGACATCAAAGTGGTGACATGCGTTATTGCGCTGTGTCGTCCCTTGTAGTTGTATATAGTATAACATTACATTATATACCAGCGATCCAACTTCTCGATGGTTGGAGCCTTCGCGTGTCTTGGATCCATTACAAAATTATTGTCGCTGGGTGATGGCGATGGTGCTGCTGCCCGGCTGAAAACTTTTCCAAGGGATTGCCATTCCCTGGTCGTCTCTTTCCGTTCTGCAACACTAAATACTTACTGGACGACGCGTGACCAAGGCCATCTCCATTTATTGTCCGATAATGCATCACAGGACAAGAAAGACCTACATAAATAAATAAATAAATAAATAAATGCATGTCCTTTATTTTATACCTCAATACTTCAATACGACAATTATACTTTAGTATTTATTTTTTATTTAGCCGTTCATTATCCTTTATATTACAAATTACCGATAATTACTTTTACTTTTTTAATATCCAGTTAAACAATGGTGTCTTTCATTGTCACTTAATTTACCTACGCAGGATAAAAAAGATTAAATTGTCAAGAATAAAAGTTGAAATGAGCTACCCAGACGGAGATTAAGAATAAGGATGCAAAGAAGCGAGAGCAGGAGCAGGAGCAGGAGCAGTGTGATTGCGTGTTTTGTTACAATAGAACCAACCCGGGCGTGTAATGCGATTCGAAGCGGAACGGAACAGTGAGTTGGACACACGGGCCTGCACTCTTGACGTTCCGTAAAATTGCCGCGGGCACTTTCAGCAAACGTAAATTCTTTTACGCTCGGTGCGCATCGTAAGACACTCATAGATCCTCTTATTTCATTGTTTTTTGATTTTATTTCGTTGTTTTTTTTTTTTTTTTTTTTTCTAAGGTACTTACTGCGTTACTGTCATTACACTGTTTAGGTGGTTGTTGTCTTTGTCAAAGAAACGAAATAAATTCAAAGATTACTTTAAAAACCTGAGAAAGGAGAAATAAGTAGCGAATTGCGAGTTGCGAATACTGAGGAACGAAAGGATGATTTAACATCGATGTACTTTAAGATATTATTATGAGGAGAAAAACCGAGTAAAGAGTAAAGAAAGTAAAGAGAGAAATTGAGTGCTCAGCGATGACTACTTTGGAGTATAACGTCATAGCAGAATCAAAAGCAAAACTAGAAGCAGTAGCAGTACCAGCAATAATGTCACCGTCAGCATTTTTACTCTTTCACATTGTCTGGCCCGCGGGAAAATGCTGCTGCTGGTGGTATGATTCGCTTTGTCGTCCTCTATGCCTCGTTATATTGCCGACGAGTGGAAAATCGCGGGCTCTTTCAATTCAATCGTCAGTTTCTCTTTCTCGTCACCGCGTAATTGCCGTCGAATGTCCCTCATTCTGAAATTATTTCTTCTTTTTTTATACTTTATTTATTTATTTTTTTTTTTTCCACGATCATCACGTCACGATTCAACTCGTTTCAAGTAACTTCCAATTGCTACTCTTAATTGCTCAAATCATCCCTCATTTCTTCTTCCTTAATTTCCTTTTACAGCTTTCTATTTATTTGTCCTTTTTAAATTATTAATTGTTAATTATTAATAATCTCACTTACTTTTCATTGTTTAATAATTAATGTTAAGAGCTTTATCCTATTGTACACATGTACAAGTCTAGAACAGATCAATTATTTTACCGAGAGCTGACTCATAAGAGTTTTAAGAACTTTTGAGCTTTTCAGTTTCAGATCTACCATTGTTTTTCTCTTTTTACTCCTTTCATTCATTTACATTAGCAAAATTTTAATTTTTTTTAAATAAATTAATGAATTATCTTTTATGAAATTAATTTTAACAAGAATAAAAGTTAAAAATGATATTTCTCATTGCCAGATTAGATGAGCGGTCGTATTAAACATTTTAATATGATAAGTGGTAAATTGTTAATGCGGTCTAATCTTTCAAAATCAGCTTAAAAATACAACCACTCGGTTTAATATTGGTAGTCTTCTTTTGTCAGCTTAAAACAACTAATTTCTTCTTATCCTTTACCAAATAGCCATCAGAGAAGCAACTAACCATCTATTCACATAAAATATTACAAAGATTATAATGGATTATAAATTAAGTTGTTTAGAGTTTTTATTTTAAACCATACAAAAGAGCATCAGTGCATTGAACAAACATATATATATATATATATATATATATATATATATATATATATATATATATATAAACAAGAGTAAATCGGAATATTCATAGGACAGAAGTTTAGTGGAGAACATCGGTACTTAATTCTTGGCATACACGCATTGATCTTGTAAATAAACACGCGTTGTCGCCGTGATCCGTGATACACCAGACAATGCGACAAGAGAGAGGTATTACAAGGACAAGGTATTGTTGCAAACAACAGCCATCATTATATATACATATATATATATATATATATATATATATATATATAATGTACCTTGCAATCCAACAAACGCGACGAACATTTCCACCAGCACGAAGAAATCGATCGAACCGTCAACGACCTGTTCACTGGAGCGTGTCTATGATCGGGTTGAGAGACGCGGCTACATTACACACATATACAGAGTACACAGATGTATATATATATATATATATATATATATAGATATATAGACGGAACACTAGTCCGCAGTAAGTTAATGTTGCGGACTCAAATACCGGTCTGTTTCCTACACGTATATATTACAGCAATTTTAAGTAGTATTAGTCAGGAGCGGGCTGCCAAGAAGAAGAAGAAGAAGAAGATGGAAGATTGAAGGAAGATCTGGTGGTTAGGTGGTGGTTAGATGGTGCTGATGCCCCTGGCTTCCGTGTAGCCTACACCTATACATCCACGCACTTGCACGGTAGTATTGTAAACCAGGTTGAGTAGAGAGAATCATCAATATCATCTGGGGTCAAGTTTCACAAGTAAAAGGAAAGAGAATGAGAATTGGAATGGGAAAGGAACAAGTGCTACAAATCGAAGAAATAAAGTATTGCGACATAGACATCCAGCGGTGGTGGTGGGGGTGGTGGTAGCCGAGTTGCCAGGATAAGAATAAGAAGAATAAGAAGATGAAAAGGAGAGGTCGATGGGGCTTAAGATCCCCCAGGGCTCCAGGCTCGAGAGTTGTTTTCATGGGTAGAGAGCGTTCCTTTTACTCGGGTGGCTCCGTGGAGCTTCGGGTGAGCTCGGGCACGCGAGGACCACGCGCATCAAGGTCGCGGCCGTCTACCTTTACTCGGATGCTCACCAGCAAGTGAATGCATTGCGCGTGGCCAGGATAACCCAACGACGTTTGTCTGTGTGTTGGCGATGCTGATGCTGATGTTCCTGTGTGGAGATACTGGTACGCTTCCTATCCAAAGAAACAAACACAATATTATATAGGAGTTCACACGATAGATATCTGACCGCTTAGCTTGCGGAACCGGCTCACTAGTTTCAGCTCAGCTCCACCACTCTGCTCAATCGTTAGTATCTGCGTCTATCAAGTGGCAAAGAGAACAAGAGAAGAGCTTTGGATCTTTCTCCTCCGTTCTCCGCTGGATTATAATAGCCCTCAAGGTGCTTTCGGTCCAGAACTAATCGTCGAAATAAACTCGACAGTATATGTACACGTATACAGTGTGTAGCTCTTTGTTTTTTATCTTTCTCTTGGTATAATATACAGACACTGGTTATAGCGGAGTCTGAGCAGCCACCTGCTCATCGGACATGATGAGGTCGATGCTTTGCTCCCAGCTCCCAGCTCTCAGCTCCGGCCTCCGCTACTCTCTTATTCTCTTTGTACAATAAAAACAATAATGATAATAATGATATATATCTGATGGTACATATGCGTGCGTGTGTGTGTGCGCGCTTGTGTGTGTATACGTTCGCCAGATGATGTATACGGTTGAACAAATACTTGTTATCGGGGGAATACATGAGGAACTGGTAGCGCACGTCACGTTATTTGGGGAAAATTAGACCGCCGAGTTGATTGTGAGATTGCACAATTGTGTTCAGCTCGTTGAGGTGGAATTGGACTGTCGACAGTTAATAAACCTCTCTACGAGAGCTAAAGTCCATTTTTCTATGTTTATCTTTTCATCATAATCAAATATTATATTACTTTCTTTATTTTATTATATAATCCACCGATTTGATAATAAATTATAAAGATACCTAGGGATTTATTTTGGACATACATTATTTTAAGAATAATTCTTGTTCATTTATTAGTTTTTTGACAAAGTTATATAAATATCTTTTTTTATCGTACCAAATATGACAAATTTTCAAACTGCACCCTTTGAGTTTTTGTTAATTGTTAATTGGGAAGAGAATGCGTGATTTGGTCGTAATCTCTAATGAAATGTTTTTAATTAACATTCAATGTAATGTATTTTGGAGGGCCGCAAGAAGCTATGACTTCATGGCCTTTTAAATAATAAACAATAATAATAATTCTCAATGATTAACAAGAATATAAATGTTTTTAATAGTATTATTTTTTGCTTGAATGTAGTACTAAGTACTGCTCGATTTGGCACATCTTTGAATTAATAACAATCCAGGAAAATGTTGAGTCGGTTGACGAACTATGCCTAATGTCTAATACCAGTTGAGCAGTTAACCAGTGGCTCAGGTTGCTCGACAACCAACTTCCTTTCTTAGCTAGTGAAATCCGGTTTAGTTGTGGACTGCAACAAACATCTTTTACGTATTTCTTGCTGGTATGTCAATTACAGACTACTCGTTCAAAACCCCACCTATTTTTCCGTATCGATATATAAGTATTTAATTAACATCATTAAAGTAATTTTACTTGATAAATAAAAATAAAAAATGCTAAAGCTTTGAAGCGAAATAGTTTGTTTTTATCAATAAACAGGATAAAAATTTTTTTTTATTAATCTCAAACAAACAAACCAACAAATAATTGTTTTTACTAATTTACTAATTTAGTTTAGTCTGAGGCATTTATTTTGGGAAATAAAATATCTAAATAAGCAAAAAGAGTTATAAGAGCTCCAGAACATGGGTTTTGAAACTCTCATATGTCATTGTCATGTGTTAACGCGGCAGAGTACGTGTGTTCATGTTCATGTTCATGAGGAGAGAAGAGACGATGTATGTTTCTCATACAAGAGTGAAGGAGCAAGAGAATCAGAATGAGATAAAGAGAGAGGGAAATATAAAAGTAAAGAGACATTGCAGTGAACATACCTGGTGACTGGTCCCCTGAGATTTTAATGGATTTCGAAGGTACTCGAGAGGAATTAAATGTCAAGCGTAGTTGAAAAGAGGGTGGCTGAGGGTTGGTTGGGAGCTACTTCAAACCATGGAGGCATACGCCAAGACAAAGAAATACAACCTTATTCTGTATTGTGTATATAAATGTATATATAATATAAAATAGACGATAGAGTTTGTACAGACACTTTTGTACTTCCGACTGTCGACGTGCTGGTGTGAACTAGAGAACTAGACTCGCAACAGCTTGCCCATAGTTCACCGGGCTACCCCTTCAACAACTTCCCGTGAATTTTAATGCGGTTACTATTTCGCGGGAACCTAATACGCACATTTATCTCTCTATTTTATAATAATATTATTATTTCTGTCGAGTTTATTCAATTATTTATCTTTAAATATTGTTAAACGTTAATTTACCGGCTGTTTAATTAAATTATCCGGAACAAAAGAACAACTTTTAAAAGTTAGAGGGAGAAAAATCGCAGGAAGCTCAACAGCTCGAATAACTCCGAGCTTTATAATTTTATTAATTTTTTATACATTCCTCGGTTTTATGAATTTAACAACTGTAAATTTAAATTTAAATAAGCGATCCTTGAATTATAAAGCAACCAACTATTGCATAATAATATTATTACATTAATTATTTGTGAGCGATGCCTCAAGGTCTGACTTTCTCATGGACTTTCTACTCGAGTGCATGAGACTAATTTTAAGCATGCACATCTGTGTCTTTAAATAGTAAATCGACAGTATTTTATCGATAATCGTTGATAGAGTAAAGCGGTTGAGGTTAAATTAATAATTTGTTAACCGAGAATCTGTCTGGAGTAGTTAAAAATAGTTAGAGCCGTAACTTATGCTGGCAGCCATTTGAATTCATAGAGTTTCTGTTCAATCCAGGGTTTAGATTATCCGATTTTAATTTCGGGATCTATTCGGCTGAACGTCACTCACTGGGTTTCAGGATGGTGTAAGTGTAATAGAGAACAGAGACCCGTTTGCTACTGTAAGCTGAGTGAATAAGAGAGAACAAACGAGCCCTCGGGCTAGGCAGGTTGTAGCTGTAATATAATACAGCAGCAACAGCCTCTGTACTTTCTATTCTCTCTCTCTCTCTCTCTCTCTCTCTCTCTCTCTTCTCTCGTCTCTCTTCTCTCTTCTCTCTTCTCTCTTCTCTATGAGTCTGTCTATGTAATATGTAACATGTAACATGTAATGTGTGTGGATGTATCTGTTGGTAGCTTCTCCCATTACCATTACTATTACATCTTCAATGATATTTTTACGTAAAGTTCTTGAGAGCGCCACGTCAACACCACTATCCAGGTAGAGAAGCTGCGCTGATGGGTATTAAAGTATAAGAACGCTCTACACCTTTACTACCAAAGCTCTCAACACACTTACCCACACTTACAACTCCAACAGTTGAGGATATATTATTAAAAAAGAACGACAGGAAGCATATCCAAGTGTACCCTTTGTTCTCGTTTAAAGAAATTAATGGCCGGTTTACTGAAACCCTCGAGGATCTCTCAGACTACAACAACTTTTAATTGAACCGAAGCCCTATTATATTATTGTATTAATAATATCACAAATATTGTAATTATATAGAATATAAAAAATTAATTCGCTAGAAAAAAAAATGAGATAATTAAATAAATGTGAGAGAAGACAATTGAAGAAATATCAAAATTAAATATGTCATAGAGATGATGTATGAATTATGATGGTGCAGTCGAGCAGTCTCTTGACGTGTGTGTTGTGTATGGTTGTTTGAAAGATGAGCAAGCAAACGTTTATTTAAAAGATATTATCTTTGGTATGGTATATACTCGTAAAATGTACAAGAGGGCTCACTAGCACGTAAAGTTGTGCATAAAAAGGGATAGGAGGATCCGTACTGGGAATACCACCACACATATATATATATATATATATATATATATATATATATATATATATATATATATATATATATATATATATATATATATATATATATATATACACAGACACTCAAAAGTGTTTGTTCGCAAAAACATGATTTGGTGATGGGATCTAATCGGTAGGCGGCAATCTCAAGGGGAATGTGCATACAGAAATCCTCTATAGAATATAAGTCTTTTTCATACCATCTCTCTTTCTATATATTTGCTCTACTCTTTTTCACCTCATATTTACGTCATAGCCATCACACTATTTAGAACTACTCCTAATATTTAATATATATTTCGCTAGAAAATTAAATCTATCTATATACATATATATATTACGAAATCGTGATTTTCAATATAAAAGTTTAATTGAATTTTGCTCTCTTTTTCTGGGAATTACTTTTTTTCTTTTGTGTTCTATTTTTTTCGATTAAATTGAATTTATACTTTTAGTTAAAAAAAAAATTTTATAAAATAAAAAAATCTTTTCATCAAAAATTTACTCAGTATTTAATTTTTAATATTTAAGTGCCTTTAACATATAAATAAATATGCATTAAATTTTAATTTAATAAAATAATTATAAAAGTAAATAATAAAAAAAAGTACGGAGTATAGTTTTAAATTAAAAAAATAAATAATAATGAGGAGTTTGAGGCCAGAGTAAAACTGGATACCGAAGGACGATCTTCTCGAGTTACCCCACCTGAAACTCGTTGCCCGGTTAGACGGTCATGTTATTATTAAGTAAATAACACATTGACGCAGCCGATACCCGATAGAGAGAATTAAGAGGAAGATGAAGATAAAAAATCAGCAAGAGCAATGAGCCTCTAGTCTACCTATTTGATTCTCGGAGCAACTGAACCTGTTATGTTCAAGTTTTAGTTTGGGCTGGGGTTCAGGTTTTCGGTTTGGTCGCCCGATAAACGAAATAAAGAGAAACCGCAAGAATTGTCGAGAGCAGGCAGGCAGCAACTCTCAGTGAGCTGACCACAGTCTAAAAAACAAAAAATAAATAAAATAAAAAATAAAAAAAAAAAATAGTTATATTTAACAGTCTGGGGGAATTTTAGTGGCTACTATATATTTTTTACAGCGATTTTAATGATCAAAGCGCCATCCAGGAGACTGTAGCTCTACACCTCTAGAGCCTTTGGAAGTGAGGCAGCACAAAAGATTGTCAGGATCAGACTCGATGCAGGTCTTTCAGGTATTGGTTTACCTGTTGTGTGGTGGTTGGTTGCTTCAAAGAGTGTGTATGTGAGCTGAGAGTTACTTGAACTGACTTCTATAAATATCGTCGCTCATTATTTTGTTGCGTACGCCGCTGGCACCTGTCGTGTGGCTTCAGGTAGAGCGTATGTACTCTGAGCGGCCAATGGGAGGGAGCAAGAGATGAAATGATCAAGAGAGAGGAGTTTAACTGGAAGAGCAACACTAAATAGAGTATGGAAGCTGGATTGAGGTTTCGAGACTGAGAAAGACACCACTAAAGGATCACGGATGTACCACAATAATAATAATAATAATAATAATAATAATAATAATAATAATAATAATAATAACAAAGGACAGAAGATATGTTGCGGATAGGAAGAGAGAAGACAAGTCAAGTTACCTACCGCCCGCGTTAGTGTTAGCGTTCACGTTCGCGTTCGCGTTTACGTTCGCGTTCCCTCCTCCAGGGGGGGATAACTCAGAGGAAATACAGACTCCCATAGGAGGGACGGCTGCTGGTTACCTGGCTGGTTGCCTACCTAACCGGTCCAGGAATCCGGGGCCACGCTTACAAGCCAGTGACTCCCAACTTATTTTGTTCCCTTGTTTTCTTTCTTGTTCTACAACTCCAATGTCACACTGTCATCTCTGATCATTACTACTCATTATTACTACTATCAATTTTATTTTCACGGTATTTTATTTTAGGAAAATATTTCAAGTTTCATTTTTTATTTATGAAAGATTTTGAATTTATCTCTGGCTTTGAGGGCTTGTAACGTCTACAAAAAATCAAGCTAAGAGATAATAAAATTAATAAAAAAATTATTTTTTTAAAGGAAAAAATTAACACATTTTTAAAGAATTTAATCTTTTATTAAAATAATTTTCCACAATATTTTTTATTGGCAATAATTTTAAATTAGTAAAAAAAAAATCTTAAAAAGAGATAAATATTTATTGGTGATTAAAAAATTTATTATACATAGGACTAGATACCATTAAAGTTCTTTTATCTCTCGCAAAAGCTCTTGAAACAAAAAGAAAGGGTAGATATTTCTGTAATGAATTTAAAAGTTTATTTCTTTTTTAAATAATGAAGAATAAAAGAAATTGTTGGTGGGATGAAGAAGATTTTTATACTGGAACGAGAAGCTGAAGCCGAGCCGAATGAATTGGTACCCGCAGAATAAGAGTCTGATAATTACTTCTATAGAGTATAGTCGAGAACAAGAGGAAAATGAGAGCAAGAAAAGCCGGGGATGAATTCGAGTGACACAATTAATTTAATGCTGGTTCAATTTTATACAAGTTTGCCCCCTGTAATTATCACTTTAGCTGAACTCTCTTGTTTTATTTTCTTTTTTTAATATTTATTCACTATGTTTTTTTTTTCTGTGAGCTTTAATTTTTATCTGCCTATTGTAACTTTAGGCATCCCTCAACACCTTTTCAGAAAATTCTCAACAGCTGTGCGCCGAATAGAAATTTAGAGATTTTTTTTTTTTTTCGTTTTTTCCTTTTGTCGACTTTGTATCCAGCGGATGTACTCGATAATGCCATAAAACTTACTATTGATAGATACAGACTCTCGGCGTTTATTGTCTAACTCCTTGGGCATTGTTTTTTCGATACGAGCTTGTGAAATAAAGTTCACTGTTATATTTATCGATATATATATATAAACCCTCAATAAAACTCGGTCAATATCCTACGAACAAAAACAATGTCTTTTCTCTCAAATGTTTTCGATAACAAAAAAAAGTTTTTTGATTTACCATCATTGTCTTTAAATGTCATTTATATATATATATATATATATATATATATATATATATATATATATATATATATATATATATATATATATATATATTTTATATTTTAATAGCTGAAAGTTTCCTATCAGAGTACTTTCGTACTTATAGATAATACTGTTTTTCGAGTTTAATTTCGTTTTTCATCTATATAAACATAATAATTTTCAAAATTACAAAAATAAATTAACTAAAGTTTGTTACTTTTTTTTTTTTTAAGCAAACAACTTTTTGACATTTAAAAACTCGTTAAAAACTTAATGTTATTTTTGATAAAGTAATTGATTTTTTTCATGAATAAGTTAATTATAATTCATCAAAAAATAAAATTAATAATATCTACAAGATCCTGTAAATTGAACATAATTAAATTTATTATATTTAGCTTTTAAATTAAATCTAAATTTTACTTGTGTAATATTCATGACTAACTGAAACAAAATTCTCAAAAGTTTAAGTTTACCAGATGAATTTTCCCAACCACAATGGCTGTTTAAGTTAAAAGTAAAACTAACTGACAAGTTATACATAATTATTATTTATTATGTATCTTGCAGTATAACAATTTCTTAAACTTTTGAAATTAAAAAAAAAAAAAAAAAATAAAATAAAATAAAATCTTTTGTGTAGAAATCTAATTTCTGGCGGGTAATTTTTTTCCGAGATTTCTATTTGAGTGTATAGTAGCTCAGTTTCGAGGAAAGGAAAAAAAAAGGTAATCAAACGTTAACACCGTGAGCTTTGTTGATTTGATGTATCGATTGCAGTAATATATGTTTGCATGATAAAAGGAAATAAAATAAAAATAAATTTGCGCACAGAGTAAAGTAAAAAGTTTAACGCAAATGGAAGAGTACAGAGGATAGAGTACTGCAAAAAAAAAATAAAAAATAAAAAATACAATATAAAATTAAAAATATATTGTATTATATAAATTTATAAAGTTTTATGTATATACTATGTGTATTTAAAAGTTAAAAGTTAACTGTTATTATTTCTATAGAAATCTCTTAACAGCATGGGCGGTACAGACAACACCTGTCTGAATCTCGGGTAATACGAGGCCATGAAAAAGAGAATAAAGCCCTACGAATTATTCGCACTCTTTCTTTGAGTTGCAATGACGATAAATGGGGTGGATACCAGCATAACCGGTTATGTTATTCTCTTCTGCTTTTATTTATCCAATCTTCATTTTTCCTCTCTTTCTTCTGTATATATACATCTATATACCTACATAATATATTTCAACATAAGATACAGCCTCTTGCTGGCGTAGCGTTGCTCTTGAACGACCTTTCTGAGTAGATGATAAAAGTGGGGAATATTATCAAGTACGTAAGCCCCTTGTACACCTGGCTTTGTGTCGTTTTACATATACATACTCATATTTTAATACCGCCTTTTAATTTCATAATAAATAATAAATTCATAAATATAATAAATATAACAAATCATTTTTTTTTAAATCACATTTTTTCGTAAATATCGTATTACGTAATGCGTCTACGCTGTACTAAATTATTTTGTATGTTGTTTTTATTTTTAATGCCTTTTCCACGAAACTATTTGCATTCTATTTACTCAACAAATATTTTTAATGCATGACTCACGCATATTTCATTTTCTACTTTCTCTGAAAAAATAACCCTACACACTATTTATTATTTTCTTTTAACACGACACAAAATTTTCTTCCTGTTTTGTTATTTAAACACATTATTAAAATATTTTAAACGTATTAATTAACTAAAAATTCATATTTATTTGATCTTAGAAATAATTTTATGAATATCAACTAAAAAAAAAAAAATTAACAGTTAATATTTAATCACCCAGACTGTAGTTTTCATTGAAAGTATAAAACTCAATTAGATTGTTGTCTATCTTACCCATGTATGCATGCATTATAAATCCACCGAAGTGACTGACTTCACTTTGGTTTTGATTTTATTTCTTCAATATACCGCGATTTGTCTTCAGGTAAATTTAATTCTAATTTATTCGATTGATCGTTGCTTTTAATGAGATCATCGAGCAACGAGGCGTCTTCTATGGAAGATGACTCTGAAGATACTAAAACAAAATTAATATTTTATTTATTTAATTTAAATTAATATTTATTCATTTTTTTTTTTTTTTTTTTTTATCGAGATTATATAATTGGTTAATATTTACAGTCAGTGCTATTTTTGTGGGTGCTCTTTTCCATTCGACCTTTTTCATAACTAAACTGTTCATCTTGAAGATCTTCTTCGTACGTAAAATGCAAGTACGACAGTATAAATATAAGCGATATAAAGAATAAGTTGGTGGTGATTCCGATTATGGCTGTCAATATTGGCCAATGGAACATCAAATGTCTCAATCCGTACAAATGTGCATGAATTTCAATAGTCGCTGAGTAAAATTCAATAAATTTTGATTTTATTTCAATAGAAATCGACGTTACCGGATGATTCTGTATTAAAAATTCAAACAGCAATTAATAATGAACGTATTAATAAATTTACAATGTATTCAATCAGCAATTTTAAAGCACTCATGAGTGCAGTTCTATTTCTTCAAATCTTGAGAAAAGAATTTCAAAATTGATTGACAGCGCACACGAAAAGAACAAAATTACACTGTATATCCTTCCATATTATACTCAGTGTTATCTGTGATGAAAAAAAATTTCAGACTAAATTATTTTGGTATTATACTCAGTGTAATCTACGATTTGACTAAGCAATTTTTCTGGCTATACTGCGTAAGATAGTACTGGATATAATCCGAAAAAATATAATTTTTTCAAAAGTTGTGATATTCAACTTTTTTCTTTTTTAATTTATAAATTTTTTGGAAAATTATTAAAATTGTGGTAATTAATTTTTTTTTTAACGGTATATTTTTTATGTACTTTTCAAAAATGCTATGCAATGCGTGGATGAAAAATATTTAAGGAGCATTTTTAGCACAATTTTTTCGGTAATTTGGGGTAGAAAAATTTTTGGTAAATATTTTCAAGTGGGGTCATTATTTTAATTTTGAGTAAAAATTTTCTGTTTTTTATTATTTTGCATTTTATATTTTATTTTAATCAATTTTATTGTGAAAAATGAGACTATTGGATTTTCCAAACTTTTTCGGATTATATCCAGTGTTATCTTACTCGGTATAACCAGAAAAATTACTAGGTCAAATCGGAGATTACACTGAGTATAATACCAAAATAATTTAGTCTAAAATTTTTTTTCACAACAAATAACACTGAGTATAATATGGGAGGATATGCAGTATAATTTTGTTCTTTCCGTGGGGAATTATATAAAATAAACTTACTTGATCTTCTTCGAAATTGCAATACAATTCCAACATAATATTTTGTTTTTCTTCGCGAGCGCCAAAAATTAGCGTTGGCGAAAATGCTAGTGTCATAAGATAATGGAGTAATGTACTTCGATAATGTAACATCGTAGGTCTACAAGACTTATCAACGACACGGTGATTGTGTGTCGCTAGGCTTGAGCACACCATAAACATCCCTAAATAAATAATAAATTTATTTCATTTAAAAAAAATTTCTCTTTAAATAAGATCTTCTTTTACCTAATTCTTTATTCGTTGTTGATTCTGGCATTTCTAAGTATAAATTTATTTTATATGGCTGGCCAACCATCAAAAATTGCTGTTTTTTTGTAAATCGGACAAATGCTGATGGCCAACTGCATGGTCCTTTTAAATTTTGACATGAACTGATAAAAAGTTTAATTTATTTTACTGTAAAAATCTTTATAAATTACCAGCTTTAAATCGCTAAGAAAAATATTTAAATCATTTAAAACTAATTGATAAGCTGGCCCTTAATTAAAATTTAATAATGAGTTATAATTGTATGAAGCAAATGTTCAGTGCAGTTTAATATCAATTTAATATTTATAATGAATTAAAATAACACCGCATTTTAATAATTGAAATACTTAAAAGATACAATTGTTTTATATTAACTTAAATTAGAAGAGAAAATTGATTTGGAGGAATTTTAAATAATTAAAAATACAATTTATTGAATAAAATTTTTTTTTTTCAATAAAATTAAAAACTTATGAAGTGACGGCTAATTTTAATGTCATAAAAAGAAATCAAAAAATCAAAAAGGTCGATTAACTTTAATATTGTTAAAAATTAAATTGAAATTGTAATAATATCTAATAAAAAATCTAGATGAAAATTAATTTAGCATGACATTAAAGTTCGTTGTCACTTGACAACTTTTAAATTTTCTTTAACAAAAAAATTATTTTAAAAAAATTGCATTTTTAATTTATTGAATTTTCTACAAGTTCATTTTTTTTACTATAATTTATTTGTTAAAAAAAATAAAAATAATTATAAAGTGATAGCTAAATTTAATTTCATTAATTTAGCAGATATTTGATAATTTAAAAAAATTATGGAAAAAAAAATTTTTTTTTTTTTTAAATTGACATGTAGAAATTTTAAAAAATTAAAAATGCAATTTTTTTTAAATATTTTTTTGAAACAAATTTGCTTGTTAAAGAAAATTAAAAAATTGTCAAGTGACAGCTAAATTAAATATCACGAAATCTAGCCAATAGAATAATAGTAATCGTTGTTATGGTAACTGTTGCTACAGAACCCATAATTACCATGATAATTTCTATGAAGATGCCGAGAACAAAATAACAACAAACTTAATATAATACTCACTTAAATTCAAAGTGAACTGGACGTATGTGTTGCATATTTGGCATGTATGCATAGTAAAATGCTGTATAAAGAAATATTGATATCCAAACAGCGACTACTGAGCCTATAAATATAAATCCACTGCGAAAAAATACTGATTGTACACCTTTCACAGTTTGTTGTTTTGCATTGAATAATTTTTCAAATGTCGCTTTAATTTTCTTTGAAAAAAACATTTTTTTCCTTTTTACTGAAACTCTATCTATAATGTATAAAATTTTAACTGAATATTTAAGCCGATAAGATATTGGATTCAATTATCTGTCTTTGCTTGTTTAAAATGGACAAATTACAGCATAACATAACCTTTGAACATCTTGAGATTTTAAAAACAAAATCATTATCCCTTAGGTACTTAAACTCGCCACATTCTGTCAAGCGGCAGCACCTACTTGGGTCTCTAGTTTATAACTTATCAACTATAAAATTAATGTGAGTATATCAGTTAAGATTACTCTATTTATATAAAAGGTATATCTTAAATTTATTAGATACTAAATCAAGTCACAAAGATAGAATAATGTCAATTGATAATGATTTAAAAAAAAAAATTATTTTCCTTTACGATGTTCAAGTCGTGGACGTCCTTTTTTAGCAGCAGGTTTATCCTTTCCTTTATTTAATAATGGGTGTGTTTCTGAAAATAGATGATTGATATTGTCAATTAGTTTATGGCTATTAATAAAAATATTTAAAAATAAATTTCGGTGGTTTAAAACAAAAAATCAATAGCAAAAAAAAAATATATATATATATAATAATTTTTGTTGATAATAAAATTTTCATTAAAAATTTTCTTCAATTAAATATTATTGCTTAATAATATTTAAATCAATTAAACTGTCAGTACTTCAATCAATAATCAATTACTTTAATAAAATTATACAATTACTCAAAATGATATGTCGGATAATTTTAACATTTGCAAAACTAATTAATAAATGTCAATATATATCCATTAAAATTATTAAATTCATCGCATGTGTTATTTACATGTAATAATAATAATAATAAATAAAAAGTAGAATAAAATTTATGATAAATGATAAAGTGAAAAAGTTACCGTTCTCAGGTGCATTCTGCAAATGAATATCATGAGATCGATATTTTTTGTTGGGTGGTTCTTGTGCAGCAGCTTGATCTTCTGGTTCTTCAACCTCGGGGGCTATCGGCAAATATTGTAATGTACCAATATCTTCTGTTTCTTCATCGGAGCTGCAAAAAGCCGCGACTCTATCAATAGCTGCGACGTCAACTTCGATTTCTTCATCCTGAGCCTCTTCGCCCTGTACAACAGATTTATCTTCATCACTCAAGTCAAATTCGCTTTCTCTCTCCTCGTACTCAACGTTCTCGTCCAATTCCTTGAAATCTGGAGCGAACGCGGACCAATTTTCAACTTGATTCTGTGCCCAAATGGACACCACTCCGGAGGATATTGATGCTATTATAGGTCTCACTGGATGCCACTAAAAGTTTAATTTACTATTACATTTAATTTCATTTATTGTTAATTAATTTTTAATAACTCACCACAACGTCCAGCAAAAGCTCTCCTTTAGTTCCGTGCAATATTTTAACTAAATTACCGATACTCTTTTCCCAGATATAAAGTGCATGTTGTCTAGCAGAGCCAGCGCAAACGTACTCTCCGTCGCCTGAAAAACAGCATTTTTTCCACATTGTTTTGTTAACCAAATCCTGCAATTTTTGTATCGGCTCCGGTTCTCCGTCCTTCCCACAGGCAAGTATCTCCGTGCTATCGTAAACTCGTATCACCCGGTCTGAAGTATTGACAAGAAAACATGACCCACGGCGCGCAAATTCAATACTCTTAACCGCGGTGTTACTGGCAGTACCCTGAGATATTTTATAAGAAGCTTTTATAGTTAGTGTCTCGGAATCAAGAACGAGAATTCTACCACGGGCGTTTCCTGTGTACACAAAACTTCCTCGTCTATCAAAAGACGCGACGATATTTAAATCACTCTGAAATTAAAATATTATAAATATTTCATTTATTTTATGAAAAGCAAACAGTTATAATGGTTTTAAGTTGTAATATAATATTTACAAACAAATTCAAATAAACTTTTTAGTGATGCTTTTTAAAATATTGAGGGAGTATTCTCGTTTAGAAATTCGAAAAAATCGATTTTTTTTTGCATATTTTCATAGCATAACAATTAAAAAAACACTTTAAATTCGGGCTTCTAAACGAGAATACCCTCTTAATTATTTAATAGACTTACATCTTCATCGAGGGGAATAACACGATGTGTACCTTCAACATCCACCATCACAGCAGCATGTCGCATCGGACAGACCAAAAATTTATTTGAATTTCTCGGATGAAATTGTACTTTTAGTATCGGCGATGGAAAACGGTATTTTTGATCGCATTCTCCCGATAATACATCCCATATACAAACATTGTTATCTGTCGATGCACTCAGCAATTTGTGTCCGTTTCTTGACCAACTATTCAAAAAATATTTATGAAAATTTATGTTTTCAGATATTGGATCATTTTTATTACACTGAAGTTAATAAAATTTTTTTTTTAATTTTTTAGCAATTAAATTAATTAAAAAAAAAATTAATTAAAAGTTTTACATGTACAAAATTAATAAAAATTACAACTGAAAATTTTTTATTGTAATTGATTTGTTAAAAAAATTTTTAAAATTGACAGCTGACGGCTAACTGCAGTATTATTCATTTTTAGGGTTTTTATAATAAATAAATTATTTAATTTTTAAATTAGCTGGCACTTAACAGTTTTTTAATTTTTTTTAACAAAAAAATTCTTTCTAAAAAATTATTTTTATGAAATTGCATTTTTTATTTTCTTAAATTTCTATAAGTCCATTTTTTAAAATTTTTTTTCTGCTATAATTTATTGATTAAAGAAAATTTAAAAAATCGTGAAGTGACAGCTAATTTTAATGTCATTATATTGTTATGTTTACCTGAGTGAACAAACAGGATGTACATGGGCACTTATTATTTTGGCAATTCCGCGAGTTAAAAAATCCCATATTACTATTCTACCATCATTACAGCCCACGGCTAACAATGTACCTCGTTTGTTGAATGTACACGTTACGGCTAGTGATATACAATCTAACGTTCCATCGAATTCCTATTTAAAAAAAAAAAAAAAAAAAAAAAAACAAATTAATAATCAATTTACACTTTATGATAATGATAATATTATTATTTTATAAACTTACCTCTGGATAATTTTGTCCAAATGATTCTATTAAAACATATAAATAAATAAATCAGAATAATATAAATAAAATTTATTAATAATTCAATACTTACCCAAAAGCTCTAAATTCATATTAAATGTTTATAACAAATGATATTTTAAATTAAATTTTCGATTGTTTATTTATGAAAGTGTCTGACAGGTTAAATCTTTATGTGTATATTTATATATTGTATCGCAAAGATAACTTCTAAAGTAGCCGTCAGAGGGAGTAGTTAGTTCCGCAGTTGCTCGCAAGGCGTCACTGCGGTACAGCCGCGCAGCGGTTATTGCGTCGTAGGTCACAGTGTATGTACTCTTGAGTTAAGAATTACTGATTTGAGATCGCAAGGATATTCGTTTTATCTATTGTCAGTAAGTAATAAATGAATTATTGTTATGTTTATTACGAATATCACCTGATACATAAAAAAATATTATAACTTTTTATACTACTGCTGATACTAAAACAATGACATTAAAGTTAGCTGTCACTTGACAACTTTTTAATTTTTTTTTAACAAATAAATTTGCTTCAAAAAATTATTTTTAAAAAATTGCATTTGTAGTTTTTTAAAATTTCTAAATTTCAATTTTTTTTGCCATAATTTATTTGTTACAAAAATTCTTAAAATTATCAACTATGTGCTAAATTAATGACATAGATTACTATTATTCTATTGGCTATATTTCATGACATTCAATTTAGCTGTCATTTGACAATTTTTTAATTTTATTTGACAAAAAAAATTTGTTCCGAAAAATTATTTTTAAAAAATTGCATTTTTAATTTATTAAAATTTCTAAATGTCCATTTTTTTAAATGCCATAATTTCTTTATTAGAAAAATTATTAATATTAATAAATATCTGCTAAATCAATTACAATAAAAAATTGGGTTGCGGTCAACCAGTCAGATCGACAACATTTTGAATTATCAAAACTGTAGAAAATTTAAAATTCCGCTACATTCAAAGTTTATAAAATTCATTATCTCTTGAATACTGAGGTTGACAGATATTAAATTTTTTTTGGAATTTTATAGTTATTAAATTATTAAAAAAAACTTTAATTAAAAAGTTTCACATTTGAAAATTATTAAAAATTAAAAGTGAAAATTTTTAGAAGCATTTTTTTGGTGTAATTAATTTATTAAAAATATTTTTAAAATTGACAGCTGACCGCTAACTTCAGTATTATCATAAATCTTATATTCCTCAAGTATTAAAATTAATTCAATTTCGTTTAATTAATTTAATTTTAATAATAATAATTTATTAATTTGCCTTTTTCGGGGGTACAAATGCGGACCCCTTCCCGCTTACAAAATATACTTATACTAACTACATATTCATAGATCTTACATCTTAATTTCTAAATTCTTAAACTACTTATCAATTACATACCAGCACTCAATATAAAACATTTAAAAGTAATATTATAGCGATTACTAAATTTAACTCATTGAAAATAAACTTTAATTATCCAGTAAAATAAACAGGCAAATTGATATAAACGTCCATGAAAATTAAATTAGTTTTTAAATTTCTCCAAATCTATTTAAATAGCAAGCTAGATTTATATTTACCATTGCGTCTAGACATAAATTATGTTTAAGAATTATTAATAACAATATTGATGCAATGTTTTATTACAATTCATCAAATAACAATCTGCCTGTCTGATAAAATATCGAAAGAGCTATTTCAGTAATTGTCATGGAAAATATCATAGAATAAAGCCAAAGTACAAACTAATAGTTAAATTATTTTTTTTTCAATATAATTTTACATTTGATGGATTTGTTTATCGAGATATTAAATTTATATTTGCACTGGTGTTACTGCATAGCTTTTGTATTTTTTTAGCTAACAATATTGACAGAGTTAGTCAGAGATTATTGCTCTGTTGTATGCTTGAAAGATTATTTTTTTTTGTTTATTTTTTTTATCTTTTATTGTCTATTAAAGACCAATTGTGGAATGTTGAATTTATTTTATTGAAAATGGTTATTGGTTATCTATCCATTAGCTTTATTTCTGATTGCGTATGTCGTCGAGCTTGACTGCTCCGATACTAAATTTGATGAATAATAATTTAAAAGTTAACGAGTAAATAATGAGACAATTTACTATTGATAATAATTCATATTAAAATGTCAGATAAAGAATTGAGAGCTTTTGAATAATAATAATAGAGGTTAATGTTTTTCTTTTGTCTGCTCGTAGGTATGAAGAATAAAAAGGAAAAAAAAAAGTATAACGAATTTAAGTTTATGCACGTATATCACACGTCGATGAGTTTCTGGGCTTAAGTAAACAAATTAGTGGAATGAGCCTTTTTAGAATTGTGTTGAAAAAGTAAAAGTACAAGAAAAGGTAGAAAAAGTAAAATAAAAGCATAGCAAGTCAATGAAAGCTAAAAGAAGGTGTGGGATTGAAGCCGTTGCCCTCACTTTAATTCAGTTTTCAAGCTTTCGTTGACTTAGTAGTGTTTGTTTTGCAAGCAAAGAATCGTTGATGAGCATCTGCGAAATCTACTGTACGAGCATGGTTAAAGAAATTTTCAAGAGGTAATACACACTCATTTGTACGTGCTTTTTCTCTCTGATTTGTTAAATTAATTGAATATTTATTCAACGTTGTCTAAATATTTATACAAATACGAGAATTTTTTTTCCTACTGAGAAATTACAATCTTGCCAATATTTAACATTTATTTATTAATAAAAAGTATCTCCGATATAAAATTAATGAGTCTGTAATAATTAAACATTAATTAGTAATTTTTTTTTCTCAACTTTAAAGCTAAATATTCTACTAATAAAATAAATAATACTATTCGACATCTCTCAACTTTGATGCACACAAAATATATTTACTTTTAATTTTATATTAATGTTAATATTTTGTCAAACGAATTTGATACACAAACAAAATCAGGTATAACACATAACACACGGATAAAATAATGCCTTGAATTATTGCCAGAGGTATTACTGTATCGGAAAGCTGTTTACATGTGTAAAAATCATATAAAAGAACAACAAATCGATAATTTAATGTATTTTAATAAATCTTTCACGGGAACACGGACGTAAATAAGTTATTTACACATTCACGCAGTTAACATTGTTTATAGAGTGGTAAAATGAATTGGAAATGGTAGTAAAAAGTATTCATCCTATTTTGTAACCCTCACCCTCAACTCTGAGCGTGATGCTCGGCATACCATGAATGCGAATGCGAACGCGAATGAGAATGAGTATAGTTTTGTTAACTTTTTATTTTTCACTTTAATGTATATGTATAGACAAAGTTAGCTTATTCGGTTTTTCTTGTCTTTCTCATTCAGCTTATACCCGAAGAATAAGAATAGAATAACGCTATCTCGACTGTGAATCCTACTCTGTAGTCAGAGCATCAATCATATTTTGTTTCTGGATCTCGAAAAATGTTAAAGGGAATAAGAATGTATTAAAATAAATAATGTATTAGAATGAGATTAGTTTTCTGAGCCAAGTGTCTATCTGTCTCTCTAAATAATCTCAAACACTTGGCTTAGATAATCATATTGTTCATAACTATTGGTATAATAATAAATTTAGTGGTTATTTCTCGGTTTGCTTCAACGAGGGTTCTCTCCGGCAATATATAAAACCATATAATGACAACATTAACGCTGAGTAAGTAACCAGGAGCTATAGAGAAAATCTTAATATTATAGGTTGATGATGATGATGATGTTGGTGTTGGTGGTGATGCCTCAGGGCTAAGACGTGGCTGGCTCTCGTAATGTGCAATGGGTACTACCCTGGCCTACTCTGCCCTACTCTCAAGTCTCTCAGGGGATTTATCTTCATTTTACATTCACGGGATTGGAATCTTGCCACGGGGCATACGAGACAATCGTCTTAAGGCATACTTTGTCGTAACAACTACTACTACCATCAGCCAACATAATAATAATACATGTATACTACCGTGAATACGTGTAGTAAAACTAAAAGGGCTGTTAGTGTTGCCGTTGTAATAACCTTCAAGTGCACTAAGTAATAATACAACAATTTTAAGTCATCAGCTGTATACTAAATTTATTAAGCTAAAATATAATGTAATATTTTTTTAGTCACTGGTGTGTGTGTGTAATATGTATAATATAAAAGTACGTCCGACAGACGGGCTTGAGTAATTCTGGTGAGGTGTCGAGGCTCGAAAAAATAGGCATAAATCAAAGATAAACCGGTGTAAATATCACCAAGCTTACGTTCAGACAGAAAGGTCGTACGACCGGGTGAGTAGTCGCGTTCAAAAATAATGGCGACGTCGCCAGGGTACTGTCGGGGCTCTCGGGGTTGTCGGGGTTGTTGGGGTATAGGGCTAGATGTTCGAGAGTGTCAGGGGTAAAGGGAAATAATGCTACGGAGGCTTAAGTCTGAGGCTTTCAAGTCGCACCGAGGCCCGGGGGTTCTAACCACCACCACCAACACTACCGCTCGTTTTGCAACACTTGACAATAAAACTTGGGCGTTATTTTTTATTACAATTGTTTGTAAATAATTTACTTGTACTATGTAGGTAGATTGAAGAATGTTTGTTTGGATTGTTTGCTTCTCGGTAAAAGATATCGGTGTAAAAATCTTAGGATTCTTTTTCCATTGTGGATTTAAAAAAGCTCGCTCCAGTGGTAAAATAGTCGCTTTGGGATTCACGACTTTAGCATATCGCCAAGAGGCTGTATTATAAAAGTGATACATAACTGGTAGTAGTAGTATATACTCTACATACCAGATGGAATTTCATTGGGGACTTTAAATTGTTCCGAGACACACGTTTGTAGTATTCTTTATATCTTTATATTAAAATATGAAATGCCTTAAGGGTTATATAGTCATTGTACCCCTAATATACTTAATATTATTTTACAATGCTGAACGAATAAGTATTGTATTATCTATATTCTCTCCGTTACTTTTTCGTATCATTATCATACCACCGATATAGGGTACCGTAAGATATATATATATATATATATATATATATATATATATATATATATATATATATATATATATATATATATAGGTGGATCATATATTTTAAATAAATTTTAGGGAAAACACTCCTGAGAATTCTCTAATTTTTATAATTTATTGTGAATTAATATCAAGTTATACGAATAAAATAATAAAAATCGACTTTTTCGAATCTGTAATTCAAAGAACGATGATAAAATTTCATTTTCCGATGAAAAAAAAAAATAATTCCAGCGGCATGAGAGATTGGCTGAAAAGCATTTTAAAAATCGCATCTGTTTCCGCACGAATTGTATTTTTCTGAGCAAATACACCGGCCGATCGATCGGTAAATCTGTGGCCAAGCAATGATGCGTTTATTTGCTCGAGAATTAGAACAGGATTTTAAAAGAACGTAATAACTATAACCTATCGAAATCTTTTAGTATGGACGTATAATGTTACCCCAGAGAAAAAAACTTTTCTTCAGTTAGTCCATGTAAATATCTAAATAACTTTTTTTTTTTTTTTATTCTACAGTTTCAAGCTTAATTCAATTAAGTTTGAGTTTTTTATACCTAAAATTTTATAAAATTTTGGGAAAATATTAATTTTTATAATGATTTTTAGAATAAATTTCAAACTACATTCATATCTAATCGTATCCTTTATCTTTCAACTTATCAGCTTTTAATCAGATTCAAGTCTCAATAAACCCTTTCGAATACCACGAACACTATCTCAAACTCAATCGGTTCATTCGAAGATATATCATCTTTGCAGATCTTAATAATAAATACAAAATTTCCAATATAATGACAGTCGATTAGGATTTAAATCTTACATAGTCCTTATATTTTAGATTGTGCACTCAGTATCTGTACAGTATGTTCATCAGTAGTTAAATACTTCATTTTTTCATACATTTTGATAATTTTCGCGATAAATATTCAACGATTTTAATTTAAATGGTGACATTTCAATATTAGGCCAACAGTTAATAAAAAAAATACGAATAATCTATAATTATGAAAGACATTTAAAATGGAATGAATAATTATGTCGAGTATTCATAGAAATTTCAACGGGTATTATGTTAAACACACGGTGTGTGCTAAAAACTAAAAATAATTGTAATGCAAAAGCGGTGTGTATTGTTTAAAAAAGTTTAAAAAAAAGAAAAAAAAATAAGCTACTAATTAGTCCTATGTGGCTTTCAGTTATACTTGTATACTACTGAATGAGTACTTTGCTCATTAATAATTATTATCGTTATCTGTCTTTGGTATTATTTTACTAATATATACATAACCACGGAATAATTAAACGAGTTTTAATTACAGTTACTTAGAAGCATCTCTAAAGATTATTTTGCGAAAAAATCAGATAATAAAGTTTGAAATAATTATTAATTTATCGTCTGTCGTGTAATTTGTCTTTAGATAATTTATTAAAAAGCTAAACATTGATGTTTAACGTTAATGTAATATATAAACAATGTGTACGTAGTGTGTAGAGAAAATAATAATAAAAAGAGGGGGGTATGTAGTATGTATGATTAGATGTGATGCGCCCGCGCAAAACCCCTTGATGCGCTGATGCGCGGCAAGTCCATCGACAACGCGCCGCGAAATTGCGAGTGTAGGTGGTTCGCGAAGGGCAGGGAGGGAAGAGGGAAAACTGGAACTAGAGAATGGGGGATGATGTGCCGCGCGCGCTCAAACACATACGCTTCTACGGGAGAGCGAGTGAAACAGATCGGTTTAATAGAATGAGACAGAATGAAACATGGTTTGGTAAAGTATCTCAACGCTCGATGGCGTACCAGTGCGAATCGTGATTCTGTTGAGCTCGCACTGACTCCAGATAAATATACATATACATATACAAATGCATATTAATTTATGTATATATACAACAGATACTCTATTTCAATTGTGAATATATTATCCGTTAAATTATTTCATTTTCGCTAAAAATTTATTTTTCTCTTAATTTTTTTTTTTTTAAATCACATTGTACATTGTGATACTTTTCGCGGGCAACTGTTTTGCTTTGTCAATCAATCACTCGATAAATTTAATAATAATAATTAGTTTACTGTGTCTGTTCAGTGTGACAGTGTGGGTGTCAATGTGAGTGGATTTAAATAATTATAAAAATAGAAAACATTGTAGGTAATAAGGAAAAATCGGTAGTTCTGTGACGGTCAAACGAGTACTCAGCTGGAAAACATTATATTAGCAATTCTTGGCCGCGCAATCGCTTGGAACCGGTTCGACAACCAATATTCTTTTTTTATTTTCATATATATATATTTATATTTTATACTAGCTGGGTTAGTGATCTTATTTTTATGTCTGTTCTCGTGTGTAAATTTTTCAGTTATATAAAATTCTTTGGATCCTTTCACACTCGAGTGAGCTTGTGCATCTGTTTGGATCGTCCCTTGTACGACTCTAAATAATAATAAGACTAGGAGAAAAGTTATAAAACGAATAACAAGAGGATACAAAAATTGAAAAAAAAAAAAAAAAAAAAAAACGAAGAGAGGAAGAAAAAGAAATTTATAAATAATTGCTGGATAGAAATGTTTTATTGTTAGACTTTTAGTTTTTATTATCAACGTATTTAGTTTTTAATTGTTAAGTTTTACTCCCTGTTCATTGTTATTCAAAAGCTTTTTTATTATTTTATATCTATTGTGATATTTATTTTTATTTTTTATCTGTGATTTTCAACATTGTTAATTACTGATTATTATAATCGAAGAATATTAGAGATAAGTTTAATTCTCTTTATTAGTCGGGGTGAATTCTAGTGAACAAGTCGTTATTAAGTTTAGCAGAAGTAGTGAATCGAATTGTTGGAACTTTGAATCAAATCCTTTGAGGTCGTCGCTAAAAGTTTTTGTAATAGAGAAAAAGGAAAAAAAAAAAAGTAAGGAACAGGAACGTAAAAGCCAAACGATTTCCTCCACTTAAATTCCATTATTCCTGCAGGTAATATAAAAAATAAATGAACAGCTACTGAAATATTCAATCAGTCGTTAAAAATTAACAATCGTCGATGCATTATTAAAAAGATTAATGGAACAGATTCGGACATCCGTGTACGAACACATTAAAGTTTAATATTTTTAAAGGTATAGTCATTTAAATAGATCAGAAGATAACGATAAATGATTAATGATAAATGATAAATATCTGCGTGATATAGTTGGTAAAATAAAATATTAATTACTCTGAAAAATAATAATAACAACACAAATGGTTAATGGGTTTCAGAGAAATGTTAGAGTCTGAAAGGATTTAAATATTTGAAGGAAAGACTGAAGACAATGGGAGCTGCTAGTTTAAAAGATCAAAAGTTTACGAGAGACTGTTTGGATGGGTATGGTGATACGTGGCACTACTAAATGCGATCTGGCGAAAATTCCCTCCTATCCTGACAAAGCTGTACGTAAATGTATATACATACATATATACATATAAATTCATCAAATCAGCGGTAATCGAGTTAGATCACGGCAGCCATTGTGGTCCTAGAGGTAGAGAGTACGGCCGGAAAGTCGACTAAAACTTTGCCAACATGAATGTGTGTCGGCAGGATTGGATTATCTACGCTTGTCTTATTTGGTTTCTCATTGAAACTGGAGCAGCCGGTCGTGTCTTTGGTGAGTCTTTTTTTTATTTTTTAATTTACATTTTTTAGTTTTTTACACAGCAATATCTTTTTTATTGACACTCCAATTTATTTGCCAGTTTACAAATTACACAAAATTTTAATTTCACATCAAAGATCTCGTATTTTGCAATTTATTGCGTCATTACCGAGCTCGTTTATCAACGCCGTGAAACAATTCTCTGGAAATGAAAAAACTGGTACTTTTTCTCAAAAAATATTCAACGACATTTACATTTCCATTGATATTTAATTTAATATCATTATAAAACTAAAAATACGTCACATTATAATTAAAATGTTTTTTGCTAGACAACTTCTTTCGTATAAATGAGTCGGTTTTTATAAAACCTGAGCATATTCCAGTAGCTTATTATATTTAATGCTATAAATTCTAAATTTTTTTTCTATTTTATAATATACTTGAAAAAATTATAGAAAGAAAATGCAGCGGACGAAAAGAAAGGAACAAAAAAAAAAGATTAAATTAATTTTTTCATCATTCCATTCTTTTCTTATATCGTATTCTTTTTATATACAAAAGACGGAATTTTTTTTTTTCATTCTTTTCTTTTATTAATTTGCTACACCGGTAGTTGAAAATTTTTTTTAATTTTCATAATTAGCAATTATGATATTTTCTATTCGAAATGGTACTTACATATATATAAATAAAGTATTATTGTTAAATGGATGATGTAAATTTACGTTAATATTGTTTATCATTCTTTACCAAACGTTACATTCATTTTAATTAAAGTACCATGTATTACGTTTGCTTTGAATAATACTAATAATAATTTTCGTAAGGTAAATTCAGATACACAAATTTGTAAAATATATATGTATGTACATTTATACCTAGTTGGGAATGGTGCGTGCTTTGTGTTGATAAGCCATATAGAGGTAAATGGTAATCGCAACTCTGGTTTTGGTATTGTTCATCATAAATCTCGTAATAGACGTGATTAGCGAAAGTACAATATGGTATACAGTTAACATTTGCTGAATAATGTAACCAATTCTCTTTGAAGATTATTTTATGTTCAAAAACACCATTATTATATTAGATAAAATTCCTTTTGTTTTTTCAATTTTCAATCCGTATCTTAACGCACAAATTTAATTTTCCGTCTCTAAAATCAAGCAGGAATGTTAAATAAATTATAAATCACTTTTGTTTTTTTCCAAGTAATCAATATCAGCTCGTTGATGCGGAAATTATTAGTTTAGCCTTACAAAATCAAAGTTTTAAAAAACCATACGAGGATCAAGTTTATTATTGGTTATGAAAATTAAGAGCAATTTTCGATTAAATAAATAAGTTGGTGGATTTAAAATGTTGGGATGTTTATTAAAAAAGTTACCTATGAAAGGGTTCGATTGAGGCTTTGATGCAATTCAATAGAAACAGAAGGTAGTAATCAGGAAGTAAGGATGAGCTCAATGCCTCCGGCGAATAAGATCAGACAAGTTATATAAAGGCGAGAGCCGGGAGAGAATCCGGCAAGATTGGAACGTCCTGTGTCAGTCAAAGTGAATTTTGTAATGATTAGACAGAGACAAAGTTATATATTGTTGGTGAGCAGGGCGATCAATGGTGGTGTAATTACAAAACTATTTTGTACCTTTATCTACATCTCACCAAAATTATTATTTTATTCATTTATTCATTTGACACCTATACGACTTTGTTTCACGGAATTGTTATTTAAATTCCACTCATTCGTTCGTAAATTCCATATTTTTTCTCAACTGAATTATTATTAACAAAATTATAATTATTTTTAAAAACTACCGTGATTGATCTATAAATAACTCGGTACGGTAAAAACAATTTAGGGGAAAAAAAAGTTTAAGTAGTGAGTAGTACTCTATATCCATATTGTGTATGACATTCAACTAAATTGAGAACAGTTACTATTGACAGCCATTTTATGCAATAATGACCTGTCCAATTCAAGAGTCGTTCCAATCAAATAAATAGGGGAGAGAGAGAAAGAGGGAAAAATTTTTTATGCCTGCAATTACATTTTCTTTATTTTATTTTTCATTATTTTTTTTTCTTTTTTTTTTCCCAACTATTCAGTATTCAGCCACCGATACGGTTTAACCGACATAGCATTCTGGTCTGGTGAATTACATTCACAAAAAGCAAAGTTACCACAAATGTCAATTTTTATTTCATTTTCGTTTTTGTTTTTCTTTTTTCAAACCCAATATTCATTTTGATTGATTGTTAGCTGAAAGCTATCTCGTTTAATGTTTGTATTTGTCGACAATATATATAAAATTTTTTTCTTTTTTTTTTTGCTATATATTTTTATTTACATCCGCCGACCCAAAATTGTTTAAACAGTAAATTATTTTCCTGTATTATGTAAATAAGACATAATAATAATAATAATAATAATAATAATAATAATAATAATAATAATAATAATAATAATAATAATAATAATAATAATAATAATAATAATAATAATAATAATAATAATAATAATAATAATAATAATAATAATAATAATAATAATAATAATAATAATAATAATAATAATAATAATAATAATAATAATAATAATAATAATAATAATAATAATAATAATAATAATAATAATAATAATAATAATAATAACAATAATGTTAATTTTGGTAGAGGGAAGAGTGAAGTAAAGTAAACAAAACGTTTGTTGGATGAGTGGACGGCACGGTGGGCTGGTTAGGGTATAAAAAGTAAAGGAACCATAGTAAAGTCTCATAATTGCATTAGATTCAGGAGAATGAACAACGCAGAGGCAAGTGCATCGTGCACCGTTTCCTAACACGGATCATGGATACGGTTCGGTTGATCGTCTATGCCAACAGCGATGCCTCGTCAACATTGCATAGTTACAGCTCCGTAAAGTGTGCACGAGTAAGCACCGAGCCGAGAAAACATACATATACATGTACACAGCAACATAGTACTCGCTGAAAAGTTGGTGTCTAGTCACTGAGAGGGATGCTTTTCGGAAAAATAAAAAATAAAAATAAAAAAAAAGGACAAAGGGTGATTCACCTCTTTTACTTCTATCCACTCACTGTCCTATCTTCGGAAACATTTTTCAAACTATAAATTTACACGCTGCTTCAACACAGTGTTCCCTTGCGCGTACTAAACACTCTTACCTATTACTATCTCCAGAAAATTCTGTTTCATGGGAGTTTCTGGGTGCCCATTTAAATAAATCAGTAGAAAAGGATCAATTATTTATAGGATCTTTTTTACTATTTTTTCATGAGTTTTCATTATTTTTCTTCGTTTCATACGTATCGAAATACCCAAGGCTATCGTGTTTCTCCTGACAACGTGAAACTGATTCAGAGCGACTCGAAACTCAGGTACGTTTCAATAGCAATCATGTGGTATTCAATTATTCTTTTATTATCTTTGTACTCGATTTCTTTTATCATAGAATTTTATCAAGTATTGTAACTAATATTGGAATTTTTTACAAAAATTCAACGTAAAAAATTTTGTAATTTTTTTGCTCTAGTACTTGATAAAATTCTGACAAAAATGAATTATTTTACAAAAATAAATTCATTATTGAATAACATATGATTGATGCTTATGATTAATTATAAAGTAAAGTTAGTACGGTATTTAAATGTCTCGTAGATACTTAGTTATTTTATGATTATTAATGTTTATTGTATTGACTTGACAACTCGAATCCCTTGCGTACATGTGACTTTTCCCAAGGATAAAAATTTTTATTCCAAATTCTCACCCTTACTGTTTTAAAACAAACAAAATTATTCGTTTGCCGTTCTATTTATTTTATGATTAATGAGAGACATTATACATATCTTTGTGCTTGATATCACAATAGATATATCACGACAGATAATATTTAAATGAAATGAGATTTTGAGTATAGTAATTAAAAGCAAGACTTTAGAGTTTAGAGGTAGAAGCAGCCGAACGATACAATTTTTCCTGACGGGTTTTTCATTCGATTAGAAACATCAGACAAGGGCATGCGGTTTTACCCGATTTCGTGCTCATGTTCTTTTATCACGTAACTGACGTTCAATCACAATTTTAATAACTTCTGTTGTCACTGTCGTTATTTTATATGATTTTTTTTCGTCAAAGTAAAATGTTTTCACAAAAAGAAGGGAAAAAAATATAAAAAAATTAATTTAATTTCGTTCAAGTTTATTTTATAAAAAACTTTTTATATTTACAAAAGCCGTAAGAGGATGAAGGGAAAAAAATCGCTCCCGAATTTTTAGTTCACTAGTTCGAAAAAAATTGATTGAATTTAATATCTACCATTTTTATTATTTATCGTAAATGCGTAAACAAGCATGTCGCGTGAAACCAATGTGTCAATAAATAATACGTCAAGATATTTATAAATTTAAATAAATATATTTCAACCGTAATATAATGCAATGTGTAAAAACTAATTCTCTAAGTATTAAATGAAGCTTATCATTGTCTTTACCAAGATTAAATTTTTTCTTATATTTTTTTGTTGGTATATTTATTGGCTTGGAATTTTTTGAGACCATTTATTGTTGAGCATCAATCGAGCGAGAGTCCAACGAGCCATTGCCAATGAATTTCGGTCTCCAATTCGTTAGTTCCAATCCTTTTGCTGTTTCAACTATTATTATCATTGTTATTATTATTATTAATATTATTGTTATTACTATCACTAAGAGGAAGGTATCTGGTGTAGTTAGGTTCGTACAGGAGGAGTATGTTAGTAGAAAAGCGTACCAGCAAGTCGTAGACCAGCATAAATGTCTCGAACGGAGTTTGTTCCTCCTTTACTAGCTTACACGTAACTATTTCTAGATCCCGGTCGGCGTCTTTATCCTGATCCTCATCCTCGTAGTCGTAGTCGTCGGTGGAAGCTGTCGCTTCGATAAATCAAGTGACACCTGGAAGTTTGCGACGCTCCAACGACGACCGACGTCGGCACGTACGCTCTATTCGTATTCTCCTTCCTTCTTTCTTACTTTTACTACACCATCTTTATTTTCTTTATTTTTTTCCATTCATTTCTCTGAGGAGTTTGTACACTTTCCTGGTCTTCACTACCACTTAAAACTCTACAAGAATATGCTCTCCCTCTTTATATTATATTAATATTCTCAAAGACAAACTTCCTTTATAGATTTTAAAATACTGCTAAGCCCCTCCCCCATATATTCTTCTTATCCTCCTCATTTTACCAAAGTATTTACCTTTAAATGCCAATAAAACGTTATTCTATTATTATTAATAATAATTGAATAAATGAGGGCGAAAAAAAAACAACTTGGATAAAAATATATATATATATATATATATATATATATATATATATATATATATATATATATATATATATATATATACTGTGGTATTAGCGATCGATCGATTTGAGTAGTACAGTTCTATAGATAGACAGCCAACAAGACATTATTACACTCTTGGATAGTGTAACTGTAACCGTTCGGTTAGAAAAACTAAACAAACAAGCAAACAAAATAAAATGTTGGGTGGATTTTTTGTAGTTGCTATTTTTCAAGAGTCCCCTCGTTCGTATTTTCTTTTTTATTTTCCTGCCAACAGCTGACTCTCTGCCGTTCATTACATCTATTTTTCTAGTGGACTCTCGGTAAAGTGGGTCTCTCTAAAAAATAAGACAAAAAATAAATAAAATGTGGGTGAGAGTGGTAGTTTTTTGATTTTAGGAACATAATACCTAATCTAAATCTCTAAATTTATTATTATTATTATTATTATTATTATTATTATTATTATTATTATTATTATTAGTAGTATCATCACTGTTATTATGTATATAGAGAGGAAAGAGAGAATATAGAATGATCCTGTAGAGTTGGATGTATGGTGGTTCTTGGTCCCTTGCTGGTGAAGACCACTCCTAACTCCCTACTCGATAACACGATCGCGCGACCGTGAAACGAGCTACTCTCTTAGGAAACAGACCGGGAAACGGGATTAGGCAAAAGGACGTGGTGCTAAATTGACTTACTCGCTAGATCTCTATTCTACTGTACTATTATACTACTATACCACTATTTGAATATTCTCTGCCGAGAGATTCAACTCTAAATTATTTCTCTCCATAGTTTACAATAAATTTACACACCACTTTCATTATTTTTACTCATATTTTTACTCCAAGCTCAGAGTTATTGATTAGTTTCAATAAAATAACATCGATTTAATTTGTAAAGAGATATCTCATTAATACTCGGATGGGGTAGGGTACCTCCTAAAATCAAGTGAAGGCTTGTGCCAGGAAAATGAAACTAATGCCTATCGTATACCACCAACCACTGTCCTTTTTTTTTATTATTTTAGTCCTTTTTTTTTATTTTTTTTTTTCTTCATCTTAGCCAATTTTTCTTCGGGTTTTTTTTAACTCTACAGTACCATCTTTTCTTTTTCTAATACTCTTTTTACCTCCACTTCCAGAGAATCCTATAAGTCTTGCCGAGAGAGTCTATTACCGAAGGATCACTCCCTGTAATTTCAAAACTCACCGAGACGAGACTTTATCCTCTACTGTCGGTAGTTTCTGCGCGTGCTTCTGTGCGCACTCTTTCTCAACAACTGCGTTCTTGTTATATTCAACAGCTTTTTTAACTTTTTTATTCACTTTCATAACTAAAGCCTTAAAAAGCTTCAGTCTTTTTCTTACTTGTTTAACTTTTCTTTAATTTTACTATTCTAAATTATGTATATATCTATATATATACATATATATAGATACTTGTACATGTACAAGTGAATTAATAACTTTAATTTTTCATTACTATTTAACAACTTGATAAATAAAAGTTTACTTTCTGAGAATAATTAAAATTTATACACCGAGTTTAATGTTTTATGTTTTATCGGGAATATTGTTAGTAAAATAAAATGGACGTGATAGGAGTTAAGTAATCTTTTTGGTTATTTATCTTTGCGTGATTACCCTTATATATGTTATGTACCTACCTATATATTTTATATGTGTTGTAGAGGTGGTAAACCACGCGCCTTACCGGGTAACGGGGTGGCAGGTAGCAGGTGGTAGGTGGTAGCTACTCAGTTTAGGAAACTACTAGTCTTTATGGCGAGAACTCTGCGTGTATCGTAAATATAAACAACTAGTGCCAGTAGTTTAACTCTTAACGTACTTTTAACACGAAAGGGCTTGTGAATGCTCAACGCTATACCGTATACAATATGTATACATCACCTACGACTAGTTTTCTAAGTCTTAATTTCTTTAATAAAAATCTAAACTCTCTACCAACAGTTGAATTATTTTATTTTATTAAAATTTTCAATTTTTTAAATTAAAATTATTTCATATTTTAATTATTTTAATATCTTTATGATTTATTAATTGAAGTTGATATTATTGATATGCATTGGAATGATTGATAAAAATTAATCCTCTTAAAATATAAAAATAATATTGGTAAAAATAAAATTAAAAAATACGTATGTATGATAAAAAAAAAAAAAAGTACATATTACCCGCCTATATAAAGACTAAAAGTAATTAATAATAAATTGACGGGTTTTATAATGTATATTTTATCTGGTAGAATTTCATCAAATGGAGCCGTGTATAGATAACAAAAGGATTAAAAAGTTGAAAAAGTATTAAACGAATAAAAATAAAAAAAATGTAAATTAAAAATAGGGAAAAGAAAATGATTACACGGGGATTCGAGGCAAAGTAAAGCACCAGTAGCACTGAAAGAGAATAGAAAAGGGGTGCGAGGAAACAAAGAAGCGGGTTGGGTATCACTTTGCGGCGAAAAATGGATAAAAAAGTGGCTCGGGTAGGTCGGTACGTCGCCCAACTATCGGGCTTGATTTACGGTCCCCGTTCACTCGCCGGATTATCCAACATTGCGAAAGTAACACGATATACGCAGTGGGTGTTCTTTCATACTCGTTTCTCGGGCCTGTCCTGTTCTGAGATATGTACACATACTAAAAAATAACCTTTGTTTTCGTCCTGACGTACCTAATCCATCTACTCCATCTAATACCCTTTACCGCACGGAAAACAAACGTATTTGCTAAATTTTAAATCAACAAGATTGCTCCATTATTTTTTTGCTACTGAATTTACAACTGCTATTTACCACAATTATTCCTATCAACGTAATGAAACTCGTAAATAATCGCCTGTCATCATTCGCACCGTCACAACTATATGTGTGTAAAGGTATCTCTATTGAGTGAATCATAAACTTTAATGCTCGCGATCTATTAAATTGTATTATAACTCGTTCGATTGTGTTTAAGTGCTAAAAAATGAATCTACAGACCTGTAATATAGATGTATGTAACTGATGAAACGACAGCCCATCCCACTGAATCTACTCTACCCTCCTATCATTTTTTCTCCCTCTTGATATTTTTATTTTTATATTTTTTTTTTTTTATCTCTAGCTGTTTTACATTCATTTTAACAGCAAATCATCTGCCATGAGTAGATTATTAGATAAGTCATTTTTGCTACTATTATTATTGTTATTATTATAGTGAGTATATTATATTATATTTTATGGATTTATTGTTGAAATATGATTGACTTTTAAATTAGATATAGCATATGTACGTAAGCATATAGTAAAATTTTACGTATTCAAGATCTTGTGCGTCTACTTCATCACCAACTTTCATAAGAGTATTTGAAATGTACTATATATCTTCATTTCTCATCTTATTTGCTCCTGAGAGAAATCACTACGTGCTTATTCGAGCGTTCATTGTTTGCGAGAAAATCAACTTCTTTGCCCGAATAGTATTAACTTTTCGATTTTTTTTTTTTTTTTTATTTCTTAATGTTTGTCTTAAATTTATATTCCCAAGATAGTTTTACCAAAATTATTTGCTTCTAAAATGTTTTATCCCAGTCAACAAACCGCTAATTTACTTGCTTTAGCTTATTAAATTTATATGTACAAATACATTTAATCCACTTGATTATTAATAACTATTGAGATGTTTTTGTTGGTGGTTTTCTTTGGGTAACTTTTTAAGTACACTCGCATTGGTGGTGTACCAAAAAGAGTAACAGATAAAAATAATAAAAGAAAAAAAAAATGTAATAGACGCTCAATTCTCCGATTTAAAGAGTTTCGAGAACATACACAGATATAGTATACAGATGTATAGAGGATAGTAGTAGCAAGAGCGTGGGCCAAACGAAACCGGAGATTCGTCGATGCGAAACGAATGATTCGAGTGGGTCCATTGGACTACTATACTAGTTCCACAATGTTGCGTTGGTGAATTGACTTGTCTTTTTTAACATTACTTTTTTTTTCTCGTTCTCCGACTATCACGAAGTATCCACTTTACGGAACAATGGATTGACTCAATAGGCACGTGTCGATAGCAGGGGGAAATCATGAATGTTTTTGACATCCATAATGACAATAGAGAAGCTCATCATTTTGCTTAACTTATATATAAATACCAACTCCTTTTGCTGTATTTTATTCATTTTTATTTTCTTTCTATAATACGTCTATTACTAAAATATTAAACGGTAATGATTTAATTCATTTTCGAGGTCTTAGGTGGTTAAATCTGCCCCAGCGGTTGAATATTCATGGTATAATAATAATTTATATTAACCGAGTAAAGAGTTTAAATACGTTTGTAATATGCATATAATCACTTACTACATTAATTATAATAATATGATCCTACTATCCTCTTGAGATTTTAAATAATTAAGATGTTGAATTTGAATACGCAGACCTATTCTCAGATTATTTCACATTTTAGAATAATTGTTCCAATTAAATTAATCGACACTAGTTTATTTTTAATTCAATAAATAAAAAATTATTTCAGCTAATATTTAACAGATGTCACAACTTCATTTTATACAACAAGTCCATACGATGTACATAATTAATTGTATACATTAATAATGAGTGCTAAATTGGCATTTATTAATTATAACTGTTATTATCAATACCCAAGTACATTAACAATTTATGAATTAAAAGTTCATCACAATCGACTTATTAAATTATTTAATTAATTAAACGCTCTCCAGCTTATATATGAAAATTTATTTTTGTAAATGCTATTATAGTTTTATAAAATTTTATTAAAAGTTTTTAGCGACTAAAAAAAAGGTATCATTTAAATAAATGAATAAATATTTAGTTTATTGAGTTTTTGACTGTTGAGTATTGCGTAAACATGTCATCAAGGTCATTGTTGACAGTAAAACTTTGCTGGAGAAATTACAGTGAGAATTTTATACAAATAAATGCGCAGATAAATATATATATAGATATATATCATCGATCGGGTGTATTTCGCAGTGATATTTCGATCTGTCGGAAATAATAACCTCGTTGGCTTTTAGCCAAATAGAGGCGAGGGTTTCACCATTCAACTGATGGATTTGTTTGTGCGATGGTTCTACGTGGGAGATTATCCGCACCCGAATAATATTCGGTCTCCCTTTCTCTTTGTCTCTTGTCACCCTACGGTATATCTAGTATCTGGTAAACTGCATGTGATACTCCTATAACGCACGTCCTTTACTAATTTCTCTCAGTCATTATTTTATCTCATCTCTTGTCTCTCATAAACTGGAATGCCACTGACAAGTGTCAAGGATCACAGTACAAGTCACGGTAGTACAGCAAGACAGTGACATATCCACTATGGATTTTCATTCATCACATTACACCCACTCTATTACAACTATCATTATTATTATTATCAACATCATTGCAATGATTACAATTATGATATGGTATATCTATCTAAAAATTATACTTTTATCATTCTACCTATCTTACATAATCTTGATTGTGATTGTTGTTATTATTATTATTATTATTATTATTATTATTATTATTGTTATTATTATTATTATCCTTGTCTTACCTCATGCTCTATCTCTTCTCTATCTCTATTGATCGGCGCTGACGTCGACGCCATGACCACGAGTGCAAGGAATCGCTTCAGCGATTTGTCACGGGAAAGCTTTTTCTCTCAGCCAACTTGCACGTCGATTATGCGGGCACCGGATGTATATCTATATATCTGTGTGTAAGGGGTTAGGGGAATAGGAGCTTCCACGATATTTCCACTTACTTTTATCTTTCTCTCTTCTTCCTATTATTTTTTTATTTTTGTATATAAATATATCTGTTGGTATATCGAAAGGTAGCTGTAGGATATACGTACAGCAATAATATTATAAAGCGAATAGGGTGGTAGCTTTGCGAGGAAAACGAGTCCAAAGGTATTATCGATTAAAAGTTTATAGATAGGAAAATCTCAATCCTAGCAGCACTCTGATACCCTCCTTACAAAAATAATCTTTCATAGGTTTTATTTTTTATATATCGACACACTAAACTTTCCCCTGTTACTTTTACTGGTGTTCTATAGCATATAGAACACCGTGGCATGTGTGTCACTGTTATTTCTTATTTCTTATCTTTTATCTTTGTCTAAAAGTTTTTTTTTGTTGATTTTCTGGCTCTCGGAGGCTGAGCTCTGACACTCTCGCGCCTTATTCCCCGTAACTTTTATTTTTCTGACTGGTTATATTTGGGTCTCTTCGCTCGCAGCTCACAGCTCGAGTCAACTCTCCTATGATTTATTACATTCCGACAAAGAATTATACGCGAGACAGTAAAGAATTGTTTGAATAATGTTTTTCACGCAGTACATGCTACCACACGCAGCCTGCTTATTATTTATTTTATATTTTCCAACCATTTTCTCAACCGTTTTGTCCTATATTCTACTTACTATACATATTTTATCCTCTCGGAAAGAGAGCATGTATATCGTAAAAACCGAGAAAACCTCCAAGAGTATTATTATTATTATTATTGTTAAACCTAAAAGCTTTAATATTATTTAGATAATTATTTTTAATAATTTACGACGACGTTTTATTCAACAGTTGAAATTTTATGGAAATGGAAAATGATTAAAAAAAAATTTATAAAAATAAAAAGGAAATTTTTTTCCTTATTTTCGGCTTTAATCGTTTTTTATTTTTTATTATTTTTTTTTTTTTTTTAATTTAAATAAACAAGTGAATATTATTCATCGGGGAGCCGGTTGTTTAATTTATTTTTTCCTTAAACCGAGGTGCTTTATCAAAGATAAATTGCCTCTGAGTTGAATGATAACATCGTCTCTCCTACTTCTACAACTCGTAGCGTCCCTTACTCCCCGTCACTACCGTCACTACCAGCTCTCTCACGGCATCACGTCAATTTAATTAACTTTCTCGATAATAACTTTTAAAATAAAAATTTTAAATTACTTTATACAAACGATATTATATATAATTTCCGTAGCGCGGTACCAAAACCTTAAATTGTCTTATTTGCATTTAGTTGTTGTTTATAATTGTATAACCGCTATCCTGGGAGAAGACCCATTCTAGAACCTGTGACAGTGACAATGATAGAGACAGAGACAAATTCACAATATATTCGTATTCACATATACTATCATTTAATTGTATTATTCAAATGTTAATAATAATAATAATGATAATAATAATGATAATAATAATATATGGATTTTACAGTAAGAGCTGTTGACTATTGTGGCGTTTAGAATCTACCCTTGATCTCCTTTCCGCACTGAGAAACTCTTTAGCATGTAACCGCGTTATTAATGCTCGTACCATTTTATCTATGCAACTCACGAGCTCATAAGATAATGAAATTAAAATGTTGGTTAATGATACGATAGGTGATGGTACGTGCGGTATTTAAGCATAGTATAGATAGTACATAGAGGATATAGGACATCGTGAGTACATACTGAGTATAGTAACTGAGTAACTGGGGAAAATGTTTAGGAGTTTCGTTGGTAGATACTGCTTTCCTTCCTCCAGTGGCTTATAATTAATATATTGTTATTGTTACTATTATTATTATTATTATTATTCTATTATACTTATATATATTTAATCGGTAAAGTTTTTCCTTTCAATCTAACCCGCTGGTATAAGATTGTAATAAATAATTGTTGAGTTTTAATGAAAAATTTTACGAAAGGGAAGAAGAACAAGTTAAAAAAACGTTAATGAGAATAGTTGTTGTGGATGTATATAATGGTTAATGGTATAAAATGTTGAGAAAAGTGTTTTACACAGCAAGTTTAGTAATCGGGAAAATTGCACTACAGTCTACGAGAGCATAGAACTATTATCCTGGGAATGGAAACCGTTTATCAATGGTCGAGTTAGCGAACTATAATTGTGCAGTTGCGTACCGAACATTCAGAATAATAATTTTAGCTGTTTCATGATTTCCTGATATTATTATTGTTATCATTATTATTATTTTAGATTAAACAGTAATAATTTTTTTTTTTTTTTTTTTTTTTTTTAATTACGCTGTATTTATGGGGACAATTTATTACAGAATTACGGCGTACAATACTGTATACCACAATGTTGATGATTGTATTAAATTTGAATATTAAATTAGAGTTGTGAAAGACTCTTGTTATACCACAATTTTTTTTTTTTTTTTTTTTTTTCTGTACCCAACATTTAATATCGTTTTATCAACGTTACTCTTGACAGTAATTAAACGCTGACCTTTTTCCTGAAATTAGATTGGATTGATTAATTGTGGCTTTAATTAGAAAGGTAGAAAAAGTTTTTGAGATTTTATAATCCTAAAGACTTTTAACTGGAGAAGTATTGATTTGTTGTTTTTAATAAATATATATTTTCATTTAAAAAGATTAATTTATTATTTAGTGAATACAAATCTTTCAACGTTGATTAGTTTTACTAATTGAAAAGTAATTATTGGAAATAAGTTAGCGAATAAATGGGACAATCATAAATAATTATTCCCGAGGCAAAATTAAAGTTTTATCGTAAAAGACAAATTGAAATTACAGCGATGGTAAATAATTGAAATATTAATTACGATAAATGATAAATGTTAATTTTTGCTATACGAGATGACAGATCGATAATATCAGGACATATTAACAAACTGGAAGCATAAGTTTAGGAGACCGGTATGGGGATGTGAATGTCAAGTGAAACAAGTTATGGTTGTAATTGACTGAAATTGGATGGTACTTGACTCGAAAATCGACTGCACGTTTTCAGTGCCAGGGGGATAACAGTTAAGCACTAGTCGAATTAGACAAATCGAGTTAGACTATTAACTTTGGTGGGTTCTGCGGCGTAACAGGTTAGAGACTGGCGGTGGCTACCAGACTTAGAGAACCAAACTTTGGCTACTTGTTCCTATACTCTTCATTTCAGTACCTTCCCTACCTGGTTTATTTTCCTCCCTTTACTAAACTCCTTCTTCTGATTATTCCGTTTCGACTGATCGTTCCGGCTTTTCAATCAACTTTTCACTCTACATTCACCCACAGAATACATACAATGCATACATTTTCATCTATATCATACAACATGCGGTTAGTACCTAGATGAACGTTAATATACGCTTCAGTAAATACTTCAGTAAAAACTTCCATTGCTTTTAAACTATTTTAACCCCTTAATTAATATAATTAGGAAATTGGTATACGCTATTACAATTTTCAACTAAATTATTCACCGCAACAGTTTACATGTAAACAGGGAACATTTACAGAGATCGCAATTATTTTCATCGCTTGATTTAATAAAGTAATCGATAATAATTATCATTAAATTCATTTGACTCTGTATACACTTGTTAACTTGTCGAGAAAGTTTATACCTAGATTTTCCTTTAATTATTCCATTTAATCCATCAGTTTCACACTGGTTAATTTGTAGTATTATTTTTGAGACCAGTATCTGTCTTGTAATCATCAATTCTAGTGTATATTCTAATATATAGCAATACAATTTTGAAAATTGGATAGATAATTTTTAATGATGAATGACAAATGTTAATAAATTAATTATTACCAAGTTCTAAATCTCAAAAATCGACATTTGCCTAGAATTTAATTATTATATTGAACTATGTTAAAATCAATCTTTTATCAAGGTCATTAAGTAATTTATTATTCAATAGGAATAAATTTATAATTCATCATGACAATTTATATCTCGAGCAACCGAAAATTAACGATGAAGAGTTGTAAACCACTGAAAATATATAAATTAATTTTTTCACTCGATATCTCTCTCTCCATTAATCTCATAAAATTATATATAAATTATTGCAGCAAGTAGGTTACAATGAATTCGAACTTAATTGGATTTTTATTAAATTTTTAGTTTTATCTGATCGGTTCATAATATTTGTATAACGGTAGTTTTTATATAGGTAAAATATATTTATAAGAGTTATCGTTTTCCGATCATGTCGGGCTAAGCGTACTGGAGCATCAATCTTTTTTCTGTACAGCAAACTGTATGGCCTACGGGAATATTTACTTTGCACGAATCTACTATTCACTATTCACTATTCGAATTTAATCGAAATAAATATAAACTCTAAAGCATACCGATAACTGAACGATGAATTTTTTTTTTTACTCCACATTTATAATAATTCCATATAAATACAATACAATATTTATGTGATTATCCGTTGAACAGTGTGCGTCTTTATTTTTCAATAATATTTCAATATAATGAGCTTTTAACTGCTCAGTGGAAAAATAATATCTCTTCATGTTCACTCGATCAAAATAATAATAATAACAACAATAACAAAATATCTCTATAGGTAATAATATATCGGTACTTGTATCTCTCACGTACTCGAATTTCTTTTCGTTCAATACGATACATATAGATATATACTTGTTTATTATTGTTGTATTTTGTATAGAAAAAGTAATATTGCTGGTAGAAAATGGTCGCATTTTATATTGATGTAAAGCCGAGCACATCAATGTTATCCCCATAAATATATATATAATATATAATATATAATAAATATAAAAACAATTGCCATAAATATATGAAGCCATGATTAAATTACAGTATCCATCATTATCTTATATTACTCAATATTCAATATAAAATATTCTCTTGACATGACCTTTTACTTCATTTGATGCGCAATTAACTATAAAATCGATGATATTTTCATTTTAAAACCAAGTAAGTTCCGAATTTATTTAAAATAGGTTATTAACTGTAACTTGTATCGTTTTCTGATACTATATTGCCTGATCCATGTTTTTGTTAATTATTTATCATATGATTTGTGATCCTTTCACTGAATAAGTTATTCATATAATGTGTTGAATGTATGATGAATTTTCATGAGATATCATTTATAATTCATACAAGTTATTGGAAAGGTAATAAATGTTTGAATTGTCATTAAAAGCAAAATGATATATTTTTGGAGGAATAGAATATCAACATCCAATAACACGGTGGTTGAAATAAATCATTCAGAAAATAAAGTGGTAATTTAGAGTAGTAGTGAGTTAAAGCACAAATAAGGAAGTAGACTACTTGTGGTGTGGTATAATACCAGCCCGAGGGATTAAAAAAGGTTTTAGCTTTCCATACTCGCACACCAAATTGGGCGGAGGTGAAACGAGGCAGTAGCAGGAGAAGGGGAAGGGGGTGGTGGAGGTGGATGTTATGTATGTCTGGCAAAGAAGCTGGGTGTCTGTTCGTGACATGCTGGTAAGACTTACGGTCCAGCAGCCAGGAACTACTAAGGTATGTCTAATTTAAATTGCATTTATGTGCAAACGCGTACTTCACCATTCTCCACCAAGCTACCTTTTCATCACATACTTATATACGCATTAATGTAGAGTTGTAAAAATAGACTGTAGCTTATTTTTTTTAGTTTTATGATCATTGTAGAGATTTCACTTTTGGAACCAAGGGTTTAGGGTATCGTAAATTATAAGATTTAAGTAAGTACGTCGAACATGCTGTTTGCAGATGTTTTGACAGATAGGTAAGATTGTTGTAAGTAAAATTGTGAGAGTGAATTTTAAAAGTATTTTGGAAATGCGTGGGAACTTTAAGTTGAAGTTAGTTTTGCGCAGTGTAAAAGTATGACTGAGTGGGATGAGAGGCCCAAGTAGTAGGTAGAGTAATTAAGAAAAAGGACTTGAGAAGATAGTCCTGAAGAAATATTCATTGTAGACAGACCTCTGTATTCTTTCCTAATAAACACAACACTTAAATTACCTGACCTGTGATATCCTTTTTAGATATTAACAACATCAATATCCTATCCAGTATTTCTGATACTACATTAATATTAATTCTTTACACAGATGAAAAATTTTAATTATCATTATGATTATTATTATTACTATTATTGTCATCAATATGCTTATGAATTTCATTAGACATAAATTAATTTAACAGAAAGTTCTTAGTAATTATTATTTTTTTTTTTGTTAAATAATAATTATAATAGAGTCATTTTTCACTTGTTTGAATTAATATATGCTCTTTAATTAAAATATTATACGTGTTGTATATTTATATTATATAAATGATAGGTAACGTAGCCACTGTAAATTTAACGTATATCCTCATAAAAATTCTGAAACTCTCAATTTCACTTTATCATTAAAGTTTTAATCTTTCGGGAACTCTCTGATTTTACTTAGCAATGCACAAACTACATCAGTGTACACAACTCTCATTAGATTATATGTATAGAAATATTATCAAGTCAATACACATGTAAGGATCATTATAAATTATATTACATTTGATATTTTTTAAAAAAACCATCACCAGATTCATATTTACATTTTACTTGGTTTAAAAATAATTCTTTTCCTTCAAGTTAATTTTTTTTTTATCATAAAAAAATAAATATTAAATGAATGTGTGTTTATAAACAATTTAAAACTTAAATCACCGTTAAATCCAGCAGCAAAACAAAAATATATAGGTATATATCGATCGGTAAAAAAAAGTTAATAGCAGCCTGAGGCGTTTTAAGATAATAATCTTCCTCTTATAGTGTGTACTTTATAAAGAGATATTGGTTATTCAAAACAAATGACTATTCATCGTTTTTTAAAGTAAATGTATCACTTCTTTTGTATGAAACTCTGATAAGACTACTTATTCAGATACTTAATAGTTTGATCGACAAGCCGGATACATTTTTCTTTATAAGAAATTTATACAGATATATAAAATGCACATTAATCAGTTTTTTATCCGTTATCATCTTGGGGACGAAAAAAAAAAAAAATGAAAGAAAAGCATGTATTATGTCATTTTTATCTTTTTTAATATTTGTCCCACATGCGTAGAACCTCTCTCTGGTCTCTAGAATGATCAAGCATCACCGGGCGTTTCTTTACCGACAAAATGTAATATAAAAAGATTATTTCATCTGTCCCTGGTGTGTCTCTCACTAATTTCTTCCAGCGTCTCCTATCCGACTATTTGTCCGACTATTTTTGACATTGCAAAATTAAACCATTTATTATTTACTTTTATATTATTATTATTATATAGTGTTATTAAAAATCAATAATAATAGAATATTATCATAAAATAAATTAACTTTTTTAATTTTATCATCGCTCAATTCCTTCAGTAGATGCATTCTATTATAAACTTTAATTCAAGGAAACTTTAAAAGCAACATGAAAAGTTAATTTCAAAAGTTTTGTTGTTACACAACAATAAAATTTAACTTTAAATTCTTGTTTATAACGTCTTTTGTTACTATTTTTTAAAAAACATTTTATTCTATAATTAATATAATATCTTATTATTATTCGAAATAATTATAATCATACAAAAGAAACTTGATAAGTTGTTGATTTTTCTTCTGAAAAGTCTTCTTCTATCATTATATTGTCTTAAAAAAAAAAAAAAAAAAAAAAAAAACAATAATTATGAACAATTATTATTTCATTAAACAAAAATTTATACATCGATAAATGGATGAATTATTTAAAATCTTGCACATGTACTGCGACAATGAATAATAAAAATGTTAAATAAAAGAATAAAAAATAGTAGAGAGTTTGAATAAGGCCGGATGTTTGTTTTGAAAGGGTGAGTTACCAAGTCTCTGGAGAACTGGAGAGCTACTGGTACCCAGTACACGGTACATAGTGCATGCTACATGTCAGTAGTGTACCGAGTTCTGTATCGAGAATTTCACCAGCACAACACAGTAAACCGGAAGCAGGTAACAATCACGTTACCGGTAGAAATATGACCAGTCAACTCTCTTTCATTTATGTGTACACACTTACTACTAGATTTAGTATACTTAGGAGACTTGCTAGCAATGCTTGCTAGATACATCCACCTCTGCTCTGAAAATAAATATATTGTGGAAAAATATAGAATCGTGTGGACTCTCGAGTATAAAGAAACAAGGTACACAGACGAGTAGATCCTGAATTTTCCTTTCTTCAGTTATCCTTTCTTTAGTATGACAGTATCAACTTGTACTTTTGAATTGTGTCAGCATACTACCAAGTACGTACATCTACTAGTATTAAAAAAAAAAAAAAAAAAAAACAATGTACGTAATTCCTTTGTGACATAGCATTATGATTTTATGCTCGTGAATAATCCCCGTCTTGATATTTTATGTAGCTTTACTCCAGTTAGCATTTTTCTCTAAAATGTCAATCGGTTTTCCGATAGTTTTGTAAAACCGATTACAACCTGTTAATATATTACAAACGTACGGTTTATTAAATAATGATGAAAATTAAAGCGTCGATGACAGTCATTTTAAAAAGATTATTAAATAATACCTTTGGGAATTGATCACCAGTTTCACCAGCAGTTTGATCAGTTATCGATATGGATTAAAAGGACGACCTTTAATCGTTATTCCCTTGAGAGTAGTGGGAGCTGTTAAAGTTAATCGTGTATGTCTGTCAACAGTATTACGTTATATTTGATCGGAACGGTCGCTGCTGTTGTAGCGGTAATAGCGGTGAGGGTGACGGTCGTTCATTTTATGAGCTGATGATACCATTTTACAAATGCATATCATAACAATTGTTTGATAAATTTATATGTCTGGTATCTATGTGCGCATAGAGTTCATTTTATGGGTATCAGGGGTTGTTTTATATTTTTCATCTTTGTTTATTTTCGGTGGTACGTGACTAGATTACTTGCACGGCGTGGGGTAGTGTCAAACCCCTTTTATATAACAAATATAGCGCTGCAACCAGTGCAACATATTTCGAATGCTGTTTACGGAATTTTTTAATATTACAAAAATAAACAAAGGTGAAATCGATGGTGTATATAATAGTCTCACTTTTTGTTGGTATCAATAGAGAGTGTAGCGGTTGAAACTTGGATGACTATTAGAGGAGAGCTATAATAAAGCGGAAGGTTTAAAAACAAAAGGCGCGATTGCTTGCAAACCGATCGATGAATCCGTCATTTCCGACACACACTACACCACAACTACGACGGAGAGCGAACTAGAAACGCCCCCTGGCTTTTAAATTTATGCTTCAGTCGTCGATATTTTTAGTTTTTTTTTTTTTTTTTTTTTTTTTTTTAAACAGAGATATATAGAGATTACATCAGTTGAGACGGGTGATGTCTACTATACCCCCGTGGTGGTTTCACGCAAAAGAGAAAGAGAATCTGAATTTCACAGCCGCGAGAAATTTATGTGTGAAATACCTCTACGCAAAATGCTAACGCGGACTTCTCTACATTGTATAGAAATATAGAGATATAGAGATATAGAGATGTAGAGGTGATAGGTATAGAGATGGTTTGTTCGGGTATTCTCCATCTCGGCTCTCGTATAATATAGTATAAAGGCATAAACGGGTGTATGCTCGGCTCGGTGCACGCCATTACAGTGTCCCAGGGGCGAAAACTTTACGAAAAATGCCTGAATTTATGTCCGTTTTCCCGGAAACTTAGATTCTTCACTCATATCCATACACATTCACTGAAACTCTTGACCCGTTAAGAGTTTTCAAATTATTTATCACTACCTATTGTCCAAGGAGACTATTTATCATTGTATTATCTGTTGTCGATTTTAGTTGCATGGCCAAACCAGATAACCCTTTTAATTCATTAACAAAACTTTTATCCATTATCATTTATTTTTTTCCAATAATAATTATTATGTTAAAACTTTATTTTCCACTAAAGTATGATTCATAGTCTAAACAATAAATAACGAAATAATGTTGCATTTATAATGGTTAAAAAATTTATATAAAAAGTAGTATGGATACTTGTTAGTAGAAATAATGAATTTAATTTAATAATTGATGAAAAAAAAAAGAAATGAATAGCTCTTGTTAACTTTAAAAGTTAATATCGTTAAATTAATTTGTGAGAAGAATTATTGTAGAACCTTTATTGATTTTCGGAGCACGGAGGCACGGAATAGGAAGCAACTCCTATCCTCTCGCTTTGCTTTCAGCGCTGAACATCATAACCGCATCCATAATTTACAAGACTCTCCAGTTGGTAAAATTATTCACCAAATGATAAAATAATTCTTGCAACGGCTGGTGGATCAGTTTTACCTTACCGTATCTTCTATACATACATTTTTATCTTAATTAAATAAAAAATAAATATTATTTTAATTATACAAAAAAATTTATTTAATAATGAAAACACGTTTAATGAGCTTTCCGATTATATTTAATTAAACGAAAAGGTAACTGTAAATAGTTTAACGCTCTAACAGTATCAAAGTGAATTGATTAAATTTACAGAGAACTGATTAATAAAAATAAGAAATTATCAAGCAAACGTAAAAAAGTTTTATGATGCGCTTATGTAAATTTACAAAGTTAATTTATACATGCATAAACATTATTAATGACGTGGGTTAAGATTGATAATCACTTTTGTATATAGAGCAGAGAGTAGAGATAGTGAATGAGAGTGAATGTTCTATATCTGATAATGATTGGATGTCATGTTCACACAGAGAGAATAGCTAAAGTACCTTTGACCACAGGAAACTAATGTCTCTCTAGCGCTGATGAGAAAATCAACTGCCGTTTCACAATTACATCATCTTGTGCTGTGCTATAAAATATGACAGCCCACCCCTTGGGTAAGCTCGGATGATGAAAGCATAATCGAATGTCCAAAACTTTCTCAGTAACTACCTCTCAGTAATTACCTCCGATAAATATATATTTTTTTTATACTATATTATTCCAGGTGATGTTAAAGTTAAAATATTAAATAATATATCTAAATTTATGTTATTTGTATACGTCATTTGTGTGTGTGTGTGTGCTTGACTGTTTGAGATAACTAGACAAGTGCAGACATACATAAAAAGTAAGTGGAAAGTGGGAAGTACACAAAGTCGTTGGCACGTTCGCTCTTTTAGACACCCAGCCAGAAAGTCTCTCCAATGTTTCTTTTACCCTTCTTAGCCCCTACGGAATCGTCTAATATGATCAGAGAGACAACTAGGGTCGCATAAGAATAAAAAAATGATAAAAATGAGAAACAAAATAAGAACATGTCATGGGAAATGCTTCATGAAAACGAGACGAGAAACGAGCGATACAAATATATATACACACCAGGACACACCACACCTTTTCTGGCTTAATCGACAAACACACCGCTTTATTTTTATTTTTTATTTATTTAATACGTGACTCAACTACTTATACCAGCCCTTAGATCCACTGCAGTAACAATTAGTTTTATGTAGTAATTTAAAAAGAAAATTTTTTTTTTTTGAGTTCTTAAATCATCATAAATAATCCATTAAATTTATAATTAATTAACTGCTACAAATTTCGATATTTGTTGAATTATTCATTCTCCGGAAAAATATATATATATATATATATATATATATATATATATATATATATATATATATATATATATATATATATCTACGATTCGATATTAATGTACTCATTATTTAAATTATTAAATTTGACCCAGTTGAAGTAATTAATTTCAATGAAGTGAACACAGATGTCAAGTTTCAAATGATATTCACAGCTGTAATTAATAATTTATTCGTATTTTACAAATTTTTTAAGTATAGAATTATTAAATTTTCTTACTCTCAAGTTATAATGAAATATAAAAAGTCTTTACTTTTTAAAATGAATGTGTAATAACACGTTGGTGGAATTCAATTTCAAATGACTTTTTACAAATGTTAATTTCTTATCAAACTCGTTGGAAGATTACAAATTCGCGATGGGACAAAGTTTCAAAAGTTTAGTGTCGTTATTCTTTTGAGAAAACTGACTTGTAGTAGCTGAAGTAATAAATGAAATGAAGATAAAAAAAAAAAGTCATTTGGCATCCGAAATGGAAGTAAATTTCTTGAATTTTTTGAATTTTTGTGCAGTCAACTTTAAACTAGTTTAGTAGGTCAAATTAAACAGAATTTTATCTGTTTTAATTTGATACTCGGAGACTTAATTATAAGTAAATTATTTTACAATTTACAACTATGAAATTAAATAAAGCATGACTTATTTTAGTTGAATATTGTAATTGATGAAAACTTGAACTATATATTAGTTTAAAGGTTCTGGTATTCAAATAATGTTATTTAAGCAATACTATGTGAGAAGTAAAGAGAAATATTCGGATTTGGAATACAAGTAAAAGAGAATAGAATGAAAAGCATGAAACACGGAGCATGAAGCACAATGGCAATTCCTGTTGTAGCACCATGCACCAGAACTCATCAATTTTAGTCAACTCTCAACAATCCACGTCAAGCCTCACTTGAATTAAGCACAACCGCTGTTTTATATATATATATATATATATATATATATATATATATATATATATATATATATATATATATATATATGTATATATGTATATAGATTAGGGTGGGTCAAAAAAATCGAATAATTTATTTTTGACTTTATACTCTGAAAAATAGGTTCGTAAACACCTAAAAAGAATTCTCTCCAAGTATAAGCTCTTAATTATAACGGGAAGGTCCTCCGCTTTGCGGGTTTCTATTTTTTTCGAATAATCAGATAAAAAAATTTATATCTCGCTTCCAACTGCTTGGAAAAATATTCCGTGGCATAGATTTTGTGAGAAATTGAATGCTTTACAAAAAAGGTCTCTTATGACTTTTTCAAAACTCAACCGATTAAAAGATATTCATAGTTGAAGTTTGGCTATTTTAAGGAAAATATTCGTTTTTATTATGAATTTTATAAGTCGATGAAAAAAAATTATTTCGGATTGCGGAACTCATGATTTTGTAGGAAATTTACTGCTCTACAAAAATGGTCTCTTATGATTTTTTGATTAAGTGAAGCCGTTACGAGATATTCATCGTCAAACATTAACGAATATCAATATTTCCAGTTTTTGATCAATAATTCGATAAATTTTAATTTAAACTATGAGTTTCAGGAAAATTTACATAAATTTGAGTTTCGATCGATAAAGAAATGTTATAAACAATTTTTTTAATATTGTTTTCAGTCTTGAGCTTGTTTGATTGCATTAAAACAAGAAATTAGAGCATTTTTTTCGACATATAGCCAATGATTAGTTTAATTTGAAGTGAATGACATATTTCTTTGTCAAATTTAATATGAAAAGTATTGAATCAAGTGAGAAACAACCAGTATTTAACTTTTTTATAGATAAATTTTTTATTGAATTATCAATTGCAATATAATTGTCTATATTTTTAACATAACAGTACGCTATTACTATAAATAATTTCTTTTATTACAATTTGGGAATGTTTTTGATGTTCTTTGACAACTTGTAATAAGTACTGGAATTGTTCTTCATTTTTGTCAAGCATTGATTATATTCACTGACTAATGCAACAGCTCGCTCTGCTGAATCATTGACAACTTTTAGTTGTTGAAAGTATTCTTTATTTTCGAGATAACTCTCATTAGTAGGCCATAATTCAACATCGACATCAAGAAAGTCATACGGTAGATCGAAGATTTTGAAAAGATTTAATGACTTTTTAGACACAAAGTCACTCAGAGTTCTCTGCGCCAATGAATTCAAATCTTTTTAGCAATTACAAATCTTTTAGCTTTAGAATCTGTACCTTCACGAGTATTAACAGCTTCAACAATACGTTTTTTTACTTCTAATGGAACGCCATCGTCAAACAGTGATAAAATGGCAAGTTCATCGCTCAAATACCATAAGTGCGAAATCATTTTTTCACACGTAGCTGAAGAAATCAAAGGATTGATATGTTGTACTCCAATAAATTTTTCATAAACTGCAAGTCATGATAAGCAGCAGTTGTTGCAGAAGTTGATGAAAACCAAGCTTTTAAATACAATGTGACTATAAAAATACAGAAATGACGAAGACCATGCAATTCTTTCTGAGAGAGTTTGAATTCATCTCTGAATAGATACATTTTCAAACTATAAATGGCCTTAGCCATCCATCTAGCATGATGAACAGCACCAGGACGTTTGAAAGAAATCTTTTCTTGAGGCATTTCTCCAAGGAAAATCAATGATAATTCTAATAATTCTTTATCTAACTTATTATAACATTTCTTTATCGATCGAAACTCAAATTTATGTAAATTTTCCTGAAACTCATAGTTTAAATTAAAATTTATCGAATTATTGATCAAAAACTGGAAATATTGATATTCGTTAATGTTTGACGATGAATATCTCGTAACGGCTTCACTTAATCAAAAAATCATAAGAGACCATTTTTGTAGAGCAGTAAATTTCCTACAAAATCATGAGTTCCGCAATCCGAAATAATTTTTTTCATCGACTTATAAAATTCATAATAAAAACGAATATTTTCCTTAAAATAGCCAAACTTCAACTATGAATATCTTTTAATCGGTTGAGTTTTTGAAAAAGTCATAAGAGACCTTTTTTGTAAAGCATTCAATTTCTCACAAAATCTATGCCACGGAATATTTTTCCAAGCAGTTGGAAGCGAGATATAAATTTTTTTATCTGATTATTCGAAAAAAATAGAAACCCGCAAAGCGGAGGACCTTCCCGTTATAATTAAGAGCTTATACTTGGAGAGAATTCTTTTTAGGTGTCTACGAACCTATTTTTCAGAGTATAAAGTCAAAAATAAATTATTCGATTTTTTTGACCCACCCTAATATAGATATATATATATATTTCGTCAGATGGTTGGAATTTATTTGAATCGATATCTTTTTATAGTTTTTTCATCCGTGCACCCATTAAATAAATACGCTTTATGTTAAATCGTTAATTCAAATTACAATAAGATTAGATTTTTCCTGGGTGATTATTTTTTCTCTTTTGAATATGTTTTTAAAATTTGTTATTTCTCCTCTATGTAGCAATTAGAAAGAATAGAAACTGAAAAATTATAAAACATAAAATTTTTCGTTGTACTTTCTTCTGCAATTAAAATATTGTCGACTTATGTAAAATCACAAAATGTTACTAAGCATTTATGTATACTAAATATGAATTTTGATCCTTATCAGTTTCAGTGAAATTGAATTTAATCACATAAAAGCTCATTTACGATAATTAACATCTTTTGAAGTTACAGATGTGGATATTTTACTTTATTTAATTAATCTCGAGTGCATTGATTTTATAAAGTTAGATTAAATAATTTAACAGTCTTTTGAAGTCATAGTCAACGGGTTTTTTTTATGTTTAAAGCAGTCGAATTAATTTAACTCACTCCCATTTGTATATAAACTGATCCGATGATAGAGATAGTAAAGACAAATTTAATAGAAATAACAAAATTCGTTGTACAGAGTTAAATTATAGTGATTTTGAAAAAGTTGAATGGACTGTAGGTTTGTTAGTGCAGTACATAGATGGACTAGTTAAAAATTTATTTATACATTTAAAACTTTAGGCATTCATATTTTATTTCATGAAATTGCTTTCGCTGATACAGATTTAAACTTTTTAAGAGTTTATTATTATTATTTTTCATGTGAAAATCAAAGAAAATTTAGCTCAATGTGACAGGAAAAACCACTATCTTGATCCATTAACTTTACCATTTCAAACAAAACTTTTTACCGGGAAAACTTGTTGATGTGCAGCATCATATTCTCAGAGGATTTCTTTTCAGGAAAAGGAAAATTTCAATCAATCGAATTATTAAACTTTAACAAACTTTACAATTACTTTGAATCAATTCAACCTCACTCAATTGTTAATGTACCTGGTATTTATAATTTGACAAAGTTTTAACTCACTTATCTTTAAAGCGAAGATTCAAGGTACATAAGCTATAAATTAAGTGACGCTATTGTTTAAAATAAAACCATCTTACAAGATTTAATAAAGTTAAACAAATTTTTCCAACTGATGAGATTGAAGCTGTTAAGTTAAGAACGCTAAATACAGAAGCAAGAGTAGTTAAAAAAAGTTTTTAAAAAAATAAAACATAAATAGTATTCGTTATTCAAGAGAGTAGATGGAACGTCTTTCTCTTGTATTTTTTTCAGTTAGACAAATGTGCTTGCTTTTACGTCTAGCATTTAAATGGAACAACGTGATGGAGGAAAAAGACGTCTTTCCGTATGAAAACGTTGCATCGTATGTAAAGAAATACACAAATAAAAATAAAAATAAAAAAAAATAAAATATAAAATATAAATATACAAAGCATTTCATTCGCCAAGAAGCTCATAATAGTCAGCGAGCAACGGCCAGCTATAGAGTAAGGGTTAAACGCTGAAATATCTATATGTGTATGTACTTATATACGTATATGCTAAAATATTTTTTGTACAAAGCATTGCAGTTGGGGTATAAGTGTATGTAAGTCTCCATGCTTTTATATAGATGTATGTATGGCATTATATTGAGGAAATGGATTTTTCTTGTTACTCTTTGATAAAAGTATAGCCTCTTTGCATCTTTCTGTGATAACTTTGTTCTTTTTCATTTTTCATTTTTATAAAATCGAATCGTCATTTAATGTATGCATGATCAAAATCAAAATATAGCTAAAGGCAAAATTTAATTAATAAAATAACTGTGTTTAATCAAGTTATAGTATTAAATTTTATCGTAATTACGGACTCAATTATAAATTTTTTAATATCCTTGTATTGTTATTGCGGCTTGGCACATTTTCATTGTTTTCATTAACCAAATCTCATTCAGTATTTTATCAATTGTGAGGTTAATATTGATGAAATTTACTTTTTGAAATAATTTGTTTAAAATTAACGAATTATTAAAAAAAAAATCAAAGAATTAAAAAATATAAAATAGTGGAGGCATCTTTAGAGAGTTTTGTTGATGGTGTATATGTATGGGTTCTTATCTAAAATTCTTGGGGATTGACCTCTCGACAAGCATTTACGGGACAAACCCACACGTTCAATCGTTTATCTTGAAAGGTTTAATGGATTGCGACGTGCCAGAGGCGAGAGGCGGGTTTTAGCACACGCGAATCTACGTTATATATTTATATATATATATATATATATATATATATATATATATATATATATATATATATATATATATATATATATATATATATATATATATATACATGTGTGAATATATGTGAGGGTGTACCGACTCACACAAAGGAAAACCGAACAGAGAGTTAGCTGTGGGTATAGTGTGGGAGGGCGAGGTTAAAGGGAGGACTCATTTGATGCCGGAAGGGTACCAAGAGCTGGAAAGAGATAGAAAGAGGTACAACAGACTCAATTCAAATGGTATCACCAAGACATATCCTTTTAACATTTTTCTCATTAAATCGATTCCGACTTTGTTATTTCATCACCAAAGCGAGTGAATAAAAAAGTTTAATAAAATAATAAAAAAGGCTATCCCACAAGGTATACCTTATATAGTTATATAGTTATATATAGGTATTCCATATCCTTTTCCCATTTCTTACTTTCTTACTCTGTAAGCTTTCACATAATTTATGTAATTCAGTCACGCTGAGCTATCATCCACCTACCTACTATTTTATTACATTTTTTTCCCATTTAAATTTATTTTTACTCAAACATTATATCTTCCAACCGATAATTGATAATACATTAATGCTTGTTCCTTTCTCTTACCTTATTCACCCTTATACCCGTTCCAATCCGTCGATGTACTTATTATTCTATCTATTTTATTTTATTTTTAATTTTTATTAAATATTTAAATGAACAACGAAATTTTTTAATTTATCAAATATAATTGGTACATGTAGGGAAAATAAATATCAACTCTGCTATAATTTAATTAAAAATATAATTGTATAATTTCGTTGGAAAAAAATTACCACGAAGAATAAATTTTTTTTTTTTTTTTCGGTTTATTGTACCTCTAGCGTGAAATCTGAGTTTATTATTTATGTAGTAGAGAAGTATGTGAAAATTCAGAGGGAAATTGATCACATAAATCCTATCAACGGCATTAAATATTTACTACATCTAAAATAAAAGTTTTTTTTTTATAAATCCAAGAGTTATTAAATAGTCATATGTATAAAATTTTAAAGATGGCGAATTTGAGAGGGATTGAAAAGGTTATTGGATCCGGAATTTAAATCTACTCACTTATTCTCGACGTCTATTCTCTGACAGATTACTCAATAAATTTCCGTAAGAATAAATCATCAAAGTGTCGCCGTCCTCAAACGCCGTCAACAAAATCTAACCTATTCATGATTTAACAATGACATTGATTAAACTTTCATTAAAGACTGTCATTATCATTTATTATTATTAATTTTTTGATTAATTTATTCGTTGAAATTTTGTCAAAATGAAATTTAATCGATAATATATTATACTGATAATGAGTGATTGAAATGAAAACAAATAGATTAATAACTGGATTTCCAATAGTTTATAGTTTGAGAAATGCAACGTTTGATGACAGTAGTCACCGGTGGTGGTATACGTGGATCAGGAAGCCGGATTTGAGCTAAGAAAAGTTATTAAGCTGAATAAAAGGGAGCGAGAGAGAGATAAAGATTTTAAACTATTCCGAAGCGAATCAACTTCTATTCCGGAAGACGATTGCGGCTGAAATGCCATCCGGGGATCCGGAGCTCCAGCTTTAAAAGTATTTCATTTGAATATCAAACTCAACTCTGCGTCAGTAGCTCCAAACGCGAATAATAACAACAAATAGTGTCTTGATGATGGTTAAATAACTCGACTCCACTCAACTTTATTTTTACTCGACGTGATTATTGTAATTTCATTACAATCTTTATTTAACTCGAGACTTTTTATCTAACAATTGACTTACTCACTATTACCTTTGTTTGTTTTGTATTCCAATTAATTAATAATCAGTTTGTATGTAATTGTAAATTTTTCAACCAATTATATATTACAGTTTCATTCATCAGTGTAATTTAATCTGGTAAATAGTATATGTCATCAACTCAACCGATTAATTTTTCATTTAGTTTGTCATCAGTCATCATCATCATTGTTAAACAAATAAATTATTAGTATTTGTGTTAAATTTTATAACATACTCATTAATTAAACCACCACGATTTGAATAATTAATAATTACCGTTGATAAATTAAAAAAAAAAAAAAATTTAATTAAAATTTTTTAATTAAATAAAAAAAAGATATAGAGTTTATTAAAGCCCAAAAAAATCAATTACTCTATTTTACCTCAGTGTCTCTCCTAATTAGTCAGTTCGACCTTTCGGATAATTTTGCTAAGAACTAATTTAATAATTTAGTAATTACCTGGGAGTCGTCAGAGACTTGGTTAATAATAATTAAATAGATAAAGCGATACTTAAAAAATAAATAAAGTTCAGGTAGTTGGTGTATTAAAGTTTATTAAGATACACATAAGTGTGTTGTGAAGCCCCTATCGTGATAATTATAAAATGGTTAGGTTGTGATCTAGCTAAGACAGTGTACACTTTACTATATAGTTACGCTATACCGTAAGTAAGTGTTGTATAGATATATAAATTAAACTCTGCAACTTATCCAATATCCGGCTGGCAAAGGATATTAGATGAGATGAGTGTACTTGAATCTTTGATGAAATTTACCAAATTCTATGCATACTCAATATAAAATATATATTATATATTATATGTTATATATTAGATATATAGTATAGATTTGATCGATCTTAGGTATTTATTTGATACTTTGATTGTGCTATTGGATTCAGTGAATATATTGAAAGATAAATGTGGATGACATAATTTAAGTTGGTTTTGATTTAAAAAAAGCTCTTACTTTAACAATTGAATGTACTCAAAGCGTGAAATTTCCCGAAGGCTCAGGCGGGTAGATATGAAACTAGAACTGGGAACAAGAATATCGAATAAATTGAGTGTCGGTGGTGTAGGTAGATGGTGAGGCTGGCTCGAACAAACTCAAACCAACTCTTATCCAATGTTCCTGGGCCTGGGCCTGAGGGACACAATTTCTCTTCTGTGTATTTTCTTCATTTTTCCTACCCATCGTTCGCGTTATCCAATTTTATACGCAACTTTACCCCATTATTTATTACTCTACCAAGACTTGAATTGCTTTTCATCTGACGAATCATTTTAAATCTTTTATAAATATCCTCGAATACTTAAATGTTGTATCCCTTATTTTTTTATTTTATCTTAACTAATGAAAATCGTTACTGCAATTTACAACAGAATTAATAATAATATATAGGATAGAGAAACAGATTCCATGTACCTGAAAGAGTAGTATTATACAGCCTGGTGGTATCTCAGTGAACGATTTAATAGGGGCAATTCGAGAGCAGTGCCCTCGGGGATATCTCGATGGAGAACTTTAATACTATTAGAGCTTTCGTAACACCTAATCAAACATTATGCCTTAATCTCACAGTGTCGCCGTATATATTGCTTGGCACCTCTGCTGCTGCTGCTACTGCTGTTACTACTACTAACTGTTCCTCATCATATTTTACCAAGGATAATTTAATTAGAGCTCATCCAGCTTATACAACCACGTTAATACTCTTTAATAAATCTTTTTTCTTTATTTTTAAATTTTATATGATGGATTATTTGAGTTTATAGAGTCCGATAGTGTTTGCACAAATTCTAGTGTTGTCATTACGAAATATAATATTTATGTTACGACTTTTAACTTTCCGGCAAACAGTCTAGTTATATGTTGTATCAGCTGAAACATGCTCCAATGAATTTCCAGAGTTTTATATTTTGCAACGGTATAGACAACTATCTCGTCCAAACAGATTTGAATTTTCAGTTTATACTTGAGTGAACATATACATTTGAATTTCTCCATCTTTCTCTTGCCAACATTTAATAATCATTGCAAATAAGATAGCTTTGCTCTGGATACATACACGTTATGTCGTTATATATATATTTATGTATATATGTAGAGAAATGTCAACCCGATATATATACCAATGCCATTTGCATCCTGTCTCTTTACATTGTGGATAGTGGGTGGATGATGTTGGTACTGAAGATGGCCTCACCAACTCTCACCAACTCTCACTCTCTCTCTCTCTCGCCGATAAACACTCTAGGTGTAAATGTAAATATATATATATATATATATATATATATATATATATATATATATATATATATGCATTAACATGTACATGTGTGCATTGAGGATCGGTGTGACCAACTTGTATTCACTTTATATATATATATATATATATATGTTGAGGAGGTAGTTAGGATCTCTTCTTGTTCTTCTACGGTCATAGTAAAAGCGCCACCGTGAATAATGTTTACCGTCTACCCTACTGTTAAGTACTGGGATCTTTAAGCACCCGGTACCGTGTGCCGGTGCTGGTGCCGGTGTATCTTCCATATGCTTAATTGTCGGAAAGATTTATTTTTTTTTCACTGCTGTTATTCATACTAACTCAGTTAATTATTTTCGAGATAAATTTAAACTAAAACAAATAATTATTAATTTAATCAAATTTACTTATTACAGTTCATTGTCAATTATCTCTAATAAATTTTCGAAAGACGACTTACATTTATGTAAGAACTAGATAGAATTGTGATTTTTTATTTTGCTTACACGTACTTTTAGTGTTGAAGAAATTCAATAAACTAAAGACCACCATTTACTCCTATTTGCAAATTTATATAGATATATACGGCTGGTGAAGACTAAAGCAGTAAAACAATATATCAAGGGATACATAAACCGGCTTAGGCTCTGAAACTGTCGAAACGTGCTAGTTTCGAGAATCACCAAGATTCAAACATTTTTTTTTATTATCATACGTTTTACCTTGATTGAAAATAACCATAAACTAGTCCTATGCACATTTATTATATTATTATTATTATTACATGTAGAACATAGTATAAAAGATTATCTTTATCCCTTTTTATCCTCTTTATTCATCTGTATTTATAATGAAAAAAATTATAAATTTCGTTGTTTGTTTATTAAGAAAAATACATATGGAGATTGGGGTAAATTGGAGGAGCATGTGCTCTGAACATTTTTACTGCTTGGAAATAAAGAGCTCCCACGTGACTGAAGAGCATATATACAGCGTCAAACATCCACCCACCTACTGCCAGTAGTTAAAATAAAAAAAAACTTTAAATCTTGGCTGACAAAGTAGTGAGCCGAGGAAAAAAATAGATCTCATTACTAACGTACCCTGCTTTTTCATTTTTTATTTTTATATTTTTTTTTTTTTTTTTTTTTTTTTCCTTTCTTCCTTTTTTCCTTTTTTCACTATCCTCCATTGTGCTCGTGAGATCCTCAACTTGCTAAGAGAACTTTTCATATACTTTATATCAACATCTACACAGATATAGTTACACGTATGTGATAGATGCTGATGTAAAAATAATGTCGACTTTTTTTCACAATTTCAACAATTTCATATTTGTACAAAGATCATTAAAGTTGTTGAAATTTCTCGTTATTTTTTTTTCTTTTTTTTTTTTTTTCAAGTTTGGGAAATAGCTCACCTGTTAAATATTTCAGACTCTTACAAATGTGTTTTTGAATAAACTATTACCTTCGTTATGTTTACATTAAAAATTAAAACTTTGCTTCATCACTATAAATAATATTCATTAAAAAATTTTAATAAGTCAATGGATGTCAAATTGAGGATATTTAAACTTGAAATATCACGTGATATTTCTGAAAATTAAGAAGTGTTGAATTTTTTATAATAACTTAAATACTGATGAAGATGTCAAATTGATGATGAACTAAAAATAAAGCGTCGTAGAAGCTAATTATTTGCTCATGCACTCAGAAATAAATTGAAAGCAATTTTTTTTTTTTTTTTAATAGTATTACTTTGTTCTCAATTTATTACTTACAGTAGAATTGTTGATAGTTCAATAAGTAATAGTTTTTTTTTTTTTTTTTTTTTTTTTTTATTATTTTCCACAACAAAAGAGTACAAAGAATATGACTAGGGAAAAAAACACACACACCCATATTAAGAGTGCACTTACAAAGAAAACCCGTAGGAAAAGCTCTTGTACTATTATTCAATTCAAGAACAGAGGGTAAATAACGAAGAAAAAAACAAAGGGTAACAAGAAAATTGTTGTCAAAGAAATTTATGGACAAAACAAAGTTTTTTCTTCAGCTTTATGATGAAAGTTGATGCATAATAATTAATAATAAAAGATTAGACATTAATAATGCATAAAATAGTAAAGATTTGTTACTGTCGAATGATTTTAACTGGATTGTAATAAATCTGAGAAAATTAAAAATAAATCGGTAGGAGTAGGAGCGATTGGTATAAGTGAATAACTTATTGTAAAAGTATAATAAATATAAAAATATGACAGCGTTATAAAAAGTTTGAACGTGTTGTAAAAATGTTATTTCTCGAAAAGATAAGAAGAAAAAGTATTATAAGACAGTATATGTATAGATAGATAGATATATAGTAGGATATGCGGTTGCGAGGTTCTGAGTACTCCAGACGAATATATTGATTGATGTGTTGGGCAACCTGCTCGGAGGGAACTTGTGCTAGCGCCTCTCTTGCCAACAGAAACCCCTTTCAACCAAATAGCTCTTGAAGCTTTCTTTGGCATCTTTTCCACCTCCAGACTCCCCCTCCTATCCTTCTCTTATGACCATGGGGCTTTTGAAAGCACCTCTTAAAAAACTTTTCTGACATTCCAGCTCTTTTTTCTGTTATGTTTTCCTCAGTTGTCTCTACCAACTCCCCAAATAACTATTTCTCATGAAAATCATTCATTTTCCCAATATCGAGTGTTGTACTTTTAAATATTTTTTATCTTCTTCAAAAGATAATATTTTCAAAAAGATGAACCAAGTTTCAACGATATGGTAAACAATTTAGGTTAAGTCGGTAAACTGAACGTCAGAGTAGATGAACGAGAGTAAAGTTTCATACTAAGATGAGTGATCTGACATTTCTGTGAAATTTTGTGCAAATGAATCTGATTTAAAACTTTTGTTGCACATATATGCTTATATATAGGTACATGTATATGTCTACAAAGTTACAAGAAAATTCCTTTTTGTTGGCTAAAAAGAACTTAAGTCTCAAAATATACTTCAATCCATTTTCAACTTCCTTGAGTTTTAAAAATAAATACGCTTGTTTAAAAATATCAAAGTTGTTGCTTACAGAAATCAACTATTGATCTCACATATATGCAAAAGTAATATTACAAGTCGAGAGTTCTATTTAGCATTTAAAGAACAAAAATATTCAAAAGTTAAAGATTCCCCTTAGTCACAATGCGTATATGGTATAAAGTGAAAAACAGATAATAATAATTTAAAACATTTAAATCCCACAGGTGTGATGCTTTGTATAATTGGTCGTTTCGAATTTTAAAATAGGAACGTGACTAAATGGAAAACACATACCTCCCAGGGTTTTAGTAGTATACCAGTAGGGTGGAAACAGATTTCCTCTTGGCGGTTTACATTATATTCAGGACACGTCTTTTTTTTTTTTTTTAGTTTCATTTTTTTGGTGGGTCTAAGTCCTTCCATTATCTTTCCAGTGATAATTTTTTAGGTCTTTTTTCTCTTTTTTCATCTATATATATTTATATTTTTCCATTCTCACAGATAACCATTCATTTTTTTACACTCGGAGAGTAAAGTACGGAATTGTTAAATTGTTCACAATGACAGATCGTTTTGTAAGAAAAACCACACGAGTTGGATATTTTTTTTTTTTTTTCATTTTTTATTTTTATACCTTTCTACCCTGATTCAATGTCACCCAGTCCTATTTCCCAGCCTCAGTTGACGTGCCATAACAAATTACAAAAAAACGCCAGTACGTGATTTCGCGTGCGTAAAAAGTTTCTTTACGATTCGGTGAATCTGCAAAGTCAAGCAATATTTATTTTTTTAATTTAAACTATATGCGAATAATATGTGCAAATAAAACAGCGGTAGTTAATAAACGGCTTCTGGATGCGAATAATCGACGTTTACCGATTAATTCACTACAAATAAGGAGAAGGTATGAATAATAAATAGATAAATAAATAAATGAATAAATAAACGGATGGATAAATTTTAATTTACTACTCTCAGTCTTGACCATTCTCAAGTTGTAAACAGATAGTAGGAGTACCTACTTCTTCACCAACTTGAAAAACTTTATTTTTTTAACGCACCCTCTTTCTTCAACTGAATCCGGAGAACTGAGAATAACTCAGATAACAGTTTAAAAAAAAATAATAAAATAAAAAAAAGTGAAATGAAATGTTAAAGTAAATCCAAGAGATGTGAATCCATAGTAGCCTGGAGTGATTTAGGTGAATCGCGTGCAACCATTCCTATCACTATCGCAATAACCTTTAGTTTTTATTTTAAAAAGTTTTTCGCTCTTTTTCTAGTCTTATTTCTATTCATTGTGAGTGAAAATCGGTTTCTAGTTCAAGGAAGATTTAGAGTGTTTGAGGTTGAAAGGGGAATAATATCGTTTCTGGTGGTATCGGGAAAAGTCGAATATATTGTTAAATGTTAAACCATGGATCCCATAAGTACAAACCCATCAGATGTGAGCGGTACGTTATGGGTTAAGTTAAGTCGATGCACATCGCCCGATTAGTGTGCGATCAGAGGCAGCCTAACCACCCGGGTTTTCTCAAATGACAGGGCGTTGCTCCAGGTGTTGGTTGGTACACCTAACCACTAAAATCGTATGCAAATTGTTCGTAACCTGGGGATCAAGTATTAATGGATTTAAAACCGATACGCGTATTACAAGTAGGCTTTCCACTGTACGACACCACCAGACAGCTATTAGAATTCATTGCCAACTACAGTCTTGTTAATCTAGACGTTTACTGTCGACTTATTTTTTCCTTTTGCTATTCGTATAAATCGTTATATACAAGAATGAAAATACTAGCAGTAGCAGCAGCAGGTCGATTTTGTTTGATTACACTCATCGGTTGTTGTTAATACCAAACTTGAATTGTTAATTCAACAGTGATATTTCTTGGTGAATGTACACACACGTACAGGAAGCATGTGCCGATGCGTAATTGAATTTGTCACTTGACATCCCACGCTACGTAGTGTTGGTTATAAATTCAATTATTTGATTTACTCTTGGTCCTGGAATATCTTAAGCCATTTTGTCTTGAAGACGAATACTAAGAGTTATTCCAAGGTGCTATATTCTCTTTCTCTTTCTCATTCTCCTTCAACTTCGTACTGTTTGTACGAATGCGCATTATTCTGCATTCGGGCGCTGTAACTCCCTGTTTCCGATCGATCAAGCTTCACTAGTTCGCACCACTCCAACTAAATTATACCAACTTCAATATTCAACATCCATCTACTTTCAAAGGTTCTTGTCTATACATGAACTTTGTTAATACATTTAACTACATACATTTAAAATTAATAATGCCAATCTTTGTGTTTAAGGACTTTATAAGTATGAGTTAACAGTAAAAGGGAAAATATTGATTTGCTTGTTACAAAATTAATTTTAGTTTACTAATTATACATTTGTCAGCTTTTATTTTTTTTAATTCAATGACATATTATAATTTACTACCAAAACTTTTCTATAATTTCAAAAGTTTAATTAATTAATTTACACTTTTTTTTTTTTTTTATTCATTAAAATGTTATCAGAGTAATTTTGAATTGAAAGTTCGTTAACATTTATTAAAATTTACATTATTAATTAATATTGATTAAAAAAAAAAAAAGTTACCTTTATAAACAATCGATGAATATTTTATTATTTTAGTAGTTAAAAAATAATAGACAACAACGTATTGTGATGTAAAAAATACATTTTTATATATTTTAATACGGAGTAATTGATCCCGCCATTAATAATAGTATACTTCGATTAACAAACACGTTATTTATTAAAAAAATCAAGAGTTTCTACTGCGAATCGGATGTACGTATCAATTAAAATTGTTGAAGAGATATTTATACATCGGTATACTTTTGTTAATCGTAAAATGCTTTAAAAAATAAATGAATATATCGTAACTCTATCTTTTCGTTAGTTATTATTTTATTTATTTCTATCTCTTTCCATAGAAAAAGGATAACAATCTCTCAGCTAATAGTTACCTCGGGTGTATGTAGTTACTGCTTTAACGTAAACATGACTAAAAGTTAGCATGAGCGATCATCACTGAAAGATACGATAAACTTGTCAACATGCAATCACAATTATTATTTTCGTATTTAAAGTAAACGTTAATATTCTTATTCAAATAAAAACTAAAAGTAATTGCAGAAATTCTGTAAATAATTGAATCAATTAGCAAGCAATTTAATATAAAATTACTATTTAACTGACATCAGTAATGATAATAATAATAATAATAATAATAATAATAATAATAATAATAATAATAATAATAATAATAATAATAATAATAATAATAATAATAATAATAATAATAATAATAATAATAATAATAATAATAATAATAATAATAATAATAATAATAATAATAATAATAATAATAATAATAATAATAATAATAATAATAATAATAATAATAATAATAATAATAATAATAATAATAATAACGTGGCAGTAAACAGGGCGTGTCAGGTTGCAAGATCAACTTGTTGGTAGATAGATGCATCATTCAAGACGCAATCTACTACCAACGCAACCTGTCCATGGCCTGGATTGACTACCGTAAGGCATTTGACTCAACTTCACATGAGTTGATTCTCTATCTGCTCAAATGCCTCGGAATCAATCGCCAAACAGTGGGATGCATACAACGTACGATGCAGCTCTGGCGAACGCGTTTTCACATAGGAAGTGGAAATGCATTGCACGTAACCGGAACTGTTCAGTACAAGAGAGGCGTCTTTCAGGGAGATTCTCTGAGCCCTCTGTTGTTTTGCATCTCACTGCTGCCAATATCTGTTGCCCTCCGACAAACTCGTGGGTACTCTGCGGGGCCACCGAGTGATCGAGTATACACGATCCTTCACCAACTGTTTATGGATGATCTAAAGATATACAGTGCCAACAAAGATCATCTACAAACGGCCCTCAACATCGTAGCAGAGTACACACGAGATGTCGGAATGTCTTTTGGGTTGGACAAGTGTGCGGTCGTACACCTGGCGAAGGGTAAGTGCTCTGATACGGGTGGAGATGTCGAATTAGTGGATGGGAGCGTCTTAAGAGAATTAGACGCCGGAGAGTTGTACAGATATTTAGGGATTGAAGAGCGGTGAATGTATGCCGTCTCTGAAGTCCGAACAACTCTTCGTAGCGAGTATGTTAGGAGACTCCGGAAGATCTGGTCATCAGAACTTTCCGGCAAGAACAAAGTCTCAGCTACTAACATGCTCGCTGTCCCGGTCCTACTTTACTCTTTTGGGGTCCTGAAATGGCCTCGAAATGAGTTGAAAGATCTCGACATCAAAACCCGTAAAGTCATCAATATGAATCAGAGCATGCACCCTAACTCATCAGTCGCCAGGATGTACCTCTCCCGGAACATCGGAGGGAGAGGATTGCAGAGCTTGGAGCGGCTTCACGATCGTTTGGTTCTGGGTTTAACATACGAGGTTGCCAATTTCACAGCAGACGAGGACGACTTCCTGATGCAATTTGTTCACAGTCATGAAAATGCGCGGAAGGGATCGTTCTTGTATAAGGCAGCAATCTACGCGGCAAATACCTTAGGTCTCGGAGAAATAAACGCTCTCATTGAACTCCCGAAAAAGGAGTTCAAGAGCGTCGTCAGGATAGCCGAGGAGAAAAAACTCCTCGGTGAACACATGGACAAGTCCATGCACAGCGTGTATTTCAAACACGTCCGTGACCATGGCTTGTCCACCCAGCTGACATTCTCCTTCTTGAAGTCAGCTGGCCTGATGTCCGAGACCGAAGGGTTTATATTTACGTGCCAAGATGGTGTTATCAACACTCTCGAATACCGTAGCAAGGTACTCCAGGCGCAGCTTCCGGACACGTCCTGTCGGACGTGTAAACAACATCCGGAGACGCTGATGCACCTTTTGTCGGCATGTGCTGTGCTGGCAAGAGGTGCCTACATACAGCGTCACAATGCTGCCCTGCGAGTACTCTATTATCATCTCAGATATAGCTACGGTATCGATGAGACACCAGTGCTGCCTTATCTGCCAGGAGATATTCCGCAGGTTGTTGAGAATGACAGTTCCAAAATTTATTGGAACATACCATTCGCAACAACCCGGCGGATTGACCACAACAAACCTGATATTGTGCTCTTCGACAAGGCTACTCGTGACATTTATGTCATTGAGTTTTCGGCCCCAGCCGAATACAATATCTCGGCCAAAGAAGAGCACAAACACCAGATATATCAGGATCTCCTGTTTGAAATTGGCAAACTCTACCCAAGTTACCGTGTCAAGCTCGTCGTTTTGGTTGTCGGCGTCCTTGGAGGGATGAAACAGTCTTTTGTGTCTTCACTTGCGAAGATACCGGCTTGCAGTTCAGCAGCCGTGTCTCTAGCAGTGCGGATGCAAAAGGCTGTCATTTTGGGATTCCTGCGTCTACTTAGGCAAATGAATTTGGCCTGCTGCACTCACTAACCGCCTTGTTGTGCGGAGTGGTGCAGCAGTAATGGATGGCGTTCAGGCTGGGCCCTCGGAGAGTCGGACTCCGGGGAAAACCCTCCTGAGCAATTAATAATAAATAATAATAATAATAATAATAATAATAATAATAATAATAATAATAATAATAATAATAATATTTTAAAAGAGATAAAAAAAATTCAATAAACTCGTGAGTATACAGAGTTTTGATCAAGTAGAGAAGATAGACACGTAAAGACGATAAATAATTCGTAACCAATAAAAAAGATAAAAAGTTGAATCAAGTTCAATTTGTAGTTGCGGTATATATATATTTTCGGATTATTAGTCGATAAGAATTTAATCGAGTTCGGAATACTGATAAGTTTCTTTCCAATATACATAAATATATATCGAGTTCTTGCTGGAGGGTAAATACGTGATGACTACCAAGTATTGAATAAAAAATTCAATAGTTACGAGCTCGTTCGAATATCGCGATACATTCGTTAACATTACTCACTTTCTTCTTCTATTTCATCCAGAATAGATAAAAAAAAAAAAGAAAAAAAAACGTATTAAGTACACGTGCTACAATGATTTTTATCTTAATGATTAATGGTCGTTTATCAGCAAAATGCCATCCGATTCACAGAAAAGATGTGCGCACTGTATTATATAATATTGATGTTATTTTAGTGCATTTATGTACATTTAACAATTTTGCCGTGTGTTAATATAACCGGTGATCTTCTAAACGATGAATATAGATGAAGAGATATTTACTGTACGGGCTGATTATTCATGTCAACGTGGGTATGAAATATAACCCGAGATATCTACGTACCAAGTGCACTAATGCCTCCATGCTTTATTCATATTGATTTTCATAATGTGGAATTATTTTTTTTTTTTTTTTTTTTATATTTTACTAAGTGAAAAGTAGGACGTGATTAAATTGTTTAGATAAATATTAAACCGATTCAAATAAGGAACATTTGTTTCAATATTTGGATCTCATAAAGGGTTAACACGTGAGATTATTATAACCATTGGGATTTGTAAGTTAAGAAAGTACAGCATAAAGGCATAAGCAATTAAGATAGTGAGTTGGTTATGAGATAAAAAGACAACCCTGAGTGAGGAGTCAAATAGAAAAGGTAATTACCGAGAGAGTTAATGGGTTAGCTTACGTATGTACAACCATTTTTACCATTTTTAATGTTGGTGGTCGTTTCTCTAAAAATTACTACCGGTAAAGTTAACTAAAAATAATAAATATTATCACAGGTGAAGACGATTAAAATAAATTATAATTATTCTTTATTTTATATTTTAATTGCTAACAAAATATTATTCCAAGAAACACATTTAGTGCTTGGTAATAAATGTTATTAAGATAATATTAACTTATTTAATTGCTTAAGGTGTATAGTTGTACTACTTAACGTGACAAATGAAATTTATTATTCGTGTGGTTCCTTTTGTTAAAATAATTCATCCGTTAATGTTTATGAGATAAATATTATAAGCTTTTAAATATTTGTCCTTTTGACCTATTTACTTCTCATTGAATTTTCTATGTCACATTTCAATCTGTTGAAACCAATAGATTTACTTAATATTTATGATTACTTCTTAAATCTATTGTAGTAATTTAATTAATGTCATTTACTCTGACATAGAGCAAAATTAAATAATTCAATCAGGTTAATGATGAATAATTGTCATCCATAAATTTTATTATATATTGTGATTAAAAAAATAAAAAAGAAAATAAATAAAAAAAAAATAAAAAAGATTGATAACAACAACTCCGTATGAGTTGACGTGGGTATCGATAAAACTGTATAGAAAATAAATGAAATTCCCGGAATGTCCAGTTATCAAAGCAATATACATATATTTTATATATATATATATATATATATATATATATATATATATATATATATATATATATATATATATATATATATATATATATATATATATTGAGCACGTATGAATACTGAAAACATGATTCGAATATATAGAAAAATTTAAACTTTTGAATCACCGTGAAATCGTGACGAAACGAGATCTATTATACTATCAATATTTCATTCTATATCACAGAAAATATACAATATACAATTCGACAATACATTTTTCATTGCATAAATTATATGTATTTGTACATTATCATTTTATTTAATTAATAAAATATTTTTGTAAATATTTGTTGCAGATGTGCCTGACCCAATAGTAAATCACGTTCTTGCGGACGCAGGACAAAATGTAACACTGGAGTGCCCTGGTGTAACAGAACGCTCGGTTGTTTCAAGGCTTGTATGGCGCGCTAATGATTATCAAATTGTCGAGTACGGTAGCCAGAGTATCACCTACTTTGTTCATCACAACCGAATCATACTTTCGGACAAAAATTTTACGCTGTTCTTTCGGCCAGTGCAATCTGAAGACAGTGGCGAGTACCAGTGCATCGTTAACAGCCGAAATATTCCAGAAGTTATCGTAAATCTCACCGTCCAAGGTAAATTATCAATTGTTTCAAATGTAGAGTTGTAAAAATAGACTGTAGCTTATTTTTTTTAGTTTTATGATCACTGTAGAGATTTCACTTTTGTAACCAAGGGTTTAGGGTATCGTAAATTATAAGATTTAAGTAAGTACGTCGAACATGCTGTTTGCAGATGTTTTGACAAATAGGTAAGATTGTTGTAAGTAAAATTGTGAGAGTGAATTTTAAAAGTATTTTGGAAATGCGTGGGAATTTTAAGTTGAAGTTAGTTTTGCGCAGTGTAAAAGTATGACTGAGTGGGATGAGAGGCCCAAGTAGTAGGTAGAGTAATTAAGAAAAAGGACTTGAGAAGATAGTCCTGAAGAACTATTCATTGTAGACAGACCTCAGTATTCTTTCCTAATAAACACAACACTTAAATTACCTGACCTGTGATATCCTTTTTAGATATTAACAACATCAATATCCTATTCAGTATTTCTGATACTACATAAATAACTTTAATCTATTTTAATTATCAATACCTGGTGATACAGATTCAAAATTAAAGTTAATCTTATTGAATTTGAGATATCAAATCTAAATCCGTAAATACATTAAACTAATTTCAATTTATATATAATATTTCTACTCGCTTGCGGAAATAGACCCAGGATTAAATGAAGGAAACAATTTATGAAGATTACTTATTCAAAATCGACACGCTAATATGAATTTCAGTTTTTATAAATGAATAATTATTTTCGAATATCACAGCAAAATGTTTAAAGAGATGCATTCAGATATATATATATATATTAGGGTGATTAAAAAAAAAATAATATTTTTTTTTTCGTTTGGTACTCTGAAAAATAGGTTCCTAGACACCTCTAAGAAAGCCTCTCCAAGCATGAGTTCTTAATTGTAACGGGAAGGTCCTCCTTCTTACAGTTTTCTATTTTTTCTTATTATCAGATAGAAAAATTTATATCTCGCTTCCAACTACTTGAAAAAATATCTTGTTCCTTAGATTTTGTAGGAAATTGAATGCTCTACAAAAAAGGTCTCTTACGATTTTTTTCGTAAACCCAACCGTTTAAAAGATATTAACGGTTAAAGTTTGATTATTTTTGGGAAAATTTTTTATTTCTTATGAATTTTATAACTCAATGAAAAAAAATCATTATGAATGATGAAACTCATAGTTTTGTAGGAAATTTACTGCTCTATAAAAATGGTCTCTTATGATTTTTCGATCAAGTTGAGCGTTTACGAGATATTCATCGTCAAACATCAATGCATATCAATTTTTCTAGTTTTTGATCAATAATTCGAAAAATTTCAATTTATTCTGTGAGTTTCAAGGAAATTTAGACAAATTTGAGTTTCTATGAATAGAAATATGTTATGAACTATTTTTTTAATTAGTTTTTTTAGTCTTGGACATGTTTGATTACATCAAAACAAAAAATTAGTGCATTTTTTTAAATATATAATTCAATTTAGTGTGTTTCACTTTTTTATCGAAGAATTTATTTATTTAATTATCAACTGCCATATAATTTTCAATATTTTCAACATAACGGTACACTTTTACTGTAAATAATTTCCTCTATTGCAGTTTGGGTAGTTTTTTCGATGTTCTTTGATAATTTGCAATAAGTATTGGAATTGCTCTTCATTTTTGTCAAGCATGGATTATACTCACTAACTAATGCAACAGCTCGTTCTGCTGAATCATTAACAACTTTCAATTGGTTAAAGTATTCTTTATTTTCAATGTAACTGTCATTAGTAGGCCACGATTCAATATCTTTATCAAGGAAGTCATATGGTAAATCAAAGATTTTAAAGAGATTTAAAGACTTTTTAGAAACAAAGTCACTCAGACTTTTTGCGTTAATGAATTCAAATCGTTTTTATCAATTATAAATTTTTAGCTTTAGAATCTGTACCGTTACGAGTATTAACAGCTCCAACAATATTTTTTTACTTCCAATGAAACGGTATCGTCAAATAATGATAAAATGGCAAGTTCATCACTTAAATACCATAAATGCAAAATCATTTTTTCACAAGTTGCTGAAGAAATCAATGAATTGATATTTTTGTACTCGAATAAATTTTTCAAAAACTGCAAGTCATGATTAGCAGCAGTTGTTGCAGAAGTTGATGAAAACTAAGCTTTTAAATACAGTGTAACTATAAATATACAAATTTGCCGAAGACCGTCCAATTCTTTATTAGAAAGTTTAAATTCATTTCTGAATAGAAACATTTTTAAACTGTAAATTGCCTTCGCCATCCACCTAGCATGATGAATTGCACCAGTCATCTAGTCATCTATGAAAAGTTACACTACTACCTGACTTTATAATAATTAAATATCTCAGATACTTACTACTCTCATCTATTCCCATCATAGTTGTGGTTAAGTTTGATACAGGTACATTATTAGAAAGAATCTCTTTATGGGTACCGAATTTTTAATCCAAATACAACTTTCTAATATTATCATCAAGCACTTTTAAGGATTTTTCGCTCACAATGTCGAATAATTGTTCAAGATCAGTCTGAAATTTCATTTCCTTTTGGTTTTGCGCTGAATTCTTTTTATCGAAATTTTTTTGTAATTTTAACCATTGACTGTGATAGCGAAGAAATTTTTTGCCTGCATTAGGAGCTCCACTAGTTGGAATCTAATTTTTTCTCCACAGTTCAATAACTTGGTCAACTGAATTTTTAGCACTTTGTTTGATTGAATACTTTAAAATTTTAAGTTGGTAGAAAAACACACGCATAACCTCTTTCACTTTTGGTAACTTACGTTCCGAAATTCTTTGTAGAGGTATTCCGATAAAACGTATTTCTTTATTCATTGTAGGTTAATTGATGATAAATAAATTTATGTGATGATTATAAGACTTATTTAAAATGAATTATTTTATTACGTATTCAAGATGATCAGTTTTAGGAACACTGAAAATACGGTATTAAATGGGTAGATACTGAAGATAGTTCAGAGTAAAAAACATAGATGGCGTTAGTTTCAGAAGACAAACAGAAGAAGAAATGGAATTCAAAACAAAAATCCCCTCGAACGAAAATTTTATGTATATTTTGTGAAAAACAATTTAAAAATACGCACTGAACAAATTTCATAATAATAAATGACAACGCGATTAAGATTTTAAATTATTAAAGATAAAATTAAAAAAATATTATTAGAATAAAAACTTTCAAATGAATTTTTGAACAGAAAACATCTATAGGAGTTGCTTTTATAATAAAAACTCAAATTTGTCTAAATTTCCTTGAAACTCACAGAATAAATTGAAATTTTTCGAATTATTGATCAAAAACTAGAAAAATTGATATGCATTGATGTTTGACGATGAATATCTCGTAAACGCTCAACTTGATCGAAAAATCATAAGAGACCATTTTTATAGAGCAGTAAATTTCCTACAAAACTATGAGTTTCATCATTCATAATGATTTTTTTCATTGAGTTATAAAATTCATAAGAAATAAAAAATTTTCCCAAAAATAATCAAACTTTAACCGTTAATATCTTTTAAACGGTTGGGTTTACGAAAAAATCGTAAGAGACCTTTTTGTAGAGCATTCAATTTCCTACAAAATCTAAGGAACAAGATATTTTTTCAAGTAGTTGGAAGCGAGATATAAATTTTTCTATCTGATAATAAGAAAAAATAGAAAACTGTAAGAAGGAGGACCTTCCCGTTACAATTAAGAACTCATGCTTGGAGAGGCTTTCTTAGAGGTGTCTAGGAACCTATTTTTCAGAGTACCAAACGAAAAAAAAATATTTTTTTTTTTTAATCACCTAATATATATATATATATATATATATATATATATATATATATATATATATATATATATATATATATATATATAGTAATAAGGATAATAACCAGATCGATAGTCATGACTAAAGCGAATGTTATAAATTCGTCGTGGCTGTAATTTGTTTTGAGAAAAAAAGTTCACTGCCGATAAAGTTTCAAGAGCTAACTTAAAACTCAATGCCCAAGTTAACTCTTGAAAAGGAACTTACCGAGAAAAAAAGAATATCAACCCATAAGTACATCAATTTTTAAACACGTTCGACTAGTAAAACCGTCTGTATTTATAAAAATAAATACAACAAATTAACAGCTATCGAAATAGAATAATACATAAATAATATCTAAAAAGCATTGAGGATGATCGAGATAAAGGTGAGGGTAAGAGTATAAGGATAGTCTGTTTAGTAATCTGTCGAGAAAAATTGAATTTTGTTTTTATGCCTTTATGTCTTTATTTATCGATGGTGATGGTAAAAGAGTAACGTTCAATAAAACTCACAGGACAGGATCCTGTCTTTACATAATAGGTAACGTGTAGCGAAGAAAAGTATCTATATAGCCAGATGTATAGAGAATTGTTGATTCATATCACGTATCCTTCTTGTGGATAACCAATACCCTCTAACGTTATATCAACCATTAAAATGAATATTTCTTAAATCCGTACTGATGATATATTATCTTTTGTTTTTTGTCCACACCCTCTGCAGCGCAACTATCCCTTTTCTTTTTTTTTTTCCTTTTTTTCTAGAGATAGGTACTTTTATTTTGCTGACACGTTTCAAGCATTGGATTAAGGTCACCCGCATTTTTCTTACTTTCTCCTTCTTCCGTATACTTCCTACTATTCTACTGTACCTCTTAAAGCAACAATTCATTCTAACAAATTGTACTCGAAAGTCAGATAATAGGATCCGTGCGTGATGAAAATATTATCATTTCATCACTGAATTCCAGATGCATCTCTTCTTTTATAATATTCAAATGCCAACCTCTATTATTTATTTTAGATCAATGGTTGTTACATTTTTCATCCTTCTTTATTTCTCTTTCGTCACTAAGCCCTCGGGCGACTAAAATTTACTTTAAAATGTCTATAGGATAAAATAGTATACAGATAAGTAATTTGGAGAAAAAAAAAAAAAATAAATAAAAAAGGAAAATAATTTGTCGTCAAGCAGACGAGTTACTTATCCGTAAATCCAGTTCTAGGCATTTTTTTACTCTTCCGAGCATTTTCCAAGATCCGCCGAGGGCATTATGGCAAAGTACCCCCGGATTGGAAGGGCTCTTCCTTCCCAAGCACTAGCTAGGCGAAGCCATAATCAGAAGAGCTATTTCACTCGACGGATAGAAACTAAAGTAAGAGGGTGATGCCTTATTTTACCCTATTTCTATATATATATATATATATTGATGGCCTCCAATTCACCGAGAGATCATCATCTCATCCATTTCTGAATTTGCTACATTTTTTTTCCTTTCTTATACTATTTATTTACTTTTTTCTGTCTTTCTTTCTTTTCTTTCTTTTTTTTTTTTTTTTTTTATGTATTACGCACATGCTACTCGAAACACTTACAAATTACATATAAATTTTATCGTTAAATCACAAAAATTTATTATTTGGAACACATTTATTGGTGGGTTGAACTTACCAAGGATTTATTTAACCGTTATAAATCTATTCTACGTGATTCAATCTCAGTGATTGAAGTACGTCGCAAAATTACATTATACGTCAAATATAACGCAGGAAACTCCCACCTGAATATTATACCAATATGGACGTGTATTTGGAATTTTTACGGTCATAAATGAAATCGATACGCGAATCAACTAATCCGAACAGTGGCTCTGTGAAGTGATGGGTTAATAAATTCAATTCGACAGCGAACATTAAAATTCGATATACAGATCAAATTTTAGAAAATAACATGTGCAATATTATTTTTCGACATCCTGTAAATGATAAACAGCTGAAGTCGATAATTTTATATACGGGGAGAATTTCATGTTAACGGTAACCATCCCTATATTGTAGAATTTATCAACATGATTTTAGCGGTTAATATAAACTATGATTAAGTCCACGATCTTTAAGCTACCAGCAAGATTATAATAATTATTATTCAGACGATAAATTTAACTATCTATGTGACACAGTTAACAATCAGAATAGTATTTGCAACTATTAGCCTGTTTTTACAATACTTGGATAGTAGTATTTGTTATAAAAATCTGTCCGCGTATTAATTCTTGTCTGAGTATAAAAAAATATTATTTTAAATTAAAATTTCATCTCTTGACTCAAAAAAGAAAATGTCTATGTGTAAATGACAAATTTAACTAACAAAGTTAAATTGTCGATTCACAAACACGACAAAAAACATGTATGTTTTCTTTTGTTACAAAGTGATGAGGACGATGAGACTTATCCATATGCATAAAATAGTAATGTTAGGATAATGAAACTTTTTATAAATTCATCAGTCTCAACTATGTAATAATAATTATTCATAGAATCACATCATTGGTATTCCATCATTCCTATATCATATCCTAGTACCCTTTCAGGAATAAATAGATATCTATGTATTTATGTATAAATGTATGAATGTATAGGATGCATTTGTGGCGAATACAAATTTAGGCTGTCACATTAATTGATATTATAACATACACACCAATAAGTCATTTAATTAGGGAAATCCAGGCACACAAATTGCTAATCTGCACTACATATAAAGTCTTCTTACTGGAAGATTACCAGTGCCTAACGTCATCGAATATATAATCTATATATAATCTACAAATGATTCACACATTCACCGTCAACATACTCAGCTCTAACAGATTATCATTGAGCAACATGACCGACGTGATGTCATCGATCTGCACTAAATGCGTTCTCACACGAACATCCGATGTATATACCAGTTGTATTCCTGCTACTCTATAACTAAATATTGAATTACGAGCTACCATCAGAGCCAAAGCTAGATGGGTCTTGATTATCATCTTCAATATCCTATCTTTTTAAAATAGTTACTCGCTGCACGCAAACAATTCTCCTTATCATCCTAAATATAAATAATCGATAATTCTCACTTTAATCAGGTTAATACTCTTCTTCTTCGTTTTTTTTTTTTTTTTTAATTTTTATTGAGGTTACAGGGTGGAGTCAAAGATCCTATTTAAAATAAAAGATATTATTTAATGAAACTTAAGTAATCACAGCATTAAACTGAAAATAAATATTTTTAAGGAAATAAAATAGAGGGTGTGTTCGTAAATCTTAGTTAAGCGAACAACCGGCATCTCGTTATCGAGCAGTCAATGTCATTAATCCAAGGCAAGCTCTAATCTGTCCTCCCTCTTTGGTTCAAAATCCCAATCTCCCGGATTCTATATTCCTCTTCCGTTTTGTCCCTTCCCTTCTCATTCTCTAGACCATAGCTTACCATACCATGCCATGCCATACCGTTCCTGGGATAATGTTGGATGAGAATTCAAGGCTGTCGTAAATGTAATTTAAAATCAATCGTCCGTTACACACTTTAGTCGAAAATATTATACTTTATTAAGGAGATTAAAATCTTCTACCTTCATTCTTCATTATTTTAATTTACTTTTAGTGTATTTAGTTATTAAAATAATAATTATACCAGCATAAGTAGACTGCCAAGTTTTAACACTCGGTCAATAATAATTAAATCCTAAGGATTACAAAGAAACGTACCGTTATACCGTTAAAAGTATTACGTGATTCTGTCTCAGTAATCAATTATTAATTAGCGTAATCGGCTTAGAAAATTATTAATTAAAAGTGAACTTTGTTCTTCTGTTTGGATATAATTTTAATTAAACAATATTATCAATTAAAGTTATGCAAAGTAGCTTGAATATAAATACATTGAGGTTTCGTTTGTCAAATTTGTCCCCGTCAGAATGCCGAAATAAAACTATCAATTTGTAATGTAAAGTATGAAATTTGGTATAATTATAAACTTTTCTGTTCTATGTTCATTTAATTTAAGTTAGATTCAATATTCACGGGAAGAGATGTATTCCATGCGTATTTATACCAAGATTATCATATATAATTCAAATGTTATATAAAACCCCTTAAAAGATCCAAGAACCAAATTTACAGCAAAAAACTTGATGTTAGTTTAAAAAAAAAAAAGTTTGAACAAACATTTGAATTGACAGTAATTAAAATTGAGATAAATTAAAAAAATGGTAACGTCAACTGTCAAAGTATGAATAAAAAACGTGAGCTATAGAAAAGTTAAGAAATATTCAGCAGAAGTATTCTGCGTAGTGAAAATGGCGTCCAAGTATAAGTGGAGCAATGGGGTCAGGTCAAACAGCCAAAGCCAACTTCAAAAAGGATAAAACTGAGAGGGACATTTTAAATTCTCCTTCTTGAGAATAGTTTTTTTTTCTCAACAGTAATACTATCAAAGAATTATATAATTTTTTTTTATTATTTTTAATTTCAAGCGTGTTAAATAAGAATTGCTATGTATTAAAAATGTTAAAAAAAAAAACTGAACGAAAAGTCTTGAAAATTTTTTAATAAAAAAGTTTAAGTAGATAAGCAGATATGACATTTTCTAGATGCTATTTTCTTAGTTCAACAGTATATCAGTTGTATATATATGTAAGGAGTGTAACAGGAACCATGCCACCTGGAATAGTGTCGACAGTCACCCTCTTTCCGGAGGATGAATTCAATTGCTCAATGCGTCTCCACATCTTCACATCCTCACACATTCAACAGACTTCTCGCTCAGGTGTATACATGTACTTATATGTACTTATATAGAGCATATATCCACCATTTTCCTTTCTGTATTCCTTCTCTTGAGAGTACTCTCTGCTCTACTCTGCACTACGCCGTATGGTATACAGCCGTACTAGCTAAATTCTTTTGACTGTGTGTGACTTTGCAGCGCTGTTGTGTATGTCAGCATCACATTTGTCGAGAGTGCTACGGACACTACTAAAAAGCACCAAGGGCTCAATATGTTGTTGAGTTGCGACGTGAAAAAGTAAAAAAAAATTAACAAAAAAAATATTGTCTAAAAGTAAAACGCGATTTTACTTTTTTTTTTGTTTCATTACTGCCAGAGTATTTTTTATTTTCATTTATATAATTAATTAGTGCTTTTTTTTCAAACTCGAAAATGTAAAAAATTGTTTTAATTATATTGTTATATTCATTAGACTTTAAATATACAAACTGAATAATTAAACCACTCGTGAACTTAATTTGAATAAAAGCTAAATTATTATTAGTTGAAAGTTTATTGCTTAACTTGAATTATTTTTTGCTCGTTGATTTTAATACTATTGCCATTAATGCACCAACTATATAATTGGACTCTCAATTAAAGCCGATTACTTTTATTTCAAGAGGCATTGTACATACAAATACTCACGGAATTTATAAAGTATAAATAAAATATCTGATCATTAATTTTGATAAAAAGTCTTTTAAATAGACCAAATATTAAAAAAAAAAAAAAAAAGGATATTTTCAAAGACCAAAATGTTTTTAGTTCAAGTTAATTTTTTTTTCTGTGTATTATCTATATCCCAACACAAGTTTACAACTTGAGTTGTTTCTATTTATCATAGTACTTGTACTTTTTATTACTATCTTGTTAAATAAGTAAGAAAACTTGATAAATCCAAAAAGACAAAAAAAAATGAATGTCTAATAAAGTTTGATAGTAACGTATATTTTTAAAATACATAAGTAAATGCAATTAGTCATACAAAACTACGTCCGTAAAATCATCAAGGGCTCTCGAAAAAAAAAAAAAAAAAAATGAAATTAAAAAACAGTAAACACTGTGTCAAACAAACAAAAATAAAAGCATAGTAAAAGCGAATGAAATAAAGATAAATTGGAATAGAAGGTAACTTTAAACTTTTATATTTTGTTTTATTTTATATTTGACATTAACGAGGGAGTAGCAATTTATTCCGATCGGTTAGCAATTAACTATCTCGTCTCTAAGGAATTAAAAGTACCAATGATTCCTTGAGTACGAACAAAGATCGAGTGTAAAGTATAGAAGCTTTGGACTCGAGTGATTCGCAAGAACTATTTTGTTGAATTAATCTTTGTAGTATTTAAAAAAAAAATTTTTTTTCTGGTTTTCGATTCCATTTGATTTCATGTAATTTTTGTTTTACTGCCTATGGCACTATGGCTGTATGATGTAACAAACGATTCGTTTTAGATTACAAATCCATGCATGGAAGTTAAAGTATAAAGGTTTTTTTAAAAAATGTCGACTATGAATCAAATGCAAGAGAATTTTTGACGATGACAGGTATGATGTTGCAAAAGCGTCACCGGATAAAAGAATAGCTACGCGAGATCGATAGATATATACCTTATGAATGCTCATGGAAAAAAAAAAAAAACAAAAAAAAAAGCTTGAAAGGGAACAATGGCTTACGGAGATGAGAGAAAAAGAAGGGCCAATGGAAAATACTCTTCACTCAGCACTCGGAGAAAATAAAATAATAAAAATGAAAAATTATTATTATTATTATGATTAGATATATTTTTTCTTGGAGTTTGCTTTTCAGTTGGTCATTTAACGAAAAGTGATAAGAAAAATTTCAGTGTGATGATTAAACTATAGAATAGGTTACTGTTACTGAAGTAATAACAGATCTTCCATATGTCTTTCTTGTCTTCCATTTGCTGAACGACAAACTTTTTAATGACAAGGCACTCCCGGAGGTAAAGAGAACGGATTCAAAGTTTCTCAAGTTTAAATCCCTTGACGAATCAAAAAGTCTGCTCCCACTATTTTTCTTACCAACAGTAAAAATGAACGGAGAAAATTTAAGGATTTTGCTCATGGGGTTGACGCATTTACTTCTCACTAAATCTAATAACTTTTTTCATTTTCTTTTAATTATATCATTAAAATAGCTTTAAATTAGAGTTATTTTTTATAGAAATAAGCGAGACGGGAGACTCGACTAAATAGATTGGAGTGACATGCAGAATGCAGAAACCCCTGTGGAACTTAGTGGCGAGTCACTCAGAAACGGTTCCAGTTACAGGACAACAGATGAATAATTCAGCACATCACGTCAACCGAACTGCTGCGCTCGACAAATATTATCCTCCAGACGATACTACTCTGATTTCTCAGATACTACCCTCTATATACTTTTTTTTATCTTTTTAATAAATCATTATTACTCGAGATATTTAAATAAACTTTTTTACAGCTAACAGAAAATGAGCTTAAGTTATAATTTATAATGAGCTTCTCGTATCGAGCCAGTTGAATATTAACCGAGAGATGATCCGATCAATATGAAAAACATACTGAGCTACCTCAACAGATAGGAAATTGCTTCCGAGTAGTAAAAAATAATCTTTTACGTTCTTGGAAAAAATATTAATAAAAAAACGATCTCTCGGTTATATATTTTTATGCTTGTAATTAGGTATTAACTTTTATAATAAAAGAGTACAAGAACGGTAAATTTAAATAATACTATTATCATTATTACTATGGAAATATTAAAATAAGATAGCGCGGAAGAGATGTAGCTAAAGAATTTTTATCTTTAAATATAAGATTTTTTTATTTTTCTTTCAACACTCGATAGTCTTAATTAAAATAGCGCTAGTTTTATCATTATTTTTATAAATTAAAACAAATTTTTTTTTTTTTTATTGCCTGGATGCATTTGATTGCATTAGTTAATTATTCAGGAAGTTAAATATTTAGGTGTTGGTGCCGGGTAAGTGAACATCGGAATGAAAAAATATAAAGATGGAAAAAATAAAAAGCTTGATGTCAAAACGAATCGAAGCTTTTACAGATAAAAGCTCGCGCTGCTGACCGAAAGCTCTTACCTAAAGTGGAACTTTACTGCAGTCGATCGTTAATCGCAATACAATGAACAGTAGAAAAAGTACAGGAAAAAAAAAAAAACAAATAAAAGAAAAAAAAATGTTAATAAAATGAACGAAATAAACTTGGGTTCAATCTACCTCATACATTTTATTCTTCTGTATAATAAAAAAACTAAGTAAAATTGACGAACAAAAAATATATATTCAATTGAATTTACATGCCGTATTGAAAAGAAAAAGGTTAAAGATTCGAGAGTACATACCTTTTTTTATTAAATTTATTGAGTTTTCCAAATGTTTTTAATCTTAATCTAAAATTTTTCAATTAAATAAATGTTTTATAAAGGCAATCATTAATTTAAATCGACCAAGAAATAATTAAAAATTTATGAAATGGATTTAATGTGATATAAAATAATGTAATAATTATCTATCCCAATTACATAATTAACAATTTTTAATTTGATGCCACTCAACGTTAATTTCTTCATTGTTAATAATTCGATACTGTAAGGTTGATTATTATTAGTAATTAATAATAAATAACGAAGCATACTATATATTATAATAATAATAATAATAATATGTATGTATAGTGTAAAAGGTGTTGAGTATAATAGGTATATAGCAGAAGAGCAGTTAGCGCTTATAATATGATGAATACATAACTGTTGTAATGGAGCACAGTGAGTTATGGTAAATTATATCTGAAGATTCCTTAGATTATAACGTACCACCTCAGGGTAATTTGTGAGTAATCCTTTCCCATAAGGGCTCCACAATTGCAGGGGCAAAATGAAAAGCAGGGTCATTGCATAAACGTCTTTCCCAAAACCCACTTGAATTGTTGGAATTAACAGACTTAGGTACAAAGTTAGTAAATACATTGAATTAATGATGAAAGCTCTTCATTCAAGTATTAACACTTAAATAATCTTTAATATATATATATATATATATATATATATATATATATATATATATATATATATATATATATATTTTTCATAACCAAAATTTTGATATTACATTTATTTGTTTTAAAACTAAAGTCACTCTGACACACAAGATTGTACGTCATTCAAGAATCCCAATAATTGGACTGAAACGCTTGAACAATTATTCCCATTGGCAACTTACACGTCTCGTTCGATTGGATTACATTTGAACGTGAGTTGCATACTCACTTCTAATAATTTATATCATGATAACGCTCCTTTTAATTTCTTCATTATTTTTTTACTTTTCTCACTCGAGAGAAAAATACACAATGAAAAATGTAATATGAACCGTATTGTTATATATATCCTACATGTCCATTTAAAAAATATAAAAAAGAAAGCAATTCACATTGCAGTTTGGTTCGGCACTCAAGGATTGTAAGTGTAAGAAGAAATTGAAAAGCGACGTTTAAGTGGCAATATGTCGTTCTACAGGATCAAGGATTATAGTTTATATAAAATAGATGTTGGTTGAAATAACTTGGGAAATTTGTAGTTTTTTTTTGTAACTTATAAAAGGTTTTTTTTCCATCTTCTAAAAAATATCGAGACCCTTCGAAAATATTTCTCCGACATCACATTTCAATTTAATCAGTAAAGTAATAGTAGAATCGAGGATTTAAAAAATTATTATCTTTTCATTTATTCATATTAGTAAATTTCAATTTGGATGATAGATATTAAAAAATATTTTAATTCTCGTTAATATCCTATAATATAGAATTGATGACTAAAGAAGTTAGTTTAGTATCAAAATTCTTGACTATTGGAAAAATAAACGCTGATTCATTATATGTTTAGACTGAAGCGCGCGCAATTTAAATTTCTAGTAACCAACTTAATCTTGATGAATAAAAATAAAAGCATCACTTTCGAGTCTATTAGCACACACGATACACATTACGTGGTGTCATTACTTTAACTATTATTTTTCACTTGTACATTACTTTTTATTTTTTTAATTCTAATGATCATGAAGCTACTTTACTCTCTACAATCTACAATAGACTACTATTATCGTTATTATAAATTGCTTTTTTCTCATTAAACACAATCAAAATTGAATAACTCGTTGTAATTATTTTTTTTTAATTAATTAATTAAATTTTTTATTAAAAATTATTAATGCAATAATAGAGCTTATTATAAATACATCAAATAATAATATTTAAAAAAATGAATTGGCGATAATGTAACAAAATATCCATTATGATGAGGTCATTAAACTTTTAATTAATAACACAGAGACTGTAAATTTTATTCACAGTTTATTTTATTGACAAAAGAATATGTAATACACAAAGTGTGCTCTTGTATCATTAAAAAAAATTTGTAATCTCAATATTTATATTAAAATTAGTGTAATACTAGATTGGTTGTCGTATGTGAAACGCATGCTCGAGTATATCGCCTAGAAATTCGCGAAAATCGATTTGCGTATACTCAATGAATATAGCTTCTTGTTTATATACTGGCTTTTGTGTAACATTCATTCTATATCGCTCGGCTATTCAGTTACTAATATTTACAGTACTGCCGTGACATGTTGATGCAAAAGTTAAAAAAAAAAAATTTTCGATTAATTTCAAGGGAATATATATATTTATTTATATTATCTGTTGACGTGCTTTAGCATTTGCAGAAATAATGATATGCGCATCCGCACCTGAACAATTCTTTTCAAAGAAAATAACAATAAAAAAGAACAGCAAGGGTAATATTGGTAATTCCGAGTATTAGCTTTTCGATGGAAGAAAAAAAAAAGTAACATACATACGTATAAAAAGTGATTTTACTGAACCATTTTCAGATATAACCGAGTTAATAAAATGAACCGTGAGTAGAAGTTTCAGATTGCACGTTCAGCAAAAATTGCATGCATCGTCGTTTTAACAAAAGCCCACCAAGGGAATGGTAAAATTGAGTTTTTTAATCTAATGAGAAAAAAAAACTAAAAATGAAGATACGCCGATGAAATATATTGATTTTTACATTCATACTCGTAACTTAACTTTTAAATAAATTTTATTTAGCCTTTATCAATAGTTAATAATTTGTAGTGAGATATAAATTCAATAAGTTATTAAAAAAAAAAGGGAATATCATAAAAGTTTTTAATATGCATAACATAATTTTTGATATAAGCTGAATGATATAATGTAAAGTAAGTATAAAATGGAGTAGGGAAAAATGTCAAACGAGAGTGCGAAAATCACATAAGTTTTTTTGATGACTAAAAGTTTGGACTCTGTTTTTCTCTTTGTCGTTTCCTTTTATTCCCGTTATTCTTTTTATACGTCCTGGTACTCGGTACTAAACCGCCAGAAAGTAGAACGGAAAAGTCTCGCAGAGTTCACTTTTAGAAAAGTTTATTCTTTCCAACTGATGGCTAAAAGTGTGTATGTGTGTCTATGTGTGTGTGCATTCTTATAACCACGCGATTTATGATAAACCAAGAGGCAAAACCTTTATAACTATACGCCTATATAACGTTTAACCCAGCTTTCTCTTTTTTTTTTTCAAACTTTTTTATTTTTTGTTTCTCCCTCATAAATGTCTTATAAATTTTCGACAGTTTTCAAACATTTCTTCAATGATATGTCTACGCTCTTTTAAACTTTAAACTTTCGGTTGTCGGTTTTTTTGATAACCAAATATGAACAACGTATGTCACAGAAACTAAATATGTACCAGTTGATAAATCATTGACATGACATCATTAAAGTACTACTTTAACAGACGATTGAAATGAAAATGATGTCAATAATTAGTAATATTTATAAATAGTAAATTTATTTTTGAATTGAAAAGACTGAGAGTGATGACAAATATATTTTGAGGGTGACGAATGTTTAATGCAACTATCGGTGTATATTGTATATATATATATATATATATATATATATATATATCTACAATATATACATAACCTAGGAAATATACATTTATCTATATGTAAATGTGAACTGAGCTAGAAAGGTTTCGAGTTGGGTCGTATTAGGTAATGCATTGAGTTGCTACGTGGAAGGATTTAGATGAAAGATCGTGCGTATTTATACCAGCCCGGATTTAACTACATATTACTTGTTTAACTTGTTAATGTTTACTCGTCGCAACAATATTTACACGTTAAATTATAAATATTTATACTGTTACCTGGTTGAATAAAAGTGTATCGATATAATCCTTAAAAAAAAAAAAAAAATAATGAGTATTATTTCCAAGGGCTTTTAAAATTTTTTAACCAAATAAATGAAGATGAGAACGGTAACGGTGAAGACGGTGAATCGAAGAAAATTTGAAGACGGTGAATCGAAGGGTATTATACGTATCCATTGCAACAAATAAAATTAAAAAAAAAAAAAAACTACAAATGAACGAACGAACGAACGAATGGGCGAAATAAAAGGAAGAAGAAGAAGAAGAAAAAGGTTGGTTGAAGTAATAACCCAAGAATGAAAAGTCTAGTCGAGTCGAAGTAGAAGCACCGAAGACTTTTGAGGCCGGAGATAGTAACCCAACTACATAGCTGCTGCAAAATAAAAGTTTAAAAAGGGATCGTTTCCCCGGCTGTTAGCGACGCTTCGTATAAAGGATGATTTAGTATCTTTACCCCTTTAAAAACTGGTAAAGAATACTTTTCTCGAGAGAAAAAACGACATATCAACTATTGTATTGATTCGAACAAAAATATAAAAATATTTAACAAAAAGATAGAAAGACAAAACTCTTGGGTTGCTCGTGGATACTTGAGACGATCGGCTTTCACCATCTTAAAACTTTTTAAATGTCAATAACACAAACTAGACCCCGTCCATATATATTTTTATAAATTTCAAACATTTACTTGAATAAATATTTTTTTGGTTTGCTTTATACTTACGATGTAGGCTGATGATAAAATTTTTATTAAAAGTGTGTGTTTCTGTTAAGTAAACATTTGTCTGATAGCATCTTGAGTCCATCGAACGACTCAAGATGAGAGTTGACTCTCGACGTTTCAAAATACCACAACTCATGAATATTCACTGACGAAAAGGTGAAAAGAGCTTACACAGTCTATGCTGCTTATAAACTCTTTTTTATCATTTCTTTTTTATCTCGAAACCATTAATGTTTCTTTCAACTTTGTCTAATACAAAAAAAAAATTGAAACAGAAAAAAAGTCATAAAACAGCAGAGCTTTTTTTTTTCAAGCTTATAATTAATTTTAATTAAGATAAATGGTGTAAATAAGTTTGTCACTTGGGAAACATATCAACATAAATAACGAGCAAGTACTGTTATATGTTAAGTACAAAAGTGCCTTGCCAAATAACGAGCATGAAAAAAAGTTAGCAAAATGAAAGAACTAAAAGAAATACCGTCACTGAGAAAACTCGAAAACTAGAAAACTCGAAAACTCGAGCCTCAACAGCAATTAAACTAAAATTATACAAAAGTTTAGGTATACATATATACATAAATACATATGACAAGTGTATGTAGTATATATACCGGAAAAACGTCATCAAAAACAACCACTGTACAACAAACACAGTATATACTATAAACTTGCTGTTGCTGTCGGCACCGCTTCAAGTCACTATTCTTTTCTTTTGTAGCAAATAAAAATGTTTTTTCATTTTTAGTCCTCAAAAAATAATAAAAGGGACTACCGCTAAAATGTTTTGATAAATTTATAAATGTCAATTCAACGGTTGTTTGTACTTTCAACAATAGCTGTTGTTATTAAAATAAAACCCTGGCTTCTTTAAAATTGTGTGCGAGAATGAAAAATTTATGACAATGAAGATTTAAATACCTCAAATGACATTATTACTTATTTTTTAATGAAATGAATTACTGTTCCAAATGTCGATGAATGTTTTATAAATAAATAGAATAAATGGAAGTAGATGCTGGGATGAAAATTTTATTTCATCTTTACTATGTACATTTTAAAATATTATTTAACTGGCAGTAAGTAGGTAAAAAATGATTTACAGTTCATAAAACATGAGGTATTTCATAAATGAGAATCGAAAATCGTGGGAAAAATTTTGTGGCGTATCAACGACTGGAGCGTGACGTGACCCTCTTTATATCCATATCTTATTCGTTATATGTTAAATAAAAAAAATATAGCAAATCACTTTTCTGCGTGTTGCCATGAATTCACATTGCATCTGAGTTTTCCGTCGTTCAACCGAGTTACAAGGTGCACACGCGATATAACAAATAAGGTGCATTATTTATTTGGACACTTGACGTGTCAGCGGTAAAGTTGAGCTCGTTGTTTACCTCTTTCTCTTTCTCTTTCTCTTTCTTTTTCCTTTGATGTATATATATATATATATATATATATATATGCTAGTCAGTAATATGGGGTGGCGAAAGGAGTTTAGCAATCTATATAGGTAGTGAGGTCACCCCTCCTGCTCCACATCAGGTTTTGCCTACCCTTTTCGTTTCTCAGCCCCTGAGAACTCTAGCCCAATGCTTGTACTCGGTTTAAATCGTTCAAGTAGGATAAGATGAGAGAGGAGAGAGGAGAGAAAAGAGATAGAAGTAGACGCTACAAATACAACAACTTTTCTCTGTCTACTCCACTATTCCATACCTTCCTTTACACTGGAAACTCTCTACATTTTCCTCCTTCTACACCCTAGATGATACATTTCTATAGTCAGCGCACCAACATCTACACAAGCTTATGTGGTACAGTGTGCAGAAAACCAGACATGAAATACTTGTTCTTCTTCTTCTTCCTTTTCTTCTTGTTTCTCTTCTTTTCAAAAGATTTTATGCTAAGAAGTTAGCTACCAATTTTATTTAAATATTAATCAACATAATTCTCATTAAAAATTTATTTTCAATTCTCGAGTAACATCTTGCCGTAAGTTATTTATGATTCTTCATAAATGAAAAATTATTAATTTGAAAAAAAAAAAAAAAGTATTGAGTAATTTTAAATAATGCATACTTTTTTATGCCTGCATGAGAGAAAGTTATGAAACTGAGAAATATATACTGGGGGTGTTAGACAACTCGTTACCCGGAACTAACAAACAGAAAACTAGGTTAGGCAAGCACATACGTCATTGGAATTAGAGCTGTGTTGTAGCACAGTCCACGGATGCATCTCAAATGTACACTATCGCGAAATGTGGAAATGTGTTCTGCCCGTGAGTGAATTTATGTAATGTGGTCTGTAGATTGCAAGGAACTATACCTCCAGACCTCCACTCACTACTCTAAGCTTTACACTTTGGACTATTCCGACAATATGTCTGCTGTTGCCTATTAGTTTTTCTTTACAACACCCATATTGTTATCATAAATATCATTTTTCTTAATTATTTATTCATTCATTCATAACAACAAAAGTTGTTGAACCAGTTAATTAATTTATAATGTAAAAATAATAATAATAATATTTTAGGGATTAACTGTAGTCCTATTTTATGGTATTTTATGATAATTGACGCGATTAACATTCCGTTAAAAAAACAAACTAATTTTTGTGTATGCAAAGCACGGGCTTGAGTATTTACGTTACTCATAGTCCCTAGCGAAAAGTTAAGAAACGTTAAGCTCAAGTAATCGGATAAGTTTTGTCACTGTGAAATAACCTCACGTTTATACTAAACAAAACAAAAATAAACCCACTTTAAAAATATTTATATTTATATTAAAATCTAAAATCACCTGGAAAATTGAATTAAAATCATTTTTATTCTCCGTTAATTTTATTTATTATAAAGCTCAAGTCTTAAAATTATTAGCAGTCTCTAAAATAAATAACTACAAAGTTAAGTAATTTACAGAGGGAATGCTGAGCTGGGTAATATTAGTTAAATTAGAGGTTTATGATAAAGAGAAATTACGTACTACATGCTACATAATCAGAGTTTTGGTCACGTGTAACTTGGAGGTAGGTGTAATTGAACAACGAGTAGTCGGCAATGGGCCACCTTACCACCCAGCCACCCTCGTCAGGCAAACAAGTACCTTTAGTTGTAGTCAGCACGTATATTAGTTTGCTTTTAAGTCATTCAGTTACTTTAACTGGTTAACTGGTTAAATATAACTTACCGCTATTACAATTAAACTCATCTACTCGTCACTGTTATTTTTATACCCTCTTATTTTATTTAATCATTATACGCTCGACAAAAGTAGATATCACGTTAAACAATTTCATTAGACGTAAACGTTAAATACATCCATTTAATATACAATTAGCTTATTTTTTTAACCAAAGAAAAAATTTTAAACTCTTAAAATTAATTTTTTAGTTGGTTCACAGATCGGTATAAATTAACAAACCAAACCACAACAGTAAATAATAACCAGGAGACGAAAAAAAAAAAAAAAAAAAAAAAAAAAAATGAAGTTATAAATGGGTTGCATGCTATGGCAATTCAACATAAATGTGCTAGTCATTTGAAGGTATATTTCCCGGGAGGTTATACAACCGGAAAAAAATTTACTTTCGACAGCCGTAACAAGTGGGTTGATTGGGACGTTGTTGAATCATGAAAAAGAGAAGATCACGTTTCGAATAGTACAACTCTCTGTTTCCTTTTATGTATATCTATATATATTTAGAGCTTTAGAATCGAAATCGATTGATTAGATTCAATTGTAACAACGGGGAACAAAGTGACATTGAATTATGCAGTCAGGTAAATGGAGCGTCTTATTTCGACTAGATCTTAAATGTAATCTCGAGCCAAATTCCGGGATCCTGTTGTTCCATCTATTCTGTCTTTTTTTAACTTTATTCAATGTTAACAGTATCCGAAAACACTCAGACATTTTATTTTTAATATAAATAACTTATTTAAATGGGTTAAATGTTGGTTAGACATTGTAATAAAATTATTTCATTATATCAAGATTAATATAACTTAAGACACTTCAACTAATTTATAAATTGAACTAAATTGGTTCAAGTCTGGCTAAAAGTTGATAATTAAATCAAGATGAATTATTGCGTTGTTGTTGTTATTATTATTATTATTATTATTATTATTATTGCTATTGTCAGATAAATAATATATTTAAAATGGTTTAAGGACTGAATATTATCAAGCATGGGACTCAACAGCATCAGTAATACGTGACTAGACTGTAAATATGAGAAAACATAAAGCGAATAAAATAACCAGAAGCAGAAGCAGAAGCTGGAATTTTTCTAAAGTCGAGTTAGTTCAATCTCTTTCATTCTTTGGACTATCGAATGGGCGAAATGTCAATGGAATAATAGTAGACGATCAATGCTATCGTCCACATCGATCGCTTTGCACACCGTCTTTTATATTACTTACATTACTTACATTACTTACAGTACACCGATGTGGAACTGCTATATGTATAAACGTGACTCAAAAGAAATCGGTATAGGTAGATTACTCCGACAGGAGAAACCTACGCGCGTTAAATCCTCAGTACTTGAGGCACATGAAAAGAGAATATGAGAATAAGGGAATAAGGGAAGAGACCTTATCGAATTCCAGAATCATCGTTATACATATACCTCGCTCTATTTTACAGCTCTATCTAGACAACGGGGTTACCGTACGCATACCAAATTGGCAGTCGACACTCGAGAGCAGTCGACATTCTCGATTGTACTCCTATCCCCAAGCCCAAACCCAAACCCAAACCCTGAACCTAAACCCCAACTCGAACCGTTCTATCCACTCGAGATAACTGACTTTGCATATACCACCGCACAAGTCCATATCTGACGAGTCAATCTCTTACATTTTGATTTGATACCCAACCTTCCAACCAACATAACTCATTAATTCATCATCCATATTTTACTCACTGCAACTACTCACAGTAATAATTTATTATTGACACCATCACGATTCCTGTTATCTTTTTATGCTCATTTTTCTCTTTTAATTCCATTTTTCGAAAATTATGTACCAATTTTTAATTTATTGAACTTTCAATGATTATTCATTTGTATTTTTTCTTTTTCTCCGACATGAAATGAATTTTATGAAAAAATAGCATGTCTATTATTTTTTAAATATTTAACAATACCGAATGCGAATAAGTGAAACATTGGAAATATTTGAAATTAAAATAAAAAATTTTTCAGATAGAACAAGTTGAATAAATAAAATCAATACGGATATTCAGTGGAATAAAAATTTAAGCGAAAATAATATTCACGGTAAGACAAGTCAGATTGAGATGTATAGAGTTATTTTTCAAATAAAAACAATCTCAAGTTTAGTGAAGCGTTATATTTTTATATTGTATTAAAAGGCAGAAAGACAGTAACTAAACTGATCGTATACACACATACTTAAACGATGAATGTATTTTCTGCACGTGACATTCATTCAACAAGAAAATTCACCCACTCAAACAATAATATTATCATCTACTTAATGTCTAGAAGTTAAGAAGACTAATTATTATACATATGATACGTCAAAACAAAGTGACATGTAATTGAAATAAATAAATAATAATAAAATAAAATAGAAACTCAGTTGAGTTCTCGGTAGTAGTGGGTTAGATCTAAAATTCGTTTGATTTGAGTTTGAAATTGGTGCGTCAATGGGAATTCGTTGAGGTAAACACCAATGGAACGTAGCAGACCATCATCCCTCATGTCAAGCCAGACTCCCTAGAGCAAGAGCCAGAGAATAGATCTAATGCTCTTCTAACCCAGAGTGCTAGTGGTTACCCGCTATTCGTCTGTCTATACTTTACCACAAAACGAATTCAAGAGTAATGCTCCAACATCCTATATCCTATAAATTTTACCCTTGTAAATATATAACTCTTATATTATGCGGCAACTAATCGATTCCAGCCACTTTTATTAAATAACACAAACGTTATAAATCAATATCGACAATATCATTTTTGAGGAAATAAAAAGACATAGATTATTATTTGGGTTAAAGAATATTGAATACACCAAGATACCAAGAGATCAAGAGACCAGGAACCGTAACCAATGATAGAGTAGGTGAATTTATATACACGATACACGATATATAAATAATTATACTCATAGGTTGATGGCGAGATGCCAGTTTCATCCTTATACCGCAGAAGTATAAACTATTTCTTCTTCATCTTCCTTCTCTCCTTTTTTTTTTTTTTTTTTTTTTTTTTTTTTTTTTGATGGTACGGCTGCTACTGAAAACTAAAATCAGATATACGAAACGAAGAAACGAAGCAAGCGCCTCCTCCATTTAGATGCATTATTCGTACTAAGGGTTTCGCATAAATAAAACATATTTCTAAGGGAAAAAACAGAGTATGAAAGCAGTGAAAAATCCCCAGATATCTGAACGCATAGCACTTTGAATTCCCTGCTATAAAGCTCCTGGATTTGCCAGAACTCACCAATAGATTCCATACCAACATCGCTGACAGATAGTACCACTTTAACTACTATCCTACTATTGTTTCATATTTATTTATATTTTTATATTTACTGTAAATAACTTTATTTAAATTCATATATGTATTTATCTCTTAAAAAATCAAACTGATGAATCAAGCTGTGAAAAATTAAGTTTATGATAATTTAAAACTAATATTTTTTGATTTTATTCCATAACAACAAAGCTGGAAGGTTAACTTTAATACGGATGACTGAACGTAGTTTGTACTACTTAACTGTGCGGTGAAAGGAATCAAGTAGTCAGCAATAGACTTGGTCAGACCCGACTAAAATTAATCCAATAACACTTTTTTATTTGTTGTAGTGTATTAAACTTAAATGTCTGCAGTGCAGATAATCATTTAATCGTCAAATTAGGTAGACCTCTGAATTCTTTTATTGGATTCAACTATTTCTGGTATTTCAATTTTGTTTTTTGTTATTTTTGATCGTATAAAATAGAGAAAATAAATAAAAAAGAGGTTAAAGTCTCTTGAGAATGGACAAAAGAATGGCAAGTCTTTTAATTCTAACATTTGTCTTTGACAAGGGCCAGTTTAACGTAGTCAAGGATGTATACTCTGAATTCGGAAAAGACAACCAACTCTATAAAGAGAAAAGAGGAAAAAGGAAAAAGGAAAAAGGACAATGCGACAGATTTGTTCCTTTGGAATGGATCCAGGTGAATCTAAATTCTCAACAATATAAATTTATTATCCGGTTGACAAGACAACACTTGAAAGATAAAATAAATAAAATAGAATAAAATAAGCCAATTCGTTCGGTAATAAAATTATTTATTATTATTACATTAAATAAATAAATAATAAAAGATTCCTGAATGAGGTTTTGACTTTGATGGATAATTTATCTCTAATACTCGACAGGGAATAGGACATTATAAATCAAGCTCAAGGATTGGATTTTCTAATCAAGTACCAGTTAAAGCTAGATTAAGTGTCTGTCGTATAGAATTAAACTTTGTACAAAGTACTCTCAGTGTACAAGTTACATTGATGACCGCTATAGCTTGAAACCTAACGGACCCCGTCAACCGATCCAGCCATCTAGCCATTCACCTGTCGATACACCCCATTATTATCTATTTTGGTTTTATTTTATAAACTTTTTTCATCGACTTTGAATTATTGGGCCCATTATTTCTTCAATTATTACTTTTAAAAAATAAAATCGAGTTTAACCTTAAAAATGGAATCACACAAGCTAAGTTTCTTTGAAAGAACTGCTGTTAAAGTTGTTATAGCATTACTTTTGGACTTTAAGTGAACGTTCTTGTGCAAAAATAATATACTTGTGACTGTGATCATAGCAGAGAAAAGGGAAAACCCGTAAAAGAGTTAACAGGGACTTTGTGGACGCAGACGGTTGGTACGGATCCTTTAACCGGGCGTGGTTCGTGGTACTTGGTACTTGATTTACGCTGGGGCGAAAAATATTTCAAAATTTACCGGGTAGCTTGAATACAGATTCTCTTTCACTCTTTCACTCTTTTACTCTTTTACCAGCGTAGACACTGGTCACTGATAACTTTGTCTCACACTTTAACACACATGAAGAGAATGTACTGAAATTTAAAGTTTCTTTTTGGCTCATTCCCTTGCGCTGACTCAACTAAAACGACTCCACAATTACTCCCTGAGGATCGTTACACTCTGGGAAACAATCCTCCAACCTCCAACCTCCAACCTCCAGGTTGTACGGCCAAACGACGGAAAAGGTTCAACGGCTGCATACACCATACACCACACCACGGTACAAACTCTGCTATCTGTCTGTGCTCTTCCTTCTCCTCCTTATTACGCTCTACAGTTTAAATACGCGTACCTCTATTTGTATTTAAAGTCATTTAATTTAAAACTCCGCTTGACAATTAACTCTCTCTTTTTTTATTTTTTTATTAAATATCTAAAGTTATTTTCTGATTTACTCTTCCTCGATAAATAAAAACTTTTTTTATCATTCTGATGAAGAGTAAAAGTACTAATTTGATGTATGCATGGGCTGCCGGGAGACAACCGACGAGTTTGGATTTAATTTATACTCTTGATAAAATCAAGGGATTGCTTTTATCAACAACTTCACCTTCTAGCTTTCTCTACTGCATATATTAAATGAGCCAGACACTTTTTGATTAATGCTGATGATACAAAGCTTACCATCATCACTCAAAACTTTTACAGTCCCCTAACTGTATTATTTACATCTATATTTTTATTATTTTTAAAGTTACCAATTCACAGTTGATAGCCATTGCAATGATAATATTAATAAAAAAAATAAATAAATAAATAAATAAATAAAATGCAAAAAGTTATATATGTATATATAAAACTCCCTTTTATCCAATTAGTTTTTTCCAGTTCGACTTTTCGCAATTATTATTATTATAATGCTTCGTAGCTTTTTTTTATTTTTAAATTTTATTTAATTGATTTACAACCCACTTAAATTTATACCCACTACGATTACATTAACAGCGGAACTTTTTTAAAAATAAAATAAAATGAATAAAACTAGGTCGTACCGACATTTAATTATTAGAGACGCTTAAATTTAAATTTTATTATATATTAATCGATATTAATTCATACTCGAAAAGAAAAATCAAATTTTTTATTTCAAATAAATTAATTTATTTATTTTTACTACCATGGATATTAAAACATAGATACAGCAAAGTATATCGACCTGATCTTTAAAGATAGAAAGTTACTTTAATAACTTTAAATATTTACGAGATTATTATTTAACTTAAGACAAGATAAGAATACGTCAGAGTAGTTAGAAATATTTTAAAATATCTGTAACTAACATAAGAAATAAATTCATTCAGTGAATCTATTTTAAATGGACATTAAATCTTCAAATGGCTTTAAAACATGCCAGTTTGTTGACTTTTGTTACAAGCTCAACAAACTTAATAAATGACCAATAAAAATTTATAATGTTACTGTAAAAAAAATAATAAAAATTGAAGGATAAAAATAAAAATAAAAATTTAGAATTAATGGGAGATTTAATACTTTTTATAGAACCTTGAACTGTGAGCTGACCAAACACAACCATTTGTATTCACGATCTATGAGAGTGCTTTTAACGTTTTATCAGCATGGGCACTTTTGGGCGGATCTATCTCCGCCCTTATTCAGACATCCGTTGAGTTTCTGCCCGTACATTTTACCTTTTACTCTTTATTTTAACAATCAATTCTCCTTGTTTTTTATTCTTTAAATTTTTCTCTTCTACAACTCTTATTTTAGTCTTTTTTTTTTTTTTTTTTTTTTTTTTTTTTTTTTAACCAAGTGTATCGATAAAAAATAATTTTAATTTTAAAACAAAGTTGAGAGAATAATTCTAATCCAATAGATGATTGGGGCATTACACTGATAAAGTACAGTAAATAATACTGATGATTGAATTATTGATCTCGAGTGTTTCGTAAATCAATGTTTATCGATACAATTTATTTACATCAGTGACAACTGAAATACAGTGTGACATTACAGCGGATAGGGGCGGATCAGAAGATACACGACTGACTACACATATATATATATATATATATATATATATATATATATATATATATATATATATATCGATACACATTGATACGGATATATATACGGATTGAGGACTGAGTATCGAGTAGAAAAGCCAATTCAGTAGCACGAAAACACTTAAGGTATCTAAAATGATATAAAAATAAAACTCTTAGAGAATTATTTACATTTGAATAGTCTAAATAAATAACAACAGGATAATGAAGAACTTAATGGAATTACATTATCGCGGTTTTGGTTTTGGTTTGGGTTTGGGTTTAGGTTTAGGTTTGGGCTCGGGTTTGAGATGTTAGTTGGTAGATAAGGATCTCCTGGGACCGGTGGTTTAGCGAAGAAGGATGGAACACACGAGTTAAGACGACAACTATAGTTATAGTTATATGGGACGTATATATCAGTGTGTGCATGTATGTGCTCTATTTGGCGCAAATATCCTTGCGCCAGAAGCGATGAATTTCCTAATTCTTCCTCTGGGAGTTTCTCATCTTATCATCTTATCTTGTCTCTACATGTCTCCCATTGATTAATAATTAATATTTTATGCCTAGTGGGTTATTACATTTAATTTGATAATTAAAAGTTTTACCAAAGAAAAAGGGTTAGTATTGATTAGGAAAAAAAAAAACAATAAATAAATAGATAAATAAATAAATAAAACTATTTTTGAGGAACTTTATGAATTTATATTAAACGATAAAGAGCTTTCACCATACACTTCGGAGTTTTCAGCAAGTACACGCGGGAAACGCAAATGGAATTCAAATTGAATGCATGAATATACATTGTACAATATTGGTTATGAAATTGAAAGTATTATAGACATTTTCCAATGGATTTTACAGTGTTTAATTAAATTTATTGTTTCATCCTCAGTTATACTAATTGAATTTGAATTGAGTGAGAAAAAAAAACGAAAAAAGAAGAAATTATTAACAGTAAAAAGGTGAATTAGTCGATAATGATAAAAATATATTTTATTTATGTGGAATTAATTGGCGTGCAAACAAATAAATAATCGAATAAACAGAGGTATGACAGAGAGAAAGTTAAAGTTTTAGATAAAGGGGAAGGGGATAAAATCGTTGATCAATAATCGTAGATTAACCGTGATACCGTGATACCCCAGTAGCCTGGGGTAGCCTGGTACAATGGATAAGAGAATGATGCAGCAACTATTGGGCGTCGACGGTCTTTGTGTCTGGTCGTTCTGAAATTTTTCGTTCGATTCACGATTAAATTTATAGCTAGGTCACAGCTTGGATTGCCGTTCAACAGAATTCGTCCTAGGCAATACTCGTATCCTTTATCCTTTATCCTCTTATCTTGCTTTAAAACCCAACTCCCTTACTGATTCATCGATCCAACAACCAGTATTGAGAGTACCGAGTCAAGACTATATATGTATGTATGTAGAGTTACCGATCTAACAACTTGTAAAATTACCTACGAGGTCACAGTTCCAACCACTCAACGATGCTTTTAATTTAAGTTATTAGTCATATTTAACGATTTATTAACTCTTAACTAACATATGACACTCTGCTGAACAATGAGCTTTGTTTATTTTCACTGTATATCGATAATATACATTTACAAAACAGATGTACCGTGTTTATATATTTAATTGGATGCAGAGATGAATTAAAAGGGATTGTACGATTCTAAAGAAATTTACCACCGATAAATTATCAATGAAGCAAAAGGTTAAAACGTATTAGAGTAAAGAAAATAAATAAATAAATAATCGGAGCGTGGCCATTTTGGAAACATTGAAAGATGAATGGACCAAGTAAATGAGGTAACGCACGATCCAATTTGATGACTCTATACACATGAACGAACACGATCTGCTACCAAAGTAATTATTAACACCAATGCATTGGAATTGGATTGCAATTAAACATTCCTCTCTTCTATTCTTCTTCCGTCAAATTGATGATTTAATTTCATTCGAAACAGCGATATACATATTAAACTCTCTCTATATATATTTATATTTTTTTTTATTCATCCAAAAGTCCATAGGTAAATTTTTAAATTATTTAACTATAAATAATTATATTTATTTGTTGATTAAACAATTCGTAAAGTCAATAAAAACAATGTATATGTGTATAGATAAATCGAATTGAATGGAATGAGAATTTGGTAATTAGTAATTACTATCGATGGTCTGCAAAATGATCAATTTTACCCGAATTGCTCATAAATTTAAACTCAATACACACTACTGATATCCATTGGGATTATTTGCATATTTATTATTTATTGTTTATCATTAAGTTATTTTATTTTAATTTTGTCATATCCCCCATTTACCGATATATAATTATTAAGATTATTTTATTGAATTTATTTTATTCTTTTTGTAATGCATTTGTTTTATATTTTTACTCATGCAGTAATAATGAAAATAAATTATAAATAAAACGGAAGTATAAATGAGTCGATGAAAAAATAACGAGTAACTTTAGTGGCAGCAAATAATTAATTAATTTAAATTACTGTACAAGTGATAAAACATAGAAATAAATAAAAATAAAGTTTGTGAATCGCTAATGAAAAAAGTTTGATTTTTAATTGATTTCATACAACTTTTTATTTAGTTTTCATCAATTAAATTTTATTCATTAGTTTAATTTTTCAGTTTTTGTCTCTGAATAAAAATAAAATGTGAATCAAAGAGAAAAATATAATTACATTCATTAAAAAAATACTTTTTTGATTTATTTAAATATCGAAAATTTTATACACTGAAGAATTTAAAAAATGTTAAAATATTCAGAGTGATATATAGTCTTAAATATGTACGTATTTAATGCAAACTCAGTATAGTACGTATGCACAGATAATTTATACATGGATATTATAGGTATATATAACGATTGAGAGAGTAAACTTACCATTAGAATACAAAATATTATACTTTACCTCAGATCCTTGATGATTCTCGGTATTTTCTCAGTATAATTAAATGCGCCTTAACTACAAAGTTATACAAAATTTAAATACATATATGTATTATCTAGTATGTGGTATCTAGTCAGTTGATGAAATGGCTGAATTGAGAGATAAATTTCACATTAATTATTATTATTATCCACCTCAATATACATTATAAAATAAAAATAATAGAGAATAGTTAATTACCGAAATAAATATTTATGAGCTTTGATTAATTATTAATAAGCAATTAAATTGAAGGCGCTATCAACAAATTATATACAAAGGTGAACGTGTTTATGTGTTTTAGTTATTATAATTTTCTGAGATTGAAACAAAAATAACAGTTTTAGGATCTAGTATAGAAGATCTAGGACTTTGGAGAGAAGCTTGAAGCTGAAGCTTGGACGAAAGCGTTTGGCAAATATCCATCCACCAGAGTTCCACAGAGGAATCTTTTGTTTCACTGTAATTGTTTCCTACAAGTTTACTAATGCTCTGCAATTGTTTTGTACGTACTTATGTATACATATAGCGCAAAACTATTCACTTAAACGTTACTACATCTGAACCGAGTGAAAAGCAATATATATATACTTTAAGTCTTTATTACTTTATAACTCATTGTTAAATAATAATCGGCACATTTTTTACCAACCATTGTATTTTATTTAGACTTAACAATTTATTATTAAATTTTTTTTTTTTTTAAGTTAGAAAAAGAACTATATAATTCTCGTTTCGGTTAATTTATTACTTTGAATGACAGAAACCGTGAAAGAGGTTGAAAGTGCTCTGATGAGAAAGTAAAGATGGATATTTACTGGTTGGATATTTTATGTATGTGTACGTAAGTGAATATGTCGTAGATTTCAATTACCATTTGGTGTTGTACCACCTGAGCCTCAATGCAACAACCTCTGTCGTGTAAACAGGGTAGGAGAGATAAGAGTTGTCTTTGCCGATGACATGGGTTCTATACTAAATCTTAATATACATATACATACACATTATTTGTAAATTAAATTTTATTGATCAAATAAAAGTAGCCGTAAGCTTTTAATTATCTTTCATATTAAATATTCAATTGGTTAAATAATTTTAGCAGTTCTTACGGCAATAAATGAATTATTAATTCATTTGGTTATATATTAATTTAATAAAACATCATCTTTTAAATGTATTTATAAATAAATTGTATTAAATAATAGTGCGTTATTTTTAAACAATGCCGTAAATTCTCCGATAAATTATTGAAATAATATAAGTGATTAAAGTAATATATCTGAAATGACATCATTTTAAAAGTAACAGTTTAATTTTATTTTTAGCTTTCGAAAGATTGTTAATTGAGTTATACTGTGTATAATATTTAATACTTAATAGCATTGTTGAAAATAACTGTTACAAATGAATTTGATTAAATTTGTTGGAATATAAATAAAAATAAAAATCAACAAGTAATTTTCACAGATAAATTAAAAGTAATAAAATAAAATATCCGAGTTGTTAAGTAAAACAAGTATTTTCATCCGGTAATTTATTTTCATCATTGTCACTCAGACTCATCTCTTCACATTCACTTTAAACTCTAGCTCATAAATCATTGTTTTCTCACCGTTAAATTATATGCCCAGAAAGTGTAATAAAAAATATAACTACATAAATAAAAAAGCACATTCTGTACCAATAAAACTTAATTTAATGTATATCTACCGTAAATAAAACACCCGCTCGTTGCTAAGCAAAAACAATATACTATTTCTGGTATAATAATGAATATAAATTAACTCATAATATATATACATTACATTTAGGCAATGGGTACTCTAACAATATTTAAATTAAAATAGTTTAAAATGACTTTTTTTTCTTTTTTATTATTTTTTTTTTTTTTTCATTTCGAATTATATTATAATTACAATTCGGGTTGATTAATAGAGAAACAATAATACTTGGTAAACTTTAAATAACAAATGATATTACTGCTACAGTAAATAGTGACTATTATATACAAGTTGTAATTAAATTCATTGATTAATTAGTATACAATTAAATTTAACGGTATATGTACGAGATAATATTAAATTAAATAAGTTGGGGTTGAAATTTAATCCAAACTCTGGCGATAAGAATTAAAAATAATAACTTTATTATCAAAATCCTTATGCCATGATATGATACAGATGGCAATGGCATTGTACATGTAATACATAAACATCTATTCTCAAGGGTTTATGTCACTAGAGCGACATAAATAGTAGCTACACGCGAAAGCGGTCACTGACACTACACCAGGACACTAAACCGAGTTTAGATCCTAACTCCTATAACACAAGGCAAAAAAGGACCAAAGGATTATTACTTTCGGTCCCATTGAGACTTAACCCGGCCTCTATTCTCATTTAAGATCTTTTGTAACTTAAACATTAATACATTCTATTGTATTATATTACACATCACTCATTACTGACAACAATATTTAATATTTAACTCCTCAGCTGGTTTATCCTAAAAAAAAAAAAAAAAAAAAAAAACACAGCATGTTTTATCCTGATCTACGTCAACAATATTTTCCACTTCTAGTGATTCAAAAAAATAAAAAATAAATAAAAGACTCAATTAATTTGATCCCGTACGCCCGTATTATATTTTACTCGTTGTTTTTTCAGCTTAAATATACTCATCAGCGGCATTTTATTCACATTTAGCTATAAAGCATAATCCCGGATTTAAACGATGAAAATAATTCATCACCCGCTTTAGAGAATTTTAATATAATGATATAATGCCTGATGAAAGTTTTTAAATTTCATTTCTCGACTGTTGATTTAAATATTTACAATAATAAAATAATAATAATAATAATTATAATAGACTAGGTGATGAAAATAAAGACAGGTAACATGATCTAGTGTCTGTTTGTTCTTGCAGATGTACCAGATCCGCCGGGACGTCCTATCGCCACTAACTTCACATCACGCTCTGTAACAATCTCATGGGCGCCAAGCGAGAATTCCCACAACAATCCAATTTCACACTACATAATCAATGTCAGGTGAGCACTGTTACTTAGTCACGTTGAGTGAAATCTTATATAATATTAAACATATATTCCATACACCAGTTACTTACTATTATTATTGTTATTATCATTGTCACTATATTTAAGGTTTTTATTCGCGCGCGCGTGTGTGTGTGTGTGTGTGTGTGTGTGTGTGTGTGTGTGTGTGTGTGTGTGTGTGTGTGTGTGTGTGTGTGTGTGTGTGTGTGTGTGTGTGTGTGTGTGTGTGTGTGTGTGTGTGTGCAAATCAAGTTAACTAAATGGTTATTTTGTTGAGCCCGCAGACCTCTTCCTTAGAGGAATTTCTGGGTAAAGTTGAGAGACTGAAAATCTGAAAGAAACTCAATTGTCGACAAGTGGTTAGTTGAGGAAGGAAAATCGAAACGGAATAGTGATGAAAGAAAAAAGAAAAGGGAGAGAAACTAAACAGACCAAGAGAAAGAGACAATTGCTGCTGAAAAGAAAGTGTAGTCGAGTATAAGAGATAAAGAAAAAAGTAAAAAAGTAAGAAAAAAATAAAAAAATAAAAAAAAAACGTTCTAGTTGAGGAAGCTGAATTGTAAATTCGTTCTAATGAAAAATTCCATTGCTAAACATGAATGTACGGTTGATTATTCTCATGCAGCAGTGGTACACAAGAGACAACTGACGAGAAATCTTATACTCTTGTTAATGTCCGACAGTTTCGAGAGTTTTTTAACAAAAAGAAAGATTATTATTAAAGAAAAGGATGACCGCGTCAAGTGGATAAGGATTCCAGACTTGATAACCACCCTTTGTTCTTCCTTATTCTTACTTCTATACAGATATATCATCCCTTTTATTTTTATATCGACGTCTCATCACGACTTTTGTACTTTTTTTTTTTTCGTTATTGTTGTTATCTCTTTCTTTAGTTTTTTGCTCCTTATATCCAATCTCCAAGTTGAAAAAATTCTCCAACAGTTGAACAGATAAATAAAAAAGAAGATCAAAATAAAAGGACCTTTAGCGATTAACCGTAGATCCTGTAAGAACAAAAGATTATGTCCTTTTTAACTGTGCATTAAATCTATTTAATGTCTATAATCTATTAAATAAAATAATAACATTAAAACTTATTAACTCGGTAAGGTAAATTAATGGAATAAAATATTAATCCGGAAGATAAAGTATAATAGCGCTTCTGGTCGAGAAAAAATTATAATTATTTAAAATGAAACAGGATAATAAAATAATACAATACGATGAGATAAAGATAAAGATGAAATAAAAAAAAAAGGAAATCCTTTTGGTCTATTACGTTAGGAGGTTCGTAGGCTAGGCGCAAAAATGCATATTTTAATACTTGATTAACCAAGCTCTTACAGACTCGGTAGACGCTCATAGAGAATAGTCCTTTCAGAAAAGATATTCTTTTATCCACGAATAAATTGACCATACTCTCTCAAACGGGCTTTGCTCTACACTCCAGACTCTATATACTCTCTATATATATATTTATATATATTTAGAACAAAGAGTGTCTCTCTATATATAATATAATATATATCTGTATTATGTATATTAGGTAACCACCTCGAATATATAGAGCAAGACGTTGAGGTGTATGGTGATGTATAAAGTAAACAAAACATCAATTGATAAAAAGTCGTAGATGAAGAGGTGGAGTTTGGTTAAGTCGTTATTGGAAGTGGAAGGGCGTTTCTCGATGAGTCTGATCGTCGAACCACGAAAATTGATCGTAACGGAATTTCAATTTCGCGCATGACTACTACGTACAGTGAGCAGTGATAAAATATCTCATGAAAAAATAAAAAATATAATATTTCACTGTTTTTAATTACTTTTTTTTTTTAAATATATATATTTTTTTTTCTAGTATTTTTTCTATTTTTGGCGAGGAAAAATTTTTTACATAACGCTTAAATTATATAGCATGGATCCGTCACTCTGAAAATATTCACCGAGATAGCGAGCTTTGTCGATTAACCGTCGAGAGCACATTCATCCATATTGAACTGGCACCTTTAAAATTGAATACCTCGCGAGTTTTACCGTTTGTATTTTTCTTAAAAACACGCCTAGAAACCTCACAATACACAGAGTTACGACATTTTAAACCACTCCGTTTACTTCAGACAAAAATTTTTTATAACACAGAAAGAAAAAGGAAAAAAACATACAAAAGTTTAATTAAATTTTCTTAATAATTATTATTATTCTTATTATTATTATTATTATGGAATCTTTAACCTAGGGTTCAAGGATTTATCAGAGCTTGGGATCAATCTCACACGATTTTAGTAAATTACTATTTTTATAATTAACTTTTTTAAGCGTAATCTCAACGATTGCCAGTTGGCTGATCTAGTAAATTTTAGCACATTCCCATAAACAAAGCAATACTACCAGTAGCACCACTAGGAGCACACAGTTCCTGGGATTAACCCCAACCGCGTAAGGGAAACGATGATAGAGATAGCAAATCCACAGGGGGATTTATCCGGAGTATACTACTGTCGACTCTCTCCACTTGTTCTTGATACTCTTGTTCTGTACAATTTTATTTTCTTTTTTCTTTTTTCTTTTTCTTTAACTCTTTTTGACCTCAAGACAATCCACTCGCAATATATACAGATGTTTAATGTAGCAATCAATGATACAACTAGATAATAATTAACATTTAATATTAGTAATAATGACAATGATATAAATAATAATTTCCAATTATGCATATGAATGGGCGATAATGGTGATGGTAGGATGAAAACCACAATAACTCCAAGCTCAGCAGCGCCAATAAAGGAATCGCAGAAGGGACCTCACTCACTGAACTCTCTACAGATATACTTGTTGGAATTGTTTGGCAAAATGCCGAGAGAATACTACGTAGGCTACTCGGCAACTGAATCGAATTATACGCTCTGCGACATGAAGCGGAAGTGAAAAAGACATTTGTTTAACCACCGTGTACTCTCACCCACCCGAGTTAATGTTGAGTATCCAACCACAATGGATTTTACACTTAATCTTTTTTTTTTATTCTGCTTCTTATTCTTTCCTACAATCCCATATATTGACATTCACACTCTACTTGATAATTATCATTATTAAATATCAATAAATTTACTTCCAATAACATTAATATAAATAAAGTGTATTGTACTCTTATAGATACACACTCACTTATAGGGTCTGTAAAAGAGGAAGAGAAGAGATGAGAAGAAGAAAAAGACATAGTAAGCTTGACGGTGATTATCCCCGACTGGTTGAGCTTCCAACGGCAAGTTCTCCAGAGGATTATCTCTCAGTCTTCTCAGTCTTCTGCTGAACCTATACGAAACTACATATATATATATATATATATATACTATTGCTGTCGATATTTCAACGGTCTTATCTACTCCTTCGGGATATAGCTATTACAATCGGTCCCAATCCTGTGAGCATTCCACCTAAGGTATCTATCGTACATTAGCCGAATTATCAATGAATTGCCACCTCCGAAAATTCTCTCTGGATAATAGAATCGAATCATCAATCCAATCGTTATAAAATCCCTTTAATATATTATATAACCTACTATTTCAATATCACACATTAATTTAATTTAAAAAAAAAAAAAAACGGGTCAAATCAATACTTGATTTAAAATTTATTAAATATTATCATTCTGCTCGTTCATTATTTTTAATCATGTTATACATTATAACATGAAAAGTGTCAATGTTTGAATATTGTTACATGATTCATCCTAGTATACCGGAATTACCGTAATTAATCACATATGAAATATTTTCAATAACTGAATCCCCGGTGGCCTTTGTTGTAAACTCGTTTAAATTATTGTTACATTTTTTTTTTTTTTTTTTTTTTTTTTTTTTTACTAATATTTATGGGTTTAGTAATCGGAGCAAATATTAAAAATATAATAAAAAAACTTCAGGTCTTGAGATATAATATATAATAAGGGTCAGGTGAAAAGACCATCAATAAATTTTAACACAATTATTCATTATACTTAATTATTCGGTATAACGAATAATTGAGTTAAAATTTCTTGACCCTTATTACATATTAAAAGAATCAGAAACAATCACGTCAGTTGTGTCAAAAAGTATTTGAATATAAAATGAGGTCAATTTGACCCAACATTAATATTATCTGAATCATAAGATATTAAATATTTATACTTAATCGATACCGAAATTATTGGACATCACGAAGTTACGATTAATTAAAGTTGAAATTTGACAAATTGGAGTTTGTTCATTAGTTAAATACCTTGGTCTGATTTTATTAAGTCAATACAATTGATATTAAGATTTGGAGATTGAAATATTCGTTCTATTTTTGTAGATAGATTAAATAAATGAAAAAAATTAAAAACTTATAAAGTAGCATGTTTTTTTCATGAAACATAAATTAAATGGACGAATGCGTGAATCGATTTAATTTCTAACAGAGCGTGCAATCCGCCTTTAGTGTATGCCTCGGTAAACCTAGTCATCCATTACAGCCACTACGACCATCAAATATTGCAGAGAGTAAGAGCGAAGAGAACTAACGGAAACGAGACATATTTCATAGGAAATATTCAATGCATACGACCCACATACCTGTATGAATATTTTTATATGTCTGTCCATCATAATTTCCATACACATTTTACATATTCAAGTCTCCCAATGTGCTGTATATAAATTTCAAAATGTTGAAATATCCAACGACCTGAATAGATATTGAATAACTCTATAATCCTAATTCAATTCACTTTTTCTTTTTATTTTATTTATTATTTTTTTTTATTTTATTTTTATTTTTATTCCTCACCACATAATCCTCGCCATTGTTACATTCCACTACATAATTTTAGTACCCGTGAATCATTCCCGGGTGCCTCGGCATTTTGGATTTCTCTTATTTTTTTTTTCTTTTCTTTTTATCTTTTTTTACTTTTTTATTTTTATCTTTAACAATAAACCCAACGGAGAATAAAAAGCTTGCGGCTAACTAGAAAAGAGGGAGAAAAGGGAACACGTTAAATTTAACGAGTCCACTGTGAGGGGTCAGAGCAGTAGAAGACTTAAGGTAAGCGGAAAAGGGTTAACCCAGAGGATGTTATCGGGCAGCTCCATAAATTCCCCAAGATTAGTCGTAGTTGCTCGTGAGCAAGCTACTCGCTATCATCTTTTCCTTTCCCGCAACCTAACGTTCATTTACAAAATTCACCCTTTACCTAAGCTCTAAAAAAAATAATCAAATTCATTTAAAGTCATTTTCATTAACTATTATTATAATTATAATTATAATTATTATTATTATTATTATTATTATTATTATTATTATTATCATTAGAATTGAAATTAAAAATTACCCCCCGACCTCATTAATAATAACTGCAGTACACGTTTATAATTACTGTGATAATTGGAAAATTTAATAATGATAACCAGAATATGGACAGAACAATTTTAATAATAATTATAATAGTAATAATAATAATAATGGTCATTTATGTTTACAGTACAGAGTGTAGAGGTATTAAACGTGTAAATTCGTCTCGCGGTATTATTAAGTAATCTCTAGATAAACCTTTGGTATAATAATAATACGCGTAAGCCGGTATCAAAAGACGTTAATTTTTAATAGCCTCATAAATGATAGTTATAGCTTGGTGCTCAAACGCCTGAAAATTTTCTCGCTACTACCAGGCTTAATTAGTGGTCTGCGTTTCTATTAATTACTGCAAAACGGATTACCTTCCCGGCGTCAAGTCCACCCGCTAGTCCAATTCGTCAATAAATTATATACATGTATCCATATATATATATATATATATATATATATATATATATATATATATATATATATATATATATATATATATATATATATATATATATATTGAATCCTCCTATTATCCGTAATATAACATGTAACTAATTTCTAGTTCGATGAATTTTAATTTATTTAAGCATCAACAGTGGACAGTTTCTAATAGATATATATAAACAAATTCACTGATCGAATCTAATTAGTTTCGCTTAATTAAATTCATTTGATTTATTTTATAAAATAATTGTTTAAATACCTGAAATTTTCCAGTGATTTAAATTTTATTGATCTATATAATTAATTAATTTTACGTATTTACTGTGACAACGAAATAAAGTTTAGAAAAAATTGAAATTTTCTTTTTCTAATTAAACTCAAGAGTTAAAAAAAAAAAAAATATTGTTTAAGTTGTAAAAATTGAAATTAAGAGTAAATTTGAGAAACGTAAGTACTCTGTTGATAGTGTAAGATGAAATTGTCGAAATGACAGTTCCTATCCAATCTCAGCGGCAGAAGGAAAAGTAGAAGTAGAAGTAGAAGTATAAAATGAAGAAGAATAAGAATAAGAAACCGAATGTCTATTAGTTAATTGAAGTGGGAAATGAAAATGAGAATCCAAAGGAAATAGTATGAGACATAGAAAGTTGTTGAGTGCGAAAGAGGATAAAGAGAAGAAAGGGGAGAAAGAGGAGGCTATATAGGAGTGTGCAATTGTTGCAGCAATGAGTGAGATAACAGAGGAGAGATAACATGGAAAGGAGCAGAGAATAGAAGAAAGACGCAGTGAGAAGGTGTAAAATGAATTGAAACTCGATAGTCACGGTCGCCGGAAACCAATTGTGAGTTCCGTTACAATGTATTAACGGAAAAGTACCTGAGCATTTTCAGTCAGCACGAACAGATTCAGCAATTAGTTGTCTTCACCAGACACCAACTCCTAATTGGATCTCATTACGTGAAAGAATAACAAAAAGATTTTATTAAAAGGGTTTTTAACATTTTTTAATTTATAAATCTTAACACCTTTTGACACTTTGAATGTTTAATGTTAAATACAGAACGAAATAAAAAAAAAAAAAAAAATGAAAAAACATCAAATTCTGTTTACATTTTCGACTGTCAGCCATAACGGGTTTCGAGTGTTTCGGGGTATCATCCGTAACAAATGAGAAGGAAACACTTAACTGATCCGATATGTAAACGGATCGTGCATCAATGTCAGAATAATCGTACTATGCTAACTACCAGCTTGAACTGAGCCACTGTGGACTCTGTTTAATACGACAGCTCTGACAGATAGCCTACAGTTATAACTCCAAGGGAGGGAAAGATTATTCCCAACCAACCGGGGGTTTCACTCTTCCTCTTTTAAGAAAAAAAAAAAAATAATAAAATAAAATAAAATTGTCACATTAGTCAGAGACGCCTTCATTAGTGGTATATACTTATATATATGAAAAGTAATATCGTTATTCATACTTAAATAAATCTCCTTTTTCAGCGTCATCATCAAAAAAAATATTTTTTTCTAGCTGTGATATTTGTCTTATTACATTAATTTATATTTACGTGATCTATGTAATAAAAAAATAAAAGTTGTTACTGTTTGTTAGCTAGATATTGCTTGTGGTAGGTACTATCCCAGTGATATAATTTAAAAGCATAAAGTAACAATGTAAAAACAAACGCAGAGCCAACAAGTGTAAATACGAATTGTAAGCTAGCTTGCGTTAATAAATTTAAAGCTGGGGTAAATTCGTGCACATGCACTGTGTGCTACTAAAAATGGTTTGAGAAAGAAAACAGAGTATTTTTGGGTAGCTAGTATCTTACTGAATTTTATCGGACATGCTTTTATAGAACCTGTTCGCCGGTTGGTACTTTCTACGATTCGTTACATAATATATGCTCTGTATATCCACAAACATGTCAGACAGAGAGCGTCAGAGAAACTTTTAAAAGTAAATCCATTTGGTCTGTATAGATATATCTATACAGATCTACAGATCTACAGATCTACAGATATATAGATGCATAGAGAGAGAGATATTTAGTATAAATTGCGGTTTATCCTCGCAATGTGGTCAGCTAAGTGACCTATATCATTCAAGGGGTGACCATCATGCTCTAAATTAGCCGCAAAACTGACGGTCCCCTGCGTATGGTGTTCAATATGCTGTTATCTATAAATGATTATTGGTAGTTGGTATGGCGAATCTCAATTACCTATACACACCACTAAAAACAAATCCCATAAGACCCACTTTTTACCTTTTTACCGTTTTACCTTTCTACCTTTTAACCTTTTTACCTTTTTATCTTTTTGCCGTTTTACTTTCATTTTTATTCCCCAATAAAATTAGATTTCTAAAAGTCCGTTAATGTACTTTTCATAACACACTTATATCGTAAATTTTTCTTAAATATTATTTAGGCGGAAGAGTAGAAGGAGATTTTTCTTTAAAATAGTTTTTATAATCTTACTTTATTACTAATTTTTTTAATTTATAAAGCGAAAAGTTTTATAAATGTACGTTATCTACATATAGATATAAACACATCTGGTAGGTTCCTTTTTATTCATACAATTGTAAAATAGCCCGCGGGAAATGCTGTAAAGGTGCAAAAGCGCCGAGGCATATAAATTTTAAAACGAGCTGACTATGAAGTTCGCGCGCGTAATTGTCTCCCCGAGGGAAACGAATATCTAGAGAATTGAAAAATGGGCATACGACCAATTCAACCATATTACTTTTGTAATAAAATAAAATAAAATAGAAATATATTTCTTAATATTGACTCTAAACCATTCAAATTTATTATGTATTTATGGATTTATTCATGTCTGATTATTTGATGACTCTACCACTTGAATGGTTAAATAAAGTTAAGCGCAAGTTAGATTATCATTTTTTAATTATATTTTTTTTTTTTTATCTGAATGACCTGGTGATATGATTCTATTCAAATGTATATCCATAAAATATTCATTACAGAATTATAAATCGTTACTGTTATGTTTTTTTTAATGATATTGATTTGAATAGTTCAATATTTTCAGAATAAAACATACAATAAATTAATTTTTTATAAAAGCCCCTTGTATGAACTTTAGATGACTTTTAAAAATTATTAATATATAATAATAATGATAATTATAATTACAATGATAGTAATAATAAAAGTTAAACCAAAACTGAAAGAGCAATTAAAGGTGTAGGTGGGTTTTGTAATAATACTAATAATATAACGGGTATGAAACGAGACACATTTTCTCTGCAAGCACGAGCTTTATCGTGAATTGTACTTATAACCCATAGTAGGAAGAATACCGTGTACGTGCCCTCCATTATTTATATCGTGCATGTTCCACTGATAAGCAGCGACATTCACCAATTCATGCTAATATTTAACTATTTATTTTTACCTGTGTTTTCTTTTGCTCTGGTTTTTTTTTTTCGGGTATATTTTGTTTAGTTTTTTGTTTCTATCTGTATCTACGAACAAGTAAGAATGAGTAAACGGACAAATATTATTTAACCCAGCAGTAGCAGTTGCTGTTGGAGTGTGATACGCTAAGAAAGTTTGTTAAAGGAAATTTAAACCGCAACTATTAATTTAGCGGTAAACCCAAGTAAGCAGCAGAGCAATCGTAACGTCAGAACTTGATCTGACGAATGGGCGCAGTTAATTATACTCATTAACTTTTGATAAAGTTAATTAGATTATATACCCGTCAACAACTATTTATACTTCATGTTTATTAAATCGTCTACTTAATATAACAACAACAAGTATTCATTAGTTGAAAAACTATTCAACATACCAACAAACTAATTATAAATATTTTATTTCAGAGTCGGTGAAAATGGTCCTTGGGATCATCAAGAAATAATAACTTCAAATAATGACACTAAGTACTACATGGACAATCTGTTGCCGTTTACGTCTTATAGTTTTCGAGTAACTGCTGTTAATGCACGAGGACGCAGCGCACCGAGCGTTTCGTCTCATTATATAACAACATTACGAGAAGGTATTACCTTTTAATAGTAATAACATTAATATTAACTTGTTATTAAATTTTATTTTCTCAATTTGGAGAAAAATAAGTTTATTGGAAATTTTACACGTCTATACCTTTTATATTATTTATATAGATATAAAGTGATTTTGTAAATCAATGTATTTGGGATAAAAGCTGCCACCTTGAATTTTTTAAATCCAATTGGATCAAGAGCTCTAGATAAAATAAACAGATTACCAGTCCAATACTTTTTATGTTCGTTTTAACAGTCTTTGGTTTTACAAAATCACTTGATTTTTATTTTTCTCGATAACTGGAAAGAAAAGCGGTTTACTGTAACAATTGTAATGATTGAGTATCTCAATGGTGGTATTGTCGGTGTATTGACAGAGAACAGTGATATACTGTCATTTGATTTAGACAGATAGTTTCGGTAGTGGTGACCTCTAGAATTAGACGCTATATCAATAGAGCAACATACTTCATCTACAAGTAACACGATTCATACAACGAAACCCATTTCCTCTTTGTCAATATTGACAGATTGTCTGTTCGTACATCGCGAATACTGTGTAAATTTCTATGTACATCTCTGTTCTGTTTATACACACATATATATATATATATATATATATATATATATATATATATATATATATATATATATGATATATACATCAACACAATACCAACGTGTTGTTAATACAGTTATAGATATTTAAAGCATCAAACTCTCGATTTTCAAGTAGTGTTTTATCAAAACACAAGAGCTTTAATTATCGCTATTAACTGCAACTATTTTATTTATTTAATTTATTTTAATTAATCAAGTAATTATTGTTGTTTAAAATCTGTAGCCCCAGCTGGAAAACCGACAATCGTAACGGCGCAAAACATTTCAGCGACGGCCATCCTGATTACATGGAAACCGCCGAGTCTGGATACACTAAATGGTGAATTTCTCGGTTATCGTATATCCTATCGTCCCAGGCGAAAAGGAAGTGACATCAAAGAGATTTACATACGCAATCGAAAAATAGAGGTAAGCTTCAAAGCAATATATTCATTGAAATTTCTGTGTGATGTTGAATTCTCAACGATTAACGTGGATCCACTGAATTTCAATTTCAGAGACATATTATTCAAAACCTGGAAACGTATACACAGTATACTGTATGGTTGCAAGTATTTAATCCCGAAGGTACCGGTCCCAATACATCTGTTACCGTTATGACCGACGAAGGAGGTGGGTTGTACTCTATATATTTAAATTATTTTTATTGTTAAACTCTATTTTTGCATACTATATTATTTACCCTCCATACCACAATGCCATATTTTTTATTTTTTTGGTTTTTTTAAATCTAATAATCTATTACTACTAATGTTTTATTATTTCTGTCTACCGCTTAAGTCACTGTGGCTTAATAAATCTCTGAGTAAACAACGCATCAATACGGGGGTAGTGACCTCGAGGTGAACTAGAGGTCACTGAATAAACTATATTCAATTTAATTCTATCCCAACAAAATCACTCTCTCGTACGGTAGGTTAGTAATTTCACTATCCTCCGTCGGTAAATTCAATTCAACGTCGATAGTCGTCCCTCCATTCTGTCCGTCTCGGTCTCTGCTGCTGCAGCATGCTTCATAAAATATATATATATATATATATATATATATATATATATATATATATATATATATATATATATACTACATTTGCTGGTTGCTGATAACAAATCATACCGACCGTCGTCACTGTATTTAATGTTAACAAAAATATATATTTATTTAATTTTACTTTCAAATTGATGAATCATTACGATGAATCAAATAAGTAGGACACATTTTATCAAGAAAAAAATTACTTGAGATTTAATTGAGAAAGTATCTTTAATTATTTATATTTTCTACTTAATATATACTCGATAAAATTATTGAGATATCTTTGAAATTAATTAAGATGTTTAAAATTTATTTGAAAGTGCATCGGCAATCTAAAATGATTAAAGGATAAATATATTTAATTAAAGTTATCGAGTTTAAGAAGAGTCGATTGTTTTTATTTATAAAAAATTAAATTAATTAATTAATTATAAAAGTGAGCGGAAAAATAAAAGAAATTGCAAACGTAACATTCAATTACAGTAATGACAATAACTTTTTTCGAGTAAAAAAATAATGAATTTAAGATAAATGAATTGAAAAGATGGTGGCCGATGAAATGGCGAGTACGTTACTGAACAACCATGTCCTTTCTCGGATTTTCTTTTCACTGGTTTTGTCTACAACTATATTATATTTATATCTATATCCTACGGGTAAGGTATAGATGCTATAGGTATACCCAACTAAACAATAATCCCAACAACCAACCATTGAACCTTTATTTCCAGTCTCACGACCCACCTCATTGTTCCCACTGGAACAACTTCCAACAGCTCCAACAGCTTACTCCCTATATAATATATAATATATAATATAATATCCTGCAACAACTCACAACTCTGTTATCCTGGGTTCACTTACTCCAAAATAATTTACATTTATATTTTAATTTTAATTTTAATCATAAAAAACAGCTCAATTATTGATGAAAAATTAAAAAAATGAAATTTTTAAATGTCTAATTAAATTTAAAGATATTAATTAATATTAAAATAATAAAAAAAGTAAAAAATAATTATTTAAGGAGTATGAGTATCGAGATGTGCGCCCGCGCTCGAGGTACAATAGTATGAGTACTGGTTTAATGCAGTAAGTGTGCGCTAATCTACATTGTGTGCGAGTTTTGTGCGCCGGTCGATTACCACAGTCGGAGCTCTCGTTGTATTGGCCGTGTGCTCCGTGTGTTGTGCTCGGATAGACTATACCGATGTACGTTCAATTTTTAAGTTAAAGGGGATAGGAAAAAGTATCCGCGCATAGCGTCAGTGTACTCGCACATGTCTCAATATTAACCACGCCAAAATAATTATTATTAACGGATAAAAATGTTTATTAAATAAACTTTAAGTACTCAAAAAAAAAAAAATAAATAAATAAATATATTACTTGAAATATTCCCCGTTTATTTTAAAATACTGTGCAGTCTAGACTCAGTGACTCGACAGCTCCTTTTTTACATTTTATTATTATTTATGGATTATTTATTTATTAAAAATACATATTAATTGAGTAAATATTTGTTTGATTTGGAGTAATTATTAAAATAGTCGATAAGATATTTATCAGTGATACGGCACTGCACGTGTGTGTGTACATATGTGCAGACTGTTCGCCTTTCTGTCACTTGGTCACTTGTCATTGGTGGCACTGTTTTTAAACTCAATTTTATTCTGTGCGTCTCATTGTTTTTATTTTTAATATTTTTTTATCTATTTTACAACATTAATAATTATACAGTGAATTAATTTGATTATTTTACTGCAATTACAATCAGTGTGATAAAGAGCGATGGGTGTAGCTGTGTATTTATTATTATTTTAAATTAACACTTTCGATCTGAGTTGGATTTTTTTATTTTTATTTATATTTATGTTTTTATTTTTATTTAAATTTAATTTTTGGTGAACAAGTACGTATATGTGGAAAAAATATTGTACTGGAGTGTAGATTTAAAGATAAAAGGAGGGGCATTGGCTGTTACATTGGAGCAGAGACCAGAGTAAAGAGAGAATACAGAAAATCTAGTACAGTTGGTAGTTGATTAATGAGAACAGGAAGTGATTGAGGGTACTTGTTAAATGTAATCCTGGTGAAGCTGAATAAAATACATCCAATATCTACTAAACTTTCATTTAGCGTCAACGTTATTAATTGTTTTGTTTTATTAAAAAATTAAAAACACGGTCAAGATTTTAGATGTACCGGATATCCTATTGATAATATTATAATTAAGAATCTTGCTTCTTATTCTTATACTTTCTGGTGTGTGTTTACATTAATAAAAATAAAAATAAAAATATATCCAAGAAAAAGGAAATAATTTAAAGTACAAGGGAGTAATTAGACAGATTTGTAAAATTATAAATGGAAAAGAAAAAATGTTACGACTTTCTGGACGGTCAAGGATAAATTTATGATTATTTTTAGGCATACAAAACGAATTTGGTTCTAAAACACACTAACTGGCAGCTCGCAGCTCGTAGCTCGCAGCTGCCCCGCAAAACTCTTGAGGGGAATAACTAAAATGTCGAGAAGACCAATAATAATGATAAACCGAGGTTCTCAACCATACCCATTTTGTATTGCTCTTCGTTCATTTAAATTTTTCATATTTTTTTCTATTATTTCGATTGCTAAAACTCTCAATGATAATTATGAAGCTACTACTATTATCGATAATAATAACGATAACGATGACGGCAAAGGTAATTAATTATTATTTATATTTTATTATTTTTTCATTTTATTTACAGGATTTAATAGATTATTTAGAGTAATTTAAAAGTACCATGCTTGAATACTATTCCTAAACTTTAGATTTATTCGTACACGAAAATGGCTGAACCTTGAATAAAATCAATACTTGAACTAGCTTTAAATTTTTCAACCCGTTGTTTACTCTCTTAATTTTTTTTTTTTTTTTTTTTATATAATTTTAACGAAATTTAAATAATTTCTCTTACAAATTTTTATTATTTTAAAAATTAAAAATCCAAAAAAAAAAAAAAAAATTAAGTGTCCTGATTTAGAAATATTTTTTATTTACCTACCAAAAAAATTTTATCTCTATTTTAAAGATCTTAGATAAGTTAAAATAAAATAAAAAAAAAAAAAAAAAACTAAACTTGAACTTGTAATCACGCGACTCATGAGATGATAAAACAATATCTGAATGTGTGTAAGTGTGTAATCATATTGCGTTTTACATTAATGATTTGTAATGATTACAATACTAGTTCAAGGTTAACAAGTTTTTAAATATTCATGTATGAATAATAATAAATAGTAACGTAACCAGAAAAAATAATAAATTTGCAAAATAAACATATTCAAGTAATTACATTATTTAGTGATATTAATTACCGTTATTATCATTAAAAAAATAAACTTTTTAAAAAAAAGAAAAGAAAAAAAAATGGTAAATAAAAAGTATTAATGAAGTAATAAATATCAAGATGTATATTTATAAAAAGAAATGTCTTTAATGTGTATCGCTTTAAAATAAAGAAAAAGAAAAAGAAAAAAAAAAGAAAAAGACTGAGTATTCATCTTTTGAGTCACTGCTAAAGACCTTGGAGGGTTTACTCAGTGAGAAAAAGATTGAGATGTATATAAGAAATAATAAATCCGTAGTAGACAAGATAATATTTAATTTAAAATTTGAAATTTCAGTTCCAAGTACACCATTGAGATTAACGGCCTATGGAATAAATTCATCCTCCGTAGAGCTGTCATGGTCAGAGCCACAACATAAAAATGGAATAATCCTTGGATATCGTGTGTTTTACATGCACTCGAATTTTACAGAAGTCAAAACATTGAAAAAGAACAACGAAACCATTGATTTTCTTCTCAATGATCTAAGTGAGTATTAATTAGCGATTAATGTCATTATTATCTGACCAACTGAATATAAATTGACAATATTTTATCAAAATAGATACTCAATAGTTTTTATTCAATTAATTTAAATTCAAGTTGAATTTACACACTCGTTATAACGATATTACTAATGCACGTGGCATGCTCAATATGCGTCATTGTTTACATTAACAAACCATCACTATAAGTTTTTAAAGATTCGCATTGCAATCTCTGTTATATGACTCGTAATTTAACACTGCTTTAAATATCTTTTTCATTTATTTATTTATTTATTTACTTATTGTTGTTTTTTATCTTTATTTTTTTGCAGAACCAATGACTGAATACAAAATATGGGTTAAGGCATTTACGTGGAAGAACGAGGGCGAACCATCTGATCACATTATTCAAAAGACTGATGTTGCAGGACCAAGTGCTCCTGTAATACTAAATTTAACTTGCCAAGCTCACGACGCTATTTACGTCTACTGGGCACGTCCTCAAACTTTTTGGAATTCAATTGACTATTATTACATAATGTATCGTAATGACCAATATAAAAAATATGACGAAATTGAAATTCCTACCACCAAAGAGCATCTTAACAGTGGGGTAAATATTTAACATTGTTTAGCTGTTTTTTTTCTCGAAAAAAATCACTTGGACCATTTTTTATTTCGATATAATAATAAAATAAAAACGTTTTATTGAATTTACAAGCAGATGATCTAAAAATATTTTATTTCGATAAAATTCTTCGTGATATTGAAATAATTGCTGAACCGATTGCACTGAAATATTTAATAAAGTTTTTTCTATCGCTTAATAAAATGTCAAACCTTTTACCTATTTTTTTTTTCCTATAAATAAATTCGATAAAAAATTCACCATAATTTATATTGAACAAAACGCACCGTGATTAAAATTTTAATAAAAAAAAAAATTTTTTTTTTCTTATTTTCTGATCCAGATAATAATACCAAACCTTACTATGAATACCATTTACGAAATAATGGTCTGCGCTGGTACCAATAGCACAATAAATCAGCATCACGTAGTACGTGGCAACTGTAGTCAACCAAAAACGCAACGAGTGGAACGTAATTGTGATAAAACACCACCATTAATGCGGCGTAGCTCTGAAGAATTGAGTACCGGCGTAATTGCGGGTATGATTTGTGCTTGTATAGCCGTTATGTTGGCTATTACAGCTTTAATATTGTGGAGGTGAGAATCTATTGTCACCAGTTATATATTTATCTCGTAACTTTTGGTGATAATGAATAATAATAATAACAATAAAAAATCACTCTAGTAATTCATCACAATTTACACTCATTAATCATTACTCATAAGCTCATTAGCTTGTCAGCTCGTCAATTAAACAACTCATCGATAATTAAAATTACTTACGGGCTTATCGCTCTACTCTGTACTTTAAATTTATCGACTAAAAAATTATATAGAAGTAGATGATACGAATTTCTTATCAGTATCTTTGTGATAACGATATGTAATATTAACCGTTTTATATACCAAAACGTTTACGGTCAGTTTAGTCTTCAGTTAGTTTCGGTGTGTTACACTCAACGTACCAATTCATTATTAAAACATCTACTTTTATTTAAATTAAATTAAAAAAAAAAAAAAAAAAACACTCATATGGAAAATTTATCAAAAACAATTTCGTAAGATTCCTTTTTTTTTTTTTTATTATTATTACATTTGTAAAAATAGATTTATTAATGTACCTTTATCATTTCTATTTTATCCAAGAAATTAAAAATAAAAAAACTTGAGACAGATAAGATACACAATGAGTGTAATTTCTAAAGAAAGTCTGTTTATTATTTAAATTTTATTCATTTTTTTTGTTCTTGTTTATATAATTGTCAGAAGCGATCAATTAAATAAAATCTGTAGTATTTTTATTACATAAATTCATAAATTATTAGTGTTTATATTGAACTGATTTCTCTTGATTTTTTTTTTAATAAGTGTTCTTATTTGAATTATTTATAATAATAATAATAATAATAATAATAATAATAATAATAATAATAATAATAATAATAATAATAATAATAATAATAATAATAATAATAATAATAATAATAATAATAATAATAATAATAATAATAATAATAATAATAATAATAATAATAATAATAATAATAATAATAATAATAATAATAATAATAATAATAATAATAATAATAATAATAATAATAATAATAATAATAATAATAATAATAATAATAATAATAATAATAATAATAATAATAATAATAAGATAAAAATTAATTTATCGTACAGTTAGTTTATTGACACCATATCTAATCTTAGTGAGAATTTTTTTTTTTTTTTCTAATAATTACTTGTTTGATCGACGAGGTTTAAATAGCAATAAGACACTTTAAAAGTATGCTTATAATAATTTTTTTATTAGATATTAATCAAAGCGCCTTAACAGGCGTGTTTTCAGGAAATGTTTCCAAACAGCCTACTGCTTTTTGGATTATCCACCGCGTAATGTGCAAACGCATCAAGAATGGGAAAATAGTAAACAAGATGGTGAAAGGACAGCTGTTCCTGTTTCACAATATGTTCAGCATGTAGCGGCATTACATGCCGATGGTGACATTGGTTTCAGTAAAGAGTTTGAATTATTTCCAAAAGAGACAGAACTTTACATAGCTGACAATTCAAAATCTGCTGAAAATCAGTCAAAAAATCGCTACGGAAATATTATTGCATGTAAGTTTATAATTTTTATTATTAAAGTTAATTAATAAATAATTAAATGACTAAATTTTTGGAATTTGGACAATAAATGAAGATATTAAATTATTTTAGCTTCATCAGGCAAACTAAAAATAAAAATTATTTTTAGTTAATAAAAATGTTTGATGTATAAAAAAAAAAAAATAAATTAAAATGACAATAGTTACTCCAATGGTTAGCATCAACTATTATTCTTTTAATTTATTTAATTTTATATGAGGAGTTAAGTTTCAAAGGGGTATCTTTTCATTTTTGATTAATCGAGACAAAAAACTAGTTATCTTTAATTATTAATATTTTAATTTAGCTCATTCAGAAATCTTTATAATTTTCCAAGTAATTAATATTTAAAAGTTAAAAAAACTTCTCTTTTAAAATACGAAAAGATACCTTTTTGAAAATCAGCTTCTCATATGTCAAATATTTGTATTAATTACCTAAAAATAATTTTTATTTTTAGTTTGCCTGATGAAGCTGAAATTCCTATAATTTAACTTCTTCATTTTTTGTCCAAATTTTCAAGATTTAGTAATTTAAATATTTTAAAATATAGAAGAGAAATTAAATATTAATCAATAAATAATAATTATTTATATATTTATTTTTATTTAAAAGATGATCACTCACGAGTGAGATTATTACCTTGCAATGGAAGTCCGTCAAATAAAGGACAGGATTATATAAATGCAAATTATATCGATGGATGGCAACGTGCTCGCGCATATATTGGAACGCAAGGACCATTGCCCGCAACGATCGACAGCTTTTGGCGAATGGTGTGGGAGCAACGCGTATCAATAATCGTTATGATAACAAATTTAGTCGAGCGGGGTAGACCTAAATGTGACATGTACTGGCCTAAAGAGGGAACTGAGACCTACGGCAACGTTCAAGTAACGTTAATAAAAGAAGACGTAATGGCGACATACACAATAAGGACATTGCACATCAGACACATGAAGATAAAAAAGAAAAAGAACGGCAGCAACATTGGAGAGCGTACTGTTTATCAGTATCACTACACCGGTTGGCCAGACCACGGTGTTCCGGACCATCCCCTTCCTGTTCTCAGTTTCATCAGAAAGTCATCTAGCGCTAATCCGCCGTCAGCTGGTCCAATTATTGTCCACTGCAGTGCCGGAGTTGGACGCACCGGAGCGTACATTGTTATTGACGCGATGCTGAAACAAGCTAAATCAAAGGGAGAGATAAACGTATTCGGGTTTTTAAAACATATACGTACTCAGCGTTATTCATTGGTACAAACTGAAGAACAGTATATATTTATTCACGATGCTCTGCAGGAAGCCATCGATAGCGGAGAAACAAACATTCCTATTGATAATCTCTTGCAGCATGTACAGGAGATGTTGTCTCCTGATAATAACAAAACCGATCCGTGGAACAACATTGAGATGCAGTATAAATTGGTGACCTCTTGGAAGCCCAAGGACTTTAATTTAGTATCTTCTAGTAAAGCATTCAATCAACACAAAAATCGAAATCAAGAGATTGTTCCTATTGAAAATTCACGGGTACATCTTACGCCAAAGGCTGGAATTGATGGAAGTGATTACATAAATGCTACTTGGTTCGCTGGTTTTCATAAAAATCGTGAATTTATTCTTACCCAGCATCCGTTAAATACAACAATAAAAGAATTTTGGCAAATGCTCTGGGATCATAATGCTAAAACTATTGTCATGTTGACGCAGTGCGACGACAATGACTATCCAGAATTTTGGCCGAATGAAGGGGAAGAATTGAAAACTGACAATTTTCGCGTTCAACTTTGTGCTATTAAAAAAACAGTCAGCGGTGTTGTTTTAAGAGAGGTTGTTATTCGCTCGCTTCAGGATGATTATGAATTGAGTGCACGTATTGTACAAGGACCTGTTAATCATAATGGGTTGTGGCCACACAATGACAATCCCAAGGCGTTTGTTGGTATGATACAAGATTTTCATAAAGAATATCAAAACGGGCCTATTGTTGTTATGGACAGGTAATAATAAATAATATTATTAAAAATTTTTATTTCTAATATAAATAATATTTTATTTTATTCAGGTATGGTGGCATTGAGGCAGCATTATTTATTTTATTAACGACACTGATGAAGCAAATAGAATTTGAAAAAAGTGCTGATATTTATATGTTTGCTAAATTACTTTACATGAAGAGACCTGGAATATTTAGATCAAAGGTTTTTATTAAAAATAAATTAAATTTAAATGAAAATTAAGTTAGCCGACATTTCAAAATTTTTAGAAAGTTTTTATCACAAAAATTAAAAAAAAAATTTCAATTAAATAATTAAAAAAAAATTTTAATTAAATAATTAATAAAAAAAATCAAAAATTTTCAGACGTCTGCTAACTTCAGTGTCATAAATTTAATATTTATTAATGTAAATAAAATTTTTTTTTTTTTTTTAATAGGAGGATTATGTACTGGTGTACAAGTGTTTAGAATCAGTATTAACATCAAAAACACGAGTTGAACCAGACTTGTATACAATGACAAATGGTCATGTTAATTGTATAAATCCAAATGAGAGTATTAATTTTAAAACAACAACGATATTACCAACAATTGGCGGGGAGCAGCATATTGTAGGACAATTACCGATAAAAAATGTTGTTGGTATTCATGAATACGCGTCAGTTGAAATGCCTGTAGAATATGCAACAGATTATGTTAATAATCAAAATCATCTAAGTCATATCAACAACGAACGTGGATGTCCAACAATCGATGGATGCGCAGATTACGGCGATCACCATATATTATCAGACAATGCAGGATTACCGCTCCGTAATCAGAATTACGTCAATCATCCGAGTGTACCAGGGTGTCCTGGGGTTGTTTCGGTTGGAGGTGTCGCTCCTGGTCTGCCAATCACTGATCCAAATGGTTATATTACAAATGGTAATATGCGAATACCACCCGAAGGTATGGAATCAACATGTGCGATTATTCCTCAATGATGGAGGCATTCCGCGTCTCACGCTCAAAATATAACTCTGTCTGATGGTACCTTGTTGGGACATCCTGTCAATTTATATAATAATGATATTCATATAAATACTAACACTGTTGATCCAACGCCAATAAATTATTCCAATAATCAATTTGGGTATAGCTGGCATGGCTACTATACAACTATGAGAGTTACTCATAAAAAAAATAATGTTGCTATGACTGGTCAATCTCGATTTGATTTTGGCGAATGTATTTAAAATAATCTATTTGATAGCAACCGATTTATATTATTTATACAATTTTATTGTACAATCGGTCTAATTCGCCTAAAATAATTATAAATCATAAATTTTAAATTTTAAATTTTAAATTGACAACCAACAGAGCACGTATTGAAGCCATCCACTAGTCTTTTCAAAAAATGAACTAATAACTTAAATTTAAATTATTCAATCAAGTCTTTGTCTTTTAAATAAATATAACAAATGCTTTATTCTGTAAATAAATTACGGACCATCTGTTGAAAGAAAAAGAAAAAGAAAAAAAAACAACCAGTTGCCAAAGATATTAGGTAAATTATTATTATAAAGATTTTATGTCGTATGATATTATTATTATTATTATTTTTATTTTTATTTTTATTTTTATTTTTATTATTATGATTACTGTAAAATTAGTAAAAAGCTGTAAATAAGCGTGTATGATAATGGTTGTATTTTTTAAATTAATTTTAGTTAATAATTATTAGTTTTATTTTTTTATAATTTGTAAAACTCCTGTGCCAGTACCCTCTCTAATTAAGCCATTCAAGATTCACTTTTAATGATAACTTTTTTTTATAAAAATATTGCCATTATAATTGTATAATTATTAAAACGAATAATTTTTATTTATTTTTTTTTTTTTTTGATTAATTTTTTGAAAAATTTCGGTTAATATTTACTGGATTTAATAATTATTTTATTGAACTCGCTTCCAAACCGTAAATATTTCATTAATGAAAAAAAAAAAAAAAAAATAAAAAAGTAATTTTAAAATCCACAATTAGTTGAATAGATTTTCAATCACAGTCCGATATAAAGGACGTCACAAAAAGACTGAAACATAAATAATCGTTTTGTACGCATTATTATTAATCAGATGAGTAAAAATGAGTAATTATAAATTAAATAACTTATGCAGAGGGACTGGGTAATGCAATTTTTTATTCGTGATATTACAAAAAAAAAAAAAATAATAATAATAATAATAATGATTTATAAAATCATCAACGAGTAATAAATATAAATTATCTGTCCATTGTACGTATTTAAATTAAATAAACCACAACGTAATTTTCTTTTTTATATTACATGAATATATTTAAAAAATAAATATTAAATATATAGTTATAGTACCGAATTTAGAAAAATACTGATATGATAATTATTGAGATAAAAAGATAAATGTTTTTGTCAAAATGTTTGATACTTTAAGAAAATAAATAAAATAAAGAGAATATGATTGTTGTGGATGAGTTACAATCCTGAGATGATTGTTTTGTTGAATGTCCTAATAACCGTTGATTGTTAGAAAGTATATAAATATATAAATATATATAAATATAAATATATAAATATAAATATAGTATTTATGATTATGACTAATTAATTGTAATAATAACCATGTTTTATCATACGATGCTTGTATCATAAATGTCATATATATATAATATTATTAATTATTAATAAAAATTATAATTAAACCGGAGTTTATTCGAAATAAATATTTCAATTAATATTTAATATTAATAATAAGTAGTTGAATTTATGTATACGTTATATTAATATCTGTAAATGTAGATTGAATGTGAATTTAATTGTGTATTTAAATCAATGTAAATTTATTATTTAATACACTCTGCTGCCAAAGTATTGTAGAAAAAAAAAAAAAAAAACAAAAATACTCAACTTTGGCAGTTAATAATCTGCCGATTATTTTTTATTTATTATTTATTAACGTAAATATTAATAAACTAACTGATATATTGTTTAGATTTAATTTTTGTATTTATCTCAAAGGATTGTAGTCATTTTTTTATAAAAAATAAAAAAGTAGAAAAAAATAAAATAAATAAAACTTTGGAAAAATAATTCAAAAATTATGATTATAAATTTTTGTTGAAAAGTTTTATTTTAAAATTAATAAATCTTATAAATGTATATATTTATTTAGTAATTTATAAAATTACATAAATAGATGTGAAGAGATATAATAAAGTAAATTATAATATAAATATATAAATTAGTTTCTAGTCAGCATACTGTCTGTGGAATGGCACACGCTTGCACCGTATATTTAAAATAAATAAACAATTATACTGTAACAATCGAAAATAATTTTAAAAATTAACATGAGACTGATGTCGACTTATCTTTTATTTATTTGAAATTTTTTAAAAATATTTTAAAGCGCAACAAATAATATATCGATACAATAATATGACAGTTTGCAATTTGCACGCAAAAATTGACGAAAAAATATTTTAAAATCTTTAAAATAAAATTTGAGTTAATTAACGTGATAATCCATAATATATAAATATAAATATATTGTATATGAATTTAAAAATATATTTACAGGATTTACATATTACTGCACAATTTATTTGTTCGATAATTGTATAATCTCAAAGAATTTTTTTGTCGTTTATGAATTATATAATTCAATAGCGATACACACTATTTAAAAAATTAAATTAAATATTAAATAGTATTGATATATTTATTGCACTGCCGAATTTTGTAACTTAAATACTTGTAAAAAAATCAAAAAATTAAATCATCTTATTCGGTCTTTCTTGAAAACTACATCGACCAATTATAAATATAAGCTACCATATATATTCAGAAAAAAAAAATATCTACGAAATTTATTAATTATTCGAATTTTATTTATTATTATTTATATTAGATAAAGTAGAATAATTAATTATAATTGTCGATGTTTCTATATTAAGAAAAAAAATAGAAAATTGTACTGTTTAAAAAAAGAAGAAATTTATTTATCAAATAGTTTGTAATAATATATTTAAATAATTGCAAAGTTAAATAGTAATAATTACTAAGTGGAAAATAAACGTATGGAAATTTTTTTATAATGATTAATTAAAGTATGAAGATGTTTACTCAGAGTATCATCAGGCCAAATATGAACTTGTGTGATTTAATAATTACAATTAATTGTATCTTTTATTTATCTGTGTGAAAAAATATTATTTTATTTAATATGGTGGTCATTCCAAGCAGTATTTGTAAATAGCAATTGTAAATATAATTATATATAAACTACATAAGAGTATCTATAAAAAAATTAACTCTAATATATATATTAATATTTAAAAATAAATATAATGATTTGTAATGAAATATTTCACGTGCAGTTAAATAAATATAGAATCGTATCAGTATCATACTTGTTTAATTATTTATTAAAGTCTCTTTTCCTTGCACATATCTTCTGTTCTTGACTACGGATCTGTCTTATGGTCACCCTGTGCTGCCTCATCAATCAATAAAATTCTTCCAACTCTTCACAGGCTTAATTGAGGCCCCGGATTTATTTTATTTTATTTATTTATTTATTTTTATTTAAATGCCAAGGCTAAAAGCCGAATAGCAAATGGTATGCTCTACGAGATTGTTAATAACTTTGTAATAATTAAATATTTTTTAATAAAAATTTAGGGTAATAATTTTTAATGTACCCTTAATAAAATAAAAAAAATCCGATCCCCAAATTTTTTTATTTTCCCTATCAAAAAAATTCCCGAAAAATTATCAATATGTATAAAGCCGATTGGCGTTTAAATTAATGAATAAATAAATTATATACACAAAAATTAAATTGTCCAATTACTGTTCACGTTTCAGTATTTTATTATTTTAAAATTTAATTATTACGAATGAAATTATCCCTCATTATTTTTATTACAAAGATTGTATTAAATATAATTTATTTATAATTTAATTTTCGGTAAATTCAAAAGGGATGGTCGGGGCTCAGGGTAATGAAAACAGTTGAAATTATACAAAAATAAGATTTATTTTATATTTAATATACATAGCATTCAATAATATCAATAATTAGTCAATGAGATATTTCAATAATACATTTAATTATTAATTAGTTAATTACTTTATTTTATTTATTAACTTTTTTTTTTTGGATTTTACTCTCAATATTTTAATGTAAGTCTTGACATTTAGATCAATATATTTTTAAAATGAAATAGTTGATGTTTAAACAGTGATTGTAAAGTCTTTGGGTGATTTGGACAGCGAATTAGAGAGAGGCCCGGAACGTTTTCTGTGAAGTTTAAGCTTCATATCAATATCACATTCCGCCTCGCTTGTTTCGTGAGCATCGGTGAACCCTGAGGGCGGTTTGAGCTCTAATGTGGATAATTCATTACCCCAGTCTTCGCGCGGTTGCTGCTCTCGAGAGCGTAATCTCGCGTTTCGTTGATAATTGCGTGGTGTTGACATTGAGATAGAGGTTGAGGTTGAATTTGAATTTGAATTTGAATTCGAATTTGAGTTTGAAGATGAGGATGACGTTTGTGTGTTGTGTGTCGGCTGTATCGCTGATGTCGGTTGTTGAGGATCATTGAACAAACACAAAGACTCAACTGATCGACGCGGTATTTGTTTGTGTCGATCTATCGAGGATGTATTAAGTCTTGATCCTTTGGCAGTATGACTCGGCGAGGATGCTGCCGAGTAAGATCTAACTCCCGTGCTCGTCTCTCGATCTTTTCCCATTGCTCGAATTATATTTTGAACTCGAGATCCACGGACGTTGTCTGCTGTTATTCCATGTCTGTTTTTTTATTATAATATCATTATTATTATTATTATTATTATTATTATTATTATTATTATTATTATTATTATTATTATTATTATTATTATTATTATTATTACTATTTTTTACTATTTTTATTTAAGGACGTTCCTAGATAAGACTATCGCTCACTTACTTCCACTCACGTAAAATATCGAAAGTCACTAACTTCAAACATTTTTTATAAAAAAATTAATACCGCTTGTTTATGTTATTTTTGATAAAAAATACTTGTTATATCTTTAATTAATGATTCTCAATTTTTTAAAACAATCCTAAGAAAAGTACGATTGATATTAAAACGTCGATCAGCATTTAGGATTTGTATGTAAAATATACTAATTTTAAATGTTAATATTTCAAAATTTAGCGCCACAAAAACTATTTAAAAAAATTCCTTCGTATAGCGCCAAAATTCAATTTCCGTGAAGAACCTATTAAAATTAGAATTTTAAGTTCCGCTTTTAGCAGGAGCTGTGTTTAGGCATTTCCCAAGATATTTGGGGTGAGACGATTTATTTGATTTTCATAGAATTTTTAACAGAAGATTTAGTTGGGCACTTCCGACCAAAATTTGAAATTTCAGCGGAAATATCCAAACTCCTGTTAAAAAATTCTATGAAAATCAAATAAATCGACTCACCCCAAAATATCTTAGGAAATGCCCAAACACAGCTCCTGCTAAAAGCGGAACTCAAAATTCTAATTTTAAAAGGTTCTTCATGAAAATTGAATTTTGGCACACCCTAGTATAGAGGATACTTATGAGTACAGGTACTCAAAATTAAAAAAAAAAATGATTTAAGACAATGGTTTTTTCTTGGAACGTCCTTAAATTAAATATTTAATATTTACCGTTGCTTTTCTAATCTAGGAAAGGTTTTTCTTTCAGAAATTGGTGACGGCTCGGTTGATGTACTTGATTCGTGCGTGTGGTACAGTACATCTAAAAATAAATACGTTTAAATAAACAATACAATTACTATTTATTTATCTAGAGGAAAGCGGAGTATTATGGGATACAAAAAAATTAAGTGCATTGTTAATTATTTATCAAGTTTTAGCAAAAAAGCTAGTCGGTTGGATTCAATTGAGTGTTAAAATAGATTTAATCCGATCAGGATTAATGATCGACTTAATTAATTATCCAGCAGCAGCTTTAAGTAATTCTACATTGAACTTATTTTATAAATATACAAAATAATGGATGAAATGCTTGTTTAGTTATTTACAAGCTTTAGAAGCTTTAGACTAATTATTCACACTAAGACTTTAATGGCAAACTCGAAATCGAACATAATAATTGAATAAAAAAAAAAAGAAAATTTAGGCGTGCAATTTAAAGCTAATCTATGAAATCTATTATTATTCCCGTGTTCCCAGCTTTCCCTTGGTTGATAATAATTAAAAAAAATATAATTGAATACTAATACTAACTTACTATGATGAACCGGCCTTGGGAAAATGGCTAATCGTTGCTCGCGGCCTCGCTGTGGCCCGGAATTCGGTCCTGGAGAGCGAGTTAAAATAGACGTCGGAGCAGAATCATCGAGGTGGTTGGAGGACTCTGTACGACTGCTCGTCCCTACTTCGGTGTCGCTGTCCGATCCAAGAGTATCGTACTCCTCGGATTCGGACTTGAATGACTTTGATTTGCGCCTTGACCGGCTTCTTACTTTTGTATATTGATCAACATCAATCTGAAAAAAAAAAAAAATAATAAATACTCGCAACCTTACAGTCACTATGTGACTGCCGTGATTTGTAAACTATAAAAAAATAAAATTTTGTTTTATTAAGTAATGATTATTGTTAAATTGCTATGTAATTTTTTAACTATTGATGTTTTTAAGGATATAAGCTCATCCCGATGTTACACTCATCAAGAGCTTTCATTTGAATACCCACATCATTTTTTCATATATTTATATATATTACATATATGTATATATGAAAAATATATCAAAAATGCATGTGGGTACTCAAATGAAAGGTCTTGATGAGTCTAACATCAGGATGAGCTTATATCTTTAAAAATGTCAATAGTTCACAAGATACAAAGTAATTTCTTAATTATCGGTGAGAATGATATAAAACCTTGAAAAGTCACAATTTCAAATCAAGACTTTTGCCATGATACTAAATTTAACTTAAAAAACCGATTTTATCATATAAATAAACTGGCCACAAAAATTTTTCTTATTCTGTTAATAATATAGATGAATTTTATGAGAATAGGAAAAAAAATTTATTATAGTATTATTTTTTTTATTATTTACCTGAGCGCCTTGTAACATTGTTTCGCTTCTTTCGTAGAAGTACGCCTGCCTTATTGGATTCGCAGATAAATTTTCTTGCTCGGGCAAATGAAATGTTGCATATGGATAAATATCTTCAGAGTACTCGGGTATACGTTCCAATGCATTTACCTCCCGACACGGGGATTGTTGACTAGGTTTACGTACTGTTGCATAATACTGTTCTCTCTGTTCCATATTGTGTTTGTTATCCAACGCCGCCTGGGTTTGAGAAGTTGGATCATTACCTCTTCTTCCTCTCAGAGAATCTTTTTTAAATAATAAAATTTTATTATTATTTATTAAACAGTTATTTTTTGTTAAAAGTGTTGAAAAAAAAGTTATTTACGTGTTTTCAAACAAAAGCAAACACCGCCGACGACTATAATAACAGCAACAACGGATATAACACTGGGCGCAAGTACTTGTGCATCGAAATAAACCGGCGTGACCTTTATTTCAGGCGGTCGCCCGTCATGGATCCTCGGTGAATCGCCAGGAGTAGTTGTACTAAATAGGTATTCCGCTTGAGTTGATCCGGCATTATTGTATCCTGTCACTCGTAATTCATAGCTCGTTCCACTCTCCAAATTTACTATCGGAAATCTCGATTGTGGTGACACATTATTCGATACTACAACAAAATTTTTATTATACTGATTAAAATTAACGGTAATTATGCAGAAGTGGGGCTGCGTTGTTTTCGAGTACTGCACCGTTTGAATATTTTTTTTTTAATTCTTCTTCACGGCGGATTTATGATAGAAATAATAGAAAGTATGAAAAGTAAATATTTTGATTTTTTTTTTTCGTTTGAAAATTCAAAATTTACGATTTTGAGCGTTTTTTAATGAAATGGTAACGATGCTATTTTTTCAGATATTGAAATATTTAAAAAATAAATAAATTAGGGAAAAAAAATTCAGAATATCATAATTTGAAAACTTTTGAACTTTCAAATGAAAAAAAAAAATCAAAATAATTAATTTTTATCATTTTTATCATTTTTATAATAAATCAGTCGTGAAGAAAAATTTGAACAATTTGAAAAAAAATATTCAAAAAGATCAATTTTTCGATTTTTTATTTTATTTCTATTTTATCTACAAAAAAAATTTGGTAATCATTTACAAGTGAGATAAAACGTATTTTTGGCCATATCTGGGTGAAAAATTAACATTTTTTAATTTTTTTTAATTTGCTTGTTTTTTACCACGGATTTATGGTGGTAATATCGAAAATATCAAAAAATTAATATTTCGATAGCTTTTTTGCCTTCAAAGTTGGAAAAAATTTTGGCTCTCATATTTTTGGATAAAATTTCTATTTTATATTTTTTTGATGTTTTTGATATATATATTTTTTTGAAAAGTACATAAAAAAAAGAATAATTAAAAAAAAAGTTGAATATCACAATTTTTTTGAAAATTTGTTTTTTTTTACGTATTTTTAAAAAAAATTATATCAAAATTAAAAAAAAAAAATTTCGTTCACAAAAATGAAAATTAAAATGGTAGATCCCACTTCTAAATAATTACTAAAAATTTTTGATACGTCCTCTTAGTTCTGCAATACCAAAAAGGTGTATGTTTTGAGATACGCCCTTTTGGCTTTAGTAACTTGATATAATTAATAATAGTAATTACCCAGTAGCCAATCACCGGGCAATCGTTTATATTCAACAACAAAGTAGAGCAATGGGCAGCCGCCGTCTTGCCAGGAAGTCAATTCGAGAATAACAGAGGTCATATTGGTACGTATGAGATGCTTTTTATGGGGAGGAACTGGTTTAGAGCCTTTGGTCCTAGCAGTTTCCATTTTGCTGGCACTTCCACTCCCTATGCGATTAAAAGCAGCCAGAGTAAATTGATACTTTGTACCGCACTGCAGACCTCCGAGTAAATGAGTACTGGCACGCCTGTCAAGCATAACTTCTTCCCATTCGGCGAATTCCTTGCGATAAGCCAACACAAATCCCTTTATAGGAGCACCCCCGTTGTCTCCCTGCTTCCACTGTAACTGCACCGCCTCGGTTGTTGTGCCAGTTGCGAGAAGTGTTGGAGGTGTTGGTGGAACTATGCGTAAAGTTTGTCAATTAAAACTTATAACTTTATATACCCACCAACCGGCAACTCGGCAACGCAGCAACAAAAACATCATCTGCTGTATCTCATAACGCTATACAAACTTTAACTGCCAAACAACATTTTTTTTATCTTTTTACTTTTTTCATATCTTTATCTAAAGTAAATTAATTTTTCTTTTTTTTGGCACATCAATTTAAAGTTTACTTTTAGTTATTCTTGGCTAAGCAAACTTTTTTTTATTTTAAATTTAGCCATATAATAGCTAAATTTGTCATTAAAGACAAATTTTTGGGAACTGGGGGAAATAAAGGATAAAGGGGGAAGGGGAGGACCTTTACTCAGTAGGAATTTTCGGTAACTGAAAAATTTTTCAGTTTAATATTTATTTATAATTTATTTATAATATATTTACCTTGAACTTGTAGACTGTAAACAATTTCATCAAACCCCAATGAATTTTTCACATGACACGAATAATTTCCCTCCTGACTTCTCTGTACATTTTTTAAAGTCAGCGTATGATCTGCTCCAATATCCAATCTGAAACAATAAAATTTTAATTTATTGAATTTTTTTTGGAAAAAAAAAAAAAATAGAATAAAGTAACTTTGATGAATAATAAATTAATTATAGCATACCTTTGGCTCTTTTGCAATTTAACATCCGCCAATCGCCAATCAACTGTCGGTTCAGGTACTCCAACGTATAAACAATGAAATCTTACGTCAACACGCCAAGACGTTATTATAGGAGCTCCAAAAGATACAATAGCCGCTGGAACTAATTACCAAAGTTAATTAAAATTTAATAAAATTATTTCACCGAGCTATACTATCCAAAGTTTACAGAGTATTAAAAAAACAAGTTAATTAATAAATCCAACTAAGAAAATGACTCTTTCTTAATAGAAAAAATAAAAGAAAATCTTTTGGAATTATTTAATTAAGTCTTTATCGTACACCATTTATTCATTTATTCTTTCTTTTACTTTTTATTTCTTCTAACCGAATTAATTAAATACCAAATAAAACAAAATAAAATAAAATAGTTTTAGAATTACTCGGTATTATTATTAACCAAATAATAAAGTATCAAGTGAATTTAGATGGGTATAATAATAAAGTTTATTTATAATTGAATAAAGTTATAAAAGAACGATCAAGAGAGGGAATTAGAAAAAAAGTACGACGATTGACGAGGAAATAAAAAGAAATAAAACGAAAATGAAATAAGTAACTTTTATATACAAAGCGAAAGTAACAAAAGAAAATTACACTCTTGTAACTTTAAACGTTTCTTGGTACTATAAACTTTGTCGTGAGGGAACTAATTATTTGACTGGTTGTTCTTTAACTTGTACTTATTCCTGTAGTGGGTATATAGAGCCACACCACAAGCCGACTCTCCGAGTTCGGGATCAATTTATTTTCTTGCCGTTTCCTCCTTTTATTATCAAGTTACTCGACAATAAAATGTCTGGGTAATAATACACCCAAATAGGGGAGGTATTTTAAAGTTATAAAATAAAGTATATAAATAATAATGTGTAAAATACAAAAGTACAAAAGTACAAAAGTATAAAAGTAAAAAAGTAAAAAAGTACGTTTGGTTACCAACCGGTAGAACTTGGCTGAAGTTTGATGACCGGAGTACTTGGTCCCTCTCCGACTTTAGTAGAAGCAGTGACCCATGCTTCATAAGATTCTCGTAGTTTCAACCCCGTGGCTTCATAGTGTAAACTTTGAGCCGGCAAAATGTCTTTAATGATCTTTACTTCTTGGCCCTGATCCAGCGCTCGTATATACACGGTGTACTTAGTGACAACACCATTCGGTCGTTTTGGTGGCAACCACGAAATAATAACAACATTATCCGCGGCTGGAATTGCCTTCACGCGCTCCGGTACATCAGGAACTGTTTTTATTATTTATTATTTATTTTAAAAATTAATTACCAAAAATATGTCTTTTAAAATAATAAATTTTTACCAGTTTCTTCCGTCATACACGAAATGGGCATACTGGTTACACCTTCCCCGGCCCGGGTGTAAGCCAAAATCTGGACGGTGTAGTTTGTGTAGGGCCGTAAATCGTGGAGAACTGTGCTGAGCGCTTGAGTAATCTTTGTATCTCGAGATCCCAGAATTTCACTACTTTCTTCATTAGCCGGTTCGTATAAAAGTTTGTACCCCTTTATTACTCCGTGAATTTTATCCGACGGCGGTGCTTTCCACGTTACTTGAATATTTTGACCAGTCAGCGCTGTGCAGGCAATGTGCTGCGGTGGAGCACTCGGTACTAAAAATAAATATTGTCAATATTTATTACATTTTATTTTATTTTATTTTATTTAATAAAGTACAAACCTGCTTCGAGGGTTTGGGTTATCACTGGATCAGAACCGGGACCATCTCCTTTGCTGTTAAAAGCCTTCACCACAATGCTGTACTCGGTAAATTTTCTCAGCCCAGTTAAACGGTACTCGTAAGATCCGTCTCCATTTCCCGTAATACCCACTCGAGTTATATTTGTTGCCTGCTCGTCATCTCTTTGCAAAAAAATCAAACATTTATAATCAAAAAAAATTTCTTGACTGAAGAACAAAATTCTTGGCTCAAGAAAATTTTTGGGTGCCTGAAGGAAGACCAAAGTTGTGTTGGCCGAAGTAAAAATTTTTCTTGAGATTTTATTCTTGGTGGAAGTAATTTTTTCTTCATTCAAATTATCATAAATACTTGATACAATAAATTTTTATAGTTTATCAAGATTTTTAGATACTTTAGGGAAGTAGCGCCACCCTGAGAAAATTTTTCTCTTGAATATTTGATACCTATTTTATATTATTGTAACGTACAATTATACATATTGAATGAAAAAAAAAAAATGATTCAATATTATTTGATCTTCCAATTTGACACGTTAGTCAATAAAAATAATAATGAAAATTTACTATCGAGATATTTAATTTTTTGGAGCAAGAAAGAAATAATTGAAATTTTTTGTGTCAAAAAAAAAATTTTTTTTCACTCCAAAAAATAATTAGGAAGAAAAATATTTTCTTGACTCAAGTGAACCCTTTTTCCGTGCGATTATACCTCAGTATAGTAGAAGCAATGGTGTATCCAAGAAGCTCTCCATTCCACAGAGCCTGATCGGGAGGCTGCCAGGTGATTTTGAGCTGCTGAGGACCCAGAGGCTCTGCAGTGACCTGCCTTGGAGGCCCGCCCGGTATCTCTCCGTCAGTTTGAACCTGTAATTTTTTTTTTTTAATAAAAAATAAAAGTAAAGAATGTGAGCATGCATTGATGAGATAATGCGATAAAATATCGAATACTGACATGAAGAATGTCGCTTGGGGCTGATGTCCCGAGATGATTTTCCGCAAAGACACGAAAATGGTAGGTGGTTGCCGGTTTTAGTTGTGATACCAAAGCGATCGTGTTGTCTCCTGCTACCGGCTGGGTGTTGTGGTCATGCCACACATCTTTTACAGATACACACACACACAAACTTAATTACACGTATTCATAATTATGGCATTAGTAATAGGTAATAGGATATATTTAATAACAGCAAGTGATACTACTTGTGATATAAGTGATACAAGTGATATAAGTGATATAGGCGTACATTGTATCAGCCATAGTAAAGGTTTTAGGTCTGAAGAGGTTATTGTTTAGTTTATCATTAGACAGACCCTCTCGGAGTTGTCGAGTTGTTGTTGTTGTTGATGCTGTTATGTATGTCAATATGTGTGGAATGTCATTCAATTAGTCGAGTACATATAGAAGGATACATAATAATAGATAGTGGAAATCGAGATGGAGAAGGATGTAACAGGAGAAGATGATAAAAATAGTATGTAATATGTTTTTCTTTAATAAATTTATAAATATACCTACCATCGGCCTCTTTGTACTGAATAATATAATTAGTTATTGGCGAGTCGGGGTTGAGAGAGTCTGAGTCGCTGGAAGGCGATGACCAAGACAAAAGTATCGAGCGACTTTTAAGCTCGGCAACGTGTAAATTCCGGGGAAAATTAGGAGGCTCTTGGACCAGAAGATTGATCGATGCTTTGTCCATGCCATACGCATTGCTGGCAACGCACACGTACTCTCCCCGATCCTCATGGCCTGCTTTAGTTATTCGTAATTCAGACGTCATTCCACGGGGTGTTGAATTATTCTCCAATATATATCTGCACAGTACGTGATTTCGAATCTATTACCTTTATTAAGTTAACAGTTATCGATTTTATTATAAATTATATATCTATACAGTACTGTATATTAAACATGTAATTAACGCTATTTATTATTAATTATTATTGTAACTCATTCCAATTATTATTCATTTTTATTCAATAATTCATTGTTCCAATTGTTTGTTTATGAAAGTTTATTTTACTGAACATTTAATAATATCCATTAATTCGAATGACTGATACTTTACTTTGGCTATTGTTATCATAATAATAATTTAAATTGTCATTTCTATTTATATATTGTGAGAAATGCTAAAATTAATCTTATGAATACCTTAAATCATAAATTGGCTCAATTCTGCCGGCACGATTACGCCAACTGATATCTAGAGGTGAATCACCTTCGGCCTCGCATCTCAAAGTTCCCGTTTCACCTCTTCTAACAGATTCTTGACGTGTTTTTACTTCAACGTGCGGCCCCGCTGAAAAATAAAAATTTATTTTTATCTAAATAATCAATACAGACAATTGTTAAATTTATAAATTTATAAAAATAATAAAATAAAATACCAGAGTAGAAAAAGTCTGATAGAATTTAGTTGATACATAATTTAAACTAGCCGGTGACATAGCTGATAAATATTTTACCGTGAACTGTTAGACGAATGAGTTTACTGAGACCAGGACCTATGCCATTGCTTCCTTGGCACAAGTAAAACCCGCTGTGTTCTCTGGATACTCTTGGAATAACCAACGAGCCATTCTTTGAAACTTCAATGCCTTCCATAGTTCCTCCGTATCCGAGCTCACGGTAGTCTCCTGGCGTTTCACCTTTTTTTTTTTTTTTTTTTTTAATCAAATCTACTTGTTAATATTTGATGAGATAAATTTTATTAAATTAAATTACATAAAAAGTAAAGAATACAATATAATAATGAAGTAAAAGTTAACAAGAATCCTCGTGAAGTTAGACGAAACTAATTTTATTTAAAAATTTGTGTCTATGCATATATATGAAGAGAGAGAGAAAGAAAAGCTCATTCGAAACTGAATGAAAACGCTGAGTGCACCGATCAGCAAAATTCATGACGAATGGAACAAAGTTCCCCACAGCCAACACTGTCGAATAGACCCCGAGTTAATGAAGGCTTGGATTTTCAACCGTCAACCCCTTACTGTTATATATACTAGTACAGTTCATTGTTCGAGTGAAATACATTCAAGATAGAAATTCATTAAAATCATGCAATCTAAAACTTTAACGCGACTTTTACTCTTTCTTGTATAATAACTTGAAGGGAAAAAAAAATAAATAAACAATTAAATATTTTTTTCAACAACTAAATGTTGAATATTTTTTTTTTTTTTTTTTTTTTTTTTTTATAGAAGAATAATTTACCGATAGATTGTTTCCAGGTAACATTAGGAATAGGAAATCCTTCAGCTTGGCAAGCCACGGAGACAGAGTGACCTACAATAGCATCCTGGTCGATAGGTTCCACAACCCAACGAGGAGGGACTAAAAATACCATTCTATTAAAATTTTAGTCAGACCTAACAGATGATATCTACCGTTTTTATTGGTTTCTTTTTTTTTAATTCTTGTCCCAATTTGTTTTAGTTTTTAATTTTTTGTAACAAAATTTGTTTAAAACTCTAAATATTTACGCAATAAACCGAACAAAAATTACTTTTATTTTTTATTAATATAAAGTTTAATAACATGCATTTCTAAATAATTAATAATAATAATAATAATATTTTTGAATCTCAAATAACTACATGGTACTTATAAAACAACGCTTAACGACTTTGTAAAATATTATTTTCTACTTTAGTTTAAAATTTCGTGAACTGACGATAATATTTTGGAGCTTTCTCTTTATTTATTTTTATTTAATGTCAATAGATTTTTTTTCCATCATTTATCGAAAGCAAATTACTATAAATTAAATCTCTTTGTCGTCAGTTCAAGCTGTTAAAATTACGTATACGATCAATAATAATAATAATAATAATAATGATAATAATAGAAGTAATATTAATAATTAATAATTATAATAATAATAATGAATGAAAATATAATCATGCTTGAAACAGTTAATGACACCGCTACAAAATACAAGTGCACAACAAAGTATCGTAAAATTAACTACGATACGTTATGCCTACCGTAAAATTACGTGTTTTTGTTTGTCCTCAATATTTATTAAATACTCCAGTAAATGACCTTTGCAATTTATGTTTTTATATATTTTTATATTTTATATTTTATATTTTAAAAACTGGACAATGCCCGTCGGGCTCAATTTGCTCTGTTAATACTCAATTTAAATTTTTAAAAATTTAAAAGGATCGAAGCACTCTCTAATTCAACAGAACACTAGACTATTTTTTTTTTTTTTTTTTCGTTTCATATTTTAAAACTTCAACAAAAATAATAATTTTTTTTTTTTTTTTTTTTTTTTTTTTTAACTAAGAGATTTATAAATAAAATGGATAAAATAATAGACGGTGTTTGTTTTATGGAGGAGGACTGGATTTGATTAACCGTGGTCACCGGAAATGATTGCTAACGACATGAAAACCATGAGATAACGACAGTGCTCGATACACAGGTGTGCATATACATATATATTTGATAATATGAATTTACGATATTTCATTCCCATACCCAGGACTCTGGACTCTAAACTCGGTGACTGTCGCGTAAACTGATATTAATGTAGCGGGCAGTACTCGCACACGGCATACACCCAATACTCTACCAACAGAGTCTCTGTATCTCGATTCTCGATATTACATTATATACATATACATATATATATATTCATCCAACAGTAGCATGCTGCTCTATTCTGCAGTCGTTAGCTTAGTTTCATCAACAGCTCATCGATCAATAAACTTCGATCACTTCCCGGCACCTAATTCTATATATATTTGTATTAATCATAAAAAAGAGTGCTTGGATCCTTTTAATTTAAAAAAAAAAAAAAAAAAATTCAAATAATATAAATAATAATAAAGTATTGATTGAAGATGAAAGAAACAAACCGAAAACAGCGAGAACAGCGGTGTGCTCGACGACACCGGCAACATTGCTGATTTGACATGTGTAATTTCCGGAATTCTTCTCGTTAACGCTATTAATAGTGAGGATACTGGAAAACGGTGAATAGTTGCTTATTTGAATATTTCCCACCGACGAAAACAACGACGACGAAGAAGAAGAAGAAGATGATGATAATGATGATGACGATGATATTGATGATGATGACGATGAGGATGATGCATGCTCCCCAGCGGGATGCTCTCTCAATTGAATTGGCTCGTTGTTGACCAACCAGGTGATATTGAATGGCTGATCTCCTTCACTCGTCGAGCACATTAGCTGCGTCCTCGTTCCGTCCATAACCCCGCTTTCGAGAAAAAACGGCGAGATCCGGGGTGGAACTACAAGGGTACTTTTTTATATACTTGTTACCGAGTAACTCACTGACTAACCGATAGCTTTTAATTATTTTCACCGCGATTAACAAATCTTTTATTTATTTAGCCACGAAATTTTTCGGCTAAGAGGCACAACGTTGAATTTTTTTTTTTTTTAATTTTACTCTTTTTTTTTTTTTTTTTTTTTTTTTTAAATTATTACTTACCAAATATTTAGATATTCTATTCAATTACTCGTTGCAAAATTATAATAATATTTAATTAATTAAATAACAAAGTACAAATAAACATAAATATTATATAATATGGACGTTGTTGATGCAAACGTCAAGATAAATAACAATTAAAATTTAATAATAAACATTGGCGAATAAATAGGACGAGTTTATTAATTACTCCCGGATAGTCTATTCAAATGTTCTCGTATTATTCTTTGTAATTAACTTATTCATGCCCCTTACCGAAGTCATAAAAAAGTTTATAATAATAAAATTGAAATAATGACGTTAAAATCGTTAATTAACCACAGTTTAAAGTAAATCGTAAAATTCAGTCTACTATTGTTTTCATCAACTTCAACTGAAAGTTTTAAAGTTTTAATTTTACTGGGGTTTAATTTTGTTACCGATTTAACGGGTGATTTTAATAATATTTTACTTATTATAATTAAATTATGAGTTTTTAATAAATATAGATAGGTAAAAAGTTTATATATGAGATTATTGGCATCCAGAGTATTGTAAAATCAACAACGCGGGTTGTGTTTCATGCCACAACAAACATTGTTTTACATAATACGATCAGGTGTTGTATACTCGCGGACAGACAGATATCGAGAATCTACAACACACACAATCCACTGTATTGGGACGTGAGCGCGTTAGAGCAAACGATGCAATTTGTATTTCATTATCTGCAATGACCAGAAGCAAATAAATCCTCCGCTGCTGAGTTTACTATCATTTGATATCACGTGTCCCACCTGTGTTTTTTTTTCTCCTTTATTCATTTAATATATCATAACCGTAAGTAAATTTGCGAAAAAAAAGAGAGTAACTTATAAACACACATACATTTGATAGCATTTAAATACTCGGTAAATATTGTTCGAGAGCATTTGAATTTTATTGTTATTTTATTTTGTAAAACGTATTTTTTAAAAATATTTATCAATGTTTACTTTACTCGTCTATTATTCGCACAAAAATATACCAATTCTACATCCTACCTATTATAATAATAATATAAATATTAAACCGCAATACACAAATAATTAATAAATAACAACGTGTGAATAATATATATGTACCTGATGATATTGAATGAATTAAAAATAAATAAAATACTTCCAATAAAATAAAAGGAAGTACTATAATTTAACTCAACAGCCCAAATTAGATACAAATTACAACACAATATCTAAATTCAAATATTTATCATTCGAAAATTTATTATATATGTATACTCCTACTAAATATTATTTTATTGGTAATTAATATCAATTAAATGTGCGAGAAAAATCAGTCAAATTACTTTAAAAATAATTGGAAAAATTTTTACCAAATCTGTGTGTTATATAATTAAATATTTAATTAAATGTTAAGTGAGTAATAATAATAACAATAATAATAATAATAATAATAATAATAATAATGATAAAAAATTTAATTGTGCATACTGCAGTGTATTATAGGTTGATATGAGGATGTTGGTATTCCAAAGCTACTCATTAATGTCTAATGAATTCAAAGTGTTGGTATTGTACGTCATGAGTGCATCACGATATATATATATATATATATATATATATATATATATATATATATATATATATATATATGTTTTTGTATATATTATATATCATTGCGAATAAAAGCAAAGACTGGATCCATAACTGCTATCCGTGCAAATAGACAACACCATGCAGGTTTCATTCTTATTTAAAAACTTTTAATTATATTTTTTTTTTCCTTTTTTTATATTTTTACCCTTTAAATATCAATTATCATTCCTATTAGTTTCAATTTACAAGTTTAAATATCAAATGTAATTGTTAAAAGTAATAGGAAGAATAATTAAAAATATAATTAAAAATTAAAAATACGTTAAATTAGCATGCTGAAACAAACGAAAGAACGAGTAGAGCGAGCGAGCTAGAAAATATAAAGATAAAAGAGTAAAACGAGCAAGAGAATTGAGTGTGAAGAAAAATAATAGTTTTAAAAACACAACAAAGAGAATATAAAAGACTATCGGAAATTTGGAAATGGTTAATTAATTAATTAATATATTTACCAAAAATTCCGATAGAGTTTAGTAGTTTTAAATATCTATATGAATTTTTTTTTTTCAAGAGAAGAAAAGTGTAATAAAATGAATAAAATGAAAATAAAAAAGTAAATAGGGTGTTTGTTTAGTTAAATAATTGGGTATGATTATATGTTGGTGGTTGTTTAAGTAGACAGACACCAACAACAACTAAACGGTGATTCGTTACCGTTGACAAGGAGAAGAGTAGAGTGAGCGACGGTTGCAGCGCCATTGGTCACGCGACAGGTGTACGTGCCATTGTGTGCAGGAGTTATCGTGCTAACGCTCAGAGCACTATTAAAAGCGTCATAATGGCGGATCGTTATTGACTCTTCTAACGATTGATCAATCCTATGTATATTTTTATTATTATTTTGTTTAAACATTCGTGATGACGTTGAAGAAGAAGAAGAGGAGGAGGAAGAAGAAGAACGTCCTTTCGACAACATATTCTTAATTCCACTCTCGGTATTGTCTCCTCGTCCATCATTTTTACCAGAGTTACTTTTACTCTGGCCGTTGATTGACACTCCATTGGAACTTCCTGAGGAATCTTGATCACGTGTCTCTATCGGCACATTATCTTTTAGCCACGTGAATGTAAGAGGTAAATCACCTGTTACAACTACGCACTGTATGCTAGTACGATCGCCTACGTTTAAATCGCGAGCAAAACTGAAAGGCGTGATTTTAGGTGGCACTGAAAAGACAATATAGAAAAAAACAAAATAGGAGTGGCATTCCATTTAAAATAAGCTCGTGATTAACATGATTCATATTTTAAATAAAAAAAAAAAAAATTTTAAATAAAAGCTCTATAACTTAATTGTATGTATATAAATATAAAAAATATTAAAAGAGAGTTTATTTACAAGGCACTTGCTAATTTCCCATTGCTTCGGGGTATTTTAATCAACCCACGAATATCCCGTACATTGCTTTACATACTCCCAACAATAAAAGCTTTTTATGTTTTAATAAAAGTCAAAGAGATTACATTATTTTTATTTTTAATCCTTTATTTTCTACCGTTATTCATTGTTATGCCGCGAACGATTGTTCAAAATTAAAACAAATATTTACAAATTTAATAATCTTTATTGATATGCTGTCAATTAATAAAAAAAAAAAAAAAAAAAAAAAAAAAGGCAGTAAATAAAGTTACGAGACATTCGATTTGGCAGTTTTAAGAGTTTTCATTCTTGCTGTTTGGCAGTTTGGCACAATTTCGCTGCACAATATAAATTAATCTCAATATATTTCGATAAAATTTAAAAATTTATTGAACGTGTACAGTAGCTATTTAAAGCCCAGCGAAATTGTGATGGAAATAAAAAAGTCAAGTAAAGTTATATTCATTGCTTGAATTATAATAATAATAATAATAATAATAAATTATATAAAAGCTAAATATTCTAGGCGGATATGGTATTGGCGTCTCGATTGTTAAAAAATTTACACATAAATGAAATACATATACATATATATGTATCCAGGAGCGCGGTCATATTAGATATATGTTTGTTCCTAGACATAACAGTGAATAAGTATGTGCAAATATGTATATGATATGTTTTTCGGAGCGGTGAACTAGCTCGTGCAGGACTGATGCATCAGCAGTGCAGTGAATTGTGATAGTCCTGTATATTTATATAAAGTTATTTTACCCTATTTTAAATATTTTTCTATAGTATGTATTTTATTAAAAAAAGCTCCTGGCGATGTTTTACGACTGTATTTTTCTCAACGCACAAAAAATCGTTCATATTTAGTTTTTTATATCTAATGATTGTTGACTAACCGTCATCGTGTTTGTATGGCTGTTGATATTATATATTCTCAAAATATAAATCCATTTTAATAATTTAAATATACACGCTGAATATAAAGTTATAAAGTTTGAGAGTCTGCATAAAATATATATTGTTATAGGAAAAAAAAAAAAAAAAAAAAAAAAAAAAAAAAAAAAGAAGAAGAAAAACAAATACTTGAACTAGACGGAGTGAAAACTCTCGAGGAATTTTTCGACTTTGATCTTGATATCCATAAGTGTCTTGTTAGCATAAGTATATCATTAATGAAAAAAGATTTTAAAATAAAAAAATATCTCTTTGAATAAATATCAAAGCGTTTGAATTTTAACACGATCCTTTACTCGCAGCAGAGTCTCGAGACTTCAAACTTTATAAAATTCAATAAATAGATTATCAATTTATAATATAGATCTGTTCTATATATTATATAATATAACATTCTGTTTGATTATAATTTATAATTTATAATATTAATAATAACAACTTACCGAGTACTCTAACGTCAACAGTACGATGAGAAGTATAGTTGTGTTTATTCCGTGCGACACAGGTATATATACCTTGATCTGCGCTACGCTGAACGGTATCAATCGTCAAAGTTCCATTTGCAACTCTCTGGCGTATGTTTGTTGGTAATCGAGTGCCGTCTGTCGAAAAATAAATATCGAATACATCAAATTTGAATTTAAGCGATAGATATATATTTGTTTATTTTTTTTATCCGATTATTTGTTGTTGTTTTTTTTTTTTTTTTTTTTTTTTTTATCGAAAAGTAAAAGTTTAACTGTGACCTATTGAGTCAGTCAATTGAGAACATACTTTTTTCCCAAATAATGGATTCAATGGGATACCCAGCAACTGGACACTTTATTTCAAGTTGTTTTTCCGCGATTGCTGACACTGCTGGCATTGGACGTACATACGGCAATCCTGAAAATAAATAAAAAAACAAACCGAAAATAAAAAACGATATGGATAGATTTTTTATTCTATTGGGAATATGCTTGTTAATAGACCAATTTATTGCATCGTTTTTTCCATCAACTATGTGTATAAATATAAATTTAAATATTTGTTTGTTTATAAATTGATTGATATATAAATAAATAAATTTAATGTTTTTAATTTTAACAGGAGAAATAACAATTTGATTATATTAATATACTTTTATCTGGATGGCGATAAAATTTGATAGGATGGTAGGCGAGTATATTTGAAGGTAAAAGCTAATTAAGATAATGAATGCTGACCATAAACATTGAGCCTGGCAGAGTGAGATGATTCGCCAGCCCGGCTAGCAGCTGTGCATTGATATTCACCGCTGTCCTCGGATTTAACAGAGGATATGTTTACATGGGAAATAACATCCCCGTACACGGTGACGTACTGGCCAATAAGTATACGGTCATTTTGGGGTAGCGGAAACCCATCAAGCAGCCATGAAATTTGAGGCGTTGGATTACCAGCAGCGCTGCATTTAAGTGACACTGATGGTCCCGGCTGCATTGTTTGTTCGATGAATCGGTACACCAGTTGCGGAGATATTTCTGCTCACAAACAATTATTACACCATAAATTATTAGTATTTTTTTTTTTAATTTTAGTATTAGTTTAAAAACAAAAACAACATAAAAGATAAAAATAGAAAAATAGATCATCTGAGTTGATTATGTCGACGTTAAAATGGGATATCAGTGCAATAGTTAGACAGACAGAATGAGGGAGACAACCATTGTCAGAGTATATCCGCGTAGATGAAAATTCTCGAGGGAGCAAGAAAAAAAAGACCGGCACCACCAGACGTGATAATGTCACTGAGATTATTGAGGATACCAATTTTTATGGTATGCAGAGAGCAACCAGAGATTTCACTTTGCTATCCTCGATAACTTATCATTCAAACTTTCCTACAAGCAAATTTAAAGCCAGTTATGTTTACTTTTAATAAAGATATTAATATCTAATAATACCAAAGTAATAATAGATAAATTATCGATTTAATAAAAATAATTATAAATATTTTTTTTAGGAAAGTGATAAGATAGATATGGAAGTAAACCACAAAGTAGCTGGCATTTTAGACGCTTAAAGGATATTCAGAATATCGTCAAAACCACAGGAACCTCGTTAGCGTATGCAAATCCAGGATGCTAACTATCATCATCACATCACGGTATAGTGCTCCGGGAACGAGCGAGCACCCGAGGTTCTCCGGTACATCAATATACACCTACCTATCTACCTGTTTACACATTTTGCATTCAAACTTTAAAACTCTATTACAAAAACAACAACATACAAATACTACATTTAATATAGACGGTAGTTTAAAAATATATGCTCTCAGTGATTTCAGTTTATCAATATTGATAAAACATTAAATACCAATACCAATAGCTTTAGGTTAATTAAAAACATAAATGGAAATATATGTATTTAATTGAAGGTATCGCATCCTGTTAAATGGATTCTTTTTGAGCGAATGCCAATTAAATTGAAAAAGATACGCGTCAGTATGGATAAACTATTGATTATTATTATTAAAATGTATTTACATGAAACTAAAATAATTTTCGTAGGTAAGCGCATCAATTGAAAATACAACTGGATCGATTTTGGTGCTTTTAAGGTCATGAGAAGAGCTTTTCAGGTCACGCGGTGTAATTTGTATCCAATAGTTTTTTTCTTAATACTTTTGCGGGTTAACTAAACAGAAAGAAAAATTTTTTGATTGAAGAACAAAATTCTTATATATTATTTGATCTTTCCATTTGATATGTTAATCAATAAAAATATTAATGAAAATTTAATTTTTTGGAGCAAGGACTAAATTTTCTCAAAACAAGAAAATTTTCTTGACTTAAATAAATTTTTTTGGATCATACGTATTTCTTAAAGCAAGGGAATTAATTTGTTAGAATAAGTGAAATTTCTTGGGTCAAAAAAAAAAAATTTGTTTTCGCGCTAGAAAATAATTCGGAAGAAAAATATTTTCTCGGTTCAAGTGAACCTTTTTTTTCGGTGTATTTAAAAACTGTCAAAAAGGATCTTGTAAATTTTTTTTTTTTTTTCAAAAAAATTCTTTTAAAATTGTCGAGAATAAGGTCTATTGGATGAGCTTGTAAATAAAAATAAACAACTATAAATGGTGACAGAGAAAAGAAGAATTTAAATGCACATCTCTGTGAGAAACTGAGGGATGGATAAATTTATCAACAAACACGGTGGTAGATGAGTATGTACATCTAATTGAAAATCGGCGTGTTTGTACAGTTGGCACATAAACGGAATGAGAAAGAAGTTACGAAAGATGAGAAACAGAATGATGATGACGATGACGACGATGAATGTATAGTTTAACTAGTTGAGTCAAGTATCGAGTTTGCATACTCTATAGAATATGTATGTTTGTTGTTGTTGTTACTGTTGCTGTTGCTTACCTCCCAGGCGTAATTCAGCGATTCCCTGTGCCATCTCATGCTCGTTTCGAACAAAACACTGATACATACCACGATCCTCACGAGCAACAGCACTCACGGAAATGCGATCCCGAGAGATTAGACTTATATGATCGCCTGTCCGCAACGGTTGTCCGTCTTTCAACCAATAAAGCGCTGCCTGAGGGAAACCACTCGCGCTACACGTCTGCACAGTCAAGAAAAATATATTTAATTTGTAATATTTTATATTATATTATAAAAGCATCCTTTATCTTCTATCTTTTGACATAAGATAATATATAATATATATAATATAAATTTTCAAGATGGTTTCTCTTTGTTTTTTCATAAAATTATTTTGAAACGTAGCGTGTACTCACGAGAGAAGCTGGTTTCCCGAGATCAACAGTCTGAACAGGAGGCTGAACGTGTACACTCAAAGACGCAGAAACACTCAAACGAATTTCAAAACTAGCGCTCCCTTCAACATTGCCTGCTGTGCAAACATACGTGCCGGCGTCACTCTCTTGGACTGTTTGTATTGTCAAACAACCGTCCCGAATTTTTAAGTGACCTGAAATCTCATCAATAGGTTCTTCACGTTGATCCCGTTTAAAGTACCATCTGTAAATAATAACAAAAACAAAAAACGATTATTATTATTATTATTAATTTATTGATAAACTGGTGAGTTGTTAACTATAAGATTTTTGTATGTACAGCGTCGAGGCGAAGAAGAAACTCGATGACATTTAATTTATAAAGAGCTTAATATACATAAAGTTGGTAGATGATGTAGAGCAAGAGAACCTAGAGCTACCTGAATTGCATTCAAGTTTACAAACGTTTCCATAATAACTGCAGACCCCAGTTCTCTTGTCCTTTATATATTATACATATATACATATATACTACTACTAATCCAACCCATAACTTACTACCAAGATAAATAGAATTCATGTATAGATATGTATGTATATATGTATGTATGACAGTAGATTCTCTCTTGCACGACTAGCCAGTTCTGGTAGTCGACAATGTATATGTATCTACGTATGCAGTAGGTATTCCGTAATTTCCCAATAGCTCAGCAGAATCTTGGACTCATTTAGTGCGCAGCCTCAATAGCAAGATCCCCTGTTAAACTCTGAACGAGTATTTTCCAGTAAACTATATGTTAGTAACCTTTGATAGAAATAATTCGTGACCACATCACGTACTCAGTTATTTCAATCTTTAAATCTTTCAATCGAACCAACGAAATCACAAATCACCGGTGATTTTCAAGTCAGCGCTGGCTCCCTCCGTTAAAACGTTGATACACATCTACCCTTATATTTGTGAGCTTTACGGTGATAATAGTAATAGTAATAGTGACTGGGTGAACAGTGGCTATATCTCTAATGAGATATTGCTCTCCGGAGGATAACCCTCAGGGAAAACGGAGGAAACTACTGGTGAACAACCAGAGTAACCAATTCCCCGAAGGCGATTGACCTTATACTACTAAAATATATACCTACAACTTTACTCTCCTCGCTATTCTGGCATCCTTCTGTACCTAACAAGAGCCAGCGCGAAAGATGATGATGATGATGATGCTCTGCTTCCTTATTCCCTGTCCCAGTCCCGGGCGCTGAGCCTCCGTCATCTTATTTTTCTCAATATTGCTTACTCTACGAAATGAAGGAGTATAAAAAATAAAAAAGATAGACAAAAAATAAAATGAAAAAATTATAAAGAGAGAGGAATGGGGAGAAGAAGAGGAAGAAGAAGCTGCCGGTGTATCTATGGATAATCGAATTTACCGAGGGAAATTGATGAGGAGAGGTAAAGAGGCAAAAAGACCGCGAAGGATGATAAAATGACAAGAGTCGAGAAAAGTCGAGAGGACCCGGAAGAGGAAGGAAGGAAGAGAGCGAAATAGTTGGATGAAGCCAAGACTGCTGGTGTAGATGATGTAGATGCTGTAGATGCTGTAGATGCTGTAGCTGTATTGCGGTAACAGTAGTGGTAAAGTCAAAACCCCTCACACTTGTATTTTCACAGAGTCAACTCTACCGAGGAACGAGGAACGACAAACGAACGTAGTTCCAAGCTGATGCCAAGGGCTGGAAACTCTCTCCCTTCCCCTTGGTATATATAGAGCTAAAAAGAGCTACCAGAGTAGAATTTGGAGGGAGTGAGCAACACGAGCTCTTGGAATACCTAGTGACGTCGACGCTCCTGTAAACGTGGAATATTTGATGGGCTGTCAGAAGCAGTCTCTGTAATCAGCGGTCGGTTTGTTTACCGTTCTCCTACACAGAGAAAGATAGAAATAATATATATATATATATATATATATATATATATATATATATATATATATATATATATATATATATATTTATTCGTATTTCAGAATCTCGTCTTCTCATTCACTATTTTCATTTACCCTTTTCTCATTTACTTTCTGTTCTCATTATCATCATCATCATCGTTGTCGTTGTCTATGTCCAATATAGTTATACGCGATATTTTCAACCCTGTAGATCCCGAGGATTATTGAAATTGAAAATCTAAACCGTAGATTAAAAACAAGACAAAGTGAAATTGGAAAAAAAGAAAAGAAAAAATAATAAAAGGGTATACACGATTGGAAGGCAAACATTATTTCTTGTGGGTTTCATCGGGATGTATGTTAACCAAATTGAATCAACAAAATACACCGGGGTAAAGTGTCTTGCAAATAGTGTCGGGCTGTTCGTTGATAACACGATAACAAATCTCTTGATGACATGTGTATATCTATCAACGGTATTTACAGTTAACTGTGAATAATAAAAAAAAAAAAAAAAAAAAAAAAAAACGACTTTATTTTCTGGACAAAACAAAAGTTTTTGGAACGCTTTTGGTAGTACCCTACTCTATATATTCCGTGTAGTAAGTACTTACATCCATAGTTTCAGTAATAAATTTTCTGGTGAAATGTCAAGTCGACAAACAGTTTTCTAGCCAACTAGGTGCAGAGCTGTAGAACTAAAAAGCTAGAAAGCCAGAACGCTATAAAACTAGAGAGTGAGTAAATTTATAAAATAAAATGGAATTCTTTTGTAAGAGAAATAAAAAAAATATGTGAGATGCTTTTACGCCCAACTAAAAAGGTGCAGTTTGGAACAAATGATTTTATTCACAACGAATACTATGTTTAAAATTAACATTAATATGGAAAATAGAAGAATACATTTACCTGAATGAACACAGAAACCGCTTTTTTAGTTTTTTTAGTTTTTTTAGCTTATTTTTTGATATTGTGACTACTTCATTTCGGATTTTACGACAGTTGAGTTTAAAATAATAAAACGAACAGAAGGATAATCGCCAGAGGAAGATTGTTATTATTATTATTATCATTATATTAGTTGTAAAATATGTTCTTAGAAGAGATTTAAATAATTATTTTTAATTCCCAGCCAGACGGCAAATATTAAGAGGAAATAGAATTTTAATAAAAACGTTTAAATATCTACTTGAGAAAATTGTTTTTACCTGTTAGTCGGCGGAGGATTTGCGTACGCCACACAAGGTATAACCACAGTTTCCTCCAGGCGGGCTGACATTGTATTTAATTTTTCATTTAATATCGGCGGCGTAAAACCTCTAATTTCTGTAATCACAAAAAATAAATATTCACTGTTAATTATAAAAATAACAAACGAAATTTCACCTCATTTTTAATTTTACAAAAATAGTAAAGTGATCATATTAACATAATTATATCCCAGTAGTAATAAAGTACATATTATGTAGGTTACTTTAACAGTATTTTAAAATCCTGGTTTGTAATTATGTTGAATTGTACACATGCCTCTGGTGTATTTAGTTACATTGAAAAGCAAAAATAATTAACGATTATTAAATAATTAATTCAATCACTCGGTTACACTGGAATGTGTATTTCACGAATATACATTTTTTTCTATTTAATTATTTACAACGGTAAAAACTGGACAAGTGAATTAAATTACAAGTTAAATAAACAGCTGTAAACCATCTAGAAGTTTGTAAATATTCATTTCAGATCTACTAAAAAATTGAGCGGGGTGAAAACGGTTTCTACATAATATCATTCGAAAGTTAAATAAAATCCCAAAGATCACAATTTTATTTTTATATTCTTTTTTATTTATTGAAAAAACTATTCTTTAACTAAATCAATAGATAATTAAAATTAATGATGTTTGCTTTAAAGAAACTATAATGATAATAATAATTGTTAATCAAACAATCTACCTGGGATTCACCGAGCTGAGAGAATTCGTATGACAATAAGTATATATTTGATCTTTTATTTTATACGCAATTTAAACTTTCAATAGACTTTAATATGAAATATTAAGTTGAAAAGATCTACGAGAAATATATTAAACTTAAATTATAATAATGTGTTTGAAAAAGTACAACAGAAAGGTTGGCAATTTAAGTTTGTATAAATATTGATTGTTGTTTCTCTTGACAAAAGTTTTGTTATTTATGATAAGAGAAGAAAAGAAAAGTTTTTACTCATGTTCATTCGAAATGAGTTCATGTTAGTTTTGTACGTTATCAGCAATAAAAAAAAATGTTTTCTATGCTGTATGTCATAAACAGCCTAAGAAATAAAAATAAGAAGAAAAAGAAGAAGAAGCAGCAGCTCCTGGTGTGTTTCTCTGAGGAAAAGAAATAATAATATGAGCCCGAAAGTGGGTTACCCAACATATCTTATAGAATATATAGTCACACGTCTAATGGAAAATTGTAGACCTCAACCATAAAAATAAAAAACTATTTTTTTTTACGACTTACACAAACATAAAACCGTAGCTGCAGCCCGGGAAAATTGAGCTTTCTGTTACACTGCCCCGGAATCAAGAAAACAATTTACAATTTTAAAAGAAAGCTACCATTGTTATATCGATTGTTTATTCAAGTAGGTGAAATGGAATAGTTTTTTCAAGTAAATTCGCGAAAAGGGAAATATTTTTTTGTGATGAGCCAACTAAAATAGCTCGGGCTTGGAATTTAAGTAGTGTAGAGTAGTTTAAATCAGACATGGCTGGTTTTCGTCAATATTTGCATCGCCTGAGCATAAGAATTGTACTGCTGGTGAATTTTTTATTTAAATACATAACGAGTAAGAAAATAAGAGTATAAAAAACCATCACAGCAATAATGAGTTGCAAATAATTTTATAGTACTGATGAATTTATATACGATGCAAATTTTTTGTCAAAATAATGAGGAAAATATAAAAATTTTAACAGTAATTAAATTTGTGAGGTTAATTTATTAATCTAAAAAAAAAGTATAAATTACCGTGAAAGATAATATTATTATTGAATATATTTCGGTTTGGCGGAAGATTGGGAGTAGCGCAGCGGAAATATATGCCGCATGGAAAAACAGTCAAGTGGACGAGAAGAGAAGTAGTATACATCCGGAAAATGAAACAAGACGGACCAATGGAGAAAACCAAGAGGAGAGAAATATCCTCTTGAGCCCCAGCTAACTAACGATGCTTCCCTCCATGCGATACTCGAGATTCGCGTGCCGCTTCAGACAACGTCTGCAACGTGAGTAGCACAGAGATGCCACAAGTACCCCCTACATATACTGTCGTGATATACATATACATATACATATACATACATGCATTTATATACATATACAAACTCCAATTTATACCTAACATCCTCATATATATGTACATGTATATGTATATTATGTAGACAGAGTTATGAGGATACTTTTTGTTCATGCTCCGATGAGTTTGTCATTATTCTTCGAGTGTGGTGGTCTCACTGTATCATATAATATTATTTAATAATAATAAAAATAATTTAAGAAAAGAAATAGTCGGATTAAATGATAGGGATAAAAAAATGGAGCTGTATGCGAATGGCGAGTGGTATTCAAGTGGGTAATCCGTTGAGATTTTGGAAATATTCATATTTCATGCAATCATCCAACTAACTAACACAGAGTTATTTGGAGTTGTGTTTGTCAGACGCAAACACACAATGCACCGGGAGCTTTGCCTGAGGCTTATTGTGCGGTTGTTACCAAACTAGTAAATGACCACCGCTCCCTTTCTGTATTAGTGTGGTATAGCAGCCGTTTAATTAAACATCACGGAATCGACCCACTCAATTATTCAATTCTATTCTATTCTCCTCCACTCTGTCCACCCAAACTATTGTTTTTATTGACATAAATACCCACTAATATTATTATTTTTTCATGTTATTGTTCATAACAATTGACAACTATACAACAATGCCGCTGTATTCCTGCTTTTGCTGATCAATTATAATAATTATTATCATATTAATAACAGCGTGCTTATAATTACCAGCTAACTGTATTCGCCCAACATTAGGACTAACTAATGTATCTTCCGTCAGTTTATGATGTGTTCTACATCTGTATGTCATTTGGGCATCGGCTCGAGTTATATTTATAATCATCAAATCGCCGTTGGGAAGCATGTGATATTTTCCATCTGTAAACATTCATTATTATTTATTAATTTATTAATTTATTAATTTATTAATAAAATAAAATAATATAATAAATAAATACCACTGGCAGAAGATGGATAAATATTGAAGGAAGGTTCTTGTAACCAAGATGTTACAGTGACATGATCACGAACGAAACTGGGTACGTTGCATCGCATAAGTACATTGTTGCCCAGGAAACCGCCGAGACTCTGAACTTCTGGATCGTAACGCTGGTTTACCACTAAAAGCATAATTATACAATCTATTTGTATACATTTGTACAGATGAGAGTGAATCAAATGCCAAAGTACAGAGAAATCAGAGAGAGACAGAGAGAAACTTTGAAGTTTTGAGAATTGGCCAGTAACAGTAAAGTTTTAGAAGCGGAAGCTACTACTCGTTGAGTGCATGATGCGGTTGCGAGTCTCTCTCTCTCTCTCTCTCTCTCATTCTTTCTCTTTCTCTTTCTCTTTCTCTTTCTGTATACATCATATTATTATTATATATAAAGCAAAATGTATGCCATATGGTAGATAGAAAAGCCAAAACTGTACAGTGGTAGAATAGTAGAGGGTAAAACACTTGACGGTCTTGAAGTTAAAGGGAAGAGTTGCCGTTGCAAGACCAGAGAATTAGAATGAACGAGCTGACAAAATAGGAAATTATGGAATAGAAAGGTCATTGAGGTTGCACTAGTCATTTTCTACAGCTTCTGCTTGGTTTTACTGGTTCTGATTCTGATTCTGGTTCTGGTTCTGGCTATACTGCTGGCGCTGGTGGTGACGGTTTGCCGGTAGGTGTATATATGTACCAAGAAGTAATAGCGAGAGAGAAATGTCGGGGAAAATGTTAACACACCGGGTGTAGTGTATCGCGGGCAAGGAGGAGTAAAATTTAGTATATAAAGAGAGAGAGAGAGTCGAAATAGAGGGTTAGAGGGTTAGAGGGTTTGGAACCCGTTTCAAGAGTCAGCCAAGCGAAGCACTCAGACTCGTGAGAATAGGGTAAAAACTCGAGTTGCTTTTGGTATATCGTAGCCTCAACTTTAACACAAACCGCTTGGGCATAAACTCACCAGCCTAGCAACCTAACAGCTTACTGGTACAGCTTTCAAACCAGGCAACCACCCACCGACTATTCCACAGTCAGAGCCAGACGTTTTTCCTCTGCACCGAGTAATATTTACAAACCATGAAATATGCAGAAAATCCAACCGTCATTTGTGTAGTACCCGAGATTTAAAGTTATACCCACGAAAGGATGTTTTTTAAATAAATAACTACCGAAAGTATAATTGAAAGAAAAGTACTTTTAAAATTGAAAAAACTTGTAGAGTATTTTAGTCAATTTTGTCTCAAGTGCTTACGATTGATTTAATGCACCAAAAACAAAAATTTACAAAAATTAAAGTCTATGACTATGAGTCAGGCTCAAATTTATGCTGAAAATATTTTTATCGTAAAAAATGCAAATAAAAAAGAAGAAGAGGGCTATATTCATCATAAGCGTGAGTAAAGTTCGTATACGTGAACAAGGAACAAAATCGTTGTATGTAAAGTATAAAATCGGAAAAATAAGCTGACGATGCTGCTAATGCCCCTACTAGTGGTAGAGGTAAACTACTGGCTATGGGTAGTTTCAATCGAAAAAGGTAAAACTTCCGTTCAGTTGGCTATGATTTACGAAGGCGTTAGTTCGATAAGAAATTTCCGGTTCGTTTATTATTCCTGGGAGAAAATTCTTTTCTTCCAGATGCAAAGCCTTCATTTTTTTAATTTTACTTTCTTTCTTTCTTTTTTTTATATATTTATTATCTTACAAAACAAGTAATTTATTTTTTCTATATTATTATTATTAAAAATTAAAAGTAATTTTAAAGAGTGTAGAAAAGTTGATTTAAACCGTTGAATTGGATTCGAACAGTTGTACAAAACAACAAAGAACAAAAGTTAAAAAGTGTTGAAGAAAAAAAAACAATAATTGAGAAAAAGGTAATGAAATTATTTGGTCGATACTCGCGTTCAGCACTTTTTATCAGCATCAAACTTTGAGAAATTAATTCTCAAGAGAGTTATTAGTTATCAGAACAAATAAAATGAATTAGTATTTATTTATTTGTTGGATATAAAAATAATAATAATAGATGATTAGATTAGTTACCAGCCCTAACAGTGACGTCTCTGCTGACAACAGCCCCAACACTGTTAATTGCTGTGCATTTATAAATAGCCCAATGAACATCCTGACGAAAGGCTTCCGCTTCAAAGGCAGGGAAGTAAATGGTTCCATTACTAAATACCATCCTAATCCCAGGTATGCTGGCGACATTACCACCGTCTGCTGCCAGCCATTCTACCGTTGGCTCTGGGTTTCCCCTGACAGTGCAATCGACACGGCCTCCACTTACATTTGTGAATTCAACCCTCGACTGCGGCTCTACTATGAAATTTGGACCCTGCATTTCGTATGAAGCTTTCCCACCTGAAATAAATAAATTATCATTATTAAAACATTTAAAATAAAAAAAAAATTTTTAAAAAGTCCCATTTATTTATTTTTAATTATAAATCAATACACAGAGAGGTTTAAGCATCAATTATTAAAGAATAATAAAGTTTAATGAGTATTGTATCAGCTGGGTAAAGCTTCAAACATTAATACACTTTGAAGTAAGTAAAGTGCCTGATGTGCAGCTTGAAAAATCGACTCATTGTTTTTTCTTCAGAGAAAAGAAAGAGAAAAAAATAAAAAATAAAAAAAAACAAACACAAGAGAAAGAAAAAAAGAACAAGACTGAGAAAGAGTTTGAATTGAGTAGGGTTAGTAAGCTTTGAATGGTTGTGTGTGGCGAGTGCGTTCTTTACTTTACCAAGTACTCCAAAGTAAGGTATATATATATATAACTTTACTCATCGAGTAGGGATGATAAAACCCTCTTCATTGTTTAGATATTCTGATGAGCTAGCTCAAGAGTTACTTCTCAAGAACCCATTTAAAACTACCATAGAAAAGACAGCTCGCCAATTATTATTTTTATTATTTTAACAATCAATAAATACCATCCAATAAATAATTAATTTTTCTTGCTACAATGAATATTTTTAATTATTGAAATCTTTGCACAAGATTTAAATCTACAACTATGAAATTCAATAAGAGTGTTTATTAAGTTTGAGGTAGAAAAATAATATAAATAAAAATGACAGTAAATAAAATTGTTAAAGTATTGTCTCTAGTAATAAAGTGGCCGAGCTGAGCGAGTTGAGCGGGCTGAGCAAGCTGAGAGCTTTAGGTAGTTGTATAACACCGTGTAGAGGACAGAGGGTGGTATAACAACCTCTAGGTACCAGCTACGAGATATCTTGATGCTACAGATAACGATGAGCCTGACATCGTTCAAGATGTTATCGATTTAGTACAGTAATTTCGGTTACTACATAACACCGTTCTGTAAACATTTATTTTCACAATAATATTTTATCTCTCGTTCAAACAACCAACAATAAAATAAAAAAAAATTTTTTAAAAAAACTATATTGAAATTATTAATTTTATCCACCTTTAGATATTTACAGTTTATAGTTTTATTAAAAAGACCGCCCTGGGAAATAACATCTCGATAAAAAAAATTTAATCAAAGAAGCTACCTATATATTTATATATACAAGTTGAGTAATAAATTCTGTTACTCAACATATAAAGACTTTTTATAGTTGTTTTTTTTTTTTTTGTGTATACGTGACATGTTTGCGTCTGGAAACACTGAGTTACTTTATAGATTACAATAAAATACTTTTTTTCGTAATAAGTGTCGATAAAATTGTTTTTTGTTTAAATATCAGCGTAAACCAGGCATTACATCTCTTTTATCAGAGTTATTATTTTATTAGACTTGGATGTATAGATATATTTTTTAAAATATAAATTATTTTCCCACTGAGAAAAATGAAGAAGGAGTTTAAATTTAACTTTTGTAATTTTCATTGGACTAATTGTTACAGAGAATTGTATTAATGAGAAAGAAAACAATGACAATATAAAAAATAAAAAATGAAAAAGTAAGAGCAGAATGATTAAATCTATTGAGGATAAAAGAGTTTTGAGTGTTATTATGTTATGAAGAGCTTAAGAACAAAAAAACCCCGAGATAATATCTTTATAGAATGTCATAATAATAAAAAATAAAGTAAATAAAGTAAAAGAATAGAGCATCGTTGACCGTAGAGCGTGGTATACCTATAGTATTGAACGAAAGAAACAACTTGAAAGTCTGGTGCTGTTCATCCGGTGGTTTACAATTACCGTCTTGCATTCAGTCACTGAACGAGAAGAGAAGCGCGCCTAACAGACGACGCCGGAATTCTGCGGCTGCCATCCAACAATGCAAACCAACTTTCTCGTTTCACAGTATTGTTTCCATTGTTCCCTTTATTTTTTTCTCGATCATCCCGTACTAGTACCAGCAGCCTGCCGCCATCCAAGCGTTAGCTCGCCCCCTGCTATCATCATCCTGATATTATATGCCACTCTCATACCTTGTACCACGCTCTACCCAGGCCAAAACCAGTCCAAAGATTACTGATTTCAATGCTTGTACTATCTACGCTCAATTTTATCCACCGACTCTGATGGTATATGCGTCTAAATACCCTATCCGGATATTGCCTTTCCTCTTTTACTCCAATAATCTCCTGCTGTTATTCGTCCACTGTTATTAGCTCTAATTTATCAACCATAATTGTCCATAAATTTGTTAATAAATTAACTCTTAAAGTTATTTTCAGATTTGTCGAAAAAAGTTTACTCAATACAGTATATCAAGATTAATAAATAATTTCTCGCTCAATAAATAAAATAAAAATATACTTACAACGTCATTCCTTTAAAATTTTTTTTAGCTCAACATTTATCAACCAGAGTGTAAGTAAAATCAATAAACATTTAATAAAATGACAAAAGTTTACGAAAAATAAATGTGACGACTGATGGCAACCTTACAACTTCCCGCTGACAATCGATTTGGTATCTGTGAAATTTTTTTCAAGGAAAACAATTTTAAAACTCTATCTAAAATAATTCCCGATTTTAAGATACTAACTTGAGATTTATAGCAGTCAAACTTTATTATTTAGCAAATACTTTTTTTTTTTTTTATAAAAACGAAAACAATAAAAAAGTAAGAAAAGTAATATCACATTAACCCTTAAATTGTTATGTCAGTTTGCTAGACTACTGTTATCAGAACTTTTTTGCTACAACTTTTTTCTATCCAATGCTTGAAACTTGTCCAAACTTTCGAATCATTTGGTATTGAAATAAAAAGTAAAAAAGAGTCGATGGGACTTGACTTTTCAAAAAAATAAATTGTTTTTCTTTCCATTTATCGGATAAACAGTAGATTTATTACATATTTTCAGTAAAAATCTAATAAATTATTCGTTATCATTCGATCAAACAAATTTATAAACATTGAGTATTATTTTATGGAGTTTTAAATTTGAAATAAATCATAAAATTCAAAATTTATTCTCTCCGCTTTCGGAAACAATATTTTTTGATATTTAAATTTAAAATCTTGAGAAAATAGATCGCTGTAATATATACTTGAATAAATAATGTAAAATGAAAAATTGGAAGATAAACGGGATATTGTATAAGCAAAATTAAACAGTGATTATGGTTATTAAAAGTAAAGTGAGCAATCTTAGTTAAAATTTTCATTTAAATATTGAAAAGGAAATATGAAAAAAGAAAAAAATATGAAGAAAAAAAAAAAAAAAAGGCAGTATATAAAGAATATTGAGTAATATAGCCAAGAACGAGAGGGTTTGAGAAGCAGTTGGGGTACCACCTCAACGCCGGATTGAGGTCGATCTTTATGTATGCTTTCCAACATCAGGGGATCAGGGGAGAATCCATTAGGGCGTTCGTCGCTACTAGTTTAAACTCTTGAAAGAATATATATATAAGCATGTATGGATGTGAAGACCAATAACAGAGTATGAAACGTACTGCACTCTCGTCATAAATTGATACTCTATACGATCTGGTAAATGGGCACGTTGTTTCCCTATCAAGTATCCTGGAATACATTCTGGGTATTGATTAGCCAAATTCGATACCTCCCCAGTCATTAATCTATCTATACGTCTAAATGTCACCAGATCATTTCTAATGTACGAATGATTAAAATTTTCATAACCCAGTCACTAATCAGATCGTGATAATTATTAAAAAAAATTGATAAAGATAGTAATAATTGATAACAATAAGATTTCTGTATAAGTTATAAATTATAGAGATATGCAGAGAAACGAGAAGAGGTCGTTCGCTATTCGCTATACAACTAGCTCGTTAACTTAGTTGGTTTCCTCATACTCGTCAGAAAACAGAGGTTGCCCCCGAACTTTACCCTCGGGAGACTCGACATCTCTGGATCGATCCTATCCGACATCGGAACTCCTTCAAGTACTGTATTCACGTGACGTCTAACCTGTGCTGCTTGGTTTGGTTAAACCGTAGTAATTGATTCACCTCTTTGACATTTAAAACTTTTTATTCTTACTAACCCTAAGACTTTTTTTAAATTAATATATATTTAACGTTTTTAAATAATCTGATAATATCATCAGTTACTTTTATCGATTTATATAGCTTTAATAAAATCAGTTAAATAAATTAGATAATTATTAGTCGAGTCAATTTTTATTGTAAAATAAAATTTCACAGTATATTCAACGGGCTTTATATTTCAAAATAAAAAGGATTAATACTGTCTTTACTAAATATTTCGGTGCGTGTAACTTGAATCGGCAGAGAAAAAAAAATCATATACCTTTGTGATATTAATACTTGAAAAAAAAAAAAAAAATATATATATATATATATATATATATATATATATATATATAATAAAAAGCTGTAATAAAACTGGGAATACCTTACTGCAATATAGTAACTCGATATTAAAAAAAATCCATGGAGAAATATATTCTATTAAATATAGAATTTTATAATAATGAAAAGAAAAAAAAATAAAAAGTAATTATTCGGATTTCTAGACTATATGGTAAATAAAGGATAATTTATTGGTATAATTTAGTTGATAGCAAAGTTTGAAATAATCTAAAGTTACAAATGTTTGTGTAAAATCAATTTCCGCGAGTAGAGAGTAGAGACCAGAGAGCAAAGAACAAAGAGCAAAGACCAAATAATATTCGGAACAAGAGAACTGATAATCAAAACTGGGTATTGAGAAGTAATAAATAGACAATACAGATAATAGTTAATAGTTAATAGTTATTCAAAGAATGATCAACTACAAATTATATACATATAAATACAGTAGATGGAGATAGAGATGGAGATCTAATGCCTCTCGTCACAGTAAAACTACTGACGCTGGAGTGTGGTTTGAAACTACCTAAAATAGAGCCAGTGTACTGCTCTGAATAGGAGAGAATATATACACGGAGCAAGAGACTTTGGACATACATATACCAGTACAAAGACCGAAATGCAAATATCTCGAGGTATTCGGTCCTGTGTACTTAGGAAGACTCTTGCTCTTGGTACAACCTGCCATCCTACACTATGCTATTTTACTATCCTATGCCAGAAAGTGACCGACCGAGCTAGTAGAAAGACTACTCATGCATAGAGATTGTACACTAAACGTGTAAAGTTTACCCTTGATCATTCACTGACACTCATATAAATTTAAACTCACAAGCTATCGATTTTATCCAAAATACACACCTCGACACTTGACACTCAACAACTAAACTTTTATTATTTTATTCAAATCATTTTCATTTATATCACTTATTCTATATTTTCCTCTTTTATTTTATTTTATTTTCAACTGAATCAAGCAAGAATTTTTTTTTTTTTTTTTTTTTTTTAAGTCTTATAACCAGTAAACGTTTAACGATCGAAACCAGCAGCAAACTTTTACAACTTAGGACATCATCTCTTCACATCATAGATTCAAAAATATTTAATGCCTTTATAGCTTATAAACTTATATTACTGGCTTGTCATGAAGAATATCATAAACGAAAGAATGATTTATGTCTGAAAAAATAAAAATATCCTGGAAATAATAATATTGTTACTTGAAAATCTTGTAAGACCTTAAGGCTATTACTTAAGAATGATAAAAAAAAAATATTTTTCATCTAATTTGGTAATTGTAAAAAAAAATACAAACTCGAGATAAGTATATTTTATAAAAAATAATTGACTAATTAAATGACTAGATATCAAAGCTAATTAGTTTACGTGTAAGAGGGCAAAAAAGTTTTTAAACTGAAAATTAGTTTATGAAAAAAGTATATACCAATTGTCGTTGAATATGTTTGCGCATTAAGCATCAGGCATTTCTTTTATAAATCCCCTCATGAAAGTATCTATCTCATTAATGGATCTGTAACGAGGATTTAAAGTTTTATAAATTCCGCAGTCCCGTTTTAAAGGTTCTATTAAAAATATATTAACGATCGCTGTGTTATTTATATGTATGTATGTATATTATGGTCAGTGTTATGGATATTTTCACGTATGTCATGAACACTTGCGCTGGTTGAGGACAGGTAAGCCCGAGTTATTTCCTATGAAATCATTGTTATTCACACGTCATTCATCTATCACCACTTTAATTAAAAAATAATATTTCAACGAGCATCTTTTTGTAAATTTATTTAAAAAATATTATATTGTTTATAATAATTTATAATTTTTATATAAATTACTGTGTATAAAAAGTGATAAAACTTTTTAGCTGTGAATTTTCCATGAAATATCTAGACGAGAAAATTAATTAAAAGTTAGATTAAAAATAAAATGAATATTATGTAATTAAATTCATCGCAAGTTGTGTTAAACATGATTATTTAGAATTTGTAGGACACAAAGTTGATGACAGTGATTTGTATTTGTGGTTGAGAGGAAAATGAAGAACCAAACGCGTGTATCTGTTGTGGTTCCATGTTAATTACACATTGAATTGTTGATATATCTACCATGTACATATGTGTGATATGCAGGGTTGAAAATTATGATAACGATGCTACCATTCTCCTCCTCCGTGTGGTACATTCCCGCTTTCATTTCCGACATACCCACTGCCAACACTCTGTAAAATTAACTCAATATTTTCCCAGACATAAAAACCTATTTAAATCTAACATAATATTACCTTTTACTTAATTAATTTAATTATTTATAAATTAATCAATGTCTTATCAGATAATGACGAATATATCTGGAGATATATTTATAGTTATCTTTACTGTAGAGATAATTAAATAATATCCATTAATTTGTTAAATGTGTTAAACCGGTTACGGTACGTGACTCTGTACACTTTATATAGGTATTCAGAGGTTTTGAGAGCGAGAACTAAAGAAATAATAAAATTATAAAAACCTTCACCAGTACTATAAGTAATAATAATAGTGAAGAAACGAATGAAGGTTCCATTTCCGGCATACCAATTACCGAAACAGGAACGAGTAATTGTTTGCTCGTGCCTTACACCACTAAAATGATAGAGACAGTGAAATTTATATTTATATATATATATATATATATATATATATATATATATATATATATATATATATATATATATATATATGTAGGTAACTGAAGGGTGTAAGAGTGAGCAAGCCATAAAAATAAATGGAAAGGCAACGAACTAGTCAGGTTGTACTCTGCTCCGGTTAGGTTAGGTTGACTACGATGACTACGAGGAGAAATACCCAAGAGTAGTGGAAAGCAATGAGAATAAGGGTGGTTAGAAGTTGGCGCCAACCGAGTGGTAAGGTTGATTGTAAAGCAGGAAAGACTGCTAAGGTGCTACCAGCTGTCAGACAAAGAAATATTCTCCTGTATTCTCCGTTCCCTTGGACTAATGAGACCGCGCGGTTACATCAGAGGCCGGGGACAAATTGAAACGTACGACGTTGACGACTACGACGACTACGACCGCTACGACTATGGTGAGAACGAAGAGAGCTGGCAACCCAGAGGCCAGATAAAATGACTACTAGTACTACTAGTACTACTAGTACTACTACTACTACTACCATGACAACGACAATGAAGGGAGAGATCAAGCAAACTCTACTACTCCTACTCCTGCTCCTTCTGCTGATGCTGTGAGCTGTAACTACTACTACTACTGCTGCTACTAATACTACTACTAGTATTCTTGATGCGTGACTCTGTCACCTATACACCGTCTACACCACAGTCTCCCTTTACTTCCCTCAACATAATTTCGCTTCCATCTTCGGCCTCCACTATATACACCTACAGCTTCTAACCATGCAATTCTCCACACACGCCTCTCCATATATTTCCTTACTACATATATGCCTTTCCATTACTGATCTACTCAATTATAAATTAATTATCAGTAATTAATATTTCAATTTATCCACTTTGTTTTATAATTTTTTTTTTTTATTTTCTTTAGCACAATACAATGCTGACAGAACTGTAAAAAGTATATTGGTATTTATTTAATTATAAAAAATATGTATTGTTCGGGGTTGAATAGATAAATTGGATGGATATTGTTTGTTTGTTTTTTTTTTTTTTTTTTTTTTTAACTAAAAATGGAACAATAAAAAAGTATATACAGTTTTTTTGCTATGTTAATAATGCTGTAACAAACAGGATGGTATTTTTTCAGAAAATACTTCATGTAGATTATAACATTTCTTTTAATTAACGAGTAAAGCTAAAAAAATGATATTTTATTATGTCATGGATACTTACAATGAATTTTCTGTTAATTAATCCATTGTTGTGAATAATTAATCCGATTGCATGTTATCATAGAAATTTAATTGAATTTAATTAATGTGATATAATGATTGATAAATACTGATAATGTCTGATCACTCGTAGTGTTGTACTACTTGTTTGAGGGGAAGAGAGAGAAAAAAAAGAAAAAGAATAAAATATTTTGTCGGTAAAAATTAAAAAAAAAAAAAAAACTCGTAAAAGTAAAAAAATAAAAAAGGTAGCAACATTGCGCTAGGCCATTAAATCTTAGTGGAGTTTAATGAAAAAGAGCAGACCCTTTGGTGGTGGTGAACTAAGGAAGATTCAGCGAATAAGAGGAAAGAAAAGCCGGTGTATGGCGGACACGAGTAATACTACTGGCAGTAGCGGTTAAAAGGCTAGATACCGCGTTGCGATATGGCGACATAAAAGCGCACTGTGAGTACAGGAATAAAGAAAGAAAGGAGTGTAACAGAGTATATAAATGGAAATATAGAATATAGAATATGGAATATATAAAAGTCTTGAGCATGCAAAATGCTGCGTCGACGTTATCGTACCCATACCGGTTCTTAGATAAAGAGGCTGACGTAGTGAAGACCAAGTCTTGCCATTTTTCAACTATACTTTTGCTGAGTTTTACTTGGCACAGCCTTTCCTACCAGTCATGACGTATATATCGTATATATAGATATGTATATACACGTGAACGTCGTATGAGGGGGTATAGATGTAGCTTACTCTTCAAGGCATATCCTGGCATTTCTTATTGTTCACGTTTCCCACATTGTTCCCGCAATGCGCGCACCGACGGGGAACGACGTCTTAACGAAGATTTAGACGTTCCAACCTCTTACATTATGTTGCGTGACCAGAATTTATTTGTCTCTAGGCGTCGTATTTTCTCACAATAGGGAATACCACCATCAACCCACCTTTCTCAGCCCACTGACGTACGTTACGACATATAAACAAACATTCTTATATATGGATCAAATATATATCTATATTATGCTACTCTCCTTTTATTTATTTATCTATCTATTGTGTACTACGTCACTCCAGTTGCTCATCTGTTATTATTACGTAATAGGATACGTGTTGATACATGAGTTAAAACGAAAATTCCTACTCTAATTTCAAATAGAATTCCAACTGATGGCGAGCTAACTTTGGAATTTCGTACAGAGCAAATGCTATTCATTGGTCAGATTCTTTAACCAGAAATATCTACAATCATCTCTCTTCAATCTCTTCAATTTATAATTTTATCAACTATGTTAAACCTCTCTCTATTATTTTAATCAATCCACATATCACATACTATACTTGATAATAAAAATAATAATAATAATGACAACAACTATTCTTCTTGTCTACAGAGAGAGAGTTTAATGATTAAAAGCTATCCATGATCATACATCATATATATCACATATAATGTGGCTTTAGCGGATACCAGTCGAGGCTGTCGGTCTTGATTCGAGATTACTTGCAAGTTCCATTACTAGGTGTATGCCAAAAAAAAAAAAAAAAAAAAAAAAAAAAAGATAACGCAAGAGTATTGAAGGAACGAAATTAAAAAAAAATAAATAAATAAAATAAGAGTTGAGTAAAGTGGTGAGAGGAAAGTAAAAAATACAAAAGTATAGAGTTACCACAGCAAAATAGGTAAATCGAAAAATAGAAAAAAATCTAAAAATAGGAAAATGCCAAGACAGCAGTAGAAACAGCCCGACTAAGACGAAAGTTAACTTTTTTTTTTTTTTTATTTATTCTTTTTTTAAATGCTCTAAAACCAGCAATGTACAAGTCTGTAGATAACGATAATCGATCGGTACTGACCATCCATGATACGGAATCACTAATTGAGTAAATAAAATTTCGTAGCCTTAGAATTGGTCAATTTTGTGGTGATTAAGGTAAAGAATGTCATTTTAGAACAAACAAAATAAATAAAATAGATAAAGGGAAGGGGAAAAGGAAGGAAGGAACAGAATAAAAGGGTAGACAAAAAAGTTCTTTGTCGAAATTTTCATCTAGTGGTAGCAATATGCTCTTTTTCTTTTATATACCCGCAAGCTTCCTTATACATTTTTTCCTCATTTTACAATACATACAAGAAAAGAAGAAAGAAATAAAGAAATAATAAAAAAATACTGGCGCTAATGTAAGAAAGTAACTGAGTGTTGTGGTTGTATCGTTACAGTTATAGTTATAACTGTATACTGTATCCTATGGCTGGGAAATTTTTTCGTTTTGTTCATTTATATAGATATATGTATATATAAAATGAATAAAAAAGAAGTATAGAGCGATGGAAGAAAAACTAACGTGGAAACGAGCAGTATCAGGAGTTGTAGCTGTAGCTGTAGCAGTACTAGTACCTCTGTATTGTGTATATAAGATACCATAAAGAGAACACGAGGGTGAGGGTTGCTTGGAAGGGTAGAACAAGAAGAAGAAGTAGTAGAAGCTATAGAGTTTAGTATTGTTCTGCGACGGCAGTGACCCGAGAAGCTCGCGAGCTTTTCTAAGCTTCCGACGTTGTTTTTTTACACTACCCGGCAAACTAACGCCACCACTACACTCATCACCATCACATAAAATATATATATATATATATATATATATATATATATATATATATATATATATATATATATATATTTATTTTAACAAACAATAAATGCTGCCAGTGACAGGAACCCACATTTTTCTTGGATAAAGAACTCTACATCAGTTTATTAGCCACTTGACATTTTTCTGACTTTAACAGCAAATCCAATATATTAAATATTGTTTAATCATTTTTTATTTATTTATTTTTATCATCTTTTGATATTGATAGTAATGGTAATGATAGCGACATAGCTTCATTATAATGTCATATAAAATACAGTATAGATCAAAGTTTTAGCAAAGATGGTGGAGCCTTTGAAGAGAGGTGAATTTACGTCTCCCGGAAATGCGAAATGCCATACACACCACACAGGAAATACAATCTCAAAACCATCGTGACTAGACGGTGAGTATAGTCTGGAATACGGAAATACGATGATGATTGCTGAGTGTTGAATTGCCGTATACAGGATTGGGAAATAACCATTTTTATTATTCAATTTTTTTACTCACGTTTCATCTCGAGATATATCTATATATATATATACTCGAAGAATTTATTATAGTAATTCAAAAGATAAAATAAATTCAATCCCCCCGTTCATTATTTTATTTTCTATAATTTGAAACTCTTTCAAAGAAGAAATCTCACAGAGTTATCATTTCAATTCAAATTATTTTCCATTTCTTTAAAAGTCATTTATTAAAAACTAAAATATCAACTTATATTTTTATTGGGTTATGAAAAATCAATCCTGTTCTCGAAAATAACTCAATAATTTTACTCGAATACTAATTAAAAATAATATTTGATAGTGTTATTCAAATAACGATGAAGAAATATAAAGTAAATGTTGTTGAGGGGAAATTTAACAAATGTAAAGTTGTTTCTGAGTATTATTAAGTATATAAAATTCAAGAGACACAAAATGATAAAATGCCGTAAGCTATAAGCCATGCTAAAAGTACAATATGTCTGTATACCCAACGACAATGTTTCTTGTCTCCTTTAATATTATTGAGCTCCCAGTTTCAAGATAAATGGTCCCAAACAACAAAAAAACTACACATAAATCATCTATAATTTTTCAAAAACTTCAAAATTTTATTTATACACGAATATTTATAGTTTTTTTTCCTCATTTCTTGGCTTCTCTTCAGAATTATTAATTCAATCTTTCGAATATGGCTAAAAATACACGTTTCTTTTTCTTCATGGATTTAAATTATCATTTCATTGGAATATTTATGATTTAACTCCGAAACTGACGTCTGTAACGTCTAAATTTATTTGAAATTATTGATTTCATCAAAGAGTTGACTCGCGACGAATCAAGTTAATCGATTTTATTTTTAATATAACGCTTAAAAGAAGAAAAAACATAATAATTCAATTGTTCATTGTACTGTTAGCTCTGTTGTCCTTAATTATTCTCAAATTTTATTCGTATGGACATAAAGGGTATTAAAGTTTGGTGTAATTATTATTATTATTTGAACATTTAATAAATATAAATAACGATAAAATTGAGGAAGAAAGAGAAATCGTTGAAGGAGAGGAAAAAAAAAGAAATTTGATTTAATATAAAACAGGGACTCTTGAATAAACGAATGGGCGGTTTGGTGGTACAGGCAGAGTTAACGTTCTCTTGATTTTCCCAGAACAGGTAATAGCATTGAGCTGAGTAGAAGAGCTTTACCGTAAAGCATACGGGAAAATAGGAGTTAATGGAAGTGGTGAAAAGAAATGAAAAAAAAAAAAAAAAAAAAAAAAATTAAAAAAGAAAGTAAAAAAAAAATGAAATAACGTTAAAAGTAAAAGAGAGAAAGAAATGAAACCTAGACGTTGAAAAGAAGCAAGATTAATGGGAAAACGTGGCTCGTATTTTAAGATCAAGCAAAAAGTTTTATTTCATTTCAAAACACTAAAAAATAATTTTAAAAAAGTTTTCACCAAATCCATCGCATCACTTGACTGATCCACCGCGTAAAATAATGTAATACCGATAGAACAATAGATGCTCGTTAAAAATTTATAAAAACAAATATTATTTTTTAGATTAATAATTTTTCTATCGGAAGATAATAAATATTAGTGTTCACAGATTCTCGATGTTTAAAAACATTATTTTTCTTTTTTTTTTTTTTTTTCACGCCCAAACATTTATATTCAAATAAATAAATATATAAAGATATAGATCTGTGAATGTAGATTACATATCGACATATTCCTCTCTGTATAGCACGAAAATCAACAGGCAGTTGTATGAACGACCCTCTCTCTGGCCACTCTTTATCCGTCTCTCTTGTCTTCTTTTAACCGTCGACACAGACAAAGAGAGACAAAGCAAAACGAATAATAATCGCTTACGATCCTATCCCCTTTATCCCAATTAACATTTTCTTTTATACAACCGTTTTATTAACGCTATTGAAACCAAATTCGTTCTATTAAAAACAAATCTTTCTTACCACTCTCCTCCCCACTCTATTGTTATTATACTCATTGCTATTATTTTTTATTATTATTATTATAACGAATACATTAAAGAGAAAACAAAGGGATATAATAAAAAAGTAAATGAAGAATAATGAATATAAAAAAAAGGAGAGACGACGATATGTCTAGTTTATATGTAAATAAAGTAAATGAGGTACTGGCAGGTGGTAATTATTAGCCACAAATATACCCACCACCCGCACATCTCTTCATCACCACCAGCACTACCCCTATAGCCTGAGTAAACACTTTGATTTATGTGGCCCGGCACTCCAGATAAGGATAACCGAGAAACTAGACCAGTACAGGAGAGAGCTCTACATATCTATGGACCCGAATAGAAGCTGAGGCTCAAGCTCAGGCTGTACTTCTCATTAATTTAATATATCTCTCTTACATTAGTGATATGAATTATGCACTATTGTTTCTATTAATGTACATGTACCCTTATTACATTACGGTATTCTTCACCCTTCTCCAGCGAGACATCAATTTTAGAGTAAGAAAAAAATTAATAATAAACAGAAAAAAAAATTGTAATAACAAGAAATAAAAAAAATAAAATAAAAGGATGACAAGAGACGTGCTCATTGACCTGTTATTAAGAGGAAAGACAAACTGTGGAATCGGTTATCATCCGGAGGAAGATTTCCACTCAATTATAAAACACCGTTTACCATTGCATCGTTCAATGGGTTCAATTAATCGAGAAAAATGCAGTCACGTCGTCAACACTTGTACTCTTCCAATCCATTATTTATTTTTTATTTTTTTTTATCGGCTTTTTCTGATTGAAAATTAAGATAATACAAAAAGAGCAGCAATCTTATTATTTTCAGAATAATATTAAATAATAAAACAAAACATTTGCCTACAGATTTAATTAAATTATTTCCTTACGTAATTGGAAAAAAAAAAAAAAAAAAAAAAAGTACCCTTTATTTAAAACAGTAATTAATTCTTCTGAAATTTAAGCTTTGATTTAAAAATAATCCAATTAAAACTGCGCATCGTCATATTCATGACAGAAATTTTGTCAGAGCTGTGTTTTTAGTGAAGGACAGTGTCAAAGCTCGGAATACCGGAATTTCCCAATTTGCAAATATTTTAGTTAATTTACATATTAATTGAATGTTGTATTTGATGTAAAATAATTAAATTTATTCGCATTTTAACCAATTTAAATTGATGTTTATGTTATATTGAATAAAACAATACTCGAGAAAATGTCTGTTTGTTTTAACAACAAATATACCTATTATATAACGTAAAAAAATAATATAAATTTAAATAAATTTTCATGATTTTATATTTTTAAACCAAAGGAGATATCACATTACCAGAGAACCAAACAATATGAGAACAAGAGCAACAAAGCAAAGAGTAGAGTCGTATCCTATTCTTCGATTCAAATTCGTAATTGGGTTTGCATTGTATGCAAACACAACAGTCAACTGCTCACACAGAATTAGAATAGGATACAAGATCGCATTACTTTATGCAAATCTATTTGAATATCAACGCGGCTCTATCGATGAGATGATGAGATCCCCAGATTTTAAATTTATATCCTAAGTTTTATTAATATTTATTCTCTATTTAACAATAATTTATTAATTTTATTTTTTAAATTAAGTTTTATTAAAATAACAACTAAATAAGTTTAACACAGGATATTAAAGAACAAGTAAAGTTAATCCAAATATGTTTTAGTTGGGATAATACATCCGTATACCCGGTATCCGAAAGTATTTAAAAGCTACTTTGTTTGGCTTTTTATACTCAGAGTAAGTATGTCTAATCCAATTACTTATTACATTATATATATATATATATATATATATATATATATATATATATATATATATATATATATATATATATTTTTTTTTTTTAATTATTTCAAAAAGAACTTATCGCTGTTATCACATAAAAAAAAAAAACTTTTGATTCGACCATTTTGAAAGTTATATGTAAAAGTTAACTTTTTACTTTACTGTTCCCATATGACTATTCTATTTTTTTTTTTATCTTACTTGAAATATTTTAGAGAATGTTATCAAATATTATTTTTACATAAATTTATAGTACTTTGAATAATTATAAAATGAATAGAGATATTGAGTGACAAGCAATCATAATCCCGTCAAAATCATGGAAAGAATGAAAATAAAAAACTATAGAGAAAGAGGAATATGATTGACAGACAAAAAGTACTTGAACTGGCGGGTTCATTAGACTATTATCAATATTGAAATACGTCAAAAAAAAAAAACTACAGAAAAACACAATAGATATAATAATAATTAGAAAAAAAAAAAAAAACTTACTTGGTGTAAGTATTAAAAGTAGATTGATAAACACGAGGAAAAGATCCACGTGGGATCTAATATGGTGCGCTGAATGAAAGTTACATTTTGTTTTTTTTCTTAAATTTGTACACAGTCTCAGCTCACGCGGCATTGCGATTAATAATATTTCCACATAAATTAAAAAACAAAATTTAATTACAATTCACTGGTTACTTATTATCTTATTAATTAATTTATTAAACAGACTTTTTATTTTATTTATTTAACTTGTGAATTAAAACTAAATGAAAAAATAAAAATGAAGGACTCAAGTACGAGTAAATGAATAATAAATTAGTCGTACTAAAAAAAAAGTAACCCTTTTAAAGTATAAACCCCACTTAAATAGAGGTTTTACTTTGGACCTCGCACAATGAGCGCCAATGAAAGACTGTCGTTGAACCGTGTGTCTAAAGCTCTGGTCGCATGCGCCCGGTGCTTTTCGGGCTTCTTCGTTTAACCCCTTCTTCGAGTTGGTTCAAGAGAGTTTATAAGCTCAACCGCAACGAGCAAGAGGATGACAAGAACCATCAGGAGCAGCAGCATCACTAGAATCAACACCGACAGTAGCTGCGCCAGCTATTTCACTACTACTACCACTACCACTACAACTATTTCCTCGATCCATTACTTTGCAAACTGTAATGTACTTTCATTTTTCTTTTAAACAATAAAATTAGTTTATCATCCCTCGGGTAATTCAATTTGACTCTCTCTCTCTCTCTCTCTCCCTCTTTCTCTTTCTATATGTATATATATATGTGAATGTTTGTGGGTATGCTGGCAGTATTATATCGTTAAAGGATAAGTCGAATTTCACGGCTTCATTAGTTAATACAACTTGGAAACCGCCATACAAGTTACTAGTTTTAATGGAAAACAACATCACCCCTTTCACTTTGCAAACTAACAAGTCAGTCACACCAAAGATATTTTCGTTTTACTATCTCAAAACTCAACTCAACTCAACTAAGACTTACCTTCGAGACAAGTCAACTTACATTTTGATATCATTCGTTTAAATAAATATATTCATGGTATTTTTTAAATATTCAATAAATTTAACTAAATACTCTTTATTATTTATCAATTTATTTTGGATAAATAATCAATAATTTTATGAATTTATAAATTTATTTACGTTTCTTGGGAGCAAATTCCAAACCACGAATGTAATTTTTATTTATTCGATATTTATCTGAAATCAAAATAAAATAATAATTAAATATTTTATAAATATTTTATCTAGCTACTATCGAGTGATTAAAAATAAAAACATACCAGTTAACAATTTATATACATAAAGAACTTGATTTCCTTGTACAAGTACGCTGGGAGTTTTTTTACCAGGTATATCGGTTATCGTTGCGCTGGCGCCAATTCCTTGACATTCTTTGCTAAACTCATCAAGTTTTATCCCAAACATTTCTAAATTATTGACGAGAGTTACCTAAAATTTTATTTTCATTAATTATATTATCTTAATAGTTGTTTAATTATTTATTTATTTTTTACCTTTTTATTATTACATCGTGAAGCTACGGTGATGTCTATAGGTTCTAATTTTCCTGTGTGCAGTAACTTAGTACCAGCAACAGTTATCTCGTGCGTGTATGTCATTCTTCCGATAAATTTGTTTATTCCGTCTTCCATCGTTAACGTCAACACACTTTCTTTTGTACGCAAAATATCCGCGAGTTGAGGATTTATATTTAATATTCTAAAGAATATAGATATAAATAGTCAATTAAAATTATTATATAAATTTATTGTCAATAATAATCTTACTTTCCATCCTGAAGATTTTCTTTTTTAACGTATTCAGTGAAGCATTTACGAATTTCTGGACGTTTCATAATATCACCTTTCCTAGTAATTTATTTAATGATTTTTAAATAAGTTGCTATATATATTATTTAATATTTATACATACTCGTATTTAATATTTTATATTTAATATTTAATATTTTAATACATACTCGTAACCAAATTTAGAAACTACTGGAAGAACATTAGCAGTTACTTTAAAACATTCGGCGACAACTGGAGCATTCGATGACTTATTTAATTCACAAGCATCTGATGATTCGTTAATGACCAATTCTTTCAATAATGGATGTTCAGTCTACATGAAATCAATGTAATATATTAATTTTTTATATCATGTCAAAATTTTATACATTATAATGTACCTTAACATATGTAATACTTTCAACTCCTTTGAGTATTGTCGTATCGATAACTCCTTTAGCTTTCATAGCTGCTAGAAATACCGACAATTTTTTATAACTGGATTTTTTAATATCAACAACTTGATCTGAAGGACATGCAGCTATTAAATGATTTTTAAAAAAATTTGAACTGAGTATCGGTAATTCGCTTTTTTTAAATCTTTTGCATGCTTTTAAAAAACAGTACTCCAACAATTGATCCATCTCTTTAATGGGATCTACATCTTCAATCAATTCAATTGGTTCTTCATTTTCCTATTTGAAATATTTATAATTAAAAATTTATTTAAAATTTAAATGAAAAAAAATTTTTACCTGTTCAATTTCATTACTGTTATTTTTATTGTCTTCTATATTTAACGAGTTGATTAATTTCTCAGCATTATTAACAGATTCTGGTTTATCATCAGTAACTTGAGTAATTTCACCAATAGGTTCTTGATCGGCTGGCTCGTCAACTTTTTCATTATCAAAAGATGGATCTATTTGTGGCCTAGCTGGTGGTTTTCCCAACTGACATAACATGTCACCTATCACGTGTATAATATCAACACATTTACCACGACCACCAGACATGTACATATCTTCTGAGGAATGTGATGTCACGCCAACTGCAACTGCTGCCTATAATTTTTTTGTTTTATTATTAAATTAATTTTTTAACTAATATTATCAATTATTTTTTATATTTATTTTTTCTAAAGATTGGTTTTATAATACATTATATTTTTAGTTTTTATTGGCTGTCCAATCTAATATAACAATTTTTTTTCTAATTTTTCGTAATATTGTTAGTCTGTATTTTTATGCCTGGAGGGAAATAAAAACTAAAAACTAAAAATATAAATGACCAATTATTATTTACCATATTGTCTTCCGTGATTACTGCAACCGGAGTGTTTCTTAATAATTTACCATAAGAGTGGAATGTAGATGGTCCATCTAAAATAACACCAGGTAACATCAAGCCAGCTCCACTCGCCAGTTTAGGAATAACAGAATTATGAGTTTTAAATGTATATAATAAATTAGGATATTGCCAGAGTGAAAATATTGTTGGAAATAATGGCACTGTTGATTGATCAAGTTGAAAGAACATTGGAATTTTAGCAACACAGTACAATTTACATATTTCTCCACTGTGTGTTACTACTTTCATGAAACTTATTGCCTCTTTTTTTGGTAATAAATTTTGTACTTGGCTATCGGTTAATGATGGAAATGCACTCAACACATCTTCACATAATTTTTTTCTGAAATTAAGAACCAGTTAAATTTATTTATCTATTTATTTATTAATGTAGCGCAAAGCGGCAATATACATACAAATATAGAATAAACAATGACACTGAAGTTGACAGACATAAAAATTTTTTTAGATATTTATAGCAATTAAATTATTGAAAAATAATTAAATTAAAAAGTTTCACATGGAAAAATTAATAAAAATTACAAGTGAAAATTTTTAGAAGCATTTTTTTATTGTAATTAATTTATTAAAAAAATTTTTTAAATTAACAGCTGACTGCTAACTTCAGTATTATAATAAACAGTATTAAATTTATTTAAAGAAATAATTATTGAAAACTAACCTTTCAGTTCCCTTGAGTTGATTATTCGACTTGACTTTTATTGGTTTAAGAAACATTATTAAAAAAAACCTAAAGACAATAAAATATAGTCTTGTTGACGGTCAATTTATTTATGTTGTGAAAAATATTCAGTACTGTTTTGTATTGTTATTGCGTTACATCTATTATTATTATCTTCATGTGTATACATTTATACTGTCATGACTTTACATTCAGATGGCTCTAGCAGTCCGTGGAGAGAGTGTGTAAGGGCCGTATTCATAGTCCGGCCTTAAGTTTGTACTTAAGCCTGTCTTCATGAAGACGGCCTTATCGGCTGTAAGTTATGATGTTTTCAGAGTCATTCTTTAAGATAAACTTGCCCCTGATAGCCACCTTATCTATAACTTACTGTCAATCTACGTCCGCAATTTGAAGCAAACTTGACGGAAAGAGTTGGCAAAGCGAGCGATTACCTATTAGTTACCTATAACTTACTCTGCAAATAGACGTCAAAACTTGCTGTACAAGTATTTCCTTCAAATTGTAGTAAAGTTGAAAAGAAATTTAACTACAAGTTTGATTGTTAACTTGTATTCAAGTTGCGGCCGTAGATTTCCGTCAATTTGCTTACAACTGTTGTTGAGAGAAGAATTACCGCCAACTTGATGTATAAATTAACCGTAACTGCTGGAAGTCAACACTTACTGAGAAAGCGCTGGCTATCAGGGTGAGTAAGAAAAAAGTTTTAAGCAGGATCTTATTTTCAGTCAGATAAGCTTTAGTAATACCCAACTTAAGACCAAGTCAACGCGTGTTCGTCAATTTCCGTGAAAATTCTTATCTTTCCAACGATCTCATTGGTTGAAACGTACTTAAAGTTTGACAATGAAGTTTTTTATTCAAAATTGTAAACAGATGTACAAATATGCCTTAGAAAATTGTAAGCCTCAAATTCAAGTTACACTAGAAAATTATTACCGCAAGATCAGAAGAAAATATGTTAAAAAAAAGAGAAAGTACTAATTTTACCGCTGTAGAAAAAAAATATTTTCTACAAATTTTAAAAAATTATGCTCAAGTAATTGAAAATAAAAAGAGTGATGCTGCTACATTAAGTGAAAAAAAAGTAGCATGGGATTTCATCGCAACCGACTTTAATTCATCTAGTATAATTACTGAAAAGGTAAAATTAACTTTTCAATATGACTTTAAAATTAACAACCACTTGATCAGTTTTTAATTAAATTTTACAAATAATTTTAGTTTTAGAAAACAATAAAAAATTGTTAGTTAACTGTTAATTTCATTTTTATTTTTTTAATACATAGTATGCCGAATTTATAATAATTTTAAAAAATATTGCAGCGAAACGCAGATCAACTCAAAAAACTTTGGTCAAATCTAAAAACAAAACAACGGAATGCGCTGACAATCGAAAAGCAACATCGCCTTGCAACTGGGGGCGGTTCATCAATTCCAGATACTGAAGTTGATTCTGATATTGCACTTATTGCCCCAAGCTTAATTAAAACTGCACCGATTTTATTTTCTTCAAATATGTCTGAAGAAGAAGTTACTGGTAGGTTTTCATCTTTTTTTCCTTCTGTAATTATTTTATTTTTAAAGCTACTAAGATATTTGCTGTTCTGACTTTTTTATATATTGGTTAATCGTTCACTATTGATAAAATTACAAGAAATCTTTTTTATCTAGATAAGTGTAATGCTGTTGACTCAATGGAATATGAAGAATACATAGGCCTTGAACAACTATACCTAGATGATGAGAATGATGGCAATGATGATGAAGAATTACCACGTGAACCCTCATCGTCTATTGTTACTAAAAGATCGTTGGTAGAAAGTAAGTAATTTGATTGGGCATAATACTTAAAATATATATTTTAATTAATAATCATACTATTTTATTGGGCATAATACTTAAAATATATATTTTAATTAATATTTTTAAAATCACCTTAGCTCAACAATCTAGGAAAAGGACTAAAGGTAGAGAAAATCCACCCAACGAAGACGAGAAATTCTATAGAAGCGAAAGGTTAAGAAAAATGATAAAGCAAGAAGAGGAATTATTTCAACTAAAATGTCAACATGAAGAAGAGATACATAATATAACAATTGAACACCTGAAACAAAAGTATAAATTAGAGATTCGTGCAGCAACCGCTGCAGCTGAACTAAGTAAATTAAATTTATTGAGACAACAAAATAAGAATTAAGGGCATGATTGATATGATTTCTTCTGGATGTTTCTAGTTTATTATAAATTTTCATGATAAATAACATAGAAATGTAAAAATAAAAATTTATCGTTAGTTTAAAAGATTATATAAGGCGATAGCAATTTTTAAAATACAAATAATTTTATATTATACGTTAAAAAAACTTTTTTAAGTGCCAAGGGCTAACAGTATTTTAATTTTAAAGTGCATTTTAATGCAATTGTTAACTATATTGGAGTGTTAAGCCCGTAACTTTTTTATTAAAGCATGTATTAAATTTTTATATTAAATAAATTATTTTTTAATGTAATCAAACCAAAAATGTCAAGGCTGGAAATAAAAATAGTTTTTTTATAAAAATTTTGTTTTTTATTGGAACACGTTCAAAAACTTTTCTTACAGATATATTTTTTAAAGTAACTACAAATAATATGTATTTAACGAAAATTAAAATTTTTATAGAATCCATTATATTTACAATTCTGAATTTAATACATTTATAGTTCGTAATTCAACCAAGATAAAATTGTGACTTCAATTTATGATTACAAGTTATCAAGAATACGTAAATTTTCAAATCAATAAAAAATTATTCTCATTCAATTAAAAAACGATTATATTAAAAAATATCAAAACTGTATAGATCTTATCCATTGAACATACGTTCTATAATTGCTTCGCGAAATGGAAAACCGTCAGCAGTCGCATAAAATCGCAAACATATTAATAATTGAAAAATTGGTGGAATTGGTAATCCTCGTTTATTGACTTTAGTTCAATTTTGTTCTCTATAAGAGGTAATATTCCAAATTTAACACTATCCTTGTCAAATCTATATCTTTGTTTGAATTCGATGTCTGAATAAAAATCAAAAGGATCTTGCACATCTCAAATATAACGTTTTGGAATACGTATGATTAAATCATCGTTGTCCAAATCAAAATTGATATCATTATTGTCGTCGATGTCAATATTATATAACCCCAAAAAATTCATTATTTGAACCACTTTTTTCACTGTAAATACATTTAAGATTATCTCAAGTCAACTGAAATGATGACTTAGAAAAAAACTCTCTTATTAAAGTTAAAATTCTGAATATTTATCCCAGCCACATGTCTTAGCTAAGATCAAATTTTGAAGTATATCTTGAGAAAGCCGTATATGAATCTAAACGCTGCCTTAAGCTTGTGCTTAAGGTGCACTTACACTTAAGCCCGAACTATGAATACAGCTCTAAGGCAGTGTTAGAGGTGACAAGTTGGCTCACCGTCTAACCATTAAACCAGCTGTTCATAAATATAATGAATTATTAATATTTTATTAATCAAAGCTCAACAATTGCATTATTAATATTGTTAATAATTTTTAAATTATAAAAATGAGTTCGGGTGATTGGGATGAAGTTAAACGATTAGCCGCTGATTTTCAAAAGGCTCAACTTAGTTCTACATTACTAAAGTAATTATAAATATTTTTTTTTGCATATATTAAATCCATAGTGGTTCATAAAATTTGAGTTAATAATTTATTAATATGATATTACCTATTTTCCAGGTTATCTGAAAGAAATTGTGTTGAAATAATAACAAAATTAATAGAAACAAATTTATTAAGTGTTTTATTTACAGCTGATGGAAAAGAATACATAACACCACAACATCTTGAAAAAGAAATTAGAGATGAATTGTATATGAGCGGTGGTAGAATAGATTTAGTTAAATTAACTAAAATATTAAATGTTGACTTCACTCAAGTATCGAAGATAGCCAATGAAATAGAAAAGCATGACAAAGGAGTTAGAATACTACTGGGTCAGCTGATAGATCAAAGTTATATGACCAAAATAGTTACGGAAATAAATGATAAACTAAACCAAGTTGGTCATATAAATATTGCTGAATTGACAGTTCATTATGATTTACCTGCTGATTTTTTGCAATCACTTACTGAGAAAGCCCTGGGTAAATCTATTCAAGGACAGCAGGATAAGCAGGACCCTAAATTTTTTTATACTGACAATTTTATTGCACGAAATAAATGTAAAATTCGCGGAGCACTTGCTGCTATTACAATTCCTACACCACTATCTGCTATTATTGGTCAATCTAATGTTCCTGAAAGAATTTTTTTCTGTAAGTTAATTTAAAATTATTGTGATATGACTTTTGTTAAATTGCATTGTACTTTTTTAACTATTGACATTTTTAAAGTTATAAGCTCATCCTGATGTTACACTCATCAAGAGTTTTCATTTGAATACTCACATGCATTTTGATATATTTTTCATATATACATATATATAATATATATAAATATATGAAAAAACGATGTGGGTACTTAAATGAAAGGTCTTAATGATTGTAACATCGGGATAAGCTTATATCTTTAAAAATGTCAATAATTCACAAGATACAAGGTCATTTCCTAATTATGTATCTAGAGATAGAGTATTTTCGAATGAGGTATAAATACTTATCATCATAAATTGACTGTTGGTGAGAATGATATGAAAATATGAAAAGGTACAACATCAAATTTAACCATAAAAACCCATTTTATCATACAAATATACTGGCTAAAAAATTTCGCTTATTCTTTTAATAATATAGATAATTTATATTATTTCCAGCTATTTTTGAATATCTACAAAATACAGAACAAGCACCTGGTGTAATTACTAACAAACAAATCAGTAGCGGAGTTTATGTACCGACAATTTATTCTAAAACACAATCAGAATGGGTCAACAATTTTTACAAACAAAATGGTTACTTAGGTAGTATCACAATTATTAAGATATTAATTTTTATTTATATGTAAATAAATAATTATTTTTATTGACAGAGTATGATGCCCTCACTCGCTTGGGAATAAATGACGGAAAAAGTTACATAAAACGTCACTTTCCACAAAACACACCGATACTATTGGACAGCGTTGCAGTGGGTTCAGCAATAATTGATCAAATAGATGCCAATATTGAAGAAGTTATTGCTACAAGTTCATTCGTTGATATTTATCCTCTTATGCCATCGGTTTTCTCACCCGAGGATATTGAAATACTATTGAAAGACGCGCAGAAACGCTTGAAAAAAATTTTCATATTTTTGTCACCACTGTCATTATTTCAGAGGCCTTCTTACATAATTTAAATAATAAACTCGAATCAATTGCCGAGTTAAAAGCCAAAGAGGCTGTTAACAGTGGCAAGTGGATCCAATACGTTGCTGAAAGTAAAATAAAAGCTAATAAAAATAATGATAACAAATTTGAGAATAATAATAAAAAAGATGACCGGAGAAAGAAAGCTGCCAGTGGAAAAGCTGGAGGTGGTAATCAAGGACGAGAGACTAAAACTAAATCGACTAAGAAAAAATATCATCAGGGAAAAAATAATGACAACGATTATGATAGTGACGATAATAAATCCAAAGGATCTGATAAATTTGAATTAATATTATTTTCAGCACAAGATTTGAAAATAGAACTCAATAGATACGAAAATTTATCAGATATTGAAGAACTTGTTGATGAATTGACTAATTATTATCTTGTAAAATTGAATAAATTATCATTTACATTAGCCGAGCAGTTTGCACAAGCTACCAAAACAACAAACTTTAGCGATGTTGAAGATAAATTAAACATGTTGATTACAAACATCCGTATATTTGAGAAAGGGATCAAATTAATAGGAAACAAAGATACTGTTAATTCGTTGACAAAATATTTAATCAAAACACTGGGTATTGATTTTATAAATGAGTTACTAAAGTTAGCAGCTCTACAAAATGTTTTACAGTGTCCGACTAATTTAACGACAGAGTCACGACAAAAAATGATTCTTGAATTACCTGATGACATTAAAAGTGATCTCGATAATGTTAACAAAGCCGTCACAAAAGGTTCCATTGAAGATTTGTTAAGTTCTGCTGATTCGGCGATGGCTGCCTGTTGCTTAGTACTGAAGAAATTTGATAAAAAACGTGAAAAAGCTATTATACTTGGTCACAGACAAGCTCTTATAGAAGAATTAAAACAAACAGAAGATCCTGCTCTGGCTCTTCACTTGACAACCAGTATTTTATTTACTGCTGCTACTCAGTCTGCTCTTCATATGTCTGGTAGACACGTTTCTTCTATTTTATCTTTTCTTCAAGCGTTTTTAATTCCTGAAACTTGTACTTTACTCATGGGATATCACGGTAAATTATTTTTTTTTATTTATTTATATTCGATAACTAGATTAACATTTATAATACTGCAGTTAGCGGTCAGCTGTCAATTTTTTTAATTTTTTTAACAAATTAATTACAATAAAAAAATACTTCTAAAAATTTTTATTAATTTTCATGACGTTAAGTTAGCTGTCACTTGACAATTTTTTTAATTTTCTATAATTTATTTGTTAAAAAAAATTTAAACAATTATGAAATTTAATGTCATTAATTTTCACATGTGAAACTTTTTAATTAATTTTTTTTTTTTAATAATTTAATTGCTATAAGATTCTAAAAATATTTTTAATATCTGTCAACTTCAGTGTTATTAACATTTTATTTATTTTTTCAGATCACGTATTGAAATTATTGAGCTCTAATGATTCAGAAGCAAAAGAAGAAATACGGAAATTATTAGAAAATGACTTGGAGAAATTAAAAAACATCGCATATAATTTTAAAGATCAAATTAAAAACTCCGATAAAAATGAATGACGTTAAGAATTATTTTTGTAAATAAATAAACTAATATAATTTTTTATTCATGATAAATGAAATATATAAATTTTATTGCACTTATAATTAACTTTATTACTGGCAATTAATTATTATTATTATTACAATAATACATATACTTAAATGTGACACCTTTAAAATATAGTATAGCCATTTGAAGATAAAATCGGGATTTTGGCGCACGCGTACCTGGATAATAAAATATGTATTCTTACCTATGTATGAGTAAGGAGTCCATGTGGGTCACCGATAGATGCATAGATGTTTAAAGTCAAGGACCGACACAGTTTTACCCATCTATAAAACGTAGCTACTTTCGGCAATATCTTTATACATGATTTAATGTAACATATAATTTGTTTTTTATTTTGGTTCAATCAAATTCAAAACCAGTTCCTTTATATAAAATTACGTCGTCAGTAAAAACAGTAAAAAAAATTTTTTTCAATAAATTTAAAGGTATTACATTGACAATATATAACTTTTAAAAACATGAAAAGTGTTTTATTTGAAAATTTCGTGTCAAAGATATCGTATAACGTTTTATATCCAACCATTTTTGTGCACTGTGTTTTTTAATTGACATTTTTCTGATACTTAAAGGATTTATTGGAGTGTAAATATTTTTTGCAGTGATTTAATTGTTTAAAAAAAGTTCAATATTTATTTAAAGTAATAAATAAACAAAAGCGGATAAAGTAATATGAGTTTTAAAATTTCTTTAAAAAAAATTTAATATCCTTGAAATGTAGTAGACACCTACACACCATATTTAAACAATTCTATACGTAAGTCTATATAATGATCCTTAATATAAGTAGAATACAATATTTATTTAAATTAAATTTAACGTTTTTATTATTTTTTATCAAGTTATTGACATTCAAATAATTTTATTGAGTAATATACAATAATTAAGAAATGATTAAATTTTTAGGATGATTGACACGTGAAAATAAATAAAAAAAAATGTCCATGAAGATGGCAATGCACAACAAAGTAATTGAATAACAACTGTGGAGTGACAATTATCCAGTAAATTGTCTTTTACAATTAAATATATTGTATACTTTTTAACTATCTGGTAAATTGGTCAATTAAAAAAAAAAAAAAAATAATATTTTAAATAAATACTACGGTAGGGTATAACGTGAAAAAGTGTAAAAGTTTAATTGTATCCTAATGCGGGTATGTGGATGCATTTACACCAAAAAAAATGCCAAGAAGGCATCTGCAGAGACTCTCAAATCTCTGCAACCTGTTTAGTTATTTTATTTATTTGTCATATTTGTGTTAATGCACAAATAACTGATGCCGCCGTACCCCGTATTTCCAAGGATGCCGATACACCGCAAGACATTCTCAAGGCATCGGAAAATATTGATCATAAATGCACCAACATGACTTCTGTCCTCAATCCTGGTAATTTTTTTAATACTTTCATTATATCTTTGTTTTATATCAATCTATTTAACACCTAATAGAAGTAATAGTAGTTAAATTTAAAAATCAATACAATCAAATAATGAAAAGATATTTATAGATACGGATATTTATCATTTTGGGACAAAAGGTTATCATATTGAACTTGATTCTTTAAAATTGGTCACTGTCTTTTATTTCTCATGCAATAATTCCTATGACAAAATTTCTCAGCAAAAATTTCTTTTACAATATTTATGATATTAAATTTAGCTGTCACTGGACAATTTTTTTAATTTTCTTTAATAAATAAATTATGGCAAAAAAAATGATTAAAAAAACGAACTTGTAGGAATTTTGATAAATAAAAAATGCAATTTTTTAAAAATCATTTTTTAGAACAAAATTTTTTCTTAAAGAAAATTAAAAAATTGTCAAGTGATAGCTAAATGATGATTAATTTATGTTGTGATAAATTTTGGGGTGAGAAATTATTGTACTTGAGATATTTTTGCTGAGAAATTTTGACATGAATAATTTTTGCCGATTAATAAAGGCGGAAAACCTTTAAAATTAAATGACTTTCCCTATAATTATAAATGTATCACGTTTTCATATTCAAGATGATATCATTAATAATTAAATATAATTTAAAAGACACAGGTTTGTCGATGGTGAGCCATGAATCTGGGTATCCTTATCCACCAACAGTGCCTCCATCATTTTTAAGCGGAGCTCTCACTTGCCAACCCTATCGTGGAATTTATGTTAATCACATCTACTTTCAGTTAGCAAATGCCTTTTTTTTATTATCGCATTTAGCTCCGAGTGGAATACACGGTGTATTATATTTGAGATGCACATTATTAATTGGTTGCGCATTTCTCGCATTATGGGGATGGACAATAGTTTGCTGGTTTGATGCTACTATGTGGAATGGTCTATTTGTAGCTATTAATTTTGTCCACGTTTGCACATTACTCTATCGTTTAAGACCTATTAAATTTTCAAAAGAAGTTGAAGAGGTAAAAATCATACATCTATATTTAATTAATCATTAAACTATTCATATATTTCCCTTTAATTATTTATTTATTTATTTTTTTCAGGTTTATGCAGCAGTATTTCAACCGTTAAGAGTTTCAAGGCATCAATTTAAAAAAGTATTAAATTGTATGAAAGCCATCAAACCTTTAAAGTATCAACAAGTTTATGCACAAGAAAAATCTACTAAAGTAGATTCTTTATCTTTAGTACTATCGGGGAAGTTAGTTGAAATTATTGATTTTATTTTTTATATTCTATAAAAAAAATTATTTAATTTAATTACTTTTTGTTTGTTTGTTTTAACAGACTAGTTGTATCACAAAATGGTAGAGCACTTCACATTGTCTTCCCTCATCAATTTCTTGATTCACCTGAATGGTTTGGAGTATCTACTGATGAATTCTTTCAGGTAAATTTTATTCAATGATAAATTATAAAATTATTAGTTTTTTTTTTTTTTTTTATTTTTCATTTTTAATAATTCATGTTAAAGGTATCAATAACGGCAATGGAAGATTCTAGAATATTACTTTGGCATAGAGATAAATTAAAATTGAGTATAATGACCGATCAATTTTTACAAGCAGTCTTTGATCATATATTAGGTAGAGATGTTGTCAAAAAATTCATGCAAGTAAGTTGTTAAATTTATGGTACTAAAATTAGCAGTCATTTGATCATTTTTGATTTTTTTAATTTTAAGAAAATTATAAGTAAAAAAATTGCACTTGGAATTTAAAAAATTTTCTCTTTTAATTTTTTAAAAATTATTTTTTTCAAAAAAAAAATTTCTTAAAATATTCCGATGTCAGCTAATTTAATTTTTATGTAAAATTTTATCCAATTTTATCAAGTTCAATGATAAAATAATTTTTAATGATATTTAGGTGAGTGAAACAATGGCAGCGGGTACTCACCAACACCATGGGCAAAACGGACAAGTTGTTGGACTGGGTGGAGTTGGAAATTTAGACAATGATCCGGATACTAAATTATTTGTCGTTAAAAAGTCAGATAATCACGGAATTACAGCACTAATAAGTCGTCAACTTCAAGGTAAATAAATATTTTATTAATAAATAATAAATGAAATCAGAATAGAAAACGTTCAAATATTTAAATAGTGACAAATCAACGGTAAATTTCATATAACACTGTTAAGTTTTAATTAAATTACGTTGCAAATTATATATTTATTTAAAAATCATTTGCAATCATTATCTCATCATATTAGCATGTTTAAATAATTAAAAAAATTAAAAAAAATAAATCCTGTATTTACTCTGCACGTTCCTTAAATACAAAGTGTTATTTATAATAGCTTAATGTTATTGCTTATAATTTATAATTTGCTCTTTATTTAAATAATTAGCGACTTTTATCAACGCTATTTTACTGTTCATTTAAAGTTATTATTATTTTATTTAATTTTATACACATCAATGTACATTAGAAAAAAAAAAAAAAGAAATCATGCATTGTCATCTTTATAATTTAGTTGGTATTTTTTTGGTTTTGGTTTGGGTAGAGGAGAGAGTGCCGCTGCTGTATACGAGCCCCGATGTGTTGAACAACGCACTGCATCACCTAAACCATCTTCACGCGCCTTATATACTTCCCCTTTATACCAAAACATCAACCAATGACAATTCCTCCCAATCAGAATCCTAATTGTTTAATAACGATTTTCCAAAAAAAACAAAATTATAAATTAAAAAACAAAAATTTATATATACATATAAATATAAATAAATAAATATATATATATATATATATATATATATATATATATATATATATATATATATATATATATATATATCTTCGATCCTTCATCTGAATTTATGTTTGGTACATCAATGTGTACATCTGCTGTGTATTAAGTACGTACGTCAATGCCACTGGGTTACTCAATTATTTTCTTTCCGATAATATCCAGGTGAGTTATTTATCCACTCCTTTTGATAATTTTTATTTTATTTATTTATTTATGCTAATCTTATTATTATTTAGATTTTTTTCTATAAACACTTGTCAAATAGATGTTTTAAATATACCAATCACTTGTTCCTCGCCTCAACCACTTTTATTTAATATATTTTTAAATTCATTGAGCATTTATATTTTATTTTATTTGTTATTCGTATCGCGCGCTAAATAAATAAATCACTAAATTTTATAATTATTATTATTATTATTATTAATTATACAGTATAACTTTTAATTGCTATATCATATAATTAATGCATAAAAATTAAAAACCCGTACGTTTTTCATCATGCTAATTTCATTAAATTTAATTATTAAAAATTATAAATATATTTTTATTTATATTATTTTATTGATAATTTTGACTTTATTTGTCTAGGTTTACCTAGGATTAGATACTATTATTGTGGTAAGTTTAGACATCATTTTATTTTTTTTTTTTTAACTTTCAAATTTACAATACAAATTTAATTATAGTGAAGCATCTCTCCTCTGTAATTAGTTTTAATAGAGTAATGCTCGTCTAAATAATTAGATAAATTGAAAGCACTTTTAAAATTCTAATCAAATAATCAATATTTAAATTAATTTAATACGATAATAATTAAATATAAATTTTTAGCTGCTGGAGATCCAAATGCTTGGAGATTGGGAAGAATTGAAGAGACTGATCATGAAACACCTGTCTAAAATACAATTAGCATTTCACAGTGTCATTCTCAAACGGTCAATTTAGTCAACAAATCATAAATCAACGTAACTTCGGGAGTATGTGAATATTAGGGAATGAGCACAAAAAATTAGTTGTGACATAATAGTTCATTCTAAAATTAATTATTTTTATCAAAAACATTCCTCGTCACCAGTGATTAATGATATTTAATTATGTTGATAAGTGATAATTAATATTAATATTTATAATTATATATCTTCCTTGATTCTAATTGAGTAGTCTTTTGTACAGTGAATATTTAAACTTATAATGCTTCCAAATTATTTTGTGCCATGTATTTTTAAGTATTTTGTATAATGAAACGAGTCATAAATAATGTTTTTGTTATTTTTTTATTTTATTTTTTGTTCTTTAAGATTTGTTATGCATTTTCTCATGTATTGGACGTATATATGTTAAAAAATTAGCATTAATAAAAATTAAAATTAAAAAATTTGTCTTAATTATTAACAAACAAAAAAAAAATTAAAAACTATTGTAATTGATCTCAAATTAAATTTACTTTGAAATATTTTGTTTAATGAAAATAAATTCCAATTTACAAATAATATTAGATTCTTAAAATTACTTTTATGAAATAAATTCAAAATACAGTTTCAATTTAGAATGAAAATGTATTGATTAACATTTATAAGCTCTAATAATATTTTATTAAATTCTATAAAGAAAAGATCCAATTATTAACACTGGCCGAATTATTGACACTTGCAACTTTATTTTAATTAAAAAAAAAATAAATCAACTTAATAATTTAATAAATATAATTTTTGAATTATAAATTTTAAGATAATTAGTTTTTTGAGAAAATTTTATTTTTTTAATTAGAATAAAATTTCAAATATCAAACAACTAGGCCAATGTCAATAACTGGGTCTTTTACCTGAAAAGCAATTTAAGTACTAAGTACTACTTAAAAATTATTTTACTTATTGCGATATTATGAATGAAGCATTAAAAATAAAGTAAATTGATGAAGACGAACATTTTACAATCATTAAGGTCAAAAATTTTACGGCCATAAAATTTTCTGACGTTTTATTGGAGAATGATTGGAAGACATCTGCAAAATTTTAAAAATATATTTACTAAATTCATAGATAAAACCAATAATAATATAAATCAATCATTTCATACATTACTCTTCCTTTTCTGATCATTTGAAACTTGATGAATATCATTAGACAGCCTTATATTATTTTGTTCACATTTTAATTTATTAATAGGTGATTTCAAAATACCATTTTTATCACTCATTGTGTTTAAATGATTTGTATCGTCACATTCAAATGACTTATCAAGTGTCTCACTGCAAATATTAATTAAAAATTTTATCAAATAAAATGACACTGAAGTTGACAGACATTAAAAATTTTTTTATAATTTTATAGTAATTAAATTATTATAAAAAAAAATTTAATTAAAAAATTCCACTTGTGAAAATTAATTAAAATTACAAGTGAAAATTTTTAGAAGCATTTTTTTACTGTAATTGATTTGTTATTCAAATTTTTAAAATTGACAGCTGACGGCTAACTTCAGTATTATCAAATAAAGAATATTTACATAAAAATAAAAAAATTTACCTTGATTGTTCAACATCAGAAATTTTGATGTTTTTAGTCACTCTTAGTTCGCATAATTTTTTACCCAAGGATCTCTGGTCATTGTATTTTCTTTGCGGCATCGGCAAAGCAATCCGTTTAAAAACCTCAAATAATTTTAATTTGTCCATAGATCCAATGTCTTTAATTACAATACATTTCTGTAAATATGTCAAATAAAAAAATTCAGTGATTAACAATCAAGTAAACAAACAATATAATTTAATAATAAAATATAACCTGTAATAATACATACATTTTTCAATATCTCGCGTAATTTACTGTCAGATAACAAATGAGGAGATGTCAAGTCGGTGCAATCCATTTTTTAAATTTATTTCTAATGAAATTTTTAAATAAATAAATCAAGTGATAACTTTTAAACTGTTTTCATTTTATTATTAATATTATTATCAACTTTAAAACCTCCAACGTGCTTCTGTACTACGTGCTCCGTTTATACTGAGTTTTAGGTTTCATTTATATGTAAATAATATTTACCTGTTCGGTGTTTACATTTTTGCAACAATGACAGCGAATAATTTAACTTTTAAAACTCGCCTCAAACATTTTCAACAATAAATTTGACGTTTGATAATTTTTTTTATCTTAAATCATTTTTAACCTATATATACTTATTTATTAATTGAACTGACTATGAATTAAGTGTATAAATATAGTGCTAAATATATATAAAATCATAATACTGAAGTTAGTGGTCAGCTGTCAATTTTAAAAATTTTTTTAACAAATTAATTACAATAAAAAAATACTTCTAAAAATTTTCACTTGTAATTTTTATTAATTTTCACATGTGAAACTTTTTAATTAAATTTTTTTTTTAATAATTTAATTGCTATAAAATTCCAAAAGAATCTTTAACATCTGTCAACTTCAGTGTTATATAAAATCAAGATGCGAGAAAGAATAGAAATAGGTGAGTTAATAAATGATAACAATTGGAACGACTGAAAATAACTGACATTCGATAATATTCTAAACAATAATTAATTTTATCAGTAATTGTTGAGTAATAAAAATTCTAGGAATAATTTCTAATGACAGCAGTCATGAAGGAACAATAATGCAAATAGCAAATAGCCTTGATGCATTACAATCAGCAGCCTCACAAATATTTCAATCAATTGATAATAGAGTGTCTAATTATTCAAAAAGGTAATTTTGTTTTTTTATCATTTATTTATTACAATATAAAAATTAAATAACACTGAAGTTAGCCGTCAGCTGTTAATTTAAAAAATTTTTTTAATAAATTAATTACAAGAAAAAAGTGCTCCTGAAAAAATTGTCATTTCTGATTTTTATTAATTTTCACATGTGAAACTTTTTAATTAAATTTTTTTTTATAATAATTTAATTGCTATAAAATTCTAAAAAAAAATTTTAATATTTGTCAATTTCAGTCTCATAAAATTAATGATAAATTTATTTCAGACTCCAAGATGTAAAACAGAAAGCAACTAAACTTCAAGATCAATTATTTTATTTACAAAACAATATGAGTTTGAAAGCGATAAAAATGTACTCAGACGCCAAGTATCCCGCGTATTCGACTTACAAAGAGTATCAAACACTTATAAATAATCCAAAAGAAGTAACTAATAAAGTAACGAGCCAAGCGGATAATTTTTCTGTACGGTGTCCAACTGAGTCAGGTGTTAGAGCTGATCATTATGCCAGCGAATTGAAGCTCAAAGAAAAATTACAATTTTATTATGTCATGAACAAATCATTGAAAAAAGACTGCTTGGATAAAACAAATGAGACTCCAGTAGCGAGAGTATCGTCAGTAAGTGCATTGCTAATTGATGATGATGATGATAAAATATCTAAAAAATATACGGGTTTATCTTCGGAACTTGGCAATAATCTACGTAAAATTGAAGATGCACCTAATTCAATAAATCAGCCATGGCAGTCATCAGATTTTGATTCACCATCATATTTATATGCTCCAATGTTAGGCGAGGTAAGTTTTAATAAATTTATTTTTGCAAAGATATTTATCTATGTCCATCTATGGGCTTGAGTTAGATCCACTAGTTAGTGACCAATGGCATGAAACTTAAACTTATAAATTTATTTTTATTTTCATAAATTAATTTAATTATTGATTGCTTAGGTCCCGCAAATAAATGTACCGGCAATATTACCAGATCTTCCAGGAATAGTAGATGATGAGAAATTTGTCCTCGACTTGAGTTTTCAGAGCCCGATAGCCCCATCCTCGGCAGTAACATCACCGACAGCACGAATTGATCTTCCAGATGCTGCTATGACAGTAAAAGACGATAAACAAACCAAACAAATTCAAAATCCTCCAAATCTTCCTAATTTAGATCAAGATAATACAGAAAATTTGGCAACACCGGCTCCACTCCCGCCACCTCCACCTCCTCCACCAGTTACTAAACCTGAAAGTTTACCGATACCTCAAGCATCTACAGCATCAGCAGCACCACCACCGCCACCGCCACCCCCACCTCCACCTCCAGCTGATTCTTCATCAGTACTGACTGCCGAATCCAAAGAAAATAAAGTAGAAATGAAACCTCCGACAGCGAGACCAGCAGCGTCAACCGACGATCGTAGTAATTTAATGGAAGCTATAAGAGCTGCTGGAGGGATTGGTAAAGCTAAACTTCGTCAGACTACCGCTGAAAAACCCAGTGACAGATGGTCATCGGCCTCTGTAGGCGGCGATTTGATGGCCGATTTACACGCAAAGCTTTCACTGAGACGCAAAGGTATTGCTGGAGGCAGCGCTGGTGGAGCTAGTGGTTCTATTGGAGCTTTAGAGAGAATATCTCGTTTGATCCCTCCGCCACCTAAGCCTAACGAAGCTTCTGATCGTAATTCAACAAGCGAATACGATTCACAGCCCGATGCTGATGACTGGGAAGAATAATTTTAAGTCATTTGGTTTTTTTTTTTTTTTTTTTTTTTTTTTTTTTATATATAAATAAAAGTTAATGTATATTTTTAATCAAGAATATTTTAGACATACTATTAATTATTGTAAATATTAATAAAAAGCGAATAATAATAATAATAATAATTATAGAAATGATGAAAAAAAATTTTTTTTTAATTCGAAATTAATTTTGATTAAAATTTTTTGGAATTTAAAATTTGTGATAATTTCTTTATTTAATTTAAAAAATTTTTCCTATTCAAACAACACAAGACACTCAACATCAAGAATTAAAATAATAAAAACAAAGATCAGTGTTACCAATCTGAAAAGATAAAAATTTTTCATCCACCTGAACGTACAATCACATAAAATAAAATGTAAATAATAAATATGACATGGCACCAGCTAAGTAAAGACTTTTCTATGTAAATATCTGGAATTGCAAATAATTTTTTTTATCTATCAAATTAATAAATTTAATTTCTGGCGGGAAATAAGCGGCGAATTGAATTTAAGATGAAAATTTAATCAGCCAATTAAAAAGCTGGATAGTAAGTCAGCAGTTGTGTGTAAATCTGAATAATTTTTTATTATGTCAGTGTTCGGCGACAATCAAAGGTGGTTAGTGTCGGTGTGATTATTCATTGCTACCCTCAGCTTCCGAATAATTAGTATTTATAACAGAAAATAACAAGGACTGATTATCAACAACACTCATTATAATTTAACAGGTCTTTAATATTAGTTTGGTTTAATTAGATTAGTGTTGTAAACAAAATAAATGTTAAATATCTGACCGAGATTGGTAATTTGTGGCACATGGTTGATTTTAGCTTGCGCAGTGTACCAGAGGAAAGGTCAGGGCGGGCTAGTCGATTACCACAATGCGGCAAGCTAGTATGAAGAAAAAAAAATTTTTTTTATCATCATGTCATTTGGGTGGTGATCAATAGAGAGATTTTCTATTAATTATCGTGATTGCTAAGTAATTTGAAAGGTTTCATTGAATGATAGCTGATATATTGCTCTTTGTTGAATTTTATTGACTAGTTGAAATCCAAGAACAGTAAATCCTTGCGCATGACCATTATTTTCATACACGATACTACATACGAGTGTTGCGTGATACTGGCTACTGTCAATTACTTGTTCGTAAGTATCCTTTTATTTATTTATTTTCAATTACTCCTTACAATTGATTATGTGTAATTTTAAGTGTGTTAAGTTTGGATTAATAATTGTTTATTTTGTTTTTTAATCTAGGATTTTTTTATCAGAAGAAATTAATTTGATGAATAGTAGAGTGACATAACTTTAACTGGTACCAAAAAAATGCATTAGCAACACGTGTATATAATTTTTTAATGCAACGGTCAATTTGTTGTGACATATAATAAAAATAAGGCGTGTAAATCGATAGTAAAGTAATATTTTATTTTTTTTATTTACAGTGACGCAGGAAAATTTATTTAATGTGCAATATAATTGGCGCGAAGTAGTCGACTGAAGATTACATATAATTATTTTTTTAAATTAAGGTATTAATGACGTAAGAAGAGTTGAATTATAAGTTAATTATCATGTTACTAATAATTATATATTTTTCCTTACAAATCTTTTTATTAAAATTAATTGTTAACGCAAATTTTACTCCAAGGTTAACTATTTATAAATTTAGAGATTTTTTTTCGAGTTTAAAAATATAATTTTACTTTTTATTATTTTTTTAAGGCTTACGTAAGTAATATTAAATTACAGGAAAAATATTATTTTATAAAAAATTACAAATCACTTTAATTACATACATCTATTCAAGTATCAGTAGCAATTCTTATCAATTTGGATTTTTAAAGATTATCAAAAATTTTAATCATCATATTCACTGATAATAACTCAAGAGATTTTAAGTGAAATAAAATTTTTAATGAGACTCATTTTACTTGTAGTGATTGCACGCAAACTACATTGATTTTATCATGAGTTTGAACAAACCGCGTGTTAGTAGTATCCAACCAACCGCTAGATGGACGCTAACATTGCAATATATTCGCAAGCTTCGCAAAAGTCGAAAAGTGACTTAAAAAAATTATTAAAAAATTGTAATTATGAATTTAAAAAAATTATAGTGCTACTTGAAATTGAACAACATGTTGAAGAATAATTGAGAAGAAAAAAAAATTATTTCGCTGAATATTTAATGAGAAAATTAATTAATTCAGTCTTCTCGCAGGTGGTTGTTCATAGTGCAGTTTAGTATATAAGAATCAAACCAACATGTACTACCAGGTAGTCCGATGCTTCTCAGGAAAACCTACGCATCATGCGGCCTAATACCAGACCACATCATGTCCAGTACTCAAGTACAATAAAAACCGTCATCGATTCGATAATTTACTTAATTAAAACAATACTGTAGAAGCGACATTGACTACTTTTTTGGTATCGGTGATGATGATAATAATAATTGTTTTTACTTTTGACAATTTAATTATAACAATGGCTTTAATCTTCCAGACATGTTAATTTATTTTACACCTGAGGTGTCAATAAATTATTTAATGCTAACTAAATTGTTATTGAAAAAATATTGATAATTCAGATAAATTAGCTGATGAAAACTCGAGCTGAAATAATACTTGATAATAATTGATGATGTTAGAGGAGAATAAATAAGTAAAACAATTGTTTGAAATTTTAAAAATATAAATGTAGGTAAGTTTTAGGACATGTCGTAACTGAGAATTTGGCCATGATGATGAGACATGAAAGCATTTAATGTATTCGAGCCAACTTTGAATCACGTCGGAGGATAGTAGTTCGATAGGTTGTAGTCATTCGGTCTGGTTTGCTCTTTTAAATACTTACTTGCCACTTAATATTTAATGACAATCCAAACTCAACCGGTTTTAGCTCATCCATTTATCATATTATAAATTACAATGTATACAGTTCTTATCTCTGTACATAATAATTGTCTGTAAATTTATTAAAAATTTTTTTTTGTTTCAGCAGCGCCTATTGATAAACTTACACTAAGTCGGATAATTAATACCGAAAAGATCATCCGGAAAAAGGTTCTGTAAACATAAAAAAATAATGGAGCTACGTGAAGATGTCGAGGAAGAAGTTCAAGATGATGCCTTTGATGAGTCTCAGAATCTATCATCCCCAGCTGTTGAATTGTCGAGAGATAAAAAAGGATTAAAAAGAAAAACGAGTATCTTCAAGTACTATTCATTTAAATCAACAGGTATTGTTATAAATTTTTTTTTTTTTTTTTTTTTTTTTTTTTAAGGAATTTTACAAGTAGTGCATTATTTATAGTCGCTCTATAACGAAACTTGATTTTTATCTTTATGAACAAGTATATATGGTCAAATTATCTCGATCAAAGTCTAAAAGCGATAACAGAGTTTCATCGAGTTTATTGTTTTATTAATTGATTACTGCATTATTCCCAGAGTAATTTTTTTTCTCATTCTAATTATCAGGAATTTAAAAGAACTAAATAAATGCTGAAAATTACGTCGATTTTTATTGTGACAGATGTCTTACTATGTAGCTTTGTATTCTAATAATAAATTCATGAATAACAGATAGGTGATGTGCGAGCCCGAGAACACGAGATTGAGCATCACGAGACGGTTTAAAGAGCTGCCAAAAAAATCACCAGATCCTGTTACATTTATTTATTACCGCGACAACACGTGGAATTTTTTAATCGATCAACTTTTAAATATCACAGTCAAAAGAACATTATAAATATTACAGAAATTGTAGGAATTCCATAGCTTAAAAATTTATTTTATGTCAAAAAAATTTAGTTGAAAAGTTTTCTTAAAAAAAAAGAAGAAAGAAATTAATGACTGTTTATTTTTAAATTCCTAGCGATAAATAAAAAAAAAAAATTTGAAATATAGACGTCTGAACGATAATAACAATATCGGAACAGCTAAAGAGAGAGGAGAAGCGGCACAAGCCTCCACCGTCAGCCAATCGGACTCCGTCGAATGTAGTGACATCACGACTGAATGTACCGGCATATCATAAAATAAAATGAGTAGGCAGTGATCAGTATAAACTCACATTGCACTTTACATACAACTTGCATACCCCTTCTGTCTGCCTAAGTCTCATCCAGGCGAATTAGTTTACTCAGTATGCAATATTGAGGCTTAGAAATTTTTTTACTAATTTTTTTAACAGTATCAAATGCATTTATATATTTTTTTATTATTAAAGTAACAATTTTAATTATTTGAACTTTAATCTTTAAAGTGAAAGTAAGGAATTTTTAATAACAAAATGGGTAGAAAAAGTGTTAGCAATTGTTCGTCGCCTACCGGATCAACTGTTGAAAATCTTAACTCTGAAAATGTTACGGCAGGCATGTACTGTTATTTAATGTATATTTTTATTGTAAAGTTTCTAATAATTCAGTAATAAGATTAAAGTAATTTATATATTATTATTATCATCATTATTATTATTATTAATGACGTTATCAAACAAATATGTACTTTGAGGTCGAATTTTAATTAATTCACACTGATTTTTTTAACTATAAATTTAAATAGTACAAAGTTCATGAATTTAAAAACCAGCTTATTAATATTACAGAGGCTTTGCCGGGCTCAGCAAAAAAATCAGGACCTCTTGTTGGTGTCATTGATGTCGGTACACGGACTGTCAGATTTGTGGTAAGTTTTTAATTATTTTGTTAAATATTATTATCAGAACTAAAATATTTAATTTTTTAGATATTTACGGCCAAACGTGTCAGTGAAGTCGCCTCTCATTCGATTGACATCGAGCAATTGAGTCCTCAAGAAGGATGGACTGAACAAGACCCCAAGGAAATTTTATTTGCTGTAAAAGCGTGTATAAAAGATGTCGTAAAAAAACTTGAAAGCATTGGTGGAAGTGCTTCTGACATTGTCACTGTTGGTCTTACCAATGCCAGAGAAACAACATTTGTTTGGGATTCAAAAACTGGAGAACCACTTCATAATGCTATTGGTAATTAATTAATTAATTTATTTATTTATTATTATTATAATTTACTAAATTAATTTTTATTTTGTATTGATTATAGTATGGTCCGATATTCGTACTAATGCAATTGTCGATCAGATAATAGCAAAATTTCCTGATAAAAGTAAAAACCATTTGAAGCCACTGTGCGGTCTACCAGTAAGTCCCTACTTCTCAGCATTAAAAATCCGATGGCTGAAGCAAAATGTTTCTGCAGTAAGAAAAGCGATACGTGATAAGAGGTGCAAAGTTGGTACTTTGGATACTTGGATTATTTGGGTAATTTTTTTTTTTTTTATGTTAATTAATTAATTAATCAAATTATAAATTATTCTTCTACTGATTGAATAACTTGTAATTGTTACTTAGAATTTAACTGGCGGTAAAGAAGGCGGTCTCTATATTACTGATGTGACCAACGCTTCAAGAACAATGTTGATGAACATAGAGACTTTGAACTGGGATCCTACTCTGTGTAGGTATTTTGACATCGACATGGGTTTGCTGCCAGATATAAAGAGTTGTTCTGAAATTTATGGAAAAATTACCGTCGGACCTTTGTCAGGCATTCCAATATCTGGGGTAAATTATTACAAACTATTAATTAAAAAAAAATTTAAGTACATAATTAATGATATTTAATAACAAAACAGATACTGGGTAATCAGCAAGCTGCGTTAGTTGGACAAAATTGTCTGAAGCAAGGACAAGCCAAAAATACATATAGAAGTGGTTGTTTCCTACTTTGCAATACCGGAACTACTGTATGTAAATTTTATTGTTATTTTTTGTATTTAATTGATATTATTTTAACAAAAAATATTTATTCTTAGAGAGTTTATTCATCACATGGTCTAGTCACAACAGTAGCTTATAAATTAGGGCCAAATAGTCCAGCTGTCTATGCATTAGAAGGTTCAGTGGCCGTTGCTGGGGCGGCAATTAAATGGCTAAGAGACAATATGAAACTTATTAAAGACGTTCATGAGAGCGAGCAAATAGCTGAAAAAGTATTCAGCACTGGAGATGTTTATTTTGTACCGGCTTTCAATGGTCTTTATGCTCCATATTGGAGAAAAGATGCCAGAGGGTAACTTTATAAATTTATATTAATGATATTTATTGTTTTAAGAGTTTTAAAAAATTATTATTTTATTTTATCAAAGGATAATCTGCGGTCTGACGGCATTTACTACAAAGCAACACATAATACGAGCATCACTAGAGGCAGTATGTTTCCAATCCCGAGATATTATCGAAGCTATGTACAAAGATTGTGGATTTCCTTTGACAAAACTTCACACTGACGGTAAAATGTCGACCAATAATTTATTAATGCAACTTCAAGCTGACCTTAGCGGTATACCAGTATGTAAGTATATATTTGTTATTTTAGAAAAATAATTAGCTTTAAAAATTAAAATATTTTTTTTAACAAACTCTGAACTATTTATTTTCAGTCAGATCAACTATGCCAGACATTACGGCATTAGGAGCTGCAATTGCAGCTGGACAAGCTCAAGACGTTGAAGTTTGGCCTCTCGATGGAGATGAGACTGAAACTGTTCCTAATGATACATTTCTACCTACAACAACTCCAGAAGGTAATAAATATATTTTAAATAATACGGATTTTCCATTTAGTTATTTTTTATCGATAATAGTGAGACAGTAATTATTTCTAATGAGTTCTTTTAATTGTAGAGAGAGACGGAAGGTATAAAAAATGGAAGATGGCTGTTCAAAGAAGTATGGGCTGGGCTGCTACCAAAATAACTGCCCAAATGACAGGTAAAAAATAAATTAATAGCATTCTTAATTATTTTGATTGGTTTTTAACAATAATAAAAAATTATATGCTTGTTTTTAAGATGATCTTTGTACTGGAAATACCGCTATAAATTTAATCAAGCCCAATAAGCTTAAAAAAATACGATGAATAATTATTTATCTTATTAAAATAATTTCAGATGAGAGATACCGAGTATTGGCCTCTATTCCAGTCAGTTGGTTTGTTATGACGAGCTTTGTCTTACTACGATTGAGCTATCACTTCAAAGAACGGTGACGACATACATCAAATATTATAAACTCGATTTATCTAATTTAAAACTAGCAAACTAAATAAATTTTATTGTTATTCAGTATACAATTAGATAGTTGATATATTAGATTATATTAATATTAATAATAATAATAGTAGTAGTTAAAGGTTATCGTAAATGAAAAAGTTGTTATTATTGTTGGAATAATCAATGTAATTATTTATCATTCATTTTATAATTTTATTGACTGAGAGTACGCACAGCTACAATTAAATGCCATTATAGTGTCGTCATTTTATTTATTATTATTAAATCATTGTTGTTAGTTATTAATTGTATAAATCACTTGCCTTATATGCTCAATTTTGTCGAATATTTATCTTTTAATCACTTATTTTTTTAAAAAACAACGATAAATAATTTATTTAAATTTATATGAGAATGTTATACTTGAAAAAATATAATTGAATTTTTAGTTATTTTCTTTAAAACAGTACTTAATAAATAAGTTAACGTAATTGTTTATTTATTATTTTTGTGATAAGTAATTATGATTGTAATCTTAAGTTTATTTTAATTCTTATAGTAAAGCTGTAATAAATGTTACAAGAAAAGAATAAAATAAATTTTTTTTCTCACTTATTTTTGCCATAATTTATTTGTTAAAAAATTCTAAAAATTAATAAATATCTGCTAAATTAATTTTTAATAAAAATTATAAAATTAAAAAATTGTCAAGTGACAGTTAACTTTGATGTCATAAATTAATTCTCATTAATGATTGAGGTTATAAATTTTTAAAAAGTATATAATACTGAAGTTAGTCGTCAGCTGTTAATTTAAAAAAATTTTTTTAATAAATCAATTATAATAAAAAAATGCTTTCAAAAATTTTCACTTGTAATTTTTATTGATTTTCACATGTGCAAACTTTTAATTTAATTTTTTTTTTTATAATAATTTTATTGCTATGAAATTCTAAAAAAAATTTTTAATATCTGTCAACTTCAATGTCATAAAAGTATACTTACCTTGAAAAGTTTAAATATTAATAAAGTTCGCGGGAAAGTAGAAACATTGCCGCCATTATAAAAAAGATCTAAAGTATGCAGCGCGCTCTAGGTAAAAAAGTTTGATTGTAGAATATCGATACTCGAAACTCGATTAAGCGAGATAAAATAAAATCTCTTTATTTTTTTATCTCGAATGTAAATATCGGCCACATTCAGTTCACTAGAATGTCGTGATGATCGCGACAATCGTCAGTTTAGAAACAGAATGCAATAATGAATGATCTAACTAAACCAAGACAACTCACGTATAACACCTCGTGAGAACGTCAAACAATAAATATAATATTGTTAAATAATAATTATTAAAAATGTATTTATTAAAACGCGGTGATGTGACATAATAAATATAGTTGTATAAATATTAAATAAATAAGTGAACAGGTGTTTAATAAATATTTTTAAAAATAATCTAGTGTTAATGGTGGTGGTGTGTGGTGGTGGGTTAGCATCGCATCATCAATCGGTGGTGACAATACACAATATACACATGACAACTCACACACTAACGGGGATTTTAAAACGCTATGGTGATAAAGTTACTAATAAAATAATAATAATTACTACCGGAAGTAATATAGAATATTTATTTGCTAGGTAAATAATATAATAATATAAATGTTGGGTAAATTATAATTATTATAAAAATTACCATCATCATCTTCATCATCATAAATTAATCATTATCAGTCTTAGAAGGAGAACCAGAAACAGAGGTTGAAGTGGCTGAAGCAGCATCAAGATGTCGTCGGGTCACAGCAGCCGAAGTAGTCGTGCTGCCCACATAAGTTCGATACTTCAAAAACTCCAAGGACGGTTTACCGACGCAATGACTCCACCAAAATTATCAACAGATAAACGTATGCTCGACAAAACATGGAAACTTATGGACAAAGTTGTTAAATTGTGTCAGCATCAGCGAATGAACTTAAAAAACTCACCACCATTTATCCTTGATATCCTTCCAGATACCTATCAACGCTTGAGATTAATTTACAGTAAATACGAGGATCGTATGTCCGTGTTGCACAGTAATGAACATTTTTGTGTATTCATAAATAATCTTATGCGAAAGTGTAAACAGGCTATCAAGTTATTCAAAGAAGGCAAGGAAAAAATGTTTGACGAGACATCTCATTATCGTAGAAATTTAACAAAACTCAGTCTCGTATTCAGTCACATGCTCTCTGAATTGAAGGCCATCTTCCCCAACGGCGTCTTCGCGGGTGATCAGTTTCGCATTACCAAGTCTGACGCCGCTGAATTTTGGAGAGAGCGCTTCGGTAACAGGTACATATCATATCATTATCATTATCATTATTTTTTTTTATTTATTATTTATTTATTTCATTAATTTTGTTACAGAGTTTTATTTAATCTACATAAATATTTTTTTACTTCATTATAAGCAATTACAAGCAATCTAACCTAGATACGTCATAGACAATCTAATAACTTTATTTTTATTTTTATTACATTCTTGTTCAATACGTACTTGACCCCGACGTTTTTCTTAATCCAATTACATCCCCAAATTCCAAGTACGTATATACACTTGAGCACCACCACCACCACCACCACGACCGCTGTCACCCCCGTCACCGTATTCGTACCAAAAATCGATACAATAAAATTTATTTTATTGTAGGTCTATAAATATAAACAAAAAAATAAATATCGATTTGAAAATTCCAGCTATAAAATATTTTAAACTAAAGTAACGAATCACATCAATGGATAAGATAAAAAAAAAAAAAAAATATATATATATATATATATATATATATATATATATATATATATATATATATATATATATATATATACTTTTACGCTGCGTTTCGTTCATTGACAGTTTTATCAATTTAAACTCGAATTAAACAACCCGATGCCGCCGAATAAGTTCATTCAACTGTTCACCGGACTTATTATTTTTACTGGATATTACCCAGCATTCGATCATTATCATCAGCATCAACATAATTAAATATAATATTAATATATGTGTACATCGTGGAATTCAAGTTGGCTTATAGGGCATACATCAATGAATTATAATCTATTGATTTACGTTTAATGATGATTTAAGACCGGGTAATTTTAAATTTTAAATTATTAATATAATATACAACACTCAAGGTATTATCATCTCAACTCTGTTCATTCAAGATTAATTTTCTCATTACTTTTTATTATTTATTGATGGAGTTATAATAATCAGGATTCCTGTTTTAATAAACAGACGGCTGCATAATTATAATAATAAGTACGTCTACGGTGAATAGAACGCACGTTTAAATACTCGTGCAATTTAAACTTTCGTTATCTATATATATTTTATAAATAAACATTGAGTCTTGTGGCTGAGTAATTCATTGATGGTTTTGTCTACCAATTAATGCACATATTTGTCTTTGTTGTTAATTTAAATTGAGGTGTGAAAAAAAAAAAAAAAACAATCGTTTAAATTACCACTCACGTTATTTATTTTTTATTAATTTAATTATTTATTTTTTAAATTTTCCAGTTGACGAGTATGAATGTTGCTTAAATGGATAAAAAATATCGTTAATAAATAAAAGGATAAGGATGTGGTGTGAGAGAGATTGGTAAGCGATTGTTGCCGGCGACGTTGACGGAACCCGTTCAATTACCCAGATGCGTGGACCTTCAGTTTCCGGCGTTTCCGGTCAAATGATCCGCGGACATCCGCCCGACTGGCACTTACACAACACTCCGTACAAACATACATGCCTAAATACGTACACACGATATAATATGAAATTAAATAATGTACAACAACCCGTGGTACAGTTGCGGTACCCTTTCTAGTCATCATTGATTCACAACTCTCTCTCTTATTCTCAGAATTTGCTGAAGTTGATGATGATGATGATGATGATGCTACTGCTGCTGGTATTCCTATATACTACTTAACGCGGGCTCACCCTCGTAATTTAAACTCCAATTTTAAATGTCTGCTCTTTCACTCAAAATAACACATTTTTTAAATTATACTTCAATGAGTCTTTATTTAACGACACCAGACTCTGATGTGTCATTTTAATCTTTATAAATAAAAACCCTTGAATGGAGTAAAAATAAAAGTTAAACAACCAAATAAAAGTTTTATACATACATTCAAAATAACTACAATAGTACCCGTGAGTAATTTTAAATGAATAAGCTTTTCGTATCAATTATTTTTATTATTATTAATTATTTATTTTAACAGATAAATTTGGCATAAAGTTAAAACAGAAAAGCGGTTTCTTGAATGAATTCTCAGCTCATAAATAAATAATAAGATACGCGTGATCTATTGCCGTTCATTCATAACACATATGATAATGGTACATAAAAAAGTGACATATCCATATATGTAGACATAGATAGATATATATCGAGTTGTTCTCGGACAAAACGGTTCCCCGCTTGTCAAGTTAATCTCACATCCGGACTATGAGAGCAAAAGCGGAAGGAAGGGGACGTGACGTCACGATTGAGGAAAATTAAAAGAGTAACGCGAGCGTGCGAGATGAGAAGAGAAGTATTATTATGTATATGTACTTGTACGCCCGCATGCACTACAGAGTAGAGACTACATACTCTGGAAATTGTAGATATATATACGATATGTGTTTAACAAAAGTGCCATAGCCCTCAACACACTACTTACACATTCGAATATCAAGTAGATATATATCTATTACATTATATATTAACATGCTGGCGTGATAGGACTACTAGCTATTGCTATTGCTGACGTTTTGTTGGATTTAATGTGTAATATGTCAATGCCGTAATACAACATTAGCTACGAGGGCATTTTTCATTTACTTTGCTGACAAATAATCCAATAATTAATATTAATACTCAGAAAAAAAAAATTAACTTAAATCAAGTAAACAATTTTGAAGAATTTCATCTTCTTGATTTGAGTAGAAAAATTTTTAAACTAAGAAATTTTTTTTTTTATTAATTCAAAAATTTTTTGTCTTGATTAAAGTTAATTTTTTTTTTTTTTTTTTTTTTTTTTCAGTAGATATAATTAATATTTGTATTAAAATATTTTAGCGAAAATTCATTCATAAGCTTCATGCCAATAATAGTTCACAAGAATTTGCTATTACGCAAAAAACAGAGAATATGCGTGATATTAAAACCGAGAGACGTATCTCGTCAACGATGACGACAACCTGACTACCTCTACATCCGTTTTATCTCATACGTATGCTTAATTATCTTTAATTTCGGGATTAATCTTTTATGCGATTTATCAATGAGATAGTTTATTCTATACTATTTTAAAATTGAAATGAAATGCACAATTTAATCAGAATTATCATTAATATGTATGTTAATTAAATCTAACCCTTTGTAATATTTTTAAGTTTATTGTTGTGTCTTTCGAAAACCTTGAGGGAATTGTGGACCAAGTCCGCGGTCACGTACGTTCGTGCTCGCAAGTGATAACGAAAAATTTCCCATCGCACCGAGTGCTTTTACCTTAATTAAACTCAGACGGGCTTGATGTTATACATAGAATACTGTTTCATACTGAAAAAAACATTAGTAATTGTATAAATTAACTGTCATTGAGTGTTGTAGCGTAGGGTAGGTAAAAAATAACAATAATTAATAAATTTACAAGGACTTTAATATTTAAAAAAAAAAATAAATAAATAAATGACTTTTTGATAGGCATTGCGATGTAGACTGTACTCAGAATTGTAATGAAAAAATATGTGTATAGAAAAAAATATAATAAGAAAAAGAAATGGAAAAAAGTGGGCCGCGGTAAACTGGGTCTCTCCTCTTCGATCCGCGAATGTTAGGTCGGTAGACACGCGCGCAAACGCTTAAAGATGCGCAAAATAGAAATAACAAGTAACTAAATATCTGTCTTTGAAAAATAAAATAACCAGAGTGACTATCACGCTGTTGTACGTGTATATATATATATATATATATATATATATATATATATATATATATATATATATATGTATATATAATGTTATTAGTAGAGTTCTATGAATGAAGGCGGGTGTTGGGTCAGCCGACAAGCAAGGACGGCTAATTATAACCAATATCTTTTCTTACGTGCATTAACGTGTATATATATCAGCAAAGTTAGCCAACTCCTCTCTTTTATTTTATTATTGTTATTATTAATTTTCACAATTATTATGATTATTATTATTATTTAAGATTTGCGCTGATGATGGTTTGGGTGGGTTGCTCTGTCTCTCATTTCTCATTTATTATTATACCAGTCTCACTCTTTTTTAATGCTAATAATAAACATATTTCCGGAGCGACCTGGCGATAACGCTACAACGATCTTCCTCACCGTTGCGTGGGCAAATATGTTTACCCAAGTTGCACATATCTTTATAACATTATTATTTATATTTTAATATTCGTATTACTTTGCTGTTTTCCTCCATTCATTAATTTAAATATAGTTTTATTATTTAAATAGATTAAATTCAATCAATAAGAATATTTTTTTTATTGATTTTTTAAAATTGAATCTTAATATTGTTATTAATAATTATCTTTTAATTGAATTCATTCAGAAATAAGTTTTATCAGCTGGTTAAATTTCATATTTACATTCATAATAATTAACACTTGTTGAATAAATTAATATTTAAGTATTAATTAGAGTGATTATTGTTTTATTAATAGATTTTTTCTTTTTCATATTTAAAAACGTAAATCTAGATATTGAGACATTGGATGTTTGTCGTTGTTTCATTAACAGACGAGACTTTTTTATCCGAAAATCAATATCATACTCTAACATTTCTTCTCGACCCTTTTTGCTTCTCACAGTGTGGCATTTTAAAAAAAACCGCATTTCCTGTTCATCTCAGGGAGGTCATGACCGATAATAAAATACAGAGACTCGAGTGAAATTAAATCAAGTGTGAATACTGATACAAACTCACAGACACAGACAAGTTCAATTCCAGCTATTGGAAAAAATAAATTATTTTTATTTTAAACACTGAAAATTTATACAATATATTTTTTACATAATTATTTATGTAATATTTTATTGCTAACTCTGAATTGATAAAAATATCAATGAAAAAGATAAATTAAAAAAAATGTTTTAATACTTATTAGATTAATGCATCGTTGCTGTTATGTTAGTATAAAAGCCAGTTTGCTATTAGAGATAACAAAGAAAGTAAATAAAAATATAATTTATATTGTTATTAGATAAGATTATTATATAAATGTTAACAATGTTCATTCACCGGTTGAAATATTTTTTTCTAAATATTAATTTTATAAATTTTTTTCGTATCAATTCGCTTCAGTTGATTTTAAATAATCTCTGTATCTGCATAATTTAATATTCAATATTCAAGACTAAGCTAATATTTGTGTAATATGTACAAATTTGAATAATTGATATTCAAAAAACCATATGTCAATTGAAAATCTTTACAAATGTCACAATAGTTATAAATAATTTCATTTATACTCTAAAATTTAATTGAAAAAAATTTTATTTTACTTCATTAATAATTGTAACATAAAGAACACTGTTAAATCCTCGTAATTTCTTATCTAAACATATTAATTAACTTCCGGCGAATGTTTATTGTATACCTTATCATTGCCGTGGATACGTACATTTAAATGTACATTTAAGCTTAGTCACAGTAATACAAATATTCAATATTTTTATGTTACATTGGAATTACTTGGAAAATTTATCCACGGCTATTTAATTTAAAACAATTCCATACTCAATACACAATATAATGATAACGATAGGAAAATAGATTTACTTGTTAAAAAAATTTAAGACACCTTCGTATGGATTTTATGCAGTTTATTTATTGAATGCAATTTTTTTTTTTTTTAAACAACCAAAGTACAAAGTCCCAATCTGGCTGTGGTGCGCGTGTGAATCGATACCTACGCACGGATTTATATTTATGTATGTGTTGATTACAAAATCGATAACTCAGATATATCTATGATATCAGACGTGATACTCTCGAGGAAGCGTGTATAAATCATAGCCAAAATAAAAAAAATCAAATATTACATCATTTAAAATGATAAAAAAATAAATAGTTTGAGATTAATTATTTAACAGAATTTATAATAGTAGTAATAATAGTTATTTCCTTTCATAAAGGAATAATCCATACGTTTAGTTGTGATGTGCTGATTATTCCCATAAACAGCAGTATTATATTATAACCGTGCGTTGGGGATAAAATGAGGTATTGCTCCCTCAAAAGTACTTCTCCAAATTTTTCGCCAAGCTACTTGGGTCGACATTTGGTCCGTGTCGCTCGACGACTTTTCCGTCTTTGTCGACAATGAATTTTGTGAAATTCCATTTGATAAAGTTTCCCAGTGTGCCGCCCTTTTCCTTTTTCAAGTACTTCCACAGTGGATGAGTTGTCTCACCATTGACGTCTATCTTTTCAAACAAATCAAACTTCACCTACGCACAAAAATAAACTCATAAGAATTTTATCAAAGTTTGATAAATAAAAATAATGTATTGAGGGGTTAAAAAAAAATAAAATAAAATTACTTTTTGACGATCAGCAAAGCTGCAAATTTCATCACTGTCTCCGGGCTCTTGACCGTTGAATTGATTACATGGGAATGCCAAAATGCGAAGACCTGGACATAAATGATTTTTTAAAATTAATAAAAAATATTGTTAAAGAAATAATTAATTTTATATAAATTAATATAAATACCATGAGACTCTGCAAATTGATCATGAAGCTCATTCAGTTCTTTGTAATTAGTAGCAGTGAGTCCACACTTTGATGCGACATTTACAATCAACAGCACGTGGCCTTTATACCTGAAAAATAATTCATAGGAATGTTTAACGATTTATAGAGACCGGCATTGACTTAGAAGAAAATAAGTACATTCATAGTTTAACCTACTTTTCCAAAGGTACATCTTCCCCCTTGATGGATTTAGCTTCGAAATCATGGACGGACTTGGCCGACTTGTAATCCAAGTTTCCACTCATAACTATTTAAATTACAGAAATATTTAATTATTTTTAAATTAAATAGTTATTTTCGTAACACTAAATTATTTTTAGCGAAATATTTGTTGCAAATGATGTTAATAAACTCCTACAGGCAATTTATCATGCAAATAAAATTAAGACCATTTAAAACGATACTAATTAACTTTTTCAATTTAACTACTTATAACTCATGACACTGAAGTTGACAGAAGTTAGACATTTTTTTATTATTAAATATCAATAAAATAATTATGAAAAAAATTCAATAAAAATATTTCACGTGAAAATTATGACATTAGTGGAAATTAAAAAAAAAAAAATTATTGTTATTATTGATTTGTTATAAAAATTTTTAAAATTGACAGGTGTCAGCTGATTTCAGTATCATTATAACTTGGGGGTATTTAAATACGTGCCTGCTAAATTTCGAATTTGTTGCAATCCGACAGGTATTATTGGATATTTAAAAAAACGCATTCTTCTCCTAGATTTATTCAGTGCAAAAAAATCATTTATTTATTTGTCACAATTAATTACTCTCAACTTGAAAATTTTTCATTCAAACAATTTTTTTTTAAGAAAATTTATTTAACAGATATTTAATAATTTTTTAGAACAAATTTGTGGGTAAAAAAAAATTGAAAAATTATCAGGTCACTGTTAACTTAAATGTCTTTTTTTTTTTTTTTTTTTTTTTCCAAACAAATAAAATTAATTCTCCAGTTCTTATTTAAAAAATAAAGATTTCCAAAAGTTAAAAAATAATTTGTTTTTTATTTAATTAAAACTCAAGAATTTCTTGTACTAATTCTTCACTCTGCAAGAAAAACTTTTGCACTTGTAACTAGTGCCACCTACCAAGAAAAAGACGAAGGAACTGATCCGCCATCAAGAGATTACTCATTCACACGCAATTCATTCGTTTTGTTGAATCAGTTACTTATTAAATAAAATGTAACTATTGGATGATATTGAATTGTTCTTAAAGTAAAAGATTTATCAGACATATTCTTACCTATAGCTGTAGTAATATCAAATAATTATCGTAGATATAATATATTTATTTTCAGGTGAAAAAATGCCGACTGAACGAACAGAGCAACTGACTACGACTGACTATGATTTCCGCTTACTCTACTCGTATACATAGTACCGGCGTAGTACCCAGGACCGTGGAAAGTGGGAAAAACAAAACATTATACCCATTAGCTGAATTTTTCATTTAATTCCAGTATATGTATAATATAAAACTAACTTTCTACCCTCGATTACATATATATATATATATATATATATATATATATATATATATATATATATATATATATATATATATATATATATTGAGGGTTACTTCACATTTCATGTAATAATTATTAATTTTTCAATGTCACATCGATAAAGTTAATACCTTGAGTTCAAAGGTCTACATTACGCTCATTAATCAATTAATAATCACTTTTTGTACTGTTATATAATATTATTTAATGATTATTGTTATCTAATTATTTTTAGGTCAAATAATAATTATTTGTAAATATTTTTCATTTTTTATTGATACAAAAAAATGACACTGAAATTGACAATTTGAAATTTTTAGAAACATTTTTTTATTGTAATTGACTTGTTTTAAAAATTTTAAAAATTGACAGCTGTCAGCTAACTTCAGTATCATTTTTTATTGTAATTGATTTTTTATCAAAAAAATACACTGAAGTTAAATGACAAAAATTTTTTTTTAGAATTTTATAACAATAAAATTATAGAAAAAAAATTTGGTAATTATTTACAAATGGGGTCAAACCTGTTTTTTGGCCATATCTAGGTGAAAAATTAACATTTTTTTTATTCTGCTTGTTTTTACGGCGGATTTATGGTGGTAATATCAAAAAATTCATATTGGAAAAAATTTTGGCTTTTATGTTTTGGGATAAAATTTCTATTTTATCTTTTTTTGATGTTTTAGATATTTTTTTTGTAAAGTACATCAAAAAACGAACAATTTAAAAAAAAAAAAAAGTTGAATAACATAACTTTCTAAAAAAATTTTTTTGAAAATTTGTTAAAATTGTGGTAAACTTTTTTTTTTAATTATTCATTTTTTGGTGTATTTAAAAAAAATAATAAATTAAAAATTTTGTTCAAAAAAATGAAAATTAAAATGATAGACCCCACTTATAAATAATTACCAAAAATTTTAAATGTAAAAATTTTTATTGTAATTAATTTATTGTAAAAATAAAAAAAATTGACAGTTGTCAGGTAACTTCAATATCATAGATAAAAACATAACACTGTGTGTAATCGGTTGGAATCAACTTATAATAAATAATTCAGGAAATATTCTTGGAACTAAATTGATTTTATGCTCAGTGCGCTACTTAGCAATTATTATACCTGTGTCAATTGAATATTCTTTCGTGTTAAAAAAATGTATATGCAGTATGTACAAATATTAACTGCAATAAACTATGTTTGAGTATCCTTGAAATACTTTGGGGTAATTTTAGTTTATTATCATTGCTATAAATAAATAAATAAATAATTATTTTATCTGTTTTCAGTACTTTGGTCCCGTGGAAGGTTTTTAGACATGAATTAAATCAAGTTCATCCCATAAGTTCGGGCCTGCAAGCGATGGCATTGAAATCAACGATCGACCTCACCTGCAATGATTACATTTCAAACTTTGAATTCGACGTGTTCACAAGGTAAATACTTTTAGTAATAATTAATAAACATAAATAAATAAATTAATTAACAAAATTGATAATTATTTTTGCTTTTATTTAAGACTGTTTCAACCTTGGTCTACGTTGCTGCGTAACTGGAAAATTTTGGCGGTCACGCATCCTGGATACGTAGCATTTTTGACTTATGACGAAGTAAAAGCGCGCTTGCAAAAATACTGCATAACTAAACCAGGGAGTTATGTATTTCGATTGAGCTGTACAAGATTAGGCCAGTGGGCAATCGGGTACGTTACATCTGATGGAGATATTCTTCAAACCATACCCCACAATAAAAGTTTGTGTCAAGCACTGTTGGACGGTTATCGGGAAGGCTTGTAAGTTTAAAATTTTATCATTAAAATTATTTTTATAAAATAATAATAATAATAATAATAATATTAAATATAAAATATTTTTAGTTACTTATACCCAGACGGACGTCATGTGAATCCCGATTTGACGTGGGCTGTTCAACCTACTCCGGAAGAGCACATCAAAGTAACGGCTGAGCAATATGAACTTTATTGTGAAATGGGCAGTACATTCCAATTATGTAAAATTTGCGCTGAACATGACAAAGACGTCAGGATAGAGCCCTGCGGTCATCTTCTCTGCACGCCATGTTTAACAGCTTGGCAGGTAGCAGTACTTACTCATTTTTTAAATATAAATTATACTTTTACCTTTTATTGCGAACAATGTCTCATCGGTTTGTCATAAAATACTTGAATTGTCATTATTAAATATTATTTTTTTTGCATAAAACTCATTCACTTTAACTGACTGTAAAGTAATTATTTTTTGCTAGCGCTCATATACAAAGCAAACATATAAAGATCTACTTAGATATAGGACAGTGATGAATAGGAGTAAAATTCAGGCCAACGATTTTATTATATCCACTTTATAAATTCAGGCTGCTGTAAGAGCCATTATAGTGTGACATATATAGATTTAAAAAAAAAAAGTTACTAGTTTTATTTTATTGCAAAAATTTATTTCAAAACTGATTTAATAATATTATTTTTATTATCAACAGGATTCCGAGGGCCAGGGGTGTCCTTTCTGCCGCGCAGAGATAAAAGGGACAGAACAAATAGTTGTGGATCCTTTTGATCCACGAAGAACACATCGACCTGGGGCTCAATCAGCATCTGTTAGTAATGCATCAACTCCTACGCGGGATCTTGACCCTGACACCGAGGTATCCGACTAGGCGTATCATCTACCCTCCATTTAAAATATATAGATAAATAAATAAATAAATAAATAAATATATATATATATATATATATATATATATATATATATATATATTTTTTTTTTTTTATTTGTTTATATATTAGTTTAAAACATATCCTTGTATAGTGTGACCTCATAGATTATGCCTCATAAAAAAACTGCCTTTCGTATTTCATCGCAGTAGCATTGGTTGCTGTAATGCTCCTAATTAAAACGCATCATTGCATCGCATTATTATTTTTCATATAGTAATTTTTAAGTGTTACGGAATTAAATCAATAATGCTATATTTATTTTTGCAATTAATATTTTTTAAAATAACTAATATTATTATAATAATAATAACAATGATAATAATAACAATAACACTAACAAATAACAATATTATGGTATACACATTAAAAAATATGGTTGGAATAATTACACCATGCAAGATAAAGGTAGGTTTACTCTTCCACGCATTCCAGACAATCCATGTCTTTTTGTTTACTGCTCTTTATCATCTACTTTTATCTCTTTTAATATATTCTTAGATATAAAATTAATTATATCTTTTTTTTATCGCAATTACATTAAATTGATTATTTTCTATGGGACCGTGCGTACATAGACAATTATTTTAATGGCCTATAAATAATACAAATGTATTATGTTGTAACTAAAAAAAATTGCTTTTGTTTTTTTATAAATTAAATAATTAATATAAATATATCTTTCGCTGATGAAGCTTATTAGTTGCATTGTTATATTAAATAACAATGCAGCAGCTTACTTTATTGCAGGACTTAATAATAACAATACTAGCTTGCATTTCTCGCATCTTAATCATTATTTTGGGCTTTAGCATTTTTTTTAGAGAGCATACTGAGGCAAATAAATAAATAATTAATAATATTAATATTAAATAAGTATTATTAAAATATAGGAAAAAAAAAGTAATTATCAAATTTTGAAGTGTAACTTCCAGGATTATTGTTGTCGATGTTATTGTGCCAGTGAGAGAAAAAATAAATTGTGTAATATTATGTACACAAATAATCCACTCTGACATATTAATTATAATGCAACTAATCCAAACGATTGGTTTGATTGTGATGACTTACTAAAATTATAAAATAAAAATAAAATCGTTTACGATTAGTAGTGATAGTTAAAAAAAAAAAAAAAAAAATTATATTTTATTTTGCATAAATTTTTAGTCAGTGCTATTTTTTTTTTAACTCAAATCTAATCATGCTTAAACAATTAACGTTGTTAAATTTTTATTGAGCAATGTAATTAATTAAAAAATTACTTTAACGTGTTTATTCTTTCAGCGTATTTTTACTATTTGTAATAATCAATTAATTGCAATGATTACAATGCAAATAACTTAAGATCAATTATCGTTAAATGCAAATCATATTGAATTATAATTAATATTTATTAAATTTATAATTTTATTTTCTTTCTTTTTATTACATAAATATTTAATTAAAATCATTAAACTTATTTAAATATTTGATATAAGTGAATTTTATATTTAATTATTGATTATTGATATAAATTTTAATTAACATAATCATAAACAGAATTACTCTAAAAACACTAATTTTAATTTTAATTATTATTCTTATTATTATTATTATTATTATTATTATTATTATTGTTATTGTTATTGTTATTATTACTATAGGTATGATTGTTGTAGTCCAAAATTAGATAAGGATAATTAGTTTTTTGCATTAACGCCTGTGTTAATTTAATGAACAAAATATAAAAAGCTGCTTATATTACTTTTAAAGTTTTTTGCCACGCACTGGCGTCTTTAGATTAAAAATTAGAACAAATGAAAATATATATACATATATAATTTTAGTGTAAATGATTTATTTCTTATTGTAAAATATTAGTTATTTGAAATATTTTTAAATAAAGTTATATTATCATTATATTGTTACTTTGCACTTATATACGCTCCTTTCGCTACATTTTTATAATTATTTATATTTTTTTAAATTAATTGTTTAATATAAATATTAATTATAAAATTTTTAATTTTATATTCAGCGTCTAAATAAAAAAATATATTAATAGTCGCATGAGATTAAAAATTATATTATTTTTGAGATAATTGAGTTGTTAATTGGGTCGAATGCTCAGCCCACTGCATGAAAAATATATAACTTGTATTGTAAATACGTGAATAAATTTTTTTCCAATGTTTATCAATTATTCAAGGTAAGTATTTCAAAACTGCATTATGGTTCATAATATACTTTTTCTGCTTATTGCTTAATTGCCTTATTTCATAAACTGCAAATAATTATGTATGCATTAAAAAAAAAAAATGCACAATTAGTTTGTTAAATAAATTAATTGCATCTCAATATTAATTTTAGTTTAACACCATAATCATATTCTTACATAAATAACACTATATTGCATGATATAAATGATTTCATTATTAATATTAAAATTACTTTTTAATTATATCATTTAAATATTATAAATCTGTAATCTTTTTATGTTTTAGGATATTATAGAATTGTGTAACGGGAATTGCGGGGGGTTGATATGCGACGATTCTGACGAAGAAGAAGATTCAAGCCCGGCTAGTTCACCAGTACCTCCTCGAAGAATAGTGCCAAGTCCTCCTTTACCTCCTCGAAGACCATCACCGTCGCCAACTCCAAATAATCATCTAAGAAACAGTAGCCGTCATTTAACAGTACCTAAAGAAAATGCACCTCCACCTCCTACTGTTACTGTTATTCTTTCATCCAGTGAAAATCATCAAAATAATAAAGGTTAATATTTTATTTCATTTCTTCTTTATGAAAACTATTTTTTTTTTTTAAATTAATACAAGCAACCTTGCACTCACTGTGTGACACATGCATTTTTCATATATTTTTTATATATACATATATAATATATATAAATATATAAAATATATGAAAAATTGATGTGGGTACTCAAATGAAAGCTCTTGATGAGTATAACATCAAGACGAGCTTATATCTTTAAAAATGTTAATAGTTCACGAGATACATGGTCATTCCTTAATTATTGAGATTTTTTAAGATATAAGCTCATTCCGATGTTACACTCATCAAGAGCTTTCATTTGAGTACCCACATGCATTTTGATATATTTTTCATATATATATATATATATATATATATATATATATATATATATATATATATATATATATATATATATATACATAAAATTTATATCATTAAATTAAATACTTAAAAAAAAATTTATTTAAAAATACAGCAACAACAGAAGCCAGGTACGACATGCTGCACAGAGCATCATCCCCATTGCCAGTCCCGCCAGCAGTTGTACGACCCCATGTAAGATCATCGCACATCAGACCACCAGCTTTGCCTGAAAAAGGTGGAAGACACTTATCTTCCCAACCACAATCGCAATCGACAATCACTGTACCTCCAGTGCCACCTCCACTTTCTGCACCACGACCCCCTAAAGCGATTAAAGATCAAACTCCCAAGCAAGATCATCATTATGAAAACACAATATTGATTCACGGGACTAAAGAACACGTTGTTAAAAATATTAACTTGGAAATGAACCGTGCAAAGTTCACAGCACTGATGAAGAGTAGAGAAGAACCTGGTGGCTCTTCAATAAAACCTGAAGGTGCTGCTTATGAAAATGTCAATGTTGAGCATATTTCGAGGCTGACTGCTCTTGGATTTGCACAAGATGCTGTTATTCGGGCTCTTGGAATCAGTAGGAATGATTTAGAGATGGCTTGCGATATTCTTAATGAATTTGCAACTAAATCTTCTTGACCAGGTAATTGTTATCATTATTTATCATTATTATTATTATTAATAATTTTTTTTACATAAATGATATATTTAAAGAGATTTTTCTTCCTTAAAATTTTTATTAAAATAATTATATTTTTATTTACAGGTACAAAAACTGATGGTTTATGACCACCAGTACCTCCCCGTCGCTATCTTTAAAAGGGGAAACTCCAAAACAATGATATACATAAAAAAAATCATCGTTAACATCAGCTGCACAAAAACTACAAATTAGTAATGAAAGAAGAAATAAATATATTTATAGTATAAAAAAAAAAAAAAAAAAAAATTAATAGTTGGCCATTGAATCTTAAAACTCGAATTATCCGTAAATCAATTAATCAAAATTAATTTTTTTTTTAATGTACAATACTTATATAAATACAGCACATTAAATATCCTGTCGTTATAATTAAATAAGTACTTTAAGTGATAAAAGTACAGAAAAATATTTTACACATTTACAAACCTGACAGAATTAGAGAGTAATAGATAATTAATTGAATATTTATCTATTAATAATAAATTAACAGTACTTTGTGTTTGTATTTATCGTATAGACAACAAACAAAATAACTTTTCATGACAGATATCGTTGCATGTTTTTTTTTTTTTTTTTAATTATTATTATTATTTATTTATTTTATAGTGTATTCATCAAATGTGATATTTATATTTAAAATATACGTATGAATTAATCCGTACGTCACATTATAAAATGTATGATACTTTAAAACTTATCGGAGAAACAAAACAAAATTACAAAAATTGTTTTTATTTTACAAAATGACTGGCGATCACTTACAATAGAAATATATTATTAATTATTATTATTATTATTATCAATAATTGTAATAAATTGGAATGACAATAGCGGTATTATATTATATTAATGCGGAAACGGTATTCGAATAGAGAAGAAATAATTAATTAATCTTGGAAGATATTTTGTTGAATATTTGTAAAAAAAAAAAATGCAATATTGTCATTATTTATAAGAATAATATATATATTAACGAAAGAATAATTTGTCAAAAGTTTGCGATAGGACTGACAGAACTTGAAGATTTAAAAAAATAATAATAATAATGAAAAATAAACTTGTAAATACTATAAACAACTAATTTATTCAATTATACTATCTCGTTTTGATTTTTTAATTAATTTAAAGTGATAATTATTTATATCACAAATATAACTACGATTTTATTGTATTTCTTGTACCTATTAAATAATAAAATACTTTAAATAAAGATACTATTTGTATTTTACTAGAAAAGACTGACTCAGCAGTCACTATAATTATATTCTATTAAATTAACAATTATACTTTTAAAGAAGAAGTAATAAATTAATAAAACAAAATTAAACTGTTAAAATTTTATCGTAAATATTTGATAGTTTTAAAAAGTCTAATGTGACTAATAAATTTAACGTTAAAAATAAATATTAAATCCAATTAATCAGAAATTAAATCTTGTAAACAATTAATAAATTTAGATGTCCTATTTTTCTACAATTTAATATTTGCAGTGTGATCATAAATCATAAAAAAAAAAAAAGAAAGAAAAAATGAAATAGTCACAAATTTCCAAATTTTAAAAATTAATTCAATATTGTCTCCATTCAAATATATATATATTGTAATTTTTACCAATAATCGTAAATAGTATATAATAAATTGTAATGCCTAGTGCAATACTTAGTATGTAATTATTGGCTGTATTTAATTAAAAATTATTATTTCATTTATAAACAATGCAATGTAAGTTTTTCAAAATTACAGGTCTATCTAATGTTCTTACTCTCACTTGGGGCAGGAATATTAATTAGAGGCCTGGAGGGCAGTATTACAGGTTTATATAATATAAAAATATCATCTAAATAATTTTTATTCAGCTAAAAATTCATTCAATATATCTAGTTATTTTATTGATTCAATAAAACTTAACTTGAATCAAGTTACAATATTTTTTTACGACTTTCAATAATCTTGGAGTATTCTAGTAATTTTAAAAGCTGAATAAAAATATAATTAAATAAAATAAAAATGTAAGAAGTAAAGTTAAAGCATTGCCGTCTGTAATACTGCCGTAAAAATTCCTCCAATTTGATCGAACATATATTTATGCTCTTTAAGAATAAATTGATATACAATTAAATTATTGAGTTATTCATTTAACAATACAATCAACATATCATTGATTATTATATAAATAATGATTTATTATAAAGTAATATTCACAATAAAAAAATATTTACTAATAGACAATAAAAAAAAAATTTATTTACAAATTTTGCTACCTAGTTCTTGATGCAATTTTTCATATCGCATCAATTCCTCTCGACTCACAGAAGGTACAAGCGACTTGACAGCTTCAAGAAAATCATCTAATGATACATTGACGTTTCCTTCCGGCTTTCTTGCATCTTTTTCTTGATCGAGAGACTTTTCGTAATTTCTAACAACTTTGCGTACTGCATTTAGCCACGCATTGGAGCAAACAGAATTTAAATCAGCTCCTGTTAAATTTGACGGCAATAACTTTACTAATTTATCTAAATTCTGGTCGGCATTTTTAATGGAAAATTTACGAGTTATTGCTTTTAAAACACTCAATTGTGTTTCAGAGTCTGAATAAATTCCCACGTACAATAATTTATCAAATCTTCCGGGACGCAATAGCGCAGAATCAATGAGATCTGGTCGATTTGTAGCGCCAATAATAAATGTATCTGCAGAACTACCAAGCCCATCCATTTCAGCGAGCAATTGAGATACAACTCGGTCCATAACGCCTCCACTGTCGCCACTACGACCCCGATTTGGTGCCAATGCATCCAATTCATCAAAAAATATAATACACGGCGAGGCTGTTCGGGCCAATTCAAATATTTCTCTAACATTTTTCTCACTTTGTCCGACGTACATGTTCAATAACTCAGGCCCTTTTACCGACAAAAAGTTTAATTTATATTCAGTGGCAACGGCTTTCGCTAAAAGAGTTTTTCCAGTTCCTGGAGGGCCATAAAATAAAATTCCAGACCGTTTAATGTCACAATCTTGCATCAGTGGTATTTCTATTCTTTTAACTATTTCACTTTTTAAATTAGCCAGCCCTCCTATATCTTCCCAATAAACTTGGGGTACTTTTGGCGCTCCTATTTGCTCAGAAAATGTTGCTTGCATATGATCTGTAATTAAAAAATTTTTACTTATAAATAATTTAATTTTTAATATAAACTTTAATAATTTCTATAAAATTGATAAAAATAAAAATAAATAATTTCTTCAGAACTTACCATAAGCCTTAATGAAGTCGTCTTCATTGATAACAACATAACTTTTTTCATTACTCATGAGAGATTTGTAACAATTAGTTGCAGCGTCCAGAACCAGAGTTTCGAGATCATTTATAAAAAAATTAGAGCACATTCCAGCTATATTTGACAAGTCAAAATTGTACTTAATATTACGGCTCTTCAAAAACCACTCGATCAATTCAGATCTTTGATCTTGAGTGAAATAATCTATAGAAAATCTTTCTATAAAATTACGATCGATCTCTGAGGGAATTTCGCCATCTTCGGATGTCGCTATTATTATCAACGGATATTTCATTTTAGTACTGAAAATATTATTTATTTGCTCTGTGAAATTTGAAGGTACTCTTTCGTCAATATTACCGTCGGTGTCTCTACCAAAAACCTGGTGAAAAATTTTTAATTAATAATTAATAATTACACTGGCTTAATTATAAATAACATTTCTTACATTTATATTACTCAATTTTAAAATACATGGCACTAAATTTTGAGCGTTAGTTAAAGTTGTACGTAGTTTAGTTTCTATTTGAGGAAAAGATAACGTCTGAGTATCCTCACAGTTGAAATCATGAAGATTGAAACCCATTTGTTGAGATAAAGCTCTAATTAACCTCAACTTTCCTGATCCAGCAGATCCTTTCACCAAAAAAACAGGTTTTATTCCCATCCAATTGTCTGAAAAATTATCATTCATTTAAATAGAAGAAAAATTTTTAAATTTAATGTGATGTTTACAGTTGACTATTAAGTTTGTTGTTAGTAAGCCGATCGGCGTTCATTCTATTTGAAATAAATAAATAAATAAATATTGGAATAAAGTATTACCAGTCATTTTAAATGGCAGTATCGAAGCTTTTAATTCTTCAAAAGGTTTATAAGATAATAGTGGAAAATTGGACATTGAATTCCTTTCAATCTCCTGAAAAACATCCGTGATACTATCGTCAATCGTTTCTAATTTTTTAAACTCTGGAAGATATCCACAGACTTTAGTTTCTTGAATAAGTGTCGACTTTTCACAGGATACATAGCAAGATCTGTGGGTGTATTCATTATTTATTTTCACGCTGTTGACTTTGAAAAATAAGTCAGTTAACTGCTGGTTTTCCAGAGTAAACAAATATTTTTTTCCATATTCTTTAATGTTTATTTTAATTATATCTTTCGTCCTCAAATATCGTGGAGTAGAAAAGTAATTTTTTAGTAAATCGTCTACTAAATCATCAGAACACTCTTGATATGACAAAGGAGATACTTTAACTTCGTCAGCCCACTCTATATTACTTTTATATACAAGAACTGTAAAAAAAATAAATTTGTTAACAAAAATTTTCAATAAAATTTTTAAAATTAATACTTACTTATGAAAGGTGATAAATTCTCAACACCTAATACATTTTTAATATTGCATAGAGTTGTTTCTGATACATATAATTTATTTTTGACGTCTAATGGTAAAACAAGTATTTTATATTTTTTATTACACTTTTTAGAACAGATATTTATCCAGATTATTTCTGAAGACTTCGAACAATTGACAGCTCCGATAGCACACGATGTAGAGTCAATATATTTTTTATTTTCACAATAGTATTTTTCAACAATACTTTTAAAATTACTGTCATTAATTGCTTCTATTTGGATTTTCATATTTTTCAGCCTTTGTAATTTTATTTTCACATAATTTAAATGAATATATGACAATAAATAATAATTTTTTTTACTCTTTAAAGTTCTTATTAAATAGAACAATATTTTGCAATAATTAAAATTTTTGGAAGACATTTTTTAGATAAAAAAGTTATTTTATAAAAATTTACAATTAATAAAAAAAAAAAAAATTTGAATGTATATCTAACCCATGTTTAATTTTTGAGGTTATGAAACTATAAATACAGGGATAATGACGCGCGTTACCCGAAACGAGAATCTCGAGATTCGGGTATCTTCGGTTTTTCGTTGTTCATGATTGGTGGGACTTGTGGAATGTGTATAAATATTAGCTCATATTAATTTAATATTTCTTCGAAAACGGTTAAGCCAAACAAAAAAAAGTGCGTTTTTTCTTATTGATGGTTATTGTTACTTTGAAAATAATTAACACTACATTTTTTAACAAACAAAACAAGTAACTACATTTAAAATTAATTATTTACCGTATAAATGATAATTTTATTGAAAAGTAAAAGTTACTTAAGCGAAACAATTGAAGATAAATACTGAACAGGTGATTATTAGATTTTTAAATTTATTATCAATTATTATTATTATAATTTTAATATTGAAATTGATGATAGTTTAAAATGACATTAAAGTTAGTAGTCATTATAGAATTTTAAAATTTCATTTAACAAAAAAAATGATTTTTAAAAAATTGGATTTTTAATTTTTTTAAATTTCTAAATGTCAATTTTTTTTGCCATAATTTATTTGTTAAAAAAAATTCTACAAATTATTAAATATCTGCTAAATTTATTTTCATTGGTTTAAATACTAATTTTTTCAAAAAAATTGCATTTTTAATTTTATAAAATTTCTACATGTAAATTTTTTTTTCATAATTTGTTTATTAAAAAAATTATAAAAAATTATAAAATACCAGCCAAATCAATTTTTATTGCTAAAAATATGGATTAAATGTAAAATAATTTTAGATATGGATCCAACAACAGATTTTTGGGTTAATAAATGCGTCACTTGCAATGTACCGGGTCGCACCAATAAAGATTACGATGCAGTTGTCCAAGTATCAATAAAAAGATTACTTGAGTGTGAAGCTGAGCATCCAATGCTAAAATACCAATTGAAATGTGGAAAAAAGGCTGCTATAAAAATAAAAGAAGGTAATAATTACTATTTGACCCAAGGAGACAATGGTTTAGCTCTAGTGTCATACACTGAGGGCATAGCTTACGCGCCGCTGAACTCGAAGGAGCTGGCAAAAGGTTACGCGAACAGATCAGCAATAACCTGCGAGATTGGTCTCCACGAGGATTCGCTGAAAGACATTGAACGAGCTTTAGATATTGGATACTCGGATGATCTAAAAGCAAAGTTGTACGTTCGCCGTGCGAGGAATTTGCTGTCGCTGAACGAAAACATGCGACCTGAAGTAGAAGAAGCCATTTCTGAAGCTCGTCGCTGGGCATCTTTGATGACTTACCCTCAGAAGAAGAAAATAGAGAATATTTTAAAGAATATCATGGACGTTGTTGAAAAACCTGATTTGCCCGATGATCATCTCTCTTTCACTACGCCAAGCAATAATTCTAAAATACTTCGAGCGTCAGACGCTATTGCTATAAAATACAATGATAAATTCGGTCGCCACATTGTCGCTACTAGAAATATTGATGCGGGGGAGACTGCATTTGTTCACGAGTCATACGCAGCAGTAATAGTCCCCAAGCATTTTTATCGCTTCTGCTGGTACTGCTTGAAAAAAGTTTTCTCTGGTATTGCTTGCCATCAGTGTGTCAATGTGATCTACTGCGATGAAAATTGCCGCGATGCAGCTTGGAAGGAACACCATCATATTGAATGTCCTGTTATTACATCAATGGTGTTGGAAAATATGAAAGAGACAGAATTTCTGGCTCTAAGGATTTTTGTAAAAGCTTTCAAGGAAATGGGCTCTATTAAAAATTTACAAGATCATATTGATAAATTAAACTCTATTACTGGTCAGTATTTTTTATAAAATTGAAATAATTAAAAATTAATAATTATTCTTTACTTAGATCCAATCAACAAGCTTTTGACTGACGGTGTCTTTGATGATACTAAATACGCCAGTGTTTTCGGATTAACATCAGATACTTCGTTTGTTTGGTCATCACCTACTTACACTTATCATTTGAAGAGCATTTTTATTGTCTATTATTTAGCAGTGACTAGTAACAATATATTGGACAAGAAAATAACTGATTTCAAAGACCTGGCTAATGATGAACAAGCTTTATTTATCGGAAGCTTGTTACTCAAGCACTTTGATATCAACATGATTAATGCACATGAAGTAAGTTTATAAAATACTGTTTTTACTATTATTAATTTATATTTATTAAAATTTTTTACACTATTCTTAATTCAAATTTATTTTCTATTTTTTAGTTTAGTTTTCTATAAAAAGCGTGTTTTTTAGGTTTTTTAAATTATTATTTTTTTAGCTCAACAATAATTTAATTAAAAAAAATTTTTATTTTAGTCGGAAATTTTTCACGATGTTGAAGCTGATTATTTCACTCGAGGAATAATGCTTTTGCCATTGATGAGCTTGTTAAATCACAGCTGCGACTTCAACATGTGTCATTATATGTCCGGCAATAAAATAGCGCTTAATGCTGTAATAATGATCAAAAAAGGTGAACAATTGAGTATTGATTATGGTGCATACTTTCAATTGAAACCAACGCTGGAACGAAGATCCTTCTTAAAAGCGCGCTATAATTTTTCATGCAACTGTGTTGCTTGTGTCAATGATTGGAATCCCAACTCTGAATTTCCATCATTTGATGTAAGTATTTTTATTACAAAATTAAATTAATTTTATTAATTAATTAATTATTTTGTATACTTACTTACAAGTAATTTATTTGTTCAATAGGAATTAGTTTTATCAAAAGAAAGTATGCTGAGAATTCTGGGTACGGTTAAAGAAGACTTTGAGCTTGATTTCTTAATTTTAAATACGGTTAAAGCGTCAGACATGATTGTTAATAATAATTCCGACAGGCTCCGCGGTTTACTGAAAATAATTAAAGTGTACGATGAAGAAAAAATTCATTATCCAACCAGCGACATTGTTATGTTCAAAAGATTGGTGACACAAACTTTATCATCTGATTCCTACTAAAATTTTTTTTTTTCTTTAAATTAACAATTTTTTTTTTTTTTTTGACTTTAAAAAAATTGAAATAAATATTAAACAACAATAACAACAAAAATTAAATTATAATTAATTTACACTACTTATATTTAAATCCTAATTTATATTTGTCTCGCTAAATTTATATACAAAAAAAAACTACGCAGTAAGTACAAAAATAAAAGGATTTATTTCTATTTAAACTTGGGACTAAGTATTTAAATTCATTAGTCTGAAGTTGAAAATTTTGTGCGCTTACATTTAAAAATTTTTTTTATTAAGTTTTTTACAGGAATGCGGTGAAAAATATTTGTAAAGTGGCGTCCTCTTTTTATAGAAGAATCCAGTATAATATCCATAATACATCTATCTATCTCCCACACGTGGTCTCAATCCAGCCAGCCATTTTCCCGTCTGTAACGAAGCGAAAAGCCGCAAGTAAGATTGTAACAAATTACATTATTGCAAGATATCAATAATTAACATAAGTAATATTAAAAAAAGTGTTTAGAAAATAAAACAAAATGAGTGGAATCGTAAGAAATACAGTATGTACATTTGGGTTGAAAAATTTGTTAAAATCAACCTCGATGAACAAAATAATAACCTCACAAGTTTCCCGCTCGCTCTGGCACATGTCTAACACAATTAATAATGTTGGGATTGCAAATTCAACAATTGTTAAACAACACCAGCAGAAACAATTAAATTGTATGAACGGACACAATTACCAGTGTCGGTGCTCCCAGCACACAAAAGCCGAAAAAGAGTTGATCGAGTTCCTCGCTGAGGAGATCGTTGCCGAGAAAAAAGCCCAAAAGTCCAAAACAATTCCAACTGAGCTCGACGGATTCGCAGTGTCCTTGGACGGGGCCAACGTTACCTTGGTAAAAAAAGTAAACGATGAAAAAATTAGAATTGCATTTAATGTCAACCACACAGTTGACACTGAGAGCGAGCCTGAAGTCGACCCCAGCGAGGACAAACCAAACTTCGGGGAAATGAAGAGCAAGCCAAACTTCACCGTTGACATCGTACGTGGAAATCAGACTCTGGGACTAACTTGCTCCTTCAACAACGAGTACGGAGCATCTGGAGCCGACGACAGCTACAATGACTGCTTCGGTATTGATGAAGTTACTTTGTACGAGGGCGAGCACAGCGACAAGGTCTACGCCGTCGCCGGAGAAGTCATCGACGGGTACCTGTATGACTTGATGATGAACTACTTGGAAGAAAAGGGAATTTCTAATGAGTTTGCTGAGAAACTCGTTGAACTGAGCACCAACTACGAGCACAGCGCTTATATTAGTTTATTGGAAGGTCTATCTAAGTTTACTACTCACAAATAATTTTATACTGGTAATTATTTTATTTTTTTTTAATTTAATTTTTTATTTCAAATATTTTAAAATATTTTTTTTTGTTTCAGAAAAAAAGCTTGACTGCAATTATGGCTGATTGATTCCAAAACTGCGTACTAGCGATAAGTTACTTTCGGTTCAATTTAATGGGATAATTAATATTTAGATATAGATATTTGACGTATAAATTATTAATAATTAACAGAACAAAAACATACTTTTAAAATGTAATACCAGTAGAATTAATTACCAAAATGTATATGAGTTTATTACTAAATAAATCAGCCGTAGTCAAAGAAATTAATATATTTACTTACTTAAATTATTTTTTGTACATAATTTTTTTTTTAATTTATTTTCTATTTATTAACTAAAGTTGTATAATTGTAATGAAAAAATAATTTATAATTAATTGAAACAATCCAGGATGTGTACAGATGAGATCTAGCTTCAGTAAAGTGAAATCATGGATCAATAATTATAATTAGTAATTTTAATATACACAGCGTTTAACATTTATAATTAAAAATCAACTATTTAGCAAATAAATAATTACTGCCCGAATTTTCGTTTATTGGAAGGAGGAGGGAGCCGAAACTTCGCTAATTCAACTTCTGCTTCTGCGAAACTGTCTACATGATAACAAAAGTATTCCGGATTTTTGTATTCCTTGTCTTTGGCTGCGCCAACAGCTCCTACAGCTGCAAAAATAATTTAAAAATTAATTTTTTTATTTTAAAATTTACTTTTCAATAAAAATTACTCACGTTGTGCTGGAACTGCTACACAGTTTTCACTAAGTCCAGCGACGTTCATATTTGGTTTGCTGGGTTCATTTTGATTTGTTTGCTGGCTAAACAATCTAACAGCTAAACTTCTATTCTGTAATAATAAAATATAATTTATTATTAATAAACAAACATTGGTGTCCAAATATGACATTAAAGTTAGCATTTACTTGAACATTTTTTAATTTTTTTTAGCAAAGAAATTTATTATAAAAATGAAGTTAGCCGACATTTTAAAATTTTTAGAAATTTTTTATTGAAAAAATTTCAATTAAATAATTAAAAAAAATTTCACCTGTAAAAAACTTAAAAAACTATAAGTGTAATTTTTTAGAAATATCTTTTTAGTTGTAATTTAATTAATGAAAAAAATCAAATATTTTCAGACGTCTGCTAACTTCAGTGTCATAAATTTGTTCCAAAAAATTGCATATTTAATTTTCTAAAATTTCTACATTAAAATTTTTTTTCTCTTTATTTTTTGCCGTAATTTATGTATTAAAAAAATTTTCAAATATTTGATAATCAATTTTCTTTGTCAAAATAGGTTAAGTTGTCAAAAAAATAGAATATTAAAAAAAATTGAGTTTTAAATAAGTAGTTACCGTGAAACGAAGGGCTCTCACAGATAAAAACATCTCTATACTTGTTAAATGTTTTTTATTATTTACTATTAATTGAGTTTTACTATTAAAACAATGTTAATTGCTCGAGGAGACGCAAAATAGTAATAATAAATTGGTATTGATATATGAGATTTTACAAAACTTATGTAATGAGGCGCTGACAGTCGTCGCAGAGTTTTTCGAACAGCTGATTTATCTAAAAATGGATAAATGTAAGTATTTACAATAATAATTCATATAAATATAAATAATAAAAGTGCAATTTAAACAATTGCGTACCTTTGGTTTAATTAATTAATTAATCATGTAATTTTTTTTTTTAGAAAAAAGTAAATAATGTTGAAGGGCACTCTTAACCTCTGTGATTGATAGTATTTATTTTTCCACTCAATTTTATTTATAAATTAAATAAATAACTATTATTTATTTATTTTATTTGTTTATTAAAATTTTAGACCCTGATTTTACTTTATTTTTTTTATTTATTTATTTAATTCAATGCTTACATATAAATGAATACATAGTAATAATAAAAGTAGTTAAAAAGCAATGAAAATGATAATAATAATAATAATAAGACAGTAAGAATAAGAAAAGTAACGTTGTTTCAAAGCAAAGTCTATCTAAATTATCATCTAGCGACTTTAGTTCATAAAACAAAGAAAAGGAAAAAAAAAAAATATATATATATATATATATATATATATATATATATATATATATATATATATATATATATATATAAATTTGAATATTTAGTAATTTAAACATTTTAGTTATGACAGTTATTTATCATCTTTATCTGCAAAAAACTTGTAACACTTTAATCGAAATTCATTGTAATTGTAATTAATAATCATAAATAAATTTTATAATTTCAGATAAGCCTTGGCAGTATAATGGCTATTTCCGACTGTTAGCTGGTCCAGGATACTATGATAAACCAGAAGGAACAGACCCCGTAGGAAAATTGTGGGGCATCAACAAATATGCGATCGCGTCAGGAATATTTTTTGGATTGGGCGATTCTTTGATCTACACTCAAACTAAGAATGTTCTTGAAACAATAAATTGCTTCGGGTATTACATAGTACCGTTTGTGGGCTTAGCTTCAGCATTTGCCTGCGGAACTTACATTTCAACTGATCTGAGGAAAAAAGATGATAGATGGAATTATGTTGTTGGGGGTGCGTTTTAATTTTCATATTTTATATTTTATATTTTATGTAAATCATTTTTCATAAATTGATAATTAATATTTTCTTCACAGCGCTGTCGTGTATGCCAGTTCTTTATAGCTGGAAGAAGACGGCATCTTTCACTTTCTGGGGTACTGGATTACTGCTTTTCGCTGCTCTGGTGAAAAAAGATTCCATAGTGAACGAGTATAGTTTTCTGAACGTCACAACCCACTACAAGTACGGAAACTATAAGTACGATATGTCGCTTGTTTCAAAAGAGTGGCCAAGAAGACCCATCTAAATTAATTGTATTACTATATTAAAAATAATTAATTAAATAAAGTAAAATCTAGATTTATATTCATGTTTCCGGATTATTGATGAATAGTTACGTAAATTTGTATTAGAATTTCATCATTGTATTTATATGCTGATCATGAGGGTAATAAATGATCTGAAAATTATAGAGAGTATTTTTTATTGATGTGTTATTTACATAATGGTCATGATTGTTATTTAATTTTTAATACTGATGGATTACTTATTTAAGTATTTATGTCAATGTTTCTCCTTTTGTTACCTGCAAAACAAACATTTATATTTATATTAAATTGAGAACAAAAAATCATACTTTAATGAAAAGTTACTTGACAATTTTTTTATTTTTTTCAACAAATTTGTTCAAAAAATTACTTAAAAAAATTTAATTTTTTAATTTACTGTCAATTCTTTTTAATCATAATTTATTTGTTACAAAAATTAAAAAAATAATCAAACATCTACTAAAATATACTCAAAATTAATATAAAAAATTTTTAAAGTATATTGCTGTCACAATAAAATGCATATACTTACGCAAGCTTCAAGATACTCGATTCTACGCTCCAAAGTAGTGAGTTTTTCATTCAAAACAGCGAGACGCGACCTACATGACATGTCTAAAATAAAAAAATCGATAATTATTATTTATTAAATGACACTGAAGTTGAATTATTATAAAAAAAAAATTAAATTAAAAAGTTTTACATGTAAAAATTAATAAAAATTACAAGTGAAAATTTTTAGAAGGACTTTTTTATTGTAATTGATTTATTAAAAAATTTTTTTAAATTAACAGCTGACTAATAACTTCAGTATTATATTATTAAGTGTCTATAAATTAATTGGTATAAATAAAAATAAATTACCAAATGAATTGAGAAAGTCTGTAATTTTTTTAATACTACCAGTAATAACTTCAATGTATTCACGATTTGCCCAGTCTTGTTGAATTTGTTTCTGAAAAGCTTCACGGTGTACAGTTGCCATTATTGATAAATATTGTTAATTTGTTTAATAAAAATTACGCTCACACCCTATTTAATAAATATAAAAATATCAAAGTGTATGTAAAAAATAATTTATGAATGAATAAACAATAATACCCAAACAACTGTCAATTTTTTTGACAGATAGATGTCACTGTTAAAAACTCAAATGATAAATTATCCACACAACAATATCAAAAGTATTTATTGAATAATTAAATAAATAAATTATTTTAATAAAATTAAATTAACAATTTTCGGATGTAAGTGGGTGTTTTTGTTAAATTTTTGATAGTTAAATGTTTAAAAAATTCTCAAGTTACTCCATCTGTCTAGTGTTTTAAAATGTTATTGTTGGAGTTTGGAGTGAAGAACGTGAACGTGAAATGCGTATATAAGAATATACATTTAAATATATGTATATATACGAGAAAAACATATTAATTACGTCAATATTATTGCAATAAAAAAAATTAGAATTGTTAATTGTGATGATTGAAGAAAAAAAAGGAGAAATACGTCACAGCTGACAGCTGTCATAAATGTTTTATTTGTTTATTTATTTTATTTTTGATAAAATAATCTTTTGGAGTACTAATTAAACCGTTTTTATCGCAAACACTGAAATAATCATACATATTTTGAATGATCTTCGATATGTTTTTTAACCCTAATACTTGTAATAATAATAATGATAATAATAGTTTGCTAAAATAATATAATAAATTCCCCGGCAACAGTATGGAGTGAAATAATTATCAATCATCATTTTGCTGGTCATTTGAGTTTACATAAAGTTGAGTTAAAAAGTAAATATTTAACGTGGCACAAATAATAAATCTATTTGATGATTGTAAACATTAAAAATTTTTATTAATAATTTGCCGTTCAGTAAATTCGAGTTAAAGCGACTGATTTCAATTAAATAGATGTTATGATTTTGGGAAGATGCTTATTTTTTAATTCAACACGTTTATTATCTGAGTTTACGAAAATTTCCAACAATAATTATCGGAGAGTTGTTCACACGCAATTATCAGCTAATGCTTATGAATTACAAAGGTACTGTAATTTATTTTATTTTATTTGTTTATAAATTCATTTTTTTTTTTTTTTTTTTTTTGTAATTCAGGTCAAGGTACAGAAAACTGATAGTAAGAATGGCATCAACGTCTCACGGAGATACTAAAGACAAAAAAATAAATTAGCGCTGGAAAAGTCTTCGTATTTATTACAGCATGCTAGTAATCCAGTTGACTGGTATCCCTGGAGTGATGAAGCGCTGGAAAAGGCCAAGAGAGAAGATAAATTGATATTTTTGTCTGTTGGTTACTCGACCTGTCACTGGTGCCATGTTATGGAGAAAGAGTCTTTTGAAAATGATGAGATCGCTGAAATTATGAATAGATATTTTGTTAATATCAAAGTTGATCGTGAAGAACGACCTGATATTGATAAAATATACATGACTTTTGTCCAAGTATGTATTATATAATTTTAAAGAGCGCGGCCAAGGGTTTCAATTGAATTTAAAAATTTTTGATCAAAATAATATTATTTATTTTTTTAGTCGATTTCCGGACACGGTGGATGGCCAATGAGTGTATTTTTAACACCGACGTTGATTCCCATTATGGGTGGTACCTATTTTCCTCCAGTTGATAAATTTGGACAGCCTGGTTTTAAAAAAATTTTACTGAGCATCGCACATAAGGTAATAATTCATTTTCTACTCTAAAAAATTGAAAATTAATGTTTTTTAATATTTTTTAGTGGCTGGAAAATAAGAGCGATTTATTAAAGTCAGGAAGTAAAATTCTTGAGATATTAAAAACATCTGCTGAAAGTAAACAGTCAAGCTTAACCGTAAGTTGATTTTCATTATTAAATTTATTTTTATTAATAATTTATTTGATAATTAATTTAAATCAGGATGTTTATTATTTCATTTATTTTAACATGCAATGTTTCGTCAGTTTTATATTGTAAAATTTTAAGGTACCTGATGATGATATCAGAATAAAACTGACGAAACGTCTCATATTAAAATAAATGAAATAAAAAACATAACATCATTATGGTCTACAATATTCTGATTTAAATTAATTATAGAAGAATTTAGACCTGATTAGAGTAATAATTTATTTTATAACAGGGAAAAAATCCACCACCTAAAGATTGTGGTAAATTGTGCGTTCAACAACTAATACGATCTTACGATCGAGAATTCGGTGGATTTTCCGACGCGCCAAAATTCCCACAGCCGATTAATTTGGAATTGCTGTTCCATATGTATGGTCGTGATGCTAAAGATGAAATGAATCAGGAATGTTTGAGTATGTGTGTACATACTTTGACGAAAATGGCTAATGGTGGAATTCATGATCATGTTGGTCAGGTACAATTGAAACGGATATTATAACAATATAAAAAAATATTTATAATGTTAATTGATTATTTAATTGAAGGGTTTCGCAAGATATTCGGTGGATGGTAAATGGCATGTACCTCATTTTGAAAAAATGTTGTACGATCAAGCACAATTATTACGTTCGTACGCAAACGCTTACATTGTTACAAAAGATAAATTTTTTCTGACGTTGTTGATGATATTGTCACTTATTGTGTCCGAGATCTGCGGCACAAGGTATGTTTAATTTATTAATTAGTTGGTATTTTGATATTGTTTTTATCATTCTTAAATTAAAGGATGGAGGATACTACAGTGCTGAAGATGCTGATTCTTTGCCGACTGCCGAGGCTACCGCTAAGCAAGAAGGTGCTTTTTACGTCTGGACAATGGAAGAAATTGAAACTCATTTGGGGAAAAAAATTCCCGACCGTGATTTGAAACTAAGTGATATTTTTGCGTACCATTTTAATGTAAAAAAAGATGGTAATGTTTCTCAAAGACAAGTAAGTTAAATAATTATACGGCACTTTTTTTCTCATGCATTGATTACTGATTTTTTTTTCAAGGATCCACATGGCGAGTTAACGAATAAAAACGTCTTGATTGTCTTTGGTAGTGTTAAAGATACTGCCGATAAATTTGATTGCAGTGTAGAAGATGTAGAGAAGTATTTAGCGGAAGCTAAACAAATACTTTTTGAAGCACGATCACAGAGACCTCGGCCACACTTGGATGACAAGATAATAACAGCTTGGAATGGTTATTAGCCTAGTCTCTTATTTATAAAAAAAAAAAAATTTATAAACAATTTTTATTTTCTAGGCCTTATGATAAGTGGTTTAGCGTACGCTGGTGTTGCAACTAAAAATAAACAGTACATACAATACGCTGAAGATAATGCTAATTTTATAGAGCGTTATTTGTATGATAAAAAGAATAAAATTTTATTACGAAGTTGTTATCGCGGTGATGGAGACATAATAATGCAATCGTCAGTAACTTTAAAAATTTAATTTCTCCACTAATTTATAAACTGTATTTAAATAAATGATGTTTTTATTTATTATATAGGCAAACTCCAATACATGGTTTTCATGCAGATTACGCGTTTGTAGTTCAAGGACTACTTGATTTATACGAAGCGAATTTAAATACCCACTGGCTCGAGTTTGCTGAAGAATTGCAGGATATTCAGAATAAATTATTTTGGGATGATAAAGACGGTGGTTATTTCAATACGATTAACAACGATAAGAATATAATCCTGAGACTAAAAGACGGTAAAGATTTATTTTATAGAAATATCAAATTAATTATTATCATTGAAATTTAATTAAAAAAATTTTTTCAGAACACGATGGCGCTGAACCTTCAAGTAATTCAGTAGCATGTGGCAATTTATTACGATTAGCGTCTTGTTTAAGCCGCACAGATTACAACAGCAAAGTTGTTGAATTACTTAGTTTCTTTGGTGACACTTTAATGAGAATGCCTATCGCTATTCCTGGATTATGTTGTGCTTTATTGCATTACTGGGACACCACCACTCAGGTTCGTTTCTAAAGTTTATAAACTATCTTGTTGCATTTGAATTAAATTAATAATTTTATTTAAATATCTAGATTTATATTGCCGGTAAAAGAGACGCTAAAGATACTGAGGAATTACTTAACATCATTCGAGATCGTTTGATTCCTGCGAAATTAATCATACTCACAGACCCCGAAGACACTGACTCGGTGTTAATCAGACGAAACGAAGTTGTAAGTAAAATGAAAATGCAGAATGGTCGGGCTACTGCTTACGTATGTAGACATCGCACTTGCTCTCTACCGGTTGTTGAATCAAGGCAGCTTGCTGAACTTATTGATGAGGATAATTGAATTGATTACTTAATGAATATTTTTAATCACAGCGAGTCTAAGACAATAGCTTAAAAAATTACTGATAAGTTATTGATATACTTTTTAACTTTAGAAATAATAAACGTGTTATGGATATTAGTGATATAAATCAAATAAACACACTTGTAGATGTGTACAAAAATTGTAATTAATTAATAAAAGCTTTAAATTAAAATAAATATATCAATTCAATATTTGTGCTATTTTTTCATTGTTTTATAAGCAAATCAAGCGTACAATAAAATTGTATCAAAAATATACTGCTGTAGAAAAAAATAATAGTAATTATAGCTCGTCTTTGTTGGTATTTTTAATTATTAAATTTGGAGCTTTTACTTGACCGATAAATAATGGAATATCACAAAGCTTGTGACGAATGGCAATCATAAATGGACGGTCGACTATAAATTCTTCTGTCTGTACAGCCATTCGCTTAAGTCTAATCTGCACGACTGTAATTTAAATAATGATTAATACTTTATTATTAAATATAATAATTTTATATTTTACCTGTAGCCGCTGCTGCTTCAGATCCTTCTTCATTTATCTCTAAAAACGCTTTCTGTATGACTTTACTGACTTTAACAGGCGTGTCTGTCATACCTGTAAAATCAGCAGTATCTTCGAACATTGCTTTTAGCCCCATCTGAATTAATTAAATTATTAATATGAAATACAATTTAAAAAATAAGGTAAATTTTTGGACTTACATTGGTGAGAACTTTTTGTAAATCTACTGTAGACTCAATCTTAAATTTAGGAACATGTAATATTATTTCGCCGTTATTAGAATCAGCGTTAATTATATAACTCCAGTTGAAATTTTTTTCTGCATAAGACAATCCTTCAACTTCGTAAGGTAAAATTATTATCATTGTTAAATTTTCGTCCTAAAAATATTTTTAAAAATTATTGATACGTTAATTTTAAGTAAGGTATAAAATAGCTTACAGTGTATGGGATTTCGAGAAACCTCGCATTTAAATTAGGTAAATCTCCATGAACAAAGTGGGCCTTTTTAATCATGACTGGTGTAAGTACATGAGCGTTATTTGCAGTGTAAAAAATTTTAGGCGAAGTACGCTGACTGTCAAAGGGATCTTTCCAAAATCCTTTGAAGTAAATGGCATTTATCAAAAACATTTTACTATCCTCAGTAATGTCATCTGGCAATTTAATTAAAATAAATAATTAATCTTAAAATAATTGATTAAATATCTTTAAAAGATAACAAAAAATACCAGGAGTGATAATATCTGTAATTCTGTTATTTGTATTCTCCAAAACCCAATTGTTTATCTGTTTAGCTGATTGCACGTTATCGGATAAATTTATTTTCGTAATTAATAAATTGTAGTAATCCACTCCTAAAGCTATGAATTTATGCACCAGCTCAACATCGTTGTGTACATAAAATGAATTTGCTAAATGCAGCTCGGCTTTGTCAGTTGTCTGATAACAGGAAAGTATTTATAATTAAACAAATAAATAAAGTTATTGAAATATTAAATTGGATACTTACATTTAATATCGATAAGACATTTTTATAATCAGCTTTTAGTTGATCAATATCTTTTATGTATAAATTATTAATCATTTCCTCGGCGGTTTTTCCTCGAGCACCATGAGACAAGAATGACAGAACAACATGAATACTTACTGGAGAGAAAATTATGTTTTCACTTTTATCTTCTGTCACTGCCTATAAAATTATTTATAAAAACGATCATATCTACTTCAGTAATAAAGATAATAGACGTCCGACAATTGTTTCATTTTCTAACAATTAAATTGTTGACATGATAATAGCAGACCTCCATTGCAGTTAAATAAAGTTTAATATTAAAAATTAATTCCGCAGATATATGATAATTTAAAAAAAATTTTTAACTAATAAATCATGGCAAAAAAATTAACATGTAGAAATTTTAAAAAATTAAAAATGCAATTTTTTTAATTATTTTTAGAATAAATTTGTTTGTAAAAAAATAACTTTAATGTCATCTATTTTCAATGATAATCAACAAACCTTAAATAAATTTGAAGTAAATGTATGATAGTCGGGTGCTTCAGCCATTATTGTATAAATAACTAAATTTATCAAAAATATTTTTAATACTCCTTTTAACGAGGCTGTAAATAAAAAAAAAAAAAAAAAAATTATTATTATTATTAAAAAAAAACAATTTAATTAGAAATAAGATTGATAAAATACTTACTTCTATAATTACTTGATAGCATTAATAAAAAAATAATAAATACTCTAAAAAGTAAAACGCAGTACCTAAAATAAAATTGTTTTTCAATCAACAGGTGTATTATTTTTATTCAGATCAATAAAATAATAAATTCATCATTAGATGAATCATCAATCATTTGTAATGATAACGTTCTAGTTCTACTTATTTGTTTACTACTATAATTATTATTTATTATGTTATGTTGATATCGATGGTAAATTAATTCAAGATAATAGCGAATAAAAAATAACATCTGATAAAAAAAAACGACACTAGAGCCTCTACAAATTGCAATTGGAAGTATTTTTTATGGATACATATATATTTATCTAAATGTATGGCCTACGTGACATTTTATTTCAAAGTGTTTCTCTCATTTCATTTTAGTTCAGTTTAACACTTGCACTCGAGCATTATGGATTGTCGTAAATAAAAACAGTTATTATAAATAATAATATCCTCTTTATTTTTAATATTCATCAATAAAATTAATATTTTGATTTTTTTAATCACAAAGAAATTTACGGGCATAAATTATATTTTAAAGAAAGCGTCTGTTAATTTTTTTTTTTAACTCATTATTTTTACGGTGTATATTTTTATTTTGGAGCTAAAATGTCAGTGGTAATAAACAGAGCTACGTCAAAATTATTCCAAAGAGGGATTTATAAAAATTTAATAGATACTGCTATTAAAAAAAACAATTCTGTTATCAGTCACATAAAATTGAATTCAACGAATCAATTTGTCAGGTGAGTTTGTTTTATTTAATTACGCATGAATATTTATTAATTATTTATCACTCATAAATTTAAATCATTGTTTGAAAAAACAATTTTCCGGTTATGATTTTGATTGAAAACAATTTGTCGGATATTTAAATTCTTTTTATTATTTATTTAATATATGTCATTAAAGTTAGCTGTAACTATATAATTTTTTTTAAAAAACAAATTTGTTCTAAAAAATTATTTTTAAAAAATTGCATTTTTTATTTTTTAAAATTTTCACTTTTTAATTTTTATTTTGCCATAATTTATTTGTTATAAAATTCTTAAATATTTGCTAAATTTCATAATACTGAAGTTAGCGGTCAGCTGTAAATTAAAAAAATTTTTTTAACAAATCAATTACAATAAAAAAATGCTTTTTAAAATTTTTACTTGTGATTTTTATTAATTTTTACATGCGAAACTTTTTTTTTTAATAATTTAATTGCTAAAAAATGTTTAATGTCTGTCAACTTCAGTGTTATTAAATTTCCATATTTATTATAATAAAAAAATTGTTTACTCTTGTTTTCAAGAAGTTTTTTTTTTATTATGCTAATTAACTGAAAATAACGATTTCACAACTGACATTTGATTTTTTAGATTCTTATCTAGAGATCTAAAGCGAATAGTTAATTTAAATAAAAATCACTGATGACGTTGTACTATTGTATGCATCTCTATTGAACTTATTTAAATTATAATAATTTTAAGTCTAGCTAGATTGAAATAGAATTGAATGTATAATCTAAATATTAAACTATGAATTTTTTAGATCACCACTATGTCGCATGGCCCACAGTATGGTGCAAACAAATTGGACATCAAGTAAAGATGAAAGTAGAGAAATGATGGCTCTCTGGCCTGACATTGTACGAGATCTCACTGAAGCTGGTCGTCATCTCGAGATTCCTGATGCTACTAAATGGATGGCTAAAGTATTATATATAAATTATTTTATAAAAATATATTTACATCCAATAATAACAATTACTGTATAGGTATTGCAGTACAACGTTCCAAACGGTAAAAAAAATCGTGGATTAGCTCTTGTTTACGCTTATAGAATGCTCGCACCACGCGATCAGCTTACGAAGGAAAATATAAGATTAGCCAGGATTTTAGGATGGTGTACTGAATTGGTAATTTATTAATTATTCAATTTTGTTTGAATAAATTAATAATATTTAAGTTTTTATTCAGCTCCAGGCATTTTTACTAATCGAAGATGATATAATGGACCACTCAGTAACACGTCGAGGTCAACCTTGCTGGTATTTGAATAATAATATCGGATTGAGTGCTATTAATGACGGTATACTTTTGGAACAAACAGTGTATCAGTTGCTACGCACGTATTTTAAAAACCATGAATGTTATTTGGACCTCATAGAAACATTCCATGATGTAAGCTTATTAATAAAATTTATTTTTATAATAAATTATATTTAATTATTGTTTGCTTCAGACGACCATGAAAACTGTAATGGGACAAACATTAGATATGTTATCAACCGAGTTTGGTAAAAGACCGAACTTTAATTTATTTACAATGAATCGCTACAACGCAATTGTTAAATATAAAACAGCTTACTATTCATTTGTGATGCCAATAACATTAGCAATGCACTTTGTAAGTATTTTTAGATGTCAAGACGCCGCATAAAGAGTTTCTACTGTTAAAAAATCAATAATTTTTTTTTTTAAGGCTGGAGTAATAGATCCAGAAATGTACAGACAAGCCAAGACTATTTTATTGGAGATGGGACACTTTTTCCAAGTTCAAGATGACTATCTTAATATTTATGGGGATCCAAGAATAACTGGTAAACAAGGATTAGACATTAAAGAAGGAAAGTGTACGTGGCTAGCAGTCGTGGCTCTTCAACGCGTGACTCCCTCACAGCGTAAAATCTTTGAAGTGAATAATTTATTTCCTTTCTTTTCATTAAACTACAATTATCTCAGTACTTGCTGCTGTGGATAAATTATTTTAGAATAAATATTATTAATATATTCTTTTAAATCCAATAGGAATGTTACGGGATTGATGATGAAGAGAAAGTAGCACAAATAAAACAGTTGTATGACGATTTGGGGCTATCAACAACTTATGCTATTTACGAGGAAGAAAGTTACAATCTCATGAATACTCATATACAACAAATATCACGTGGTCTACCTCATGATTTATTCTTTAAAATACTGTCAAAAATTTATCGCAGGGATGCTTAATTTACTACATTTACGAATTTTATCTTTTTATAGATTATCACATAAATTCCTTTAATCTAAACTTTCCTAAAAAATAAAAAAATACTTTTTTTACTTTTTATGAAATATTATAATGGTGTGATATAAAAAACTGTTTGTAATATGAAAAAAAAAAATTTATTTACTTTAAAATTTTTTAATTAGATCGATTTTTTTCTATTAAAAAAATAAAAAAAGAATTTACTTCTTTGTTGACCTGACTCTGGAGACTTTAGTTTTCCATGGTCGGATTCTCCGAACGTTGTTTCGTATCTTAGACCTCACTATGTGTTTTAATTCACGTCTGGTATTTTTAAAGGACTCATCAGATGTTGACGTTGTTTTGAAAAATTCTTCAGCATCTGTAATAAGTATTTTCAATTAAATTAAATCATTAAGTGATATTTTTTATCAGTAAAAAACATTACCTTTAAATCTTGAATCGTTAATTGTAAAGAAAAAATTTTTCGGCTGCCCAAATTTACCACTAAACTCATTAGTAAATTTATTACTTTTTTTATTTTTCTGTGGGCCATCCTCGTCATCTGACGAGTCGTATTTGAACGGATTTTTGGTTTTTATATTATATTTCACTTTCAACGGCTGAATATCCGTCGCCTTGGCTTTTTCCTCCTCTTGCTCAACTAAAAATAAATATTTTTTATTTTCATCATCAATTGAAAGATTTAAAGAATAAATTTAAATAATTACCCTCAGGTACAGCAGATCCAAACGTTTTTAATAAACTGAACTCTTCTTTCTTCTGTAAGCTCTCAGTTAATTTGTCCGATACAGAGTAAAAAATCTCTTGATTAATAGGAGGAAGTTGAGGCTTTTCATTAGCTTTTTCTTCAGCTTCAGCTTCAATTTCTTTCTTCTTTTTCTTCGATTTTTTCTTCGGCTCAGTTTCATCTTTACTGGCTTTTATTTCATGCTTGTGGTGATCGTCTACAGTCGGGTCGTAGCGCACCATTGTACTCGCTCTGTAAAATATTTATTGATTAAAATATCTATAAAAAAATAATTTTATCAACAAACTTACTTTTTAGCAGGAACATTTTCTGGTTTCGGCAATATTGGCTTTCCTAATATTGCTCCCAAAATTTCCAATTCCTTTTTCTTCTCATGAGCGAGATTATCTTCTTGCTCTTGAACTGGTTCTTCATGTTCATAGTCTTCCTCTTGTTCTTCTTTCTCATTTAGATATTCTTTGTCGATCGTAAATCTTTCATCATTCCCCAAGACTTTACGCTAAATAAAAAAAAAAGTAATTTTTTGAAATTAAATTTTTCTAATAAGTTATAACATTAAAGTTAGCTGTAATTTCACAATTTTTTGAATTTTCTTTAACAAATAAATTATAGCAAAAAAAAAAAAATTATTAAAAAAATGGACTTGTAGAAATTTTAATAAATTAAAAATACAATTTTTTTTTAATTATTTTTTAGAACAAATTTTTTTGTTAAAGAAAATAAAAAAATTGTCAAGTGACAGCTAACTTTAATGTCATTAATAAGTTCAATCTCCATAAATTCACGGACAGTTAACTTTTCATTCAGTGAATCAAAAAAAAAATAAGAAATAATTGTTATTTACCTTAGACTTTTTTATCTGCGAAATATCATAATCACAATCCTCGTCGCCATCCTCAAATAAATTTCTTTTTTCCTTTTTATTACTACTTTCGTCATCTGAGAATATTATTTTTTTATTATTATTACTCGTTTCATCCTGAAAAAATTTTTTTATTTATTGATAAATATAAAAATTAATTTTCAAAGTAAATAAATAACATACCGCGTTGATTTTAAACGCATTTTTTGCTTTCGGCTTCATTTTTTATTAATTATCACAGAGCAAAATTTTTATAATTATTATTTAAACAATTTTAGATAAAAAAACTATTTTTTTTAATTGTTAACTATTTATAAATTGTAGTTTAAAATATTTCAGCGTTATTTTCGATATGACTGAATATAACCTCAAAAACGAAATTAGTCAATTAGAATCCATGTGCGAGAGAACGGCGCGACAGTGACAGTGAAACGTGTGAGTACCTGCAGTAGTCTAAGCAGGAATCTTTTATTTATTTTATTGATTTTAATTGTGGGGTGAAATGACGAAATAATTATGAAAAAAAGAAAATTAATATTTATAGCACGAATGATAGAAATTTTAATATAAAAATAGTATATTGGTGACAAAAAAAAGATGTAAATGAATTTTATAGATTTTTAGGTTAGAAAAATTTGCATTTCATTAATTTGTGACGTAAAATGAAATCTATGATAATTTTTTATTTTTTAGGAATCTAAAAATTAAAATTCATGAAGAAAAAAAAATTTGACAGCTAAAAATCCAACGTGACGTCATCAAGTTTAAAAAACTTTCTTTTATGTGAAAAAAAATAAATCTGAGAAATTTTTCTAGAGCAGAAAGTATTTAGGAATGCTACCTACTTAAGTTACGGAATAAAGTTGTAATGATATTTGACCTTTTGCTGACGTTTGTTGAGTTTTACAACAGTTTGAGTATTTAAATATTAAGTATATTGCAAACACATTAATTTCTGTTGTAGCAGAAATAATAATGTAATTTGTTATTATGATCCTATCTAGTCCACATTCCTGATATACATATTATAATTCTGTTGTTTGTTTGAATGTCTTGAGTTGAGATGACATTTAAATTTCACAAACGAATAATTTAAACAAAATAGATGAAATTATTATCACCGATGTAGAGTGAGAGTCACGAGTCAGCCTTTGGCAGGAGTAAATTAATCACGTGGGTGAACTGCCGAATAATCTAGTCAGGATGCATGCCTATTACTCCCCACGTGAACTCAATAACTAATTTTCAGCCGAGAAAGTTCATTGAGTTGGGTAAGTTCGAGGTATAATTTTATCCTGACTTGGTATATTTCTTTCGAATTAACTCTCTCTATGTTTAATCAGATTTACGGAATTTGCCTGCAAGCGAATTTATCTGCGTACTCAAATGGAAAAATAAACAGGATCGTATTTAATCACTAAAGTAAATACAGAGGATTTAAAACTGACGCTCGGAGAATTATACTCTTTATTTCCAAGAGTTGAACTCAGAAAAAAAAAAAAAAAAAACTAATAAGAAGAAATAAGATAAAGTAAGTTTTCTTTGATTATTAGCTGTAATTAAATATAAAAGTTCATGATTTATTTTTCTATCAGGTGATTTTCGGAAAATATTATAAGTCTTCGTCGTCGGGTTTGATTAGCTTCTCATTGAAGACCAGCTGAAAAGTATTTTCTTGTTCTGAATGCTGCAAATCCCCAATAACTCTAATGCGATATCAATGAATTGAGCTACAGATGAAAAAATCAACGTTTCAATGAAATAGAGAGTCGTGCTGCAGCAGCATATCTTATCAAGTTTATCCAGAATCTGGGATTTTAAAACTACAATGCGGTATGTTGAGGTAAGTCTATTGTATGATTTTTAATACGACAGGAACATGATGAATAGGTATTTATTATATCAGTCAATAATATACTCTTCGGTTGCTAGAATGACCCAGCAACACCGTTTATTCAATGACGTATAGATGGGTATAATACCGATGTTTAAAGAGATAGCCCAACTCTGTAGACACGTCAATGCGATCTACTAAGTCGATTACGTTACATACTTTTATATACATTATAATATACCCACTACACCCGAGTTGAGATAGTTTTTAAAGTCATGTGACGTCATTACCACTAACCAGCTGGCAGTTTATACACTTATATACTTATAATAAAATAACTTGTCGTTCGTAACCTTTAAAAAACGGTCGATGCCCGTGTCACTAGAGTCATACCGCTTTTACGTCTGTCTTTATTCTTTCTCACTCGCTCTCTTGTTCGCTCGCTGGGCTATTTAATTTATTACTTCGATTTTTCATCGCGCTATCAATTTAATCCCTTAAAAAAAAAAATCATATTACTAGCCCTGTTACTGTTATTATTATCAACATTTCATCTGTTCATTCAATCTTTCTTAGCTCGTCATCCAGGGAGCTTGTTATTTTTTTTACATTAATTTAATATTTTTTTTTTTTTTTCCGTAACTTTGCACAAGATGAACTTTATGAAAATGAGATTTATTATAAGGCGTGTAAGTAAGTTTAATAAAAAGGGTTTTATGATAAATTATTAGGATAATGAGTTTATTATGTAGGTATATAATAACACTTTGGACACGGTCACAAGAGAAGAGTTGAGAAGAATGATATTACTATAATTACATTTGCAGAGTAACAGAGTAACCATTTTTTGTGTTGATTAAATAATAGTCCCTCTGGAGAGGATCTAGAAATTTTATTACCGTTATATTATTCTTGTTAATTTATCATACTACACGGAGAAAAAAATATCGCTCTCATCACTATACGTATCTTAATTATCACGATCCAGGCGAAAAGTAGTGGGAAAGTAGTGGCGCTGCAAGCGGTGTATCGTGATTATCACGATACGTATAGTCCTTAACACTATACGTTTTGAGGTAATCACAATAAGTATAGTGATAGAATACAAACATTTGTTAACAGTCGCTATACATATGATTGTGATAATGATGATACAAAGTTTCGTGTTTATCACGATATTTTTTTCTCCGTGTAATAACAAAAGTTTACATTTTCTGTTTATGTTTACACATAAATAAGTTCATTTATTATATCTGACCTTCATAGAACAACAACTGTGACGCGTAATTTTCAAATACAAACTTTAGCTGTATTACTGAAAAGTTTAGTTGTTAAAATAATATCGTTTTTTTTTTTTTATTTTAGCTGTCATGTACCTAGATGATAAAAAAAAATTCCAAAGTTTCATTTAACTTTAATAGACATATGTAGAGATAAAAATATAAATACATACAAGTGTGTATAGAAAGAGAAATAACGAAAAGTGGTATTTGGTGGCGGTGACCCAAGTTAAGCCAGGCATCGATTTTCACATGATCCAATAGCCAAATCCTGTTGCGTCTCGATTACTGGACGGGTCATTCTGTCATACGAGAACTTGTAATATATATTAACAGAAACTTTTCTCCTCGGATTAAATATACTTGTGCCATTTAAAATGATACATTTACACACATGGAATAAATTACCGAGCAGCATTTTCTTTAATTAATTCTAACATGTAATTAAAAATAAAAAAGAAGTAAAAGGTGATGAAATAAATTTTAATGCGGGTAGATAAAGTAAATGGATAGTATAATTAAATTACGCAGTGGAAATTCGTGGAATAAAAGGACAAATTTCGGTTACTGTACTTGAGCGTGTATTTGAATAAGTAAATACATGTAAAGTAGTGGTAGTTCGCGTACATACATAGATCGAAACTTACCGCAGGAGTTTCTTTAGATCTGAGTGACGTCACGATTCTGGTGAGAGGCGCGGCCCGCCATATTGATTCACTCCCCTCACTACAAGATTTCGCAGGGTTTTGCTCCATTCACAAATATACCCCGCCAAAGCAACCCCTTTCATCCTTCCTTCCTTCCTTCCTTCCACTCAATGTTTCTCTTTCTATCTTTCTTATTATTTATTTCTCTCTTTCTTCTTTTTATTCTTTTATTAGTTATATATTTTATTTCACTTAACTTTCTACAGCATTCTCTCTTACTCTTACTTGTCATCTGGCTGTTTTCTTATCTCGTTTCGGGAAAGATTTCCGGGTAGGATTGTCACGAGCAGTCTCGACGTTCCACCGATATGTCCGGTATTTTTTATTGCTCCTTTTTATTATTTTTATATTTTTATATTCCCTCTTTATTCTCTCGTACGCTTTAGAAAATTCCGGGAGACAGAATAATATATTTTTTTTTTTTCATTATCATTATCATTATTATTACAGCAAGTTTGTTGGATTATGTTATTTAAAATATGGAAAAAGAAGTAAATTTCTTTTGAAGCAGATAAAATTATAACTCTCTTATTTTTAAAAAACTCTTTACGTCTTTTGGGATAAATATATATATATATATACATACTCAATTTTTACAAAAGATAAAAGTAAACGAGTCTCAACGACTGTATAACGTACTCTTGTCAGATTCGGGGTCTTGACGTAAAACGTATATTTATGAGTGCACTCAGACTCGACAAGAAGTAATACGTGAGTGGAGGTGTAAGTAGTATAGAGGTCGTTTCAAGAGACCAGAGAAGACTTTAATTCTAACACTACTTTTTTAAAGTATTTATTCTATATTTTTATCATTTACTTTAAAAACTTTAATATCTTTTATTTTATTTATTTTATTATCATTGCATTAAAAATTGTGATGTCACTTCTAAACTCCCTGCAAAGTCGCTCGTAAAGATACAATATTTTAATACATTTGCTCATTCATTTTAGAAGGCATTGAAAAGATAATTAGACCGCGATTACTCAATCAGGAAGTGGAAAATTCCCCATGACAAACTTTATAGGATCTTTCTTTTACTTTTAAAGTATATATACTCAGTTTGTTTATTTTTTAGCCAGTTATTTCATTCGTCGTTGAGTTCTGATTGAGTATATACCGCGTCCTTGTTTATTTTTATCATCGTAAAAATATAAACGAGATATTTATAAAACATTTATAACAATAGGATGATAAGTTTATATATTATTTATGCATGCTTAATTGACATTTAGTTTTAGTAACTCGATAACAATTATTACTCCTATTTTAGTATTTGTCAAACTCTAGGGAATGTCGATGTTTTATTGACCGTCAATAGATTTTTTTTTTACTCTAAACAGCTGTATAAATATTCATATTAAAATAACAATAATAGGTGTTTAATTTTTCTATTTAAATAACCAAAAAGTTATTGTATAAATAATTATTAAAAATAACTATAGATGAATGGACGTTTGTATCAATGGCTATTTAAATCCTTTATTCGGACGCTTAAAAAAAAAAAAGTAAAATTTTATTTGTCATACAAATGTACGTCAGATTATTTATAGTAGTAGGTTTAAATGTAAAGAGTTATTTCCGGTAGTATTGTTGTATATAGGTCTTTAAAAGGAGTTTAAGTAAAGAAAAGATTGAGGTGATGGTGTGAAGACGTAAAGTGTGGCGATGGCGGACAGGGCTGGGTGGCGAGGGAGTCGGGAGGCCGAAGAAGAGGGCGATTTAGTCAGTAGTCGTCGGCGAGGTGGTGGAGTGCTGGTGTACGAAGGATGAATGAAGTCCGGGTTTTGGCTTGGCTCCAGCCCTCTTTCCTCCTCAGAGCTGTTGGGTATATATGCCACGCCGAATACTGTTGAATAAGAGAGTGGTGGAGATGAGGAGGTGATGGTGATAATGATGAATGTGTATGTTTATATGTATATATAGACTATATGCGCATGTGTTTATATATTTGTATGTAGAAGGGTGTGTGAGGACGACGCGCGAGGATTCGGACTCGAGTGGGACGTTTGCCGGGGCTTTTGTCGAGGGTAGGTAGTGTAAAGGGGAGGAAAGGGGGATGCACGACCGGGAGCTCTCTAGTTTTGACGTCATCGTTCAAGGCCGTGTACGATCGTTACTATGACTGCTATGCTGCGGCGGCTGTCGCCGCTAGTCCGCTGTTGTTGTCGGCGGCGTCGCCGGTATCTTCCTTTACTCATACTACTTTATTATCCACTCATGCTCGCCGTTATAGACGTACTACTTACACATATAATACAGAGATTTACAAATTCAACCATTAGACGTCTCAGCATCTCAACATTTCTCCCTGTTTTATGCTCCGTTCGCCTTTTAAGTACTCCCAGCATCCCCTCGAGTACTCGTTGCCTTTTCAGTTGACCGAACTACTTCAATTGTCTTGTATTCCCATGTAAATTCAACCGACTTGACAAAGATGTGCCGTTGACAGTCGACATCGTTTCAAGTTTTCATTTTTCCGTTGTTATTTATTGTCATTTGCTTATATTATATCAACAGCAAATATCGCATGTATATTGGGATTTTGTAGAGTATAATGATTGGGGTTGTTCGATTTTAATAAGCAGATATTGTAGGTCATCATTGTTTCGATGGAAAAAAAATTTTTTTTTTTATCTATTATTTAGAGAAAAATTTTTTTGATTAAAAAAAAAAATTAGCAATTTTTCATAAAATTTTTTATTTACACGGAAAAAAGAAAACTTGAAAAATTACATTATAAATAGTAATAAGTGTCCTATTGTATTCAAAATTAGAAAAATTACAGTTCGAAATAACATTTTTGTAATTCAAACTTTGAATGTTAATTTTCAAAGCTTTCAATGTAAATATTACATTGTACAATGTAATTCTTATAAAATCTGTAATATTTATAATCTGAAACTGTAATTTTTCTTTTTTCCGCGTAGAAATATAAATACTTTTTTAAATAAATTATTTCTATAAAAAATTAAACTCAATTTATTTTATAAAAATAAATGCCCTAATAAGATTGATGAATAATTAATTCTATTGGGACTAAAATAAAGTAGTAAATAATAGATTTATCAGATCTGGTATTGTCGATGAGATTTTTGAATTAAGTAGAGTAAAAATCAATGTAACGTAATGTGATGCAATGGAACGTAATCTTTAAATAATATAAGGGAAAGGATAGAGCGAAACTAGCAAGTATACTCAGAAAGCACACTGGCGATTAATCCACATGTTAGTAGTATCGGGTAAATTTTTATATTTTTTTCTAAACGCCAACGCCAAGTACGTGGGCGGGTTCGAGGTTAAATCGTATTCTTCGATTTAACTCTCGTGGTAAAATAACTTAGACAAACATGCTCCAAAGGAATGAGTTTACTAAATTTTATTGTGCCTGAGGTGAGGTTTTTTATAGGAACTAGCCAACGAAAAATAATTCACCGGCGGCCGGAGTGAGCTCAAAAAATTAGGAGATAGAAAATTGTTGAATAAATAAACCGGTTAAATGAGAACTTTTGGACAACAAAGGGGTTGGGTAATTGAGCGGAACAGTGGAAATATTGTGGAAAATTTTTTAATTTGCGAATCGTAAACCACCACTGTAAACATGTTTTATTTGTTGGTTTAAAGCGAACAGAGAAAGAAGAGGGTAAAACAGAAAGGGAATGAATTAGCGCTCTAGTCAGTGATAAAGTTTTAATTCAATGAAACATAGTATGTAAAAGCCGATTAATAACGCGATAAGGAATACAAACGAGCCGACACATAAATGAGAAGATAGGGAACAAGAAAATATAAGAGAAACGGTAGAAGAGGGTGGAGGGCCGCGTTCTCTTATAAGGGTAGACCTAGGGTATGAACGTGAGGGTTACGCGAGGATCAGACGAAGATGCCATAGATATTTTCCGATGTATACTGGTGTACCCAGACGCAATATCCCGGCCAAGTAGGCGGTGGCTCTGCCAGCCAGCTCGGCTCTCTCTTGTACTTAAACTCGGTACTCTGTACTCTAACTCTGTGTTAAACGGACCACGTCACCAGGACAATTCTTCCAGACGTTTAACTTAATTTTATTATTCTCTATTATGCATTTAACTATCATATAAAACAGTCTATTTACGATTTGCCTTTTATTTTATTATTTATTTACTCATTATTGTCACGTACTTTTGTTTTTTTTCCTCCTTCATCACACTTTTTTTCAATAACAAGTTTATTGACAGCCGCCGGGTAGTTGTAGTGCCTTCGTCTGTGGAGTAAATAATTAAATGAGTAACGAGAAACAAATATTGGAATTAAATTTGCCAACGTCAATGATAAGACTGAAAGAGCCTGAAAGGTTATTTTTAACTCTAGGGGTCTCCGTGGGTGACAAGTACCTGAGAAACTCTTTTTTCGATACTAATTGTTATTCTGAAAGAGTATACATGCTCTATAGAACCTTCAGTTCACCCTCATGCCACTTGTAAGGACGAAGTCGCCAAAAAAAAAAAAAAAAACCTACCTTGAGGTCACAAGAATTTAATCTGCTAAATTTTCTTCGTTTTTTTTTTTTTATTTTTTATCAACAAACATGTCTGATGCTCTAATGAATTTTTAGATATTTATATATTTTCAAAATTTATTGAATTTTTTGTTTATAAAGGCTTGTATCAATTTTTTCCGCTAGTTTAAGGCTGTAGAGACGTGAAACCGTAAAATTACAACTTTTATTTGTTGTTTGGAACTATTTATAGTTGTGTAGGTGTCAGAACTTATTTCAGCCGTAAGTTTTTGTCAATTTTATTTATCAAAAATTTTTTTTAAGAATTAAAAGAAGAAAAGAAGCAAGGATGGCCGGAAACTTTATTAATTTCTTGAATTAATATTTGATGCAAAGCTTTTTGAAAAGATTATCAATATTTTTTAAGAGAAAGATTTTAATGTTTAGGGTCTGTTTTCGCCCACAGTCACTTTAAAGGAGACGATTTTTTACCCTGGATTCGAAAAGACAAACGGAAGTAGGCGGGTAATATAAAGGGTGGAGGCGAAATGACTTGGATTGAGGGAAGAATAGATTCATATTATTCACTGAATGAATATCGTTACTCGGCTTCCTGTGTTTTTGATTATATATACTGTACGTAATGCTGGTGACCTTTTATATGCTCGTAAAATATTGTTCATTGCTCGTGACATCCACTGTGTTCTATGTATATTATCCTATATTGTCTCTCGTATGTCATCTCATACTTCCAGACTTATACTCACTGTTACTGTTACTGTTACTGTTTGTTAAAATTATTTTCCATTAATATAATTTAAAATCACCCTGTCAACAAAAATTCATTATATTTTTCTCGGGTTTAAAAATACCATTACCGAGTTCGGCTCAGTCTTTTATCATCTACATTAATACGTATGAATAAATAATAAAATTAATAGCACGCAAAAGTTATAACATTTTTCCCGATGTTCGCTATTGGACGGTCATAAAATTTTTATGCGTCAATAGTTACCGGAAATTCCGAAGATGCATCTTTTTTATGGTCATCCAAATGTTGGATTTTTTATTAAACCATTTCAAGAGCTAAATTTATTGGACCGAACACCTACATTATTCTTCGAAAACATGTTTTTTTCATACCACTGACATCTCCCAGAGGCAAGATTTATGGAAATTTATTAAACTTAATTTTCGAAACCCAAAATACATTTCTTAGATTTAAAATATAAAAAGAATTTTTTTAATAATAATTTAGTAGTTACAAAAATAAAAAAAGCCATTCGGCAGCCGAAATGGAAGTAGATTTCATAAACTATATAAATTCACATGTGAAGTATAAAAAAAATAAAATAATTATCATAATCATTATGTTTATAATTAATTTAATGTTCCCCTCCTGTTTCACAATGATTAAAATACACGCGTACATTACTCAGGCGGCAATGTAACTTTTTCATCCTTAAAAATAGAGTGGAAAATAAACCTTTCAGCATCAGAATGATAGAAAAAATTTAGAATTTTCTGGGATAATGCGATTCTCTGCGACAACTACCTTACGATGAAATTTAATGTAGAAAGTATTCATTATGTTTAGAGCTGTATTTTTGCTTCCTTTCCTCCTCTCTACGTGGTAAAGGCCTACAGGGGACCCGCCACGTTAAAGAAAGGGAACGCATCTTATTACACAGTACCTCTTGGGTGATGTGGAAATCTGCGTAATAACTGAACGAATTATTGACTAACTAACATCAGTATGGCAGAATGACAAGGGGTGTTATTTAACATCTAAAACGACTACAAGAGTAAAATTTCATTGAAATAATCCCAGAACAGATACATTTTTTCGGGCTAAAAATACGCGTAAACATGTAAATTAAAGCTTATTTTCTCAGCTTTAAGATGCATTTGACCAGGATCGAATATCTCAATGTGTTCGAAAGTTACACGAGGGAGAAATAGCAGAAATACTCAATTTTCGAATTTTCAAAATTTTAAAATGCTGTAATTTCTAAACTAATCGACCGATTAGGCTCAAATTTGAACTCGACCTTCGTAATTAGTCATAAACTAAGTATGTTGAGTTTCATTATGATCCGTTAAGAATTGTAGACGGTATCGTGCTGACAAGCCCGCGTTATATCCCATATATATATATATATATATATATATATATATATATATATATATATATATATATATATATATATAAAAATACATACATATATAAACATTTGAACCATATGTATTTTCTGATTCAGCTCGTCGAGCTGAATCAGGATATAGCAAAATTTTTCAAAAATTCCGACATGAGGACAAATACAATAGTTAGATTTCTATGAAATCTACTAAAAAAAAAAAAAACTTTTTGATAAATATTTACAAGTTGGGGTCCACCATTTTAATTTTCATTTTTTTGCACCAAATTTCTGTTTGATTGTATGATATATTTTTTTGAAAAATACTTAAGAAAATCGCAATTTTAACAAATTTAAAAAAAATTTTGATATTTAACTTTTTTTTTTAATTGTTGATTTTTTTATGTACTTTCAAAAAAGAAATATATCGAAAACATCAAAAAAAAAAAAAAAAAATAAATAAAATAGAAATTTTATCCAAAAAAACATATCGAAATATTAATATTTTTCTTTTACGAATTTTTTATCATAAATGCGCCGTAAAAACAAGTAGAATAAAAAAAATTTGAAAATGTTACTTTTTAATCTAGATATAGCCAAAAATGAAGTGGACCACACTTGTAAATAATTACCAAAATTTTTTAAAACAAATTTTTCAGATGCAAAATCTTTTACTTTATAAAATTAACTGATGTAAGAAAATTTTTTTCGGATTTTTACAACTACTAAATTATTATTAAAAAAATATAATATCATATTTTTCCGACTTGATTATTACATCAATATCAACAAGAAGACTATTAATAGATTCCATTTTCACTTGAGTTATCACAAAACTTAACACTTGCAATGATATTTATTCAAAAAATTGTATAAACAGAATATCAAGAGATGTGTGATTGAAAATGGAAAAAGTGAACTGTATACAATGTACTCAGATGCAGATTCAATGTATGCATAGATATGAAACATATCCGTCGGCTATGTAATGGAATAATGTTTGAAGAGACGTAAATTCAAAATGGCAACGAGGTCACACAGTATCACGGTATCACTGTATCATGGGTTTCGGTGTTACACATTATACCCGTTTATGTATAGCAACCGCCAACGCATATTTTCTCGTAATAATTTTCGGTGTTGATTTGTATTGATAGATCGGTAGCAAGCAGTTTATTAAATATTCCCGCCCGGTAATTATGTCCTCCGATCTACATACCGGTGACCGTTCACATTCGCCTTCTATGAAGTAGAGCAAAACTATTCAACAGACAGATAATATTATTGTTACATGCTTGAATTTTCGTTCACGCATTACTATTTGCAGTACTCGGTTTCATATTTTATGTATATGAATTATTGTTCCGCAGTAAATTCGTTTTATTTAATCGATTTATTAATGCCCGTAATTAATCGGTTAATCCAATTAAGCGCTTCATAATAAGTTTTATAAATATGCGCATTTATTTCACGGTTAATATTTAAAAGCTATTTAAAAATGATATTAAAATACAATTTATTCGATAAATTATTCATGAGAAAGGTTAAAGATTTTTCAAGTTAATAATCTATACAGATATATATATATATATACGATATATATATATATATATATATATATATATATATATATATATATATATATATATATATATATATATATATATATATATATATATATATACGATACGAAAGACACATAAAGAGACAAAAGGAAAATAATAATGTTTTTTCTTAATGGCGACAATTTTTTCAGCATCCTATTGTCTCGGCATTATTTTACTGGCTTGTGTATTGCTTCGAGATACGGAGCATTATCTGTATCTTAAATGCCGTGCGTAGGTTTGACCCCGAACTATGTGGAATAATATACATTATAGATAGACTTGTATACATCTCCTTCAAGTTATTTACGTAGCATCCCTGTTCCGCGTACTATTAATATATGTGTGTGTACTCAAGTCCAAAAAGTATCCTTGTTTATTATAAAACTAGACAAGGCTGCGTTTAATGAATTTTTACAACAAATTTATTGTCTTTTTAGATTTCTATTTCTTCTACAGGACAATTTTATTTTTATTAAAAAGCTATGGGGCAGTTTTAAGCATTATTTATTGCACACACTGAAGAAACTTTCAATTAAAAATTGTAATATAAAATTTAATTTGATGAATATTCAATGAAATTTTTTATGGTAAGATGCTATAAAGAAAAATAAATTAAAGACCCTCAATTGAATTTTAATTTATTTTGTTATATTACAGAAACAATTATCGATAATAATCTTAGTTTACCTAAATGACGCAGACCGCTAACGTAATTCAAATTGTCTTTTGTTTACCGTTCTAATAAAAAGTATACTTTAGGGCATCTTTTACCCGAATAAAAATAAAAGCCACGTAAGCTCATAATATTTCAAAGGAATCGTCTCAACTATTTTGGGAATAAAATAAATAAAAATTTCGAGTTAAACATACACGATCGTAATTTATCTGATATTGTAGCCGACGCACTAACAATCATTAATTTTTTATTACTATTTATTATCAGCACCCACGGAAAATTTCAAGTCTAAATAAAGGAATAATTTTGGAGGAAGATATCATCTTCACCTTAGAACTGGTTGAATTATTATTATTATTATTATTATTGAGCGAATTAATGACTTCTGTATTAAATAATTCAAATATTGTTGAATTAATTTAATATAGACCATTAATTTTATTGGATTAATTACTTGTGGAAACATTACAATGTAAGCAAATTATAAATGTAATTTAATTTAATAACGAGTGGGGCATTCCGTGAAGAGTTTATTATGTTAGGCTGTAATATATGTGGAGAATATTTCACACGGCTTACCTACGTCATACCTGGTATGATATGCATTACAATATAACCGTCAAGTAGACACCATACGGCTTATTTCAGGGAGTGTCTCAGCCACTTAATATTTTTACTTTATTACTAGACATTACACAGAAATTATTTATCTTATAAATTACAATCAGCGATAATTGACGTTATGTAATTATCCTTTTAATTATGTTGGAGGTTCAAGAATTATTAAATCTTCTATTTTTAAATATTATTTTCATTCCATTTCAATGGAAAAATTTTTTCTTTTAATGTAATATGAATTTTTGAATAATCCAAATTATAATTAACATTTTACATAATTAAATTTTTTTTCATAACCGAGTAATTTGAAACAACGAAAAATAATAACGGTGAAAATGTCACATCAACTTTTTAATAACAAATATATTAAATTAACTTCTCATTAGTAGCGTGAAAAAAATAATAAGTTGAAAAAAATTATTTTTCTCGCAACGCAAATAATTTTTACTTATAGACATGCTATTTTAGTCTTCATAAATTATTTTTCCTGTCAAAAAAAGAGTTAAATTACTTGGAGTTATATTTCATTCAGGTCCTTCGATGTAGCATTGGAACAACTCAACTCTGATGTTCTATATTTTATCCCTTAAATATTTTTACTTTGAAATGTATTTCCTTTTGTCTCGTTAATTTTTAAAAATACTCAACAGCTTTTGAAGACAACTGAAATTTTTATCTGTAACAAATAAAAATTCAATGAAAGCTATTTGTTTTTTTTTTTCTGCGCCTTTAATGTTCACTATTTTTTCTGGGAAAAAAAAAAAAAAATAAAAATAACAATAAAAAATAGCAAACATGTGTAGAAAACAAAACAAATTGACTTATAACCTTTGATCTTTCATACTTTTATGGTTTAAAATTTTTTTTACCTGTTTTCAGGTCATCGCATTTAAATATTTATCTTCTGTTTTTAATAGCTATCAATAAGCGCTTAAATATTTACTTACAATCGTGTAGATAGATAAGAGACGAAGATATATCTATAAATGTTCATAGATGTTATAAAAATAACGAAATTTATATTGAAAAATTTTTATAAAGTATATAATATATAAAAAAAAAAAAAAATGATGGATCTATCAATTGAATGCTTCCCATGTATCTCAAGGGTATCGGAAATTTTTTCTATTATCAAGAAAGCGACATCAGATTGAAAAAGACGTCACTGATGTACGTGGGTATAAAGGTGTGTCATTTTTAAGAGGCATTTCATTAAATAGGATTTTTTCAACGGTTAAATTAATTTACCATAAATCTTGGAGCTGGATAAATTTCTTCATTCCCGAGAAATTTATTATTCAAATTCACCTGAAAGGTCACCCAGTGAATTACAAGTTATGCAAACGCTTCTCATTAAATTAACGCGAAAAAAGAACTATCTCTTTTTTAGGTTTTAATTAGTCCTTATATCCTACTGTCGAGTTTTAAATATTCTAAAATTACTCCATTAAGTTTTTTTTTTTTTTTAGTAATGTCACAGCGGGATGAAATACGCGCATATATTTGTTATTTTCTCGGAATATGTACAAACATGTAAAATGAGATTCGCGAGATAGGAAATGGAATTTTACCTAAATTTGATATTAAATTTACAAAATATTCGATGAAAGGGTAAAAATAAATTTAAATAAATAAATCGACAGTAAAAAAAAAAACATTTCAAAATACCAGGATAAAAAAATGTAATCCAATAATAAATTGAAATTGGTAAGTAGTGAATAAATAATAAATAAAATAATTCAATCACATAAATTATAATACATAATAAGAAAAGCCAAATCTAACAATTGATAACTTATAGACCAAGGATTGATTTATTATTAAAATTCAAAAGCGCTCCCTCCAGCCTTCTGTTTATCGGAAAAAATAATAAAAAAGTGACATTAAAATTTAATGTTTTAAGTCCAAGGCTATGGGGAATACGACGCAGTAAATAAAATCCCTGATGCTTGAAATCGCGCTGATAAATAATATAAAAAAAAGCCTTATAAATTCATTTATGGTTAGCTTGTATTGTGCACTGATACACACAATATCATTGGCAAAGAAATGAAGGGGATGAGGCTGACAAAGCGTAAGTTTTTTTTAACTCAAAAATAATTATTCCTTTTTTACTTTTTTCAGTGGTATTAATTTCCCTTTTAAATTTATACATCCAGTGTCTGTTGCGTGGTGTGTGATTTACATAGAAGAGCCTCAAGGTATCGGTTGCGTGCTCGGATAAAAAAGTTAAAAAAAAAAAGAAAATAAAAAATAAAAAATAAAAAAGAACACAACAGAAAAGGTAAAATAAGCCAGAGTGGTTAAAGCGCGTGAAGGGGGTGTCATCGCGGCTGCTCGAAGGTGCGAGAGTAGAGTAGTTGTTGTGTGTATGGTGACGTCGGGAGGTTGTGGGTTAAATCTAGAAGCAGGAAGAGAGACAAAGAGGACAGAGGGTGCCGGATAAGAGGGTGTCTGTACTTGGTGTGCATGGATATGCCGTAAAAGAAAAAGGAAAAGAAAAAGAGAAGAGTAGTGGAGTGAGCAGAGGGTGAGCCCCTCTACGGGAGACGAGAAGCACAAAGAGGAGCGTATAGCTCGACAAGTTGGGTAAAGGGTGACAGAATTATTATTCTGTTGCTTGAGAAGGACGGGTAGAGAGGGTTGCTTGGGTATAGGGCTCCGTTGTACGGGTGGTTGTGAGAGACTTGAGTGGGGGTGCAAGAGTTTGAATAGACTGTTGGGAAGGGGGTATGCGCAACGCATTAAAATGACGGGGCTTAGACGCGCAGCGTGGGTGTTAGTTCTGGTGAGGGCGCCAGCCGGCTCGCTCGCTAAACTAACCCACCATCATCCCCAACCCTCCAACGATCGCCACCTCCCCACGTCGATTTTGCTCACTATACAGCTTCACGGCTCCGGCTCAGCTGCAGATTTTTGTAGAGGCTGATTGTCGCGTTGCCGGGAAACATTACCAACAGATAAAATAATTTTTCTTTACACTCAACGAACGACGTATTACGTGACTGATGGACAAGAAATATTCATGGAAAATATTTCGAAATATATTTGTAATTAAATTACTGTCACACTTTTCATGTGTCTCCGGCTTGTGGTTTACTAACGTGAATTTTTCTCTATTCTGTTGATATTTGTTGTCATTCAATTGTTGTAAATTTTTGGGTTTTTTTGCTAAAACTAAAACTGTTTAATTAAGCAAACGAATGACTAGAAACGATTGTCAAAAAACTTTTATTCACCCGCTTTAAGGAGGCTGTTTTATAATTTTGTTATTCTGTTGGTTCTTCCTCAGATTCGTTATCGCTCTAATTTAAAATCTAAAACGAGTTTTATGTCTCATTACTCAGCCGGCAAGCCCTGAGGTGAGCTGGAAAAAATGTTGATCTTTATAATTATAAACTCAAAAACTGCCTGAGTATAAAGTTTATTTATTTATTTGGAGTTTCTGCTACCGGGTTTGATTTTAGTTTCGTTGACCCCGTGATCGGTAACAGAATTAAAACTATGGCAGCGTACAAGTGACAGTAATTCAAGCAAACAGTGAGTCTGGGTTGATAAATAGTTTAAACAGTGTGTGATTAATTAGTGACTGAATTTCAGTGAGTGTTGTTGCACTGAAAAAGTGACCAAGGGTCCAACTGCCGGGATTTATTATGTGAACAAACGACTCAAAACACAAGCTTACGAGGATACCAGAGAGGAGAGGAGAGAGAGAGAGAGAGAGAGAGAGAGAGAGAGAGAGAGAGAGAGAGAGAGAGAGAGAGAGCAGAAGAGAGAAAGAGAGGAATTTGAATAATTATTAAAAAAAAACAGAAGTTGTTTGAGAAGAATTTTTTTTTTTTTGTTGAGAAAAAGGGGACACGTTAAAGTAAATAAGACAAATTAATAGAGTTGTCGTAAAAAATCAGTGGTGTAAATGATCACACGAGTTGTAATTACGCTACCGCTGACGTCGACACTACACAATAAAGTAGTGGTCAAGGAAACCGATAGTTTATCGAAATTATATATTTAAAAAATTCAACGGTGAATAAATGAATCAGTGAACTGGGTGGAAGGGCGTTCGAATTTATAGAAGGGGAAATAAAATCTTACCAAGTGAACCTAGTCCCAGCAGGTATATTTTACTTCAGTCAATGGATTGTCACTAGATCAGCAGTTGCTTTATTCACTACAATACTCAATAATAAAAATAATTAAAATAAATGAGACAAGTTGTTACTCCAGTTATCGACATCATTAAACAATCAGCCTTGATTAAAGTAACACACGATAAATATTTAAATATTAAATAGCTGTCTAGTATCGAGTACTTACACAACAGCTAGAGCAACGTCATCTCGGGTATTTAATATTCAGAGCTTTTAACGTTAACGTCTTGAGCCCCCACCAACAGCCAACAGCAGAATAACAAAGCAAGAGTTTATTTTCCATAAACAACAGCAGAACCAGAAGCGGAGTGTACAATATAAATAATCAGACGTACGTAAAAGTAGATAATATCCGACAGTGATATAATAATGACAGCACCTAGATATTAATATTTAACTGAAAGCACAGAAAGCATACACGCCTCTGAATCCTCTGTGATGATATATTATTTCTGACAATAGTTCTCTATATTTTTTATGCACTTTTGAGACACCTGTTGATTACGCCGGAGCACACGCGGCCCTTTTCCACTGTTGCCTCAACAGAGTTTAACTAAAAACGCTTGAGGGCACAGACCCGGCTGGCATTTTGTCGACTGCACCGCTCAATTCTACGCTTCTTTAATACTTACTTTCATACTCAACTTATTGTTACTTTTATTTTATTTTATCTAATACTAAAACGAATTATGTACCGCCGGCAAACCACTAAATTGTGATACTCGAACCAAATAAATATTTCACGTAATTTTAAGTCGTTTTTTATACATTAATTCAATAATTATTTTATTTATATTAATATTGTTATTGTTTACTGCACTTGTGTTTAATAAGCACCATTGAGCACGTGTTACATGTGTAAACGCACAGATATTATTATCCACGGTAATTATTAATGCACCAAATGCCTTAGCATGCAAAAGTGCACATTTATATGTATATTATGGTATAATTACTATAACTATTATTATTATTATTATAAAAGTTAGAGAGAAAAACTTTGAATAATAGTGTGTATTTATAGCGTCTTTTTCCACCGACGTAAAGTTTACAAAAAAAAAAAAACAAACATATTAAAAACAATTGAGATTGAATATTTATATACTTATACACGTACATGAAATAGGGGATTTATTTATTTATTTATGTATGTATGAAGAGGTTCTTTGGTAAAAAATATATATATATATATATATATATATATATATATATATATATATATATATATATATATATTATATGTATAGATATATTTATTATATGTATATGTATAGATATGCCGTCCATACAGATGTCTATAGAGTAAATATTTAAATAGTACGTTTTTTGATCGTGAAGGACGCGCGTTGTTGTGTTGCATTGTTGATAGAGAAATAATTATATATTTATTGAAATAAATATTTAATAAAAAAATATAAAGTAAAAAAAAAATTATAGATTTTTATGAGTATATTTATCTAGAGAGTATTAAATAATATCGTGTTGGAGAACTAAATACAAAGTAGAAAAAAAAAAAACCTAAGGAATAACAAAATAAGCATAAACATAAATACTTATTTAAGTTTAAAAATATACGTGTATGTATAATAATGACCGGCGTAAATGTCTGCAAGATGGTAGTAGTTGGGCTAGAGTGAAGGTTACCGGGGAATTTTATGAGGGGTGAAGTCGTGTAAGACCCACCCACGTTTTATAGGGTTCTGACGTTTAGTTTGTCAGGTTAAAATTAATAATAACTTATTATTTATTATTCATTGTTAATACTTAACTGTAAGCAATATTAATGTTAATTATTAAGTTTTTTTTAAAATAATAACCGCACATTCGCACCTGCACCAAATGCACGAAGATCACGATGGCGAGCACCGATACCAGCACAAAACAGTCTTCACTATTGAGATTTACAATAAGCACCGGTTGTACCAACCTCACTGTTATTATTCGGCACTCGCTTTTCAGATTCTGTTACAAAGCAATAGGACACACTTTTGTAATAATGACCTGATTTCAGGAGGACGAAAAAAGTATCGTCTTCGGAAGCCACTCAAACAAGAGTACGAAGATCGTTAATACTCTGTTAATTATTGCTAACAATTGGAGGATATTAAACCCTGGACAGCGGCTGAGAATAAAAAATCCAAGACTATAAAAGTCAACGAATAACTGTGAGGAAGAGCAAGACTATAAAAAAAAAAAAAAAAAAAAAAAAAAAATTAAACGACAGCTTTTTGGTAGCTCGGTTGAATCTTCCTCCCTCCTAAACTCAGCTCCTCTCCAAACGCTCAAGTCTTCCTCTTATTTGCGCACTCAATTATCTTCCTCAGTTGCCGTAAGCCTCTCTCTCAATCTCTCTCTCTCCTCTCAGTCTCTCCTGTCTTAATCGTTTTCACTTCAGCGATCCTTCCGAATTTGGTATTATCCTCTATCCTTTATTCCCAGCGACAAAAGCCTTCCTTCTTGCTTCGCATTTTTATACTCGAACCACGTACAAAGCTCATACGTCGACGTACGCCGAGATAAGCACAACGAATATATGACTAATAATAACTTACTGTCGACAATCGATTTGTGGTAACGAGCTGTGCTAAAACACTAGACTTTTGGGTCCTTGCAACCCAGGAGGTGTTTCGAGAGTCGGGGTTTAATGTTACCGCCTGCTACCCTCACCAAATAATTGTTAACATAATTTGTTGATAAACAAAAGGTAATCCTTGTGGCGAAGATAAACCAAGATTCGAAATGTCGGGTCAAATTATTTGGTTGATGTGCTACATAACTCTTGGTCTGGCGCTGACGTTGGGGAACCGAGCTGGCTCCCATTACCATCACAATCATCGGCTGAGACTCAGTGATCAGTCAGTTGGTGCTCCCAATAAACTATCCAGTGAATCGGACTCTTCGTTTAGATTTAACGAACCAGTTTACGATTTGCCTCCCGAGTGGAGTCTCTACGACCAGAGAGATCCTTTCTCTAGAGACTTTATCGACAATTCACGTGGTTTTAATTCTAATAATAATATTAAAAATATTAATAACAATAATAATAATAATAATAATAAAGCACTTGTAAATAAATTATCTAGTCCTGTAATGGAGAACATTGACACTCGTAGAGATTTTTCGGGTCCGGGGAGACGTCTAAGTCACGCTAGTGCTAGTAGTAATTACAATAATAATAAAAATAATAATAATAATAATAATAATAATAATAATAATAATAATAATAATGATAATAAACGTGGATTAGGTGACTCTGATGAAATGCCGAGTGAACACAGGGGTAGTGGTAGTGGTAATAGTGCTAGTGCTAGTATTGTAAATCAATATGATCTGAATGGACGGTCAATGGAGAGAAGAGTTAACAATAATAATAATGATAATAAATTCGGAGGAAGGGCGCCGCTTAAAAGCTCCTCGGTGTGGTCCCTCCAGCCCGATTTGGTCGAGTATCCGTGGAAAGTCCAGCAGGGCAACGGCGATGTCTCTAACAGGATCGGGAATAATGCTTATGCCAGGACACTGGGCAAGAGGAATCAGGTCGCAGGGGGACGGAGAAAGCCCGGTGAATCCCGTTCTACGGGCCAACAAGGACAGCCACCGCCGTTCCTAGGCTCGAGCATCCCTGAAGTTGCCATGGGGAGCATGGCGTCCCAGCTAATGCTTCGAACTGCGCGTGGCAATCGCCAGTACGACGTTCCGCAAATTGGTAAGTTTTTATCGTTATTTCCTTGCTTATAGACTTGGCTTATTATCTTTTAGATTTTAGCTTATGTTAGCTTGCTGTTAATTATTATTCGTCTTCGTAATAAGCTCCTTTAAAAGTTTTAATGAGTTGGTTTTTTTCATTTTTGCTTCTTCAGTTGGTGAATTATTCTTGAACTTAATTTTTTTTATGAAATATCCGTGGGTTTATAGAAATTAAATTGTTCCACGGTATTTTATTTTAGGTGTTTATTTGCGAAAAATTTTTAGAACTGGCTCATTAAATTTTTGAGCGGCCAAATTATTTACTGTTAAATTTTTATAATTTTTCTGAAAGAGCAAAGTAAATTTAAAATGATTTTTTTAAATAATTAATTAGCTTTATTTAGTGGTAATAAATTGTATTTATTGACAGCTAATGAATCCTTCTATAAGTTTAATCAAGAATTTTATGATTATTCAAGTTACTTTTTTATAAAATGTATAATTGCAGCAGAAGCGATAAACTTTTTTATCTGATTTATAAATTCAACAGGAAACTTCTATTAATAAAAAAGAAATCGGATTTTTCAATATAATTGAGTTCAACGATAAATTACTTTTAAATTATATAAATTTTTGTGATATCAAAAAGAAGGTAATGACATAATTTCAATATTCATAATGTTATTTTAATTAAAAAATCAATATTTCCCATAATGAAAGTCATTATTCAAATAAAAATTCTGATAAAAGTTCTGATCCTCGAAAAAATAAGAATTTAACCCAAAGACGATAAAAAATAATATTTGTAAGCCAAGGCCGAGATAAAAAGTACTCCCAATTAATCCACCATAACCATAAGGCAACAAAAAGTAATTAGGATTAATGCCACTTTGATCTCGGGTTTTTGCTCAACAGCGATCGTGTTGCGGGAAGAAAAATAGTTACACCGAAGGGTTTTTATGACAAACATTAATATAACTGTTGCGGGTCATGGTTAATGTTACCACAAAGGTCTCGAGTTTAAGGTCTAAGGTGTGAAGGTTTTAAAATATCCCTTTTACTACCTTACATTATTCCTGTAAATGCACTTTAGAAGTACCAGCGTAGTCTCATTAATTTTTGAACGCTTACAACTTTACTGAGAAAAATATTTTTTTTTTTTATTCCTTTTATCGTAACCTTTTAGAGCGGCGTCTGTTTGTGTTTAAACACTGTACTGGCATTAGAACGTCGGGTAAATTTGAGTGTGCTTGCTGTCTGTTGCATTTAGATAATCCTTTCAGTTTGAAGTATTAAATACATAATTTGGTGTATGATGTTCTCTTTCACTATGTCCCACTTGTTGCTCGTATTTCGCCGGTTTAATGGACTTTAATACTTGAGTAAAGTTTATGAATATTCGAGCTATTTTTGTGTTTTAATAAATAACTCGCTTTTTAAAAACCGTTTAGGCTTAAACTTGTTTAATTAATCCAATGAAATAAAACATTTTCTTTATATATAATGTCGTGTCACTTTTATAAAGGGATAAAAAAACGTGAAATATGTTAACTTGAAGCGAGTGTAGGAGGATAAAAGAGTGGTATAATAATAAAAAAAAAATATATAGATATATATATGTAAAAAAAAAAAGATAATATCATATGACCAACATAAAAGGTACCGGTGAAGAAAAAAATGTAATTATATTATAATAGTGATGAGTATGTGGAATTTTTAGCCATCATTTAATTAGTTTTTCGGTTGACTTTGTTTATTGTTGTTTTACATATTATTGATTAAAAAATTATTATTATCATTATTTTTGATTAAAATTAAAAGTAATATTTTTGTTGTTAAGATTTTAATTAAAATAAAATAAATTACCGCGGTATTATCTTAGAGATAGAAATTGATAAATGAATGAAATTTAAGGATTACAGCTCGTAAAATCCTTGGACAATAAATAAAATAATCTAAGTTAATACCTGCTGTGTGAATAACTGTAGTTTGTAAAAAAGATAAATCACCTCGGATGTGCCGGTATGAGTGTACCCGTCACAAGATACAAGGATATAAATATACATATAGATATATATATATATATATATATATATATATATATATATATATATATATATATAAGACAAAATAGAATATAGAAAGAGATATATGTTTGAAAATAAGATTGCGCTTGATAGGTATAAAAAGAAACGGCGCTACGGAAAAAGTATCGGTCTTTCTGAAAGTCTGTGGGGTAAGTTCAGTTGAGAAAATCAGTGGTAACGATCGTGAGCGACATGTCAGTAAAAGTTGTTACCATCCACCAGCTCTTATTCTCTTCTCTCTCTCTCTCCCGTACTCTTATATTTTATGATTTATAGTCAGCGGTGATTTGAGCTTTCACAATTTCAAAGCTCTCCGGGATTTAATATCCGTCACTCACAGCTCAGAGATACTCTTGCAAAAAATCTCAAAAGCTTTTTTCATAAATATTTCTATTAAGATAATGACGTGCCTGAAATATCTATTTACTTTGAATTTTAAAGAACAACTTTACCGAAACACCCATTTGTTTTTTATTGAACGATAAATTTCATTAAGAGTAATATTGTTTTTGAGATTTATGCTAGCTGGGGACTTTAATAATATACCTAACCGGGAAGATAATGTTTAACATGACTCATTATTGAGAATAAATGTCGGCATTATTTGCGCTGGTGATTTTATCGAGCCCTTTTATTCAGTCTTGTAGATGCTTTAACACTGATGAGATAACATCTGACGGAATCTTTTATTTATTGTACGTTTTCTTTTGTTGTATCGCTTTTTTTTTTTTTTTTTTTTTTTTTTTTTTTAAATCAATTGTTGTGTCTTTTATTTTCACAGGCCATTTGTGAGAAAAATATTTAACCTATTAAATAATTTTACCAACTGATAAATTAATGTTGTTTGTTCATCAAAAGTTTCATTGATGATTTTCAATAATAGAAACATCCATTGTGTTTTAAATTAACAACGAGCTTTTCTTCTATTTTAGTTAAATTTAACAATGAGATTATATTAACAATAAACAAAAACTTTTTTATAAATTAAATTTCTTAATCAATTAAATATTAATTATCAATTATTTTACAAATTTAAATTAAAATTTTACTTTTGCATACAAATTTTACAATTCTGAGCTTATGCAAACGTCAAAAAAATAAATAAACAATTAAAACAGAATAACTAGTAGGGGCTGAAATATTCAGCAGAGTATTAAATTTAAAAATGGATTATTTATGTAAGTTTTATAAACAAGGAAGTAAGCTGAAATAAATAGAATTAAAACAAAGTAGTAAATGAAAACAAGGAAGTAAAGTAAGAGAATGTTGACCATAATTAATGGCCAGCGGGAGCAATAAGGCCAAGGTGAATATTTCATCTCGTCATAAAAGAAGGAAAAATATACACCAGAGACAGGGAAAATATATAGACAAGTAAATGGAAAAAAAAGTATGATAAAAGATTAAAAAAAGTACGGAAATAACCTTCCAAAGTTATCACATGTACGCTTGAAACTCTCCATTACCGTATACTTACTTCTGAATAAATCGATACTCAAATCTAAAAACTGTTTCTGTCCCCGCTAGAATTTTTATGTTTAATAAAAACGAGCTGAGCTTTCATTCGTGTCGTTTTACTGACCTATTTCTTTCATGAAACACTTAAATATCCCTCAAGAGTTTGTGGTTTTTTTTTTGCAATTTGCAATTAAATCTAGATGTAACTTTAACTCTATTTATTGAAACAATTTATTAAAAAATTAAAGTTGGCAATAACTTGTTGAACTTGAATAAAATCGATAGAGGCAATAAATATTTTTTACATCTTGAGAATCAAAGGAAGATTGATGCAAGCCTCTTCTCTTATTAGCCAGACAGGGAAAGTTGGACCTTGTAGTGTGAGCCTAGACTTTTACTAGAGTGAATAGGGGTAGATTTAGCCGTAGGCGATAGTATAGGAAAGAAGTGAAGAAAGGAGTGAGGGTGACAAAAGCGGCGCCGCTCTTAAGCGACCATTGCACTCACTAGGGGCGCTTCGGCTGACTGCCAATCCATTCCTACTACTAGACTACTATATACGCTCTTTACTGGGTGTAGTGGTATGCTACTGCTCCTGCATTCCCTATTTTTCTTTCCACTCGCCCAATGCCTACCTCCTCTATTATCGCCTTTCTTTCCGAGTTTTTATTTTTTTTTTCCACTCTACTCCCGTTACACATCCTCGGTTAGTGCCTCATACAACCCCATCGCTCAGCCGGTGCTTTGACCTGTGTATGCGCCAGCACAAGACTGCGGTTATCGAGAGTCTATACTTTAATACATTTCCTCTTCCGTTTTTATAAATATTTTCACTATTTATAGGGTAAGCTCGAAAATAGCCTTTGCTTTATATTTTTACAGCATTTTTTATTGAATTTTCAAACTTGAAAAGATTATGGCTTTTCTTTTTTTTTTTTCTTTATTTATATATATATATATATAAATATTTTTTTTTTTTTTTTTTATAGAATTACACGTAGGAGGAAAGTATAAAATGAAATTTATCCGAGGTATAATTCCTCGAAAGAAAAAAGTAAAATTTAGCTATGTTAATTAATTTAAATGGAGAAAGTTGTAATTTATTGAGTAAACTTTTAAAATTATATTTTACCGACGGTATCTTCTTAGAGTCCAACTGTTTCTTTCTTTAGACTCTATTTCCTATTAAATTACGCGGTGAAAAGGGAAAATATATCACTGTTTTGTTATTTAGATTTCATTATTCAATTTAATTATAATTTTTATTTAAAAATTTAGTAATTACGGTGGCAAAAAAAAAAGATCTTTTGTATTTATTAATATTTAAAGTAAAATAAAGAATACATTATTGTTTAAACAAAAGAGTTAACCATGGCCGTAATTATGAAATGTATGTATACAATGAAAAATATAATTAATTAACTGAAATATTGGAATAAAAATGTCCGAGTATAATATTTTAATTTTAAAAAATAGTTTCGCATCAAGTATCTCATACAGAGGTGTTTAAATGTTAAATTGTAAAGTTAAATAGAACAGCGTATGTATGTGTACTAACTGTCAGTTACAAATGTCTATAACAAGCGTACCCACATATTTATATACGTCATATTCAGGTAGTTTGATTCGTCGTATAGGTCAAAGGTAACAACAAAATGTTTAGTTTTAATGATAACAATAACTAAACCAGAGTTTGTGTTACCGAATCATAAATTGAATTAAATCAGATCTCGACTCTATTCTCTACTAGTCCAGCTAATTATTTCGCTGATTTGTAAGGAGGCGTGACAGCTAATGAACTAACTAATTATTCATGTGCGTTATAATTACATCGTTCATTGAATTAAACGACGCGCTAATTCACTCCAAAATAATTATTTCAGTTAAATATTTTATTTAGGATTAAGGAAGATATTTATTTTTCATAAATTTAATAATTCTTCATTTAAAAGTTTTACGTTCTGAATTTCAATTTAAATTATACGGAATATTCGAGCAGAATTTAATGAACAGCTGTATTAATTATCATCTGGGTTCTTATAAAGTTTACTGGGGATTTTTGTGAGAGATTATTTTTAAATTTTATTCCTTTAAAAGCTCGGGGTGGAATAAAATTTTATTCAAATGTCATCGGTGTAAGAAACATTTTAACCTCCCACTCAATACTAGGTAGTTTTTTTAACCAAAAGTGCACCATAAATTTTATTTACATGAAATTTTATGTCACGTTCAATTTAAAAGTAAAAACGGGCATAAAGGTTATATATTTTTTCAGTTACAAAAAAATAAATTGATAGAGCAATTCTCGAAAATTTGTTTTGATGCTCATACATTATTCTCACAAAAATAAATTCACGCACCAGCAATCATCGTTTTTTTACGCCCCCTTGTTGTTTATTTATATTTTCCGATTCCAATATCGAGTAACTATTGCGCTATAAAATTTAATTAATGACGCTGTTTTACTCTGTCGATATTTTTTTATTTTTTATTACATCAATCTTTATCAATGATTTTGAATTATTGTCTCCAACAGATTATATTCTATAAAACAATTGTTAGACACTGGTATCTAAAATTTTAATTACTTTGTTGTGGGATTAGCTAACATTTGTTAGTTACTGACGATATAACAATCATAAATATTAACCAACATGTGAATAATTATAGATTGATAGACCAGTCTATCTACAGTATCAGATCTATTTATATTAGAGTGATCGTATATAGAAGCATTAAACTAGATAATACTCACGATCCATTGACGGCGATTGATATTTAACTCATTCACATTAAATATCTAGTAACATATAATCAACTGTGCGGTTGGTTTATCCTATTAATACGATTGCCGTATTAGTTATTTTGAAATTTTGACACCTCTGATAAGTATTTATTGGACTTGTAATTATTTCATTGTAATCATTGATTTAATTTATCTATTTTTATTTTCAAACAAATTCAACATAATTATCCACTTTTTAACTATTAATTTTATTATGAAATTTTTAAATCTAGTAATAAAAGTAATTTAGTTATCAAAAAGTAATATTCAAAATTAGTATTTTTAATTTTATAGCGTACAATTGGTGAAAAAATTCGTATAATAAAATTATAAATTCGTTGTTTTTATGAATACTTAAAATTTTATCTCCAAGCTTGAGGGAATTTAATAGACCAGAATGAAGAATTAAAAACCTTATTTTGATAATTTTAAAAAAATTAGAAACGTTAAATTTTATGACTACTTTATGACGAAAAAGACTCTATAAAAATTTAATAAACTCGGAATGTTATTTCAACGTTTTAAAGGGTGTTCTTAATTAAAGTTTGCAAATTTGGACGAAAAAAAATAAACTGTAATAAATAATAGTCGATTGATAATATTAATAAGTAATGATCAACTGCTAATAATGATCATTTCAAACAGTGTAATCACTATGTAATATTTATCATTTAAATGCTGCCATTTATTCTTTACATGGAAGAAAATTTTAATTTCAAAAAAAAAAAAAATAAATAAACTTATCAACTGTTTGGCCTGAAAACCTTTTACACAGATAAAAAAATTCACTTGAATCAAGGAAATAATTTTGAAGAATTTCATCTTCTTGATTTGAGCAGAAAAATTTTTAGACTAAGATTTTTCTTGGCTTAAGTAAATTTTATTTGATTCAAGAATTTTTCTCTTGATTCAACTTAATTTTTTTTTTTTGTGTAGGGGATGAAAAAAACAAATCGATTTGTACGTAAAAATAATTAGAAATAAATTTATCAAGAGTTTCAAACCCTAGGTGACCTAATGCCAACTAATATAATCAACTCTTTGTCCTTATAATGTTATATGGAATGAAAAAAAAAATTAAATGAAATTCTACTCTTCATAAAAAATTAATTTTATCGAGAGCCCTAAAAAGTGATAAAAAGCTTGCGTAGGTTAAACAAACCATTATTTGAGCAGTGTTATTTCATTGTTCGGATATATGGCTTTTAACAATGTAGACTTCGAACTAGGTGACAATTATTGTGAGTTAACCTTAAACAACAGTCGATTGCAGAGTGTATAATTTGAGGGAAACATTTGTTCACAGAATTCCTCTTTACACGATAGCTCTGTAATCAATAAAATTATACCTTGCGGTTTGGTTGCCGAGATAGAACCTACGAATTGTGTATACTATTAAGGGTAGAAATACTCAACATGTACACCCACACATTTATATTAATCCAGAGTGCTCCCGAAAGAATAATAATGTCTCAATAAAATCCTAAAAATATCTATCCTCATGTTATTTATCTGTCTGATAAATTTTTAATCCAATTCCTCATTTTACATTGTCGGATTAAAAATTACTGTTTAATGAGACAAAATAAAGTGCTTCCGGTGCTTCATTCAATTAATTTTCACCGTTGCGTGACCTTTTGTTTAATTTTATTGATTTAAATTGTTTATCAGACATAAAATCTTGTATTATTTATCGAAGTTTATCCTTGGCGTTTGTTATAAATAAAAAAATAAATAAATGAAAAAAACATAAAAATAAATAAAAATAGACCACAAATAAAAAATACAAATTGATTTTAGAGCGAGATAACTTATCTCTGAAATAATAAAATGTGTTAAGTATATCCACGCCCCATTTTAAAATATATCTAAATCCTTGAACTCAAGTAATTATTAATATAAAGTAAAGTTATATAAATAAGAGCCGGGTAATACAATTAAGGTCCTTGTTACCTTGCTCTTCCGTTTGGGAGTTTAGTAACAAGCAAAAGCCTTTCTGTGTAGCCGAGGATTCTAGAATGGGATAAAGTTATCTGAAGATTCTCCAAACGGCGGCTACATAGATATAAAAATGTACATATACATGCGCTTGAGTGGAGTAAGGGATCTGAAAAACTCCGAGGTCACACTGGCGTCTCTTAGACTAGATGGCTGAGAAGAAGAGCTTGCGGGGGTGGCCAAAGAAATGAGCTAGAGAAAGAAGGGAGCGCCCGGGAATTCTTAGAACTAGAGCACCACCCCATTGAACGAAGCCTCCATACACTCTTCTCTTGATTTCTTGCTTTACCTTTTTTTTTTTATTCTCCAGCTTTTTTTTTTTTTTTTATTTCACTCTTTAAACTTTGTTTTTTATCTCAAGATTTTCTTTTTACTTTATTTTTTAATTTTTTCAATAGAAAAGCTAGTTATTATAACTAAGCTAAGATTGACCACTTTACTCCGAGCATTCACTTTACGTCTAGCTCACTCTACCTTTAACATTTAATTTGCTATTCACTTTCAGAGCATCATTGTTTTCTTTATCTGACAATCTACGTATAAAGTTCGTGAACCTCTGCTCATTAAATTATTTATTCGAGGGTAGTTAATTTGTGATATCTCATTAGTTATTTCACAGTAATGACTTGACGTTTCTATTAAATATATATATTAATTATCTCAGGGCTTTAATTTGCTGATAGATAAATTTATTTAAATATTTATCAAGTATAAGCTTTCATTTTTTAATTAATATTTATTAAATATGAAAAAAAATATTTTATAAATTTCAAAAAAAAATTCACAGTATATTATTCATAAAAAATACACTTAAACTTCTTGTCAGCAAACATACCTGCTGTTTAATTTTTTTTTTTTTTTAGTTTTATTTTTAAATAAACACCCAAGCTATTTTATGGATAATTATAAAAATATTTATAGACCGAGCTCGGAAGTTTTTAAATCAAGCCCGTGGTTTTTGATACGGAAAACAATGACTGGGGAATTTTAATGGAAATTTTTGTAAATTAACTGTAGCAATAGGGCTAGTATATAAATAAAACAAAAATAAATGGTGACTTTAGTTTATTGTTAGGATTATTATAATTTATATTTATAAGTTTATAAGTATTATATAAGGTGGTGTTTGCGATATTGATTTATCACTTGACCACCTAACTTATCGTGTCTCGAGATTTTATGTGACTTTAGGTACTTACACGCTATTAAATATATACAGGTATAAAATATTTATTATAAGAATAATAAGAATAGCAGCATAGTTATGAAACTCGTGAAAGTTTAACTAGAAAATTTTAAATTAAATATTCTTTAAGTTTAAACTTTATTAAAAACAATATTTTATTGCTTTTTATTTAGCTAGTTTTTTTTTTTTTTAATGGTGTGAAGTGTTTGTTTTAACTTTTTCGTTTCTCAAAGTTGAAATTACATTTTAAATTATAAAGTTATTGGCATCCTGGAAATCTATTAAAAAAATTCTCTATTAGATTTTTATGAAATAACTTTTATCCAATACAAGAAATTATTTTAATAAATTCATCTTTTTAGACTAAAAAATCCATCAAGTTTTTTATCTTTACTGACATGAAATTAATAAAATAAAAAAAAAAATTTAGTAATTTAAAATATCTAAAAACTTATTAAGGGGGAATTTTTTTGACAGAGAAAATAAAAGAATTTGGAGTTCGGATTTTTTTTATTTTATTAAGGGTACATTAAAGATTATTACCCTAAATTTTTATTAAAAAATATTTAATTACTACAAAGTTATTAACAATCTCGTAGAGCACTAGAAAAAATTTTTCCCTTTATAGTCGGATCAATAACTCAAAAACGAATCATCTGAAAATAAAAAACTAAATTGCTTTTTAATCAGTAAAGATGTAGTTATCATCGCACATACGGAATTTAAAAAATTTTATTTTTTTTTAAATTAGCGACTGATTGAAAATTTTTTCACTATTCTTACTGCTTTTTTCTTGTTTTAACCCTGCTAAAAAAATCTTTAAAATCAAAATTTTAAAAATTCCGTACATGCGACGATAACTACATTTTTTACTGATTAAAAAGCAATTTGGGTTTTTATTTTCAAATGATCTATTTTGAAGTAATCGATCCGGCCATTGTTAATAACTCTATAGTAATTAAATATTTTTTAATAAAAAGAAACAAAACTTTTCAATATCGATCAAATTAATTAAAAAAAAATTTTTTTTGTAAAAAATTAAATTTTTGACAAAAAACTATTTGATAATTTTTCCGTAACTTCAAAAAATGTGTACATCCGTAAAATGCAAAAAAATATGATTCAGTAAAATCTTAAATTAAAAGAAAATTCTTGGTTTTTTTTTTTTTTTTTTTTTTTTTAAGTATCAAAAACAATATTTAGCTGTGGGATCATATGTATATTTAACGTTATGTACCAGAGGTCAATTATATAAAAGTAGTAAATCCTTTGTGCAGTACGTGAGATAATGAAATGAATAGAGGTCTAAATATAGAAATAAAAGTGTATCGATCGTACAAAAAGCTCGCCACCTACCTGTGGCATCTCTACAATTCACATGTCACCTGTCCGAGAAAGGACAGGATGAATGTCATCTTGAATGTACGGATGTATACAGTCGTCCATATCATCACAATAACTATTTTCATTTATAGTTTGAATGATTATAAATGTAGGTCGTTAAACATTGTCATGTGCTGAATGAGAACGATAAATCGGTTATCAATACTTAAATATATACTTCGTAGTGTCATGAACGTCTCCGAGCACACTTTATTCATTATTATTATTATTAAAAGACACAACAGCGAGGATTTACTGCTAATATTACCACATCCAAGACCTAGAACTACTTAATTTTTTATTCCGCTTAAAAATTTATCAACTTCCGTTCGGCTAAATTCGGCCCGCTATTCATACAATTTTTTATTTTTATAAAATTAGGTTGAGCTATTTATTTTTGTCTATTTTTTGAGGTAATTCATTAGATAAAATTGAAGGATAAATTTTATTAATTAACTGAAAGAGATTTCCGAGGGTGTGTAAAGACATAGCATGCTACGCGATCTACAAGACGGATGTAGTACGTGCGAGGGAGGATTAAGGTACACAGAGTCTAGCACCAAGGCAAATATACTAATATACACCAAAGTGTATGTAAGTATAAGTGTATTTACCTTTCTTGGTATTACGAGCGAGTATACCAAGTATGAGCATTAAATTTATTAGCTAGCTTTTGTATTCTCGGCTCTCGAGGTATCTCGTTATTGCAATTTAATACACGTGCAAGCAAACCTGAAGAGACTTATCGGTTGCGATGTGAGTTGTATTATTGTTGGTGAAACGAGCTAGATACTCGAGGACAAATATAATCAATGCTTGGATAATTACTTAACTTTGTTGCCAGTATTTCAATATTTTAATTATTCATTTTGAAATTAAGCTTTAATGTACTAATAACAATAACTAATTATTCTCGTGTATTGAATAGTTAATGTACCTTCATTTTGACGGGTTTATTTAGCGGAAAGCTTAAAATCATAATTCTCAATTATGCTTCTCCCAGGAAGTTTCTGCCCTACTTCGTTCATCAAATTGCTTTTTATATTGATTTTTGGATATATGTATTGTGATTGTATAAAGTACCTGTAGAAATTTTATTAAATATTTTTTTTTTTTTATATTTTTAAGAAAAATCAAAAGATTTTCTTTACACAACTGCACAGAAAGAAAAATTTATTGACTAGAGAACAAAATTCTTGGCTCAAGAAAATTTTCGGAAAGTAATTTTTTCTTAATTCAAATTATTATAAATACTTGATACAATAAATTTTTATGATTATTTGATCAAAATTTTTAGATACTTTAGGGAAGTAGCGCCAACAACTACTTCAGTTTAGAAAAAAATTTTCTCACCTTGAGAAAAAAAATGATTCAATTTGACATGTTAGTCAATAAAAATATTAATGAAAATTTACTATCGAGATATTTAATTTTTTGGAGCAAGAGAAAAATTTTTTCAAGGCAATAAAATTTACTTCTATCAAAAACAAAATTTTTTGGAGCAAGAGAATTAATTTTGTTGGAACAAGTTAAATTTCTAGTGTCAAAAAAAATTTTTTTTTTTCACTCAAGAAAATAATTAGGAAGAAAAATATTTTCTTGGCTCAAGTGAACTTTTTTTTTCTGTGTGTCAAAAATGTTTTTAAATTGAATCTTGTTTAATATTTCAATGGTTTTTTCATTTATACGTCAAAAACAAAAAGCTATGTTTTTTATTTATTTTTTTTTTTTTTTTTTTCGTTTCATATCAATAGAACAATATTGACAAGTACAACATTTTTGAACTTTACACCAGAAAAAAATTCGCTGAGCCATCAAATAAAATGAAAACAATTTTTTTAAGCTTACAAAAGCATTTATAGAAAAAAAAAAGAAGAGTAAATAATTGTAATTATTAATTAATAGAATTATTAATTATAAAAATAAAGAGAAGAAGTAAAAGTAACGAGGTGAATGAGCGTGAATACAGAAGGTAGTTGAAAATAAACACATCGAGTGTTGATTACGTGACCGTTTGCCATTTCTGTATGGACGATTATAATCCTCAAGGGATGTAACAGTTATTACCTTTAGCACTTTCTACACCTAAATTCAATGGATATTAATCTTTATTATTATCATCATCATTATTATAACCATAACTATTAACTATTTTTGTTCAACTCCAGCCTACACAGTTTCGCAATTAGTTGCCCCTTGCACTTTCTGCCATCCTGTCCCAATATACCGAGCACGAGTCGAGGAATTAAATGCAATAAACCAGTTTGAGCACTTGATAATCTCTAACATGTATATCGATGCCAAAAATTGATTCATCACGCCAGTATAAATTTCTGATGCAAAGTTTTACATAATAATCAAAAAGTTTTATTTAATGTTCTTTAAATTATCTTTCAGCGGTATTAATAATACCGTTATAAATAGATATTACCTGTCAAACTTAATTTTTATTACCGCAAAACTTTATAAAATTACGCTGTAAAAATTTAAGATTTATATTACGATCGATTTAATAGATTGTCGATTGCTCGAGTAATAAAAAAGTTATTTATAAAACTTTTCAAAATTTTTTTACAACCATATAATTTAGAATGAAAATAAATTTGATAACGTCATATAATATAATACAATGTCAATATAATACGAGATTTAATGATCCCCAGAGTACTAGAATTTAAAATATTAATGTTGGAAAATTATTCGAATAAAACCACGCAATCCAATCCCGATGGAATTTATTTTAACATCTTTTAATTTATATATACTTGTGTAAATAATGACGTGTTTTTTTTTAACAAAACTTGATAGAAAAACAAACCGTATTTCTTTTGCCGAACTGATAAAAAAAATTCAACTGAGTTTTCTAAAATAACATCAATTATAATTTAACGTGATAATTTATTTTAATTGTAATTAAATCGTTTCTTTTTTTTAACAAAAATTACAACATTGCAATGGAGCAATTAATCGAATAATTAAACGGGAGTTATTAAAATCCAATGATATAATAATTAATAACAATATTAAATATGTAGATTCAAAAGGCATTGGTTGAAAGTTGAAAGCTTAATTTGAGTGTTAGCCATTGAATCGCTTCCCTCATTGACGTCAATCACTCAAAACAATTAAAATGGAAAGGACGAATAAAATAATAAAAAAAATCAATAACTGTTCGCGTCTGTCCGATTGCTTTTAAATATAATTTAATAAAACTAGTTTTTAGTTTCATTCAATATCAGAATCTGAAGAATTACCTCTGTTTAAGAATTTCTCTTCGATTCCACCTGTTGCGCATGACAAATAGTATTGTTATTAATAATGTCTTTAATTTTTAACTAGAATCGCTGGTTAGTTGAACTGGAATGAATTATTCAATCGCTTAAAGTCAACTCAGATATTTCATGGGAATAAATGAATGGATTTATTTGAATTTTCAGAGTGCCCGTCATCCGAGGACGGAATGGAACGATTTGCATGTCCAACGCCCGACAGAATGGGAAGGTATCGGTGCATCGACGATCACGTCCTGTGTGACGGATTTATCGATTGTCCTACTGGAGAAGACGAGGACCGACAGGCCTGCATGTTCTACAAAACTGTAAGTACTTCATGCATACAATATCAGTTTAGATATTTCAATATTACAAATATTATTTACACTAAAAAAAAATTTATTAGTTTCAAAATTTTTTTGCTTAAATCAAAAAGAAATTCTTCAAAATTATTTACTTGATTTTTTTCTGTGTAAATTAATTTTTAATTTTCTCACCTGGTATTTATAAAATTTATAATATATTAATTAATTATTCAGATAGTAAAAAATTCCTTTTTTTCTTCTTGTTCTTACAAAAGTTTAAGCTTTATACAGTTATTTAAATTGTTATTTTTATCTATAAAAAATTGCATTTTTTAAGAATCTGTATGTATATATAGAGATAAAGTACTCACTGTATATAAAGTAAGTTTTTTCTTGAGTCACGCAAATGTATTAATACATTTTTCTATTTTTATTTTACAGACAAAGGCACATTTGGACGTACTGGCAGAGGCTTTACTGCGATGGGTCAGAGGCCGCTAAGGAAATCTTTGTTACTTTCTTCCTTATCTTATTCTACATTTATTATTCATGCTCGACTCATTAATTATCGAAGAACAAACCTACAAAATAAAAAAGAAAATGAACAAAAAAAGAGAAAAAATAAAATCAATGAAAAAATAAAAAAAAAAGAAGAACACAAGAGGAATTAAATTCAACTTATCAATAAATGTTGCAATGTGACGTCCATCTATGATCGGTAATATTTCTTCTTCTACTTCTTCTACTGCTTCTTTTCTACTCTGTTTAATACTTTGAAAAATCTGTTAACGGCTCTTTTGCAAAAGATTAATTTATTTTAAATTTCTGTCACTCAGAACAGTTTTTTTTTTTTTTTTAAACAGGTTGAATATACTAAATAGTATTTATAATTACTACTACTACTACTACTACTATTATTATTATTATTATTATTATTATTATTAGTAATTAAAATAAATTTTATAAGCGTTTACAACTGTTCGGCCATGCTTTGTTTAAAAATAAAAATTTTAAGTTCAATTAAACTCTGTAATTAATTCTGATTTGCTCTGCAGATTTAAAAACTAAGCACGGCCGAAAGTGACTTTCTCTAAAGTAAACTACTCATTGAGTTAATTAAACGCGGGTTAGTCAAAAGACTGTCCATCTATTTGTACAGCCTCTTGGTGTAACGGGTGATTTAATTGAGTAAACTGTTGACTTGATCTCGAAATTTAGACAGTAAACTCATCAACAAAAGTTATTATAAACTTTAATTAGCGACAGATGACAAGTTTGACAGATTAATCACAAAAAAAAAACCTTCTGAAAACTTATTTGTCATTTTTAATTTTTCCTTAGCTTATGTTAGTGGAAAAATTAAAAAAATAACTAATCAAGTATTTTATTATAATTTCTTCTTTTAATTTTTTAATAATTGCTAAATATAAATACTCATTTATTTTATAATAATTAAAATGATAAAATATGTTTTTACATGATATAAAAACTGTTGTTTATTATTTAAAATAACGTTTGATTAATTAAGGAAGTCTTTTTGCTCTAATTAAAATAAATTCAATGAAAATGATGATAAAAAATAATAGAAAGATTTTTTTTTATTTAAAACTAAATGAAAAATTTAATTTTAAATTTTGCAAAAAAAATTTTTTTTTTAAAATAAATTAATTTGAATTATAATCCAAAATTGGTAGGGAAAAGACCTCCTTAATTGGACTTTGATATTACACAAGGCATGATCCAACCTTTTGAGTATTGAAAGCATGCATGCATGACTGTATTTACGCTTAAATTTCACTAAAGGTAACGTCATCTATTTTTGGTTCTCGCCCATTGATTCTTAGAAACAAAAACAATATTATTATTATTATTGTTATTATAATTATTATAAATTGGACAAAATATCTGTATAGTGTACTACGAGGCCATCGCGCCGGACAGATAACTTAATAAATAAATCACAGAATACTAAAGTATTAACAAGATTTAAAAAGGTCTAATGACGTACTTGCGGGGGATTATATAAATTAAAATTAAAGAAGACTATTTAAATTCGAAAGCTATTGCAGAGAGAGAAAGAGAGAGAGCTAAAAAATTTAGAATGTATTTTTTGAAGCAACTTTGGTTACAGTCGATGCGATTGACTCGTTAGATTTGGCACTCGGCTAAATTTCAGCCGATTGGTTGAAACGGGCTGGATATTGGCATCTCACCAAAAACCTTACCCGTCCATAATATCACTGAGAATACGGGGTAACGGGAGCAACGAGGAACCATAAATTTTATTCTCCTCTCTTATGTAACTGCATCCTCCCAGGCAGAGCCAACGACCGAGACTCTACTTTCGATCGTACCCTTTTTTTCTTCTTTCCTTTTTCATTCAATTTATCTGTATCATTTTATTTTTATCTATCATCTCAGTTTATATTTTTTTATTTCTTCTCTACCGTTTGGTAATTCAGCACGACAATCTTCTGAAACCAAAATTTAATCCTTTTCAAAATAATATTAATAATAATAATAATAATAATAATTATAATAATAATAATAATTATAATTATAATAATAATAATAATCTTAAAATTGACAATCTCTATTTAAACTGGAGCTGAAAGTTTTACAAGCACAGAGTCATCAATTTTTATTCCTCCATCAACTCAATATATACGTTCGATTAAATGAAATGTTTCTTCGACTTACCTAAATGCATTTCGGTATTTTGGTTGCCAAAAACTCCGGGTCATTGAACTCGAAAATGATCAATGATTCGTATAAACGTGTAACAGTGATTTACGTACATTAAAAAAAAAAAAAAAAAAAAAAAAAAAAAAAAAAAATAATTTTCTTCCACAATTTGCTATCTATTCTTTATCGTGCAATAAACGTTTAATTAAATCGATTTATGCCGTACATAGACCCGGTATTAAAACCCTTATTTTCCTCGAGACAATTATTTAAATTATTTAAATAGCCTCTACTACATCTATCTTTTCTCAATAAAAACCGAAATTGTCTGCACGATGAACAAAAGCTGTCTTTTGCATTAAATTTATTCCTACATAATAATATTGATTGTAATGATAAAGATTGACTAATAACTAATGTATTTGAAGTTTCGACAAGTTAAAATCAACCAAATTTAGATCATAATAGAGATGATAAATAATTCGGATCGGGTAAATATCCTGAAGTTGTGTAGACGGATAAAATTAATTATTTAAGTTGCGTGCTTGGTTGGTGAGTTCGAGGAACGTCGCGGCCAGACTTTGGTTATACAGCAAATATATATCTATATAAGTATATATACACATTTATCTATACATGGGCATAAGCGGATCTAGTAATGACATTTAGAAATAATAGTAATGAAAGAAGGTTGATAAAAAAGATATTGTAAATCAATGAAAACTATAGCTTCTTACAATCGGGTCAACGACCGTTCTTTTGATTACTTTTCTTAAAACTTTTTAACATTTTTTGTTTTCCTTTTTTCATCAGTTTGTTTCATTGGAATATTATAAATAAAACTAACAAACTTTCCCCGAGTTTATTAAATCTTAACACTGAAAGTACACTTATACTTTGCGACAGCTGCATATTTTATATTGAAAGCTATAAATATGTACTTATATCTACTTATTCTGTTAAGTATATGTATTTATACGTAATGGCAAATGAAAAATATATAGATGCATACTTAAAAAAATAAATAAAATTTTTTACATGGCCTACTATTCTATATTCGATTGGTTCGTCGCAAGTTATTACGTCAATTCATGTTAAAGGTCACTTTCAATGTACGTATAGCTTCAGTTACGATCAATTAAAGAAGGCCGAAGCTAATTTTGTCCATAATTGCAATCGTTTTGATCTGCATTGGATTACATTTATAGAAACAATCGATATATTTATGTATATATCTGTGTACATTGTATTCTAAATAGAATGATGATTTATCGAGGGAGCCAAAGTCATTTATACAGATTTTTCCATTCTTCCGTAATGAAAAAAAAAAAAAAAAAAAAAAAAAAATTAAATAAAGAAAGAAGAAAAACAGAAAGAGAGAGGGAGGAAAAGCTTGTACAAAACTCTTGTGTGAAATCAATAGTGAGCAGCTCTTGGTAAATTGCATCAAGTTTCTCATGTAATACGACACTTAAATTTATTTATTTATTTATTTTATTTTATTTTATTTTATTTATTGAATTTTAAGAAATAAATTTACTCGTCGAATTTATTTGGCTTATAATTAATTGCTTTTTTAATTAATGCTGGCAATAATTGAAAAGTTTTGGATCCAAGTTTTAAAGTTTCCCTCGCGATAAATTCAGTGATAACTCTGTAATTGTTTTATCTCTGATACTGATAATTTACGGGTATGTTTTCCAATTTATCTAATAACATTTTTTTTTTTTTTTTTAATTAATAAAATTGACAAAAACAGTCGTAATTTTTTTATAAATAATTGTGATTATAATCCTCTGTGTTGTCATTGTCAAAAATATATAAAATTTAATCAAGTGTGTAATTTATAGTCGTATATAATATATATATATATATATATATATATATATATATATATATATATATATATATATATATATATATATATATATATATATATATATATATATATATATATATATATATTTATATAATGTGAGATTTGAAGTATATAATTTTGAATTTAGATGTTGAATTAAATATAATATTTAATGGTAATTAATTAATTAAATTTATTGTGTAAAAACAGTTTTGGAATTCTGGAGGCTGGATCGCGAGATTCTATTTGAGATTTTTTAAAAAAATAAATAATTATTATTGGAAAATATTCTGCGGGTACTCGGGTAATAAACAAGAGTATTACTGATAAAAAAAAAAATTCTTGGTTATTTTGAGCCACTCGAGTAAACGTTGAGCCAAATTATCTTGGATTATCTTGCGATCCAATGAACCCTTTACTGTTAAAATATATATTGATGTAATAAATGTTTCGAGTATTATTAGACTTATATATCCTGTAATTGTAAATTTATTAGTTTGGGGTTTAAATTAGTTTACTTAAAAAGTCTCGATTTAAATTTTACAGTAAATTATAGTGAAGAAATAAAAAAAATTATGACTGTTATTATTATCATCGATAATTTAAAAAGTTTTAATTGTAAAAAAAATTGATAAAATCCTGTCGGGAAAAATTCACACGGTGAGTTTTGAACAAGTGTCCGTCAATCAAAAAATAATGGTTTCCTCAAGTTTGTGAAAAATGAACAAAATTAATTTCGGATTGATTGACAGATATAAATTGAAAAATTTATAATATTATTCATTGAAAATGATAAATGGTAAAGTAAAAATCTTTATTATTTATTTTTTAAAAATGTTATTACTAGAAAATGTTTATGGCCGTATAATATTTGAGCACTGATCAAAAATAATAAATCAAATCTCAACATTATTCAGATTAAGATGTTGTAAGATAAAAAATAACTGATTAAAAATTAACTAATTAATTTATGGTAATTTCGCTTATCTAAATGTGTGTCATAGGTTCTGATTTTAATTAAGTTATTTAATTAAACGTTAAAATAATAAATCGATAAATAATAAAATTACAATTTTTGCTATTGAATAATAATTTATTACTAAATTGCAATTTAAATTTACGAGTAGGTGGAAAAAGAAGAGGATTTAACTGAATGCTCTTTAACGATCTCGATTGTTATTCTGTACCACAGATTCCAGTGAATATATATATATATATATATATATATATATATATATATATATATATATATATATATATATATATATATATATATATATATATATAAAATAATAATAATCGAGTCGATTTCATTCTATACAAAAATAATAATAATATTTATTGTAATAATAATATTGATAAATATAATAATCAAATTAAATAATACTAAAATTATGATAATATCTAAAAAGACATAATTGTTATAAAAAAAAAATATGAACAAGATAATGAATGAAAGTAATATAGATTCAATAATAAAAATATAAATTTCCGGAACTTGTGAAATGGATAAAAATAAAATAAATAATAATAATAAACGAAAGGAAATAAAAATTCGATTGAAACTCGACAGTTCGATACTATATTAGTTTGAGCCGCCTGAGACTCTTACTATAAAATAGAGTGTAGGTTTATATACCGAAAAATAAAGTTCGATCGTGATAGTAGCACAAAAAGATCAGGGTTTCGTCAGCTTTTTCATTTTTTTACAGCTCCTGTTCTTTTCGCTTCTTTTTATATCGAATATTACATCCAAGCATACTTTATTTTATTATTTTTTATTTCTAATAATCAAATAAAAAACTTTTTTATCAAAATAACCGAGCTAATTTATTTTATTTACTTTGCATTAGTCGGATTAGGAAAGTTGCTAATTGGAGAGAAATTATCTCGATCGTAATAGTTGCACTAAAAATCGGTAATATGCTTTAAATTTTACCACTACTAGTTTTAATTAAGTTCCGACCTTACTCTCTTGTTAATTCGAGCTTTGTCGTAAATTCTCAGTAATCTCATTAAATGATCATGTTAATAATTAATTTAATGTTGCTGTACTGTTTACTATTAAACCATGACGTGGTTTACTATTAATCATAACTAAAATTGCCCCTCATAAAAATCATTTATTTAATTTTAAATATTATTAATTTATTTTTTTTCAGTGGTAAAATTTAAAACATTATCAAATTTATAATAAAAAAAATTCAATGATTTATCTTTTGGGCATAATTAAGTTTTTAATAAATTTTCTAAAAAATATAATCGAGTGACATAGTTACATTCGATAAAAAAGTCAATTGAAAAATTGTAAAAATGAATAGCAACACTTTTTAAATATCTATCTGGGCACTGCATTTATTTATTTATTTATTTATTTATTAATATAAACATGTGAGATTTAATGTAACACAATTAATTTCACTGAAAAAATTTCTAAAAAACCGAAAAATATTATTTAAATAAAAAATTTTACCCGAAGTATTAAAAGTACTTACATTAAATCTCGGTAAACTTCTAAATTATTATAGATAAAAATTTTGAATTATTATTTAAGTAAAAAAATAAAATAATGCAATAGTGTTTGTATGATGTTGGATTGTAACATTGACTGCGTTTAATTAATACGGTAGATTGTTATTGAGTTAGCTTGTTATAGCTTTAGCTATTTGGCTGACGTGTCATCGACAAACTGCCAATTGCAATTGTGTTGTGTGTGTTATTGAACGGTAATATTGACTTATGTTACAATTATGTAATTCCAAATTCTGTAATAAATTTTCGCTATTACTGTAATTACATTAAATATTTTCAGAAAAATTAAATGAATTTTTTAAAAAAATTACCACAACACAATTTCATATGATGCGATTGAAATAATATTTTTAAAATTAATTTCTGATAAATAAAAATAATTTATAATTTTTTTAAAAAATCGATCATACGATTGAGAGTTTGCGATTGACACGACGCATCTTCTGACTGATTATACAGACTGACACCGAGTGTACACGATATGTGCATACACGTTCTAATTATATACATACGACAATACGTCCTTATATATTATTCAAGTAACACATTTTTATGTTTGTATCAGCGCGTGAAATATCGCCGATTTTTTTTTTTTTTTACGTTAAAAATTATTGTTTATTATTATTTTAGCCCATAGTACATATTTTTCAATTGATACCTGTCATACGTTCATCCGATCGTCTCACTGGTTCGATTACTCATTATTAATATTAATTAATGATAGACGTAAATAAAATAATAATAATAATAATAATAATAATAATAATAATTAAATAAAAAGAACCTATTATAATTAATTAATAAAATATTTAAGACATATAATAGTATTATTGTAATTGAGATGATTAATGTGTAATTTAATCAACTATTTAATCATAAACTGTGTAAAATAATAATTAATCAGACTAATACTTTATTTATGTTTGTCATCGTTTAATCACCGGTTTAATTGAACACCGATATTATTTACTAGCCAATAAATATATTACTAGATTACGCTATTTATATTTATAATATAATAATAATAATGATAAACAATATTCAAAATGATCAGGTAGAAAAAAAATATTTAAAATCAATAATCCAGTGTCCGGATCTAAGAAAAGTGAACGATTAATCAAATAATGCTAAAATATATGCGCTAATTAGATATTGTAAATAATAATAATTTTTCTATCGAGCGACCAATCGTTGGGAGTTGAAACAACACGAGAAAGTTATGGAAATGTGATGACTAAAACTACAAAGCCAAATAGATGTTAAATAGTTTTATTATTTGAGAGTTAAATATGTGCATATTTAAATAATAATAGTTATTAAAAAAAAAATAAATAAATAAAAAATAAAAAAAAAAGTATATAATTAATTGATAATATTATTTTGAAAAAAAGTAATATTACTACACGCGGTGCCTAAAACTATTCAGCGTGTAAATTTTCAATTAAAATTTATAAAATGAAAAATAACAATTATTGAAATATTTTTTATCAACTTTTGAGATCACTCACTTCATCTTCGCATATTAATAATCGGCCTCATATTGATAAATATTAAGATTTGTTTTTGAATTTTTTTATTAAAAAAATAAAGGCCTGGAAATTTAATTTAAAAAATAAAACGAAATTTTAATTGGTAATTATTTTTTTATAATTAAAAAAATACGGTGATAGATGAATTGAGTGAATTATTATAAAATAGAAAGTAAAAAAATTCTAAAGCTGAGCAAAATTTACAACAATTATAATAAAGTTGGTAGATGTTTATTTTGGATACTAAAGCACAAGTTTATTCTCGATAATATATTTCGTACTAGGAGGCCGTATTAAAACTAGAATGAGTAATTTCTAGTCAGAATATTTAATGGATAAAGTGTCTCTTAGTCTTGGTCTTTTACAAAAAGCTTTCTAATTCATATTAACAACCTAGTCCTATGTAATATTTAATAGATCGGTGGCCTATCTTGACAGGGTTCGATTCTTATATTTTTTGTCACTCTCATCAACTAAATAAATAAAAATAACAAATAATCAAATAAAATATCTAAATAAATAAATGTTAAATATCTTATTAAATTATATTAAATAAAATATTGATATATTTCCCTCTAATTTGATAAGAAAATTGCATTGGTTGATTGAAATCATGCGAACAAGCTCAAAAATATTGACTAAAAAGATAATCACCGTAAAAAAAGAAAAATAAAATTATTTACCGATTTGGTTCCGACAAATCAATTGTATTAAATAACAAACCTGAAACATTGTAATTAAATTAATTATTATAATAAAAATTTCGAAGACCTGTCTATGTAATACGTACCTGCTTTTTTAGATGTAAGATTAAATAGTTGAGAGGATATGAAATGCGCTCGGTGGTTGACAGTTGGTCGTCTCGAATGAAAAAGATATAGATAATTATTATTAAATAAATAACTACATAAACTTTTAATAATAATAATAATAATAATAATAATTAGCATTAGTAAGCATTACTTTTATTGTCTGTTATTAAAAAACAAAAAAAACGATTAACCTGTTTTATCTTCTTTTTTACAACAATAAAGTTAAAATATTCTTTCGAACGAAACAAATAATTGCTCTATTTATTTGTCTTCTCGTATTTCGCTGTTCATAAAAAGCTCCAGACTTCCGTTTTTATTGCCTCACTTTTTCATTTTTACTTTTATTTATCCAAGTTATCACTATTGCGGCTAAAATTATTATTTTGAAGTTTTATCTTCTGAAATAAAAAATAAATTTTATTAATAATAATTTTTTTTTCTGAAAAATTATTTTTAAAAAATTGAATTTAGTCAATTTTTATTTTTTAAAAAAATAATTAAATATCTGCTAAATTAATTTTTAATATGCACTAATTACTCCCTCTAAAGACTGCTCACTGAATCGTTATATATTACCACAAAAGTAATAATGATTTTTGGCCGTTTCTCGTGATCTCATAAGACACATACCAAAAATCCGGATCAATTTATTTAAAATTGATTACTAAAACTATTATAATTATTTATTAAATATTATTCAAGTAACAATACTCATAATTATAATAATAATACTAATTAAGTTATGTTTATAATCAATAAATAATATTATGTAAGAATAATAATACTGTTAATAATAATAATAATAAAAATAAAAACTAATGACCTACCATTGTCTATAAAGTGTACAATGATACAATCAACTGAACTCATAGTTCAAGAGTTTACATATGTCAATCGCCCATTATATAACGAGTAAACATTTAATAAAAAAAAAAAAAGTTAAAAAAATAAATGAAAAAAAAAAAAAAATATTTATTATTAAATTACTAAACAATATTATTATTTACAAATAGAAACCCTTTATTTAATAACTAGGCGATGGATTTATTATTTTATTGATAAATATGACCGTAAATAATAAATTTTTTATTCAGGTTATCGAATAATTTTAGTAGTTATTTATTTTTTTATTGTAAATAATTTGTGTAATTCAATTTTAGTTATAGATGAGAAAGTGGATGAATAATAATTATTATTAATGATAATAATGATAAGATTAATAATATTTTTACTGTAACTGGGAATATTATAAATATATTATTGAAATGATTAATTGTTTCTTCCCGGAGAGACGTCTAAGAAGGGTTTGTCTGGAGAAACGATTAATTATTTTTTATTTTAGAAATATGAATTATTGAATAAAGGGTCTCAGATACTATTAAATATACATAAATATATATATATATATATATATATATATATATATATATATATATATATATATATATATATATATATATATATATATATATAATGATAATAATAATGTGAAAATAGAAAAATGAATAAAAATAAACAATTACAGTAGTTAGCTTGCAATTGTTGATATTTAAATCGATACATTGTATCAATATGATATATTATTATGTACTATGAATTATGATGAATATGAATTATGTGTATATTTTACTATAATGAATGACTATGGAAGTAAATAAATGAATAAATATATAGAAAAAGTCTACTCATAATCCAATGAATAAGAATGATTGATAAGTAATGCCATTTTAATAATAATGATAAAGAAGTATAGTGAAGTAAAATATATAATATAAATTATCATAAAATGTTATTGTGAACAAAAATTAAGTGTGGATAATGTATAGTTGGATGGTAATGATGAATAAATAAATAAACAGCCAGATTTAAACCATATGACAACCTGAAATTCTAATATAAATGATTATATATGTATAAAAATTAAATAAAATGCCTCAAATGATAAATATTTGTTCCTTCTTTTATTAATATTTCCCTTTTATTTTATAAATATCTCTTTAAATTATCTCCAAAAAAAAACCATTTTTTCATTCTTCATAATTCAAAATTCATCTAAAATAATTATTTACATTATAAGATTATATTTTTAAATCTAAAATATTCATAAAATTTTATTTCTTCAATTTTTACAAAACTAACCTTAAATTGTTTTTAAAATTTTAACCTGTCAAAAAATAATATTTAAAAGTAATAAAAGCCAATTTTCTTCTGTGAGCCATTTTCTTTTTATTAATTAAAGTGTAATAATTATTATAATTATATTTATTAATATAAATATTAATTATTATTAATTATATATATACCCTGATAGCCAGCGCTTTCTCAGTAAGTGTTGACTTCCAGCAGTTACGGTTAATTTATACATCAAGTTGGCGGTAATTCTTCTCTCAACAACAGTTGTAAGCAAATTGACGGAAATCTACGGCCGCAACTTGAATACAAGTTAACAATCAAACTTGTAGTTAAATTTCTTTTCAACTTTACTACAATTTGAAGGAAATACTTGTACAGCAAGTTTTGACGTCTATTTGCAGAGTAAGTTATAGGTAACTAATAGGTAATCGCTCGCTTTGCCAACTCTTTCCGTCAAGTTTGCTTCAAATTGCGGACGTAGATTGACAGTAAGTTATAGATAAGGTGGCTATCAAGGTAATGTCCGAGAAATACAATTTATCGACAATTCAGACCTCAATTGTACCTACTGCAAAATAAAAAATAATTTTCTCCATAACCAACAATTTTTTCCTAACCTACAATAAATAAAATAATAAAAACACTTACCAACGCAGCCATGACGTTGCACGAACAGAAAAACACTTGAAAAAAAAAAATCTTCCAAGACTTGAGACAAAAGCTTACATGACGACGAATAAGAATAATTCTGGTTAGGTCTAGAGAAGTGATATTGCCATTGTTTCCGTTCAGTGTGTTGCTGTTTTTCTCTCGGAGCTCATCAGCTGTTTATCTTAATCTGACAAACAACGCAACTCTCAGCGATTAATCCATCAGCTGACGTTGAGATCAAATTGTCAACACAATGTCAGTGAATAATCTTTGTCGATGAAACGAAGAATTGAAACAGTTAATAAAAAGAAACTTTCGAAATCGTGTGGTGAAAATTATACATAAGTGTTTGTATCCATAGATATACATTACTCACTCAAGCTCATCTATATACATACACACATACTCATACACTTGGCGTGTATAGATTAAAATCAAGCAGTCATGGTGGAAAAGTCAGCCAGTCAGCTGTAGTCAGCTGTATTCTGTGTTAATTAATTATTTTATAAATTTTAAAAACAAAATTATAATTGTCAAAATTATTATTTCAGACAAATGTTTACTAACAGCCAAGTATGTGATAAAAGAATATAAAATTGACAAAAGTAAAGGCTTTAATTTAGTTTAAATTGTTTTGTTATGTTGGCTGCTGACAGTCACAAAGAAAAAAGTGGCCTTGAGTGTCGAACCCTGACCATGCCAAGTCGGATGACATTTTTGGGGATACGCTGACCAATAACTTGTCGTCAGCGCCCACTGCTCTTCGTTCTAGACCTGAATTGCCTCTCGGTATTGTCTATTGTCAGGTAGACTACCACCAGTAAGTTCATTTTAAATAATCAAATAACCAAGTAACAATAAGTAACATAATCAAGTAACAATCGACAAAAATCCTTTGTTCGACCAAAATGGGCAACTGTCTCAAGAGCAGTGGAGGTGCTCAAAATGACAACGCAACTCTGTTGAACAACAGTCCAGATCCTGCCATGTCTGGTAGTTTGTCGCAAGATCAACTAAATTCACAAGCTATGCCTTACAATGTAATGATCAAATTTATTATTATTATTATTATTATTATTATTATTATTATTATTATTATTATTATTATTATTATTAATCTGATTATCTTTTTAGGAGCTGGTTGATTCTCGGTATCCGGTTGTCTCAACCCGGGAGAGACACGTCCGATCAACGGAGTCAAGCATCGGCGGACTGGGCCAGGGTATCGGAATGACAACCGGCAATATCAGAGGAACCGGACTGATGAACTCGGCAGCAATTAACGAAGAGGAGCACCAGGTGCGAATTGCCAAACGCATTGGACTGATCCAGCACTTGCCCTCGAGGGAGTACGACGGTGCCAAAAAGGGAGAGTGTGTAATCTGCATGATGGAGCTGACTATTGGAGAGGCCGTTCGCTATCTTCCCTGCATGCACACTTATCACGCCATGTGCATCGACGACTGGCTGCTGCGTTCTCTCACCTGTCCCTCGTGCATGGAGCCCGTCGACGCGGCTCTCATAAATTCATACCACCCCACAACTTAGTTCCTTTGAGCTGACCTTAAATTACCAGTCGAGATGTCGAACCATGGCTCTGAGGCCGGTGGGTTGTAAAAAGATAAGCGTCGGGGTAGACATTTAACTATCGACAATAGTAAATCCTCATTTCACTCTCCAAAATCATTGCAATTTTAATCTGATAATTATACTATTATATTATTATATTATTATATTAAATATAACTGCAGGCGGTTTCATTATACATTTTTTCTTTTAATTTTTTTTTTACATGAACTTTATTTTTAAATTTGATAGGACAAATGTATCAAAAATAATCGTGATATAGTAGAATTATAAAAATTATAAATAAATTGATTTTGGAACTGAAATAGAATGTTGTACTGTTGTCTAGAGTATCCTCGAGTTATTAAAGCATCACATAATCGCGTTAAAAAGGCTTTGGTATTATAATAAATATCGCTACGGCTTTCTAGTTAAGAATGAAAGGAAGAAAGAAAAAAATGGAGCTGTGAAATAGTGGTTTGTTGACTACAAATAAATATTTAAAATAACTACTCACAGATAAGTTAAAAAAAAAATTATTATTAGAAAAAAAAACAAAAACAAATTTAATACAACTATGATTAATTGTATTTCTTTATTTACTTGTATTTAATTATAAGTATTGTACATATACGTATGTATACATATTCAAATATTAAAATACTATGTTGAAAAATTTTTAATGATCCTGAAATTACTTGACATTTGATATTTTTTTTTAAATAAATTAATAACACTGAAGTTGACAGATATTAAAAATTTTTTGGAATTTTATAGTAATTAAATTATTAAAAAAAAATTTCATTAAAATATTGCACATGTGAAAATTAAAAAAAATTGAGTGAAAATTTTAGAAGCATTTTTTTATTGTAATTAATTTTTAAAATTGACAGCTGACCGCTAACTTCAGTATTATAATAAATTTTTCTAAAAAATTATGATTTATTTTTTAGATAAAATAAAAAAATTATTCTGTGTCAGCTGATTTTAGAATCATAAAGTTTTATTACTTTTTTTTAATCACTCACAGTTTTATTTTGATGAGAAATAAATCAAATTTAAGTTAAAAATTAATGAACATTAATGTAGCACATATTCGATAATTTTAAAAATTTCCTAAAAAATAAATTATGGCAAAAATAAATAAGAAAAAAAAATTGACATCTAGAAATTAAAAAAAAATATAAAATGCAATTTTTTGAATAATTTAATAATTAAATAATTATCAAAAAAAATTCAATAAAAAACTTCCACATATGAAAATTAATGACATTAAAATTAACTGTCACTTGACCAATTTTTAATTTTATTTAACAATTAAATTTATGATAAAAAATTATTTTTAATAAATTGCATTTTTTATTTTTTTAAATTTCTAGATGTCAATTTTTTTTCTTATTTTTTTTCCCATAATTTATTTGTTAACAAAAATTCTAAAAATTATCAAATATTTGCTAAATTAATTTTCATGAAAATTAATAAAAATTAATGCTATGAGAATATAAAAATTAACTTAGCCGATAGTTTTGATAATTTTAAGAATTTTTGTAACAAATTATGGCAAAAAAAATTAACATTTAAAAATTTTAAAAAACTAAAAATGCAATTTTTTTAAAATAATTTTTTGGAGCAAATTTATTTGATAAAAAAAATAAAAAAATTGTCAAGTGACAGCTTACCTTAATGTCATTATGAGAATTTAAAAAATTGACAGCTGTCAACTAACATCAGTATCATTATCATAATAATAACAATTGTTACACTTAACTAAAGCAGGTAAGGTAGTTTTTTATTTCTAAAAAAAACAGATCGAAAGTTGCGCCACCTGGAGGAGACGCCAGAAGTAATAGAAGATGAAGAAAAGATACGCAACAGCAGCAGCAACGGGAACAGCCGAGGAGCGAGCAGAGCATAACCGTAAACGGCAGTAGAGCCGCCTCCGGAATAGTCCTTTGGCTTTGGCTTGCTGGTATAGTGAGAATAAAAAAAACAAGTGCGAGTAAGAACGCAGAACAAAAATACAAGCAAAGGGTCTTGCAGTCTACGGTCTCCGTCTCCCATACCAGACTCGGGGTTGCTCAGAAGTGAGAACGTGTGTATAGTTAGTATAGTCAGAGTTATTAGGAAAGACGATGGTAATGAGATAAATTAAATAATATTTATTTATAAATGTTACGTTGCAGTGAGAATAATCAGGATGGTGTACAAACTAAATTGGTTTGTGTTTTGTTGAGGATCAACTTTGTTTTTAATAAAACAAAATAAACGGTGGGCTGGTGTATTAATGGCTGCTGAGGATGTTTTGCCAATTTATTTATATACAAAAATGGTTATTACATTTACCACTTGCTTATCGACATTGATGATATGATTAACTATCAATCAAGTATATCTACGTTCGCCGATTAAATGGGGGCTAATATGGAATTTATTATGAATTTATTGTGATTAAACTCATTGTGATCGCTGAATAGTGTGATTTGTGTATAAGAGGCCTCGTATTTTTATATGATGTCGGTCGCTTCTTTTGAAGTGCCCTACGCTGTATTTATAGTACTTTTGATACTATGGAACGTTTCTTATACAATAGCTCGACAGGATGCCGAAACTAGTGAAGATCAAGATAACAATTACAATAATGTTAATAAATGTCCGATAAAATGTGCCTGTTTAGGCAATGTTGTTGATTGCAGTGGTTTGCAATTGATTTCATCGCCTAGTAAATTACCACCATGGACCGAAATATTGTGAGCTTGCTATTTTTAATTATTACTATTACTATCGTTATAAAAAAAGCAGACATTTATTTTTTTAAATTGCAAACTTATTGGGAAAAAAAAAAAAAAAAAAAAAAATTATTTTAAAATTTCCACGCAAATATTTTTATATTTATTTAATAATTTTGCATTCATTACAAATGTTATTTTAGGTATAATTTAAAAAAAAAAAAAAAAAAAAACCGAAATATTTTTTTAGGACATTATTTTGACAAGCAAAAATGTTATTTCATTTGACTGCATTAGAATGGTTAAAATATCAGACTGATAATTTATTATTATTGTTAAAATTAGTCGATAAAATGTGCATAAATTAAAGCTTGCATAAAATATTATCAGTTGTGGATTAAATATTCCATTTTTTAAAATTTAAAAGTAAAAAATTAAATGTTTGCTTCTGTATTAAATTGTCAAGTATGAATTAATAAAAATTTTTTTTTTTTTTTTTTACAGAGATTTAAGTTCGAATAAACTAGAGGATAATTTTACATTTTCAATGTCACATCTCCCTCAGCTAACTAGTCTAAAACTCAATAAAAATTTATTTAGCCATATACCAGAGCTCTCATTGTTGGGTAATTTAACTCACGTTTCAATGTAAGTCAGCTTAGTTATTTTAAATTAAATTTAATTTGTAAATGGGGTGGATTAAATATATAAATTATGATTTTGTTTTTGACCATACAGTTCCCACAATTTTATTGGTGATATTGATGGGATTGCTCTACGAAAATTATCTCATCTCCAGTCTCTGGAGTTGCCGAGTAATAAAATAAAATTATTAAGACGAGGCTCTTTTTTAGCACCCAATCAACTAATTCGACTGTACGTATAAATTTATATCTATATATATCTACTGCCTTTATTATTGAACAAATTTCTTTGATTAATTGTGATTGGTATTATAGAAATTTAAATATGAATGAGATTAGTGAGATGGAACCTGGCTGCTTAGATAATTTGACACAGCTCGAAGAGTTAAGGCTAAATAAAAATAATTTAACCCATCTCGTCAAGGATGTTTTTGTAAATCTAACTCAGTTGAAACTTCTGTAAGTTTATTTGCACTGTTTATTTATTTTATTATTTTATTTATCTAAGTACTTATCCTTGTCTGTGAATTTATTGCAGTGAAATAAATAAAAATGAATTGCAACAAATCCAAGGTTTGAGTTTAAAAAATCTAACGAGCTTAGAGGAGTTAAGATTGAAAAGAAATAAAATAGATACGCTCGAAGATGGAGCTTTCTGGCCACTCAGAAATTTACAATTATTGCAGCTTGACTTTAATATGTTGACTGTAGTTAAAAAAGGAGGACTGTTTGGATTGGATAATCTGCGTAAACTGACACTATCGCATAACCATATATTTAAAATTGAATCCCAGGCATGGGAGTTGTGCAAAGAAATTCGCGAATTGTTAGTACATTACAATACTGATTTCTGTTTTATATATTTTATTTTTAACTCTTGTTAATATTTAAATAAATTTAATTTTTTTTTACAGAGATTTGTCCAACAACAGACTAACATCAATTGAACGGGGGACTTTTGAGTATCTATTGAAATTGGAAAAGCTTAAACTCGATCACAATAAAATTTCATTCATTTCAGACAGTGCTTTCACTAGCATTCCCAACTTAAAAATCCTGTATGTATTATTTTTTTTGTACCCCATTGCACAAAGAGCTGGTGTGATTTATAAGTATTTTTTTTTATTACTATAAATTACAGGGATATAAATTTCAACAAAATATCATACATGATTGAGGATATAACAACTGGAGCTTTTGTAGTTCTTGGTCAGTTAAAAAAGTTGGGCCTGGCATCCAACCAAATAAAATCGGTGAATAGAAACGCGTTTGGGGGACTAGAGCGTCTTGAAGAATTGGATCTTCAAGGGAATAATATAACGAGTATTCAAGAGAATGCCTTTAGCCCAATGCCGAACTTGTCCAAGCTCAAAATGAACACAGGTAAGAAAAAAGGAATAAAAAAACCTCAATATAAATGTATATATATTAAATACATCTGTGTAAAAAATACAATATACACCTGGCTTTTATATACGGAAGAATAGGAGATGAATGAAAAGGTTCTATTGTATTCACACAGGTGCCTTAGTGTGTGATTGTGGGCTCCAATGGCTGAGCGTTTGGCTGCGCGAGCACAGATACAACGAAGCGAAAGCGAGATGTGGATACCCTCACTGGCTAAAATCCATGCATTTAACACAATTACATCATGCTAATTTTACTTGTGGTATGTATTATTTATTTTTTCTTTTTAATTTATAAGGATTAAGAATTGGATTTAGGCTTAAGCATAATTTAAAATTCAAAATGTAAAAAAAAAAAAAAAAAAAAAAGCGCTAGAAGTGACATTAAGCCTCTAAATGGTCACGTATATAATTCTGATTCAGATGAGTTCCCGAAACCCCGTATTGTTGAGGAGCCGAGCAGCCAGATGAGTATAAAAGGCGAAAATGTCACGCTAACTTGTCGAGCAACCAGCACAGCTGACACTCCTTTACAGTTTACTTGGAAGCATGAAAATACGGAGCTGCGGGATGTCGATATTGAAACGAGTCACATAGCCTCTGAAAATGGTGTAACTGAAGCATTGTCCTCGCTACACCTTATAAATGTCAGCCATGAGGACGCTGGCAAGTATCAATGTATGGTCGCAAATACCTTTGGGACTTCTTATTCTGCGAAAGCAAAAATTAGTGTTCTTGGTAAGTTTTTTTTTTTTTAATTATTTAATAAAAAAAATAATACTTTATTTGTTTGCTAATTGTAAATATTAATTAATGTTTTAGTATATCCATCATTTTCAAAAATTCCCCAAGACATAAGTGTAATGGCTGGAAGAACAGCTCGCTTGGAATGTTCTGCAGAAGGTCATCCTTCACCACAAATAGCGTGGCAAAAAGACGGTGGTAATGATTTTCCAGCTGCCCGAGAAAGACGAATGCACATGATGCCATCAGATCCAGTACTTTTTATAATCGATGATGTTAAAAGTGCTGATACCGGAGTATACTCTTGTACAGCGCAAAATCTCGCTGGTGTTATTGTTGCCAATGCATCAATAACAATATTGGAAGAGCCGTCCTTCGTAAAACCAATGGAAAACCGTGTTATATCTGTAGGATCATCAATTGTCCTCGAGTGCATGGCAAGTGGATCACCACGTCCAAAACTTTTATGGCGAAAAGACGGTGTACCTTTGTTGGCAACTGAGAGACACTTTTTCACCGCTGACGATCAATTATTGATAATTGTTAATACAGTATTAAGCGACGCCGGGAATTACGAATGCGAGATAAATAATACATTAGGCAAAGCAGTGGGAGTTTCTCGGTTGACTATCAGTCCAGTCTCGTCACCGGTGGTTATTCAGACAAATGTATTGAGTATTGTAATTGTCGCGGTGGTAAGCTGTGTCGTTGGTACTTCGATAGTATGGGTTATCATAATGTACCAATCGCGACGGCGTTCGAAGGTTGCAAAAAATACTAATGCACAAGTGCCCATAAGCGGAGAGCCAACTATTACTGATGGACAAACTACACAATTGTACCTGGATTCTAGTTCTCAGCACAGCAAGGATAGCGGTACCGGTGACAGTACTAATCCCGGTAAAAATTTTTTATTTTATTTTATTTTATAATTAATATTTATTATTTAATACGATATTAATATTTATTAATAAATCCCTCAGAGGAAATAGTTACCTGTGGTACTCATAATGATGAGGATGCTGCTGCCGTAAGTGGTGAGGATCCGTTACTGCAATACACAAATCACCAGCGAAATATCCAGATAGACAGTAATGATATACCATAAAAGGTAATAATACACCTTTTGTGGAGAGCTTACGTGAGAATATATATATATATATATATATATTAAAGAGAACAAAAAATATAGTATTATATGTAAATTCGTTTAGTGAGGTTTAAAAACTTGGAAAAAATTAACCATGTAAAATGTACTTCCTCTAATGACGAATTGGCTAATTGATCAGTGGCCTTGTGTCATCAATGATCGCTCAGTATTAGGATAAAGATAAAAATACAAATGAAAGATAATATTAAAATTAAATTCGATATATTAATAATTAAATTTAAGACGTCTGAAAGTTATTGATGCCTTAACAATAGTGTAAATATTACGAACAAAATAAGCGAGCCATCTTTTGATGTTACGATATTTGAAGGCTTTACTACTACTATTATTATTATTAATATTATATATATATATATATATATATATATATATATATATATATATATATATATATATATATATATATATATATATATATATATATATATATATATATATATATATATATATATATATGAGAACTGTAGCATTAATTAATTTTTAGAAATTTGTAACATCAGCCTTTTTGTGATAGTTATTTATTTTAGATATAAGTCAGCTTCAAGGTTATTTATAGTAGAGTATTTTGAGAATGTATTTCGACGTCCCTTAGTACTGACATTGGATAATATTTTTTTTATTTTTATTTATATAGAAGCCTATTTTGTTTTTATGGTCTTCCCTGCTAAATTTTATACTCGGTATTTTTTTTTTTTTTTTTTTTTTTTTTTTTCTTAATATTCTATTAAATTAAATACTTACAATCTACGTTTATTTTCAGTCAATAACTTTATACGTAACAATTGCTCAGTAAATACGGGTGAATTCCATCCATTTTTAATTAAGTATGTACTACGTACGCAACTACGGTTCTAACAATTATTAGTATTATAAAATTAAAAATGTGTAAAAAATATAGTTTTTTTTTTTTTTTTTTTTGTTTCTTGTTGACTATTTGTGTTATTTTAGAGTAATTTGTATACTACCAATTTTATTTTGGTTCTCAATTTTTTGTAAGTTATATAAATATATATATTCAGAATTATATATTTATATATTATTTTGCATTATTGCAAAAAATAATTTAAATATTTTTTATTATAAAATAGCCGAGTAAAATATTGCCTTAAGGTAGTTGTTTCGTCAAATAAATTTTTTAAAATTGTTAAAAAAAATTTTTAAATATTGATAAAAAATAATTTAATTATTTGGAAATATTTATATTGAGTAAAAGTGAATAAGCACAAACTGAAATGAGTAACAACTACCTTTATAACACTAAAGCGCTGAAATAAGTGTCTTAAAATAGTATAAGATAAAAAAAAATATTAATAATAGTTATTTAAAGAAAATAAAAACAAATTGAACAAATATTTTGTTTTATATTTTTAATTCTTTAAAGCAAAAATAATATTTTATGTTGTTTTGATTTCTTTTTTTTTTTTTTTTGTTTTTGGCAAACGATAATAATACATTTACAAAAATCGAGTGGCTTACATGTAGTAATTTAAAGCATTTACAACATTATTAATAATTATAAATATATAATATAATACATGTGAATATTATTGTGACGAATTATACAAACTGTAATTTATGTAAAACATGTACAAGTGAAAAAAAATTAACTATTGAATAACTAAAATATACATTGAGTTTATTATTTTACGTATAAATTAGTTTAAAAAATCTCAGAGGATACTATTGATATTTATAAATAAAATAGTGACGCTAAATTTACAATTTACGACAAAACTTTTCAAGCCATGTATCTATTTTCATTAAAAAATCTAATTAATTATCTGTACAATTCTATTGAATGATACATAGCAAGAGGCAAAAGATTGTCGGGCTTAAAATTTTTACAATAATTCAATTAGACTATTCAATGTTTTATTGTGCTAGACAATTATCGTCATCGAAAGACACTTTACCGTTTTGAAAAATATTTATATCACAAAGTTTAATTCTTCACACGTAATTGCACTTAAAAACTATTTGACAATAAATTGATATTTTTATTCTCACAAACGTCTTGTCTAAACTTATTAAATAAAATAAAATAAAATCAGTTCTAATATTAAACATACTGATAAATATCTGTCAAAAAATTGAGTCTATTGCATGTATAAATAATTGTAAACTTTTAAATCAACTAGTTGCATATAATAAACATTCGCTGCAGTTTTGATTACTTTAAAATCATTCATCAAAATTACACTCGCAATTACACTTGCATCCCATTAGTGTCACGTGTATTAAATAATTAGAGTTTTTTTTTATCCTTGTTTGAAGTAATAATCTTCATAATTGTCAACACAAAAACTATTTGGTTAATTATCCTCATAAATTACTCGCTATGTTTAATTACCTGAGTGGTCAATCGTTGCTCATGCTTTTTAATTCCGTATATACAATATGTTTTCGCTCATCAGCAATATTCGCAGCTTTACGCGTGCCACTTGGAATTGTTGAACTTGGAGAGCAATAATTACGCCGCTTGTACACAACCAATCTGAAATACAACAGAAGAGTCAGTATAACGGCGTCGCTATAATTTAAAATATCGTGATTTATTGATTTATTTATTATTATTATTATTATTATTATTATTATTATTATTAAAAAAAAAAAAATATGTTGGAGAAACTCGTATTGGAAAAATAAGTCCTTGAAATAGTCACGAGATTTAATCGAAGCTCGACGCTTAACTGATATTGTCTAATATTGAAGGAGAGACCGCCGACAATAAAAATTAATACAGCATAAATAAATTAATTACTGAGATAAAAAATTTTTTTGTCAACTACACGGAAAGAACAAGATGACACTGAATTTCATTCCAGATTATACTCATTATAATCTGGATTATACTCATTATAATCAGGATTATACTCATTATAATCTGGATTATACTAGCTACTATCTGCAATTTTTTTTCACTGATAATAATCTAGGATGATACCCAGTGTTATCTTATTCTTTCCGTAGGGGATTATATGTTATTATACAATTTTCTTTATTTTGTCTGTTAGTAAGTTTTGGTCGAGGAAAGTTGAGGATAAATACATTAGTCATAATTTTTATCGGGCATTCAATACAAGGAAATTGATAAATGCTAATTACGGGGTATTTATTTACTATTTATTTAAAGCATCACTCTGTTTATCTGAGGTACTTTATTTGTTATCATTTAATGACACTGGAATGTAATAGGAGCACCGGGTCATTTTTATTAATAAAATTAATCATTCTCATGCTTATATTAATTAAATAAATAATTATTTTTTAATTAATTAGGGAGTATTCATTCTCATTTAAGTACTAACAATAATAATTCTGACTGTGAGTGGGATAATTTAAGTGCAAAAAATTAAAAAAAAATAATTGGATTGAACTATCGTTGAGGTAATGTATGTAAGAAAGTAATATTTGAAAGTTGTTGGAAATACAAAGACTCGGAGGTAAAAAGTGAACGTTGAAAATGTAATCGGCTGGCGTGGTATATACTCGTGACTAGAAACAAATCATACTAAACTGGGATTTAAATTTCTACAAATACATATATACAATATACATATTTGTATATATATATATATATATATATATATATATATATATATATATATATATATATATATATATATATATATATATATATATATATATAATACTGTTGGTACAGTATTTACACTAATTGTTTGAAAATAGAGTGGTTAAATTAATAAAACCGCGATAAATGTTTCAAGTTGATTAGAATCTGTCGACAGTATATTGAATTGATTTATCAGTGGCCGATTTGGTCAGCTCGTGTAGTGTGTCTGAGTTAATATCTCCAATATAAACGATTGTATAAAAAAAAATAAATAAATAGACCACATGGGTAGTAATAAATAGAAGATCGAAGTCTGCTAAGTCTGTAATATCTGAAACAAACAAAAAAATTAACAATTAATTACCGGAACTAAAATAGAAGTAAGTAATAAATATGAGTAATAATAACCGAGTGATTTACTACATACCTCACCCAATAAATCCTGCGGCGATAGTTATGATGAGTGCAAGTAGGGCAGTCATCATCTGTCCAGCAGTTGATACTCCGCTCACTGTGTTCGGTATTAAATCTTCCAGGTCCGATGGGCTACTATCAAGCGTAGTTGTAATAAACCGACTGTCTGCTGAAAGGCTGCTGTGGTATTTGTTTAATAAATCTAAAATAAGACCATTTGACCAACCGAAGCCCAGCTGCACTGTGTACTCTCCACCGCCGCCTCCGCTGCCCGAAACAGTTGCGTCATACTGAAAGATAAATTCATTTTTATAATAAATAATAATTAATAATTAATAGAATAATTAATAATGTTACCTTTTCAAACATACTGTGATTAGCTTTAAAAGCTTTGTAATTACTTCTCACCCACATCTCACTGAGCTCATAAGCCAGCCTCTGAGCGTGGATGTCATGGCAATTATCTAGAGCCATGATAACAAAATATTGTAGCGGCGGCCAGGCATTAGGATAGTCCCATTGCTCGCCGGAGTGCTCGAATGTCGCGGGAATACCACCGAGATTCAGCATTATTTGACTTTTGTCAAGATACTTAAGGGCTTTGTCGACATAGTACTCGCGTTTGGTGATGTCGTAACACTCGGTCCAGAGTGGGAGAATATTGGTTGGATAAAAGTAGTCGCGTTTCACGCCATTTAGGATATCATAATCCAGCCAGGCTCCCACGTCGTCGTGCCAGAGTACTGCATCGATAGCTTCTTTCCACTCCTCGGCTATTTGACGATACTTCGCGGCTTTGTCCAAGTTACCCGTCATGTCGTTGAATTCAGCCAGTAAAATAGCGTTGCGGAAAATAATTGCATTGAGATCAACCGGGACAATGTATCTTGTTTTGAGATTACTCAGGTTTCCTAATTTTTAAAACAAAAGTCCATAAAATATATGTATATATCGATTATTTACAAACTCATGTTATAAGTAAATATTTAAATATTTACACGTGACGTTTTATTATTTGAATTTACCTTTATTTGTGCCGTCAAGTATAAACCAACGACTAGAAAAGTCCCAGCCTGACTCAGCCGCGCTTTTTATTTCTTTGTAATATTCTTCTTTTTCTTCGCTGTGAAGATTTTCAGCTGCCATGAAATCTTCCCTAAAAAAATTAAATTAATTATTATTAAATGATAATTATGACATTAAATTTAGCTGTCACTTGACAATTTTTTTTATTTATTTAACAAAAAAATTATTTAAAAAAAATTGTATTTTTAATTTATTAAAATTTTGACATATCAATTTTTTTTTTCTAATTTTTTTTGTGCCATAATTTATTTGTTAAAAAAATTATTAAAATTATCAAATATCTGCACAATTAATTTTTATTTGATAATTTTATAAATTATATTATTTTTTATAATTAATATTAAAACTATTGAAGTACCGGTAAGATTCAGGTCTAGGTCCTCTTGAATTTTCATAATATCTAGCTAAAGTATAATTACGTCCATCCTTTTCTACCTCGACAGTGCGATTGGTCATCCAAAAGTCAAATTCCTTTTCTAGCAGCCAAAGATTTTCTTTCAGCCACTCGGTATCATTAGTATCATCGAGATAAATTTTTACCATGGGAGTCAGCATCGGCGGCTGAGATCTCATCGTATAATAAATTCTTCCGCCATTGGGAATGAATCCAATCTGCTTGACAATTGACACAAAGTTTGTCAACATTCCCCGTACCGTGGCATGCATCTCCGACAGCAAAAGTCCTTTTATTATCCAGTAGGAGTCCCAGTAATAGAACTCGCGGAATCTCCCACCCGGTACAATTACTGGATGAGGTACGTAGAGAATCGAGTAGAGATCCTGGTTAATAAGAACGTCCTCCTTCATTTTTCTCCCCAGCAGCTTCCAAATGTCATTGAGATCAGACGCAAATTTACGCAAATTTGGGTCTTTAATACTTTTCAAAAATTTTGGCTCCTTTCGCCAGTCAACGGGATTCCAGTCTTCAAACTCGGAACCCGCTTCGTCAAAATTGTCCTCTACAAAGCGTTTTATTTTTTCTGGAGGCGGAGGTCGCTCTTTTATATGGCTCATCATTGATTCAAATTTCTTGAGAGTTTCTTCAGGACTGTGTTTCATTTTCATGTCAACGAATGTCTTGGAGTCGGGAAATATCCGGGACATTTGGACTTCATGCAGTAAATCTCCATGACAATAAATTTTGCTGCAATATTAATTATTATTCTTAATTATATTTTATCTTTTAGATAATAAAAGTTGTAAATTGTATGAATAATTAATCTTAATTTTAACAATAATATACAATAAATTTTTTCTCTCTCTTTCACTCTTCTTTTTTTTCTTTATTGCATTATTTTAATTTATGTATCAATTAGTATTTAAATTTAAATAAAAAAATTTTATCCTGATAATCTGTCTAAAGAATAATTACTAATATTAATCAATGATTAATGTATCTTTAATTGTGGAAAATGTTAAGTACGGAAACGGTGAAACTATTAGTATAAGCCTTGAAAATGTCTAGCCGCGAATGATAAATGCACGCAAAGTTACAAGAGAAGAAAAAATAAATAGACCGGCAAAAATAATTTATTGTATGTCTTAGTGATCTTTGAATTGAATTGATTCAATTGTAAATTCGGACGGTCATTTAAATGAAACAAATTATTTAAAGAAAATAAGAAACAGAGAGATGAAAGACTGAGAGAGAAAAAAAAAGTACGGTCGGTGACTTGACCGTCAAGACGAGGGCTCGTCCTTGGTCCAATTCCCGTGACACACCCGACCGCACTAAGTTATTCTTTGCACACTGTTTTAATTCAACACGGAAATAAATCATGCATTATTAAAAACATATAGATATTATTTTATTATTTATTTAATAATTAAATAAAACGCTAATAATTTCTGCAAGGATAAAAGAGAGAGAAGAAAATATTGTATTTTGTTCGATTAAGAAAAAAACTTACCTTTTACATGGTGGTGGTTCTATTTTTTGCAGCGCTTCACTTGCCGTTGCTATTACCATCACTTCCAGAAGAATTAAAAAACTGGATACCATTTTAATTGTTAATAATTTTGAAGTGTCCTTTACAGTTTTCATCACGAATTTTTTATTTCTTCTCTTAATTATTTAACTAATACTTCTCTTGCTTAAATACTCACTGTTTCTTGTTAAATAATTTTAATCTAATTAAACAGCCCTCACGTGCAATAAACTTTAGCGTTTTTAACGCCGAGGTAGTTTGGTCACAGAAAAATAAGGGAGAAGAGAGTGAGAGAGAGAAAAATAGAGAAATAGAGTATGTGTGCCTGCACTTGACTCTTTTAACAAAAATATAGTGTATAAATATAACAAAAAAAAAAATAAATAAATAAAAAAAAAAAAAAAATAAAATTTAGCCGAAGACAGTTAAATAATATTAATAAAAATATTTCGGCGAATGGTCTGTTGTCAGCTTACTTTCTTGTAATAGGGTTGAAATGACTTCCCAGTGATTTGCGCAATTTGCGCGAAGGTTTTTGTTTCAGTAAAGCCACATTTTTTCTGCAAAAAATAAAAATAAAAAATTGTTAATTATTTTAAAAACACAAATAGAATTTGGCTGAAGATGAATTACTTTGAGGAGTTGAAAAATAAATCAAAAAAAAAAAAAAAAAAAACAACAAAAGCTATGTTGTCGCGCAAGTTCTATTCACGGCTTTCAATGAAAAATTTACTACACGTTGTAAGGATCCTGACGCAATTCTGCTTTCAAAATAGATACTTGTAATCCGTCCAAGACTTTTAAAAGTTAAGTAATTATGTATTTACTTGAATGTTACAAGCCAGGCAACTATCAATTAGTTGATAACTGCATCGATAAACAGTTATTTCTGAGAATAAATTTTTCGTACGATAAGATAATATGGTGGTTTGAAAAAAAAAATTATTTCTTATTTTCCGATGAAATTTTCCAATGAAAAATAAAAATTAATAAAAATAAAAAATAACTATTCAGATGTGTATCACCTTGTTGTCTCTTATCGTGACCAACGTTGACTCGCGACTAACTTGGACAACTCGCAACTTTTATTTGCGTCGAGAGGCGGAATCACCGCTGTCATCATCGTCACGATCCCCGGACAACGCTTTAGTTCTATTCGTTAGTCATTGGAAAATAAGTAGCAGCAGCAGCAGATAAGTAGTAGAGGTGGTAAAAGAATAACTGCAGAGAAGGGAGTGCAAGTTTGGCTCCCAAGGTGTTGATTCAGTCATATCGGCCAGTCTCACCAATTAAATATTTGTTAAAAAAATAAGCAACTAACAAAAACATTCGGCCACTGAATGCATTAATTGAATAAGCATATTGGTAATGGGTTAAATAATAACAGCCGAATTTCCACGTGCTACCGGGTGAAAAAATAAAATTTATGTGACTTGGGAGATCAGAAATACCATGTCAGTATCAGTACCCAGTAGCATACTAGGGTGATGGATTGCTCACCCGCTGTGTGTACTAACCGGTCATTAATGTATGTACTTAATACTATACACACATACTAGCAGACCCGACAGACGTTGTCCTGTACATACGTCGTTAATTCGAAAATTTCAAACATTCTTCAATAAGATGCAACAATCTGGACGATTTTGATGAAAATTATTATCGTTTTTTAGGCACACTTGAAAACTCTTCAAACATCAATTTCTATTCGTAGTTAATATTTTAATTAGCACACGACTTGAACGAACACAATAATAACACAAAATTTCAAATATTTTTGTCAATTCGATCGCAGCGCCAACTGTCGGGACAAACTGAAATTAAAATAGAATAATATTTAATATATTTAATATTTGATGCTGCGATGGTAGCGCAGTCTACCAGATTCAATGTGAAACATTCCAAAATTAACAACTACTTATAAATGAAAAATTAGTTAAATAAACATTTTCCAGTGGACCAAATTGTGAATCTAAACCATCCTCGAATCCCCTTGAACCCACACAAAAAATTTCTTCAAAATCGGTCCAGCCGTCTAGGAAGAGTTCAGTGACATACACACGCACATAAGAAATATATATATAAAAGATTATCTTGAAAATGTTTAGTACTATACTGTGTGCGACGAAGAAAGAAGATTGACAAGTAAAATAGGCACAAGCGAGATAAGATGAAGATCGAGCCTCCAACCAACAGCTCTGGGATTGGTCGATTTGGAGGAATGTTGTCCCGTGCCTCTTTCTTAACTTAAGTGACGTTGTATGCTTGCGTCAGCATCAACTTTCCCAATCAGAGCCAGTTCGACGTATCAAAACACGTTTTGTACGTTATCACTGACCCACGTTGCATGTGCCCTTATCACCTGAAAAATTATTTCTTCAATATCACCTAAAAGTATTTTTATATTAATAATCTTGCCTAATTATTTTTTTTATCTTTGAATTAGTATCATCAACTTATCTGCAATGACCTTCAGAGCCTGAGTCAATATCTTGAGGAATCTGCCAGCAATTTTTGGTATAATTTAAAAGAAGAAAATACAACAACCCATATTATGATGATAAACGACTAAATGATTATGTGGCTGTTGATTCAATTGTCTAAGGAGCGCTTGGAGTTTAATAATTTAATTTGGTATTCTTAGCACAAAATAGGTCGCACAATTGGCGATACCGAGATGACGGATGGATGATGGATATAGACTTGTGTCAAATAAAGCAAACTATCTATCCCTTACAGCAGGTCAACACACTCGGTAGGAACGTGGAGATTAAGTCTAATTCCAGCAACTGATTCTGCTTTGGCCAACAAGGATATCATCAATTATGGGCTTAATAATCAATGATAATAGCAGACAGTGAAACTGTTAACGTTATCGAGTAAGTTAGCTAAGTAAGAATTTAGGGCCGACTCTGTTGATTATTATGTAACTAAAAAATGAAGATTTAATGCAACCTTATAAATTTTAATACTTACAATAATGTTGAAACGGGAAAACAACTGATCAATGTCCAAGATATTGTATCTTAAATAATGCAATTATTCTCACTCACGAGATCTTATACTTGCAAAGTGATAAAAACTGTTTGATGGCCTTGAGGAATTTCTTCAGAAATACCGGATTTAATTTTTCACTCAACAATTTTTTTTCGAATTAATTGAAACAATTATTTTGTTATATAACTTCACCACTAACAAGGAATTGTACTGGTACGTCAAAGGAAGGAAAAAGAATGTGAAGAATATCACGTAGAGCTACGATGCACAACTGAGGAGCCAGATTTCATCAGACTCCAATTAAGTAAAAGAACTCCTATAATTGTTTTATTTGGATAATCTTTGTTTTATGAATATAGGCGGGGTTTGCCGCCTTTTATTTTTCTTTTAACTTAACTTCAAATTTACTTACTTTATTTTATATCTATCAGATTAACACCTCTTATCATTAGTTTACAGATTATATACTTTTTTAAATCAGTAAACGTGACTATTTGACCGACAGTTGATGAGTTGACCCTAATGACAGCAGCTAGTCCAAATTCGATTGACCAAGGACTCTCAAGGACACCTATTCATTGAGTGAAAAACTACTGCAGCTCAATTAGGCACGCACAAGGTATAACTGTCGCCGATTTTACTAAATGAACCACGTGGTCGGTAGACAATTAAATAAATATCTTTTATTTTATTATTGTTTCCTCCTAATTGTAAATAGTTGAGCTATTCTGTAATACAGGTTATTAATTTGAACCTTGGAATTGCCAATTTATTGCAGTAGTTATTAAATCCACGTGGTTGCGTTCTATTGCAAGAATCAAGGTCCTTGTCGCGCATCATTGTCAGTTAATTAATAATAAATATTCATTATAAATAAACATTAGTACATTACCTCATAATTAAACGTTGTCTTAATAGTACCAGGTGTAAATTTTTAAACTCACTAGTTTAAATGGCATTTATATTTTTAAATTTAATATTCAATACTTGTTAAAAGACAGCACTTATTGCACTTACTCTAATTATCACCACAATACACCTATTAGAATAAACGATGACATGAAAAATACGTGATCAAATTTTTAATAGTAAATATTTAAGAAAATTAGAGAAAAAAAAAAGGACACTGAATTGCTATTTAGCAGCACTGAGAAGAACTTGGCGATAACTGACCTGCTATTCTGATGAGACTGATGAATATCAACCGACTACGAAGATATGTGTGTTCAACCGTAATGAGATCAACAACTTGCCCTCATGGCATCGCATCTACTCTACCAATGTACAGAGAGTGTTTCAATTGCTGACCGTCAATTGTACTAGTGATTCATGTCCTGTTTTAATATGTATGCCGATCTGGACGCTCCCTGATCTATCAACTTGTCACGTTTATTTTAGCTGCAGATTTTTACTCAAGTTTGTTGTACACTGTCATCAACTTTTTAAATATTATTTTTGTTTATATATATATTCAAGTGACATTTTTTGCAGCTAAATAAATATTAAAATTACAATGAATTATTGATACAAATAACCATTGTTATTATTTATATAACACATTAAAATTTTTTTCCTGATGAATGAACACAAAAATATATTTTGCAATGCAATTTTAAAAGGATTTACAAATTTCAATGTCATCGCGCGACATCAAACGTCATTCAAAGACACTACAGCCGTACGGTAAATGATGAAATACTTAAAAATATAATATATATCTGCAATTATAGAATTTTTTGTTTGTCTAGTACATGCTATCTCCTGAGCAACAGTGTTTTTTGATAATTACTTAAGATACACGAGTTAGATGAAAACTGTCAATCTTTTTAATTTTTATAACAAATTACAATTTAAAAAAAATTCTCACTAATAATTTTTTTTAATTTTCACATGTAGAATTTTTTATAACACTGAAGTTGATAGAGATTAAATTTTTTTTTTTTGAATTTTATAGCAATTAAATTACTAAGAAAAAATTTAATTAAAAAGTTTCACATGTGAAAATTAATAAAAATTACAAGTGAATATTTTTAGAAGTATTTTTTTATTGTAATTAATTTGTTAAAAAAATTTTTTAAATTGACAGCTGACGGCTAACTTCAGCATGATATTTTTTTTCATAAATAATTAAACAACTTCATTAACTTGTCATTAATTAATTACTTACCGACTATCAAGCAGCTGATATCGCATCAATTTTTCATTTATTTTACTGCGACGAACATCAAATAGCTGGACATCTCGTAAAACTTTAAAGTCTTTTATTTTCTTGGTGGTTGATTTATGGAAATTTTTAGCACAATGGAAACAGCGAATCACTGAGTTTGCTGAAGCTGTACCTCGGGTTTGTTGCACAATCAACATGATTAGTTTGTCTGTAAATAAATTATTTACTTTTATTATTATTATTAGCCATTTAATTAAAGCCGTTCAGCTGAGCACAACACTCGGCACTTGACTTTATTATTTACTAAATCACTGTCAGTAAATAGATTAAAATTTTTATTCACATAACGCTTGTTTTTTAACTACCCAATAATTTTTTTGTTTACCTGACGCAATTCTTAATCTCGTGAGACAATAAGATAATAAATGGAATTGACTATTAGAGTAATAATCACTGTCATGTGTACTAAATTTAATGTATAAAATGTAGGCAATATGTATATGTAATATAACAACTTATACGTATATCCGTCTTGTGTTCTTCGAGTTATATCGAATCAGCTGATCAGTCGATTTTTCGAGAACTCTGTAGTTCTTTTAATTATTTGCATATTTAAATACTGTCAGATTTAAATTGTACTCACAGCTGTTCGGAAATTATATTTATTTTAAACGTGTTAATTAATTAATTCAATAAGTCGATAGCAAAAAAAATGTATTATTGATAAAAAGTATAAAATTAAATTTAATTACAATTATTTTTTTTTTTTTTTTTTTTTAAAATAAGATTGAATTATAAAATCATCAGTTTAATCTATGGCGTATTTACACAAATTAATAAATAACTTTAAATATTAGATTCCATAAAAAAATTGTTTAATCACCGAGGTGTAATAATACAAGTGTTACAATATTTGTTCTTATTAACTAGGCGTTGTTAAATAGATCATGAAATACTGATAATGATAACAAACTAAAAAAAAAAAAAAAAAAAAAAAAATAAGATTACAATGTTGATTAATACTGTATGGTCAATTCTACTTGGGAATATTTTATAATGATGAAATTTTGTTAAAAATGATGTAAAAAAAAAAAAAAAAAAAAAAAAAAAAAAAAAAAAAAAAAAAACATTTAAAATTTAATTTTTTGACCACTACTAAACAGTGATAAATGACACTTGAATATAAAAATTGTCGAGATAATTAAAAAATAAAGTGATGATAATTAAAATTAAGTAATATTTACACTAGAATTTACAGCTAACGCGTTTTTATACAAAAAAATTTCGCAAGCATTGTCACAAGTCAATTGAAGTTATATCTCTCCCAAATAACGTCGTAAATAACATATATATTTAAGTAAAAAATATGAGTCGCTCAAAATGGACCTGCAACGCTGCCTCTTAGTAGCCTTGACTTTATAAATTATTTAATTATTATTTTAATGCATCATTTTATGAAGCTTTAAAATTTTTCCTAAGCGTTGTTTAGCAGTCTTCATGCCTTTTCTCGGTTTACGCTCTGAAAAAATATTTAATTTTTTTATTACGTCAATGTTATTCAAAGAAATGATTACTCAAATAAAAAACAAATAACTTACCAACAGGAACAGGCGCTGCTAATTTAGCTTTAACGTCTTTCAGTCTATTAGGGCTTGTCAGGATAGAAGTAAATCCACTGGTGACCTGAACTGGTTCAGCAATCGGTTCTTCAAGTTTCACCGAACTTGTTGGGATAATTCCATTAGTAGCAGGACGTTTTTTCGATTTATTGTACACTCGCTTCGGACTTGATTTTTGATTCTAACAAAAATAAAATGAATTAATCACCAATCACTTTAGAAAAATCAAATTAAAACATTAATTAATTTAAAAACTTACCGGGTGTTTTGCGCGTTTAGCCGCAGCAGCCTCAAGTCCTTTCTCTACTGAAGTCTTTTTAGCTCCTTCACGAGCTGGTCTATTAGTTTTAGGTAAAAGAGGTCCAACACGAGCCTTAGGGTTCCATGCTTCGTCGACTCGTCTCTTTCCTCGGGGTTTAAAAATATATTCTTCATCATCAGAAGCATCTAAAGCCGGATAAACTGAAATCAATTAATTTTTTGTATAATTATGTTATTTACAAAAAAATTTTTACGATTATAAATAAATACTCACTAAAGTCTTCATCTTGGTGGACTTTGTCAATATTTTCAATTGACTGATCGTCTTCATCATCATACTCGACTTTTCTAGACGACTTATCACTTTTTTTCGAGCTTCCTGATTCCGTTGAGTAACACTGCTCGCTGAAGGAAAGCATTCCAGCAATAGCCTCACGTGTGGACGGCGATGACCTGTCGGAACTTATTTTTTTCAATTGATAAATACAGGGTCATCGATTAAATAAAATACCTTCGGTTATTTTATCTAACGATTAAGGGAAAAATTTATTAATTAATAGAGCATTAGTCAAAGACTTACCCAACCGGAGGTGGATTTGTAAGTTGATTTTGTAAAATAGACGTTGGTACGCTGAAAAATATTTTTATAAAATTATTTATTATTATTGTTATTAATTTAGAGCAAGAAAATTAATTTAAAAGCATACCTAGGTTCTAATCTATTGCCAGTCGAAGATAAAGTGTAAACTGACGCCTTCAACAGCTCCTCTATACCATTTTTCGGTACTTCACCAAGTAAATCAACATTAACAGCATTTGTTGAATTATTAGCTGCTTTTTTATTTTTTTTATTCGAATTATTTTTACAGGACTTTTTCCGCTTTGGACCCTCGTCTATTGTAAATTTACCACAGTCACTTTCATTACTACCATCATGGAAATCGTAAATAGAACTCTGCTTCCATGTAAATTCTTTTTGCGTTTCAATCGTTGGGTCAATTGCAAAATTACCAAACACGTTTCCTTTGTCACTGGTGCTACGCACGACTTCATTATCGCCCAACTTGAATCTTATCACTGTCGGGCTCTGTTTGCCTTGTTGATTTTTTGCACGTTTACGGATCACCGCATTTGACGCCACTTTACTCTCGATAATATCAGAACATACCGACTTATTGAAAGAGTAGGAAGCGGATTTTGGCAGTATTAACTTTAAACATGATTTAATCGGCGACGGATTTTTAGTGGGTGAATTTTCACTTTTTGTTTTACCTAGCGTTGCTTTGAAAGCATTTTCAGAGAGTTTATCAGCTACATCAAAATTAACAAAATCTTTGTTGATTGGTTTCCTTTTTTTTCTTTTACTTTCGCGTTCCGGTTTTGGGGGATTTAGAGCCAGTAAAAATCTTTCTGCGTGTCTTATTTCTTTGCTCAGTTCTTTCAATAATTTTGGACTATTCACCGACGGCGGTATTTGGCCTCGACTAATAGTGCTGTACTGAAAAAAAAAAAAAATAAATAAATCAATTATTATTAACAAATTTAAATTATTAAATAATAAAAAAAAATATTAAATATCATTTATAAAAGTAATTACGTCTTTGTCAGTATTCCATTGTTTAAGTATAGCCAAAAGAGCCTTGACACCTTGTAAAAAATAAGAAGGGCATTTTTTATCTTCGCGGTTCAATTCTTTGAGCTCCTTAAGCAACCGTTTAGCTGCAAACCAATTTATCGTTTCGAAGCCTGGGTATTGAAATTTTTGAGGCGTTTTTACTTTACGCTCCAATTCATATATTCTAAAAAAAAAAAAAAAAAAGTTACAAATCAATATTGTTTAAAATTAATCTTATAAATAAAATAAAAAAAACTAACTGTATTTGCATAGGAATGTTGAGACTGTGAATGAAATTTCCGCCAAATACGAGAGAATCAACAGGAGTTAGCACCGCATGGATCCACCCCGTGGGAATCATCATCGTCTGACCTTGTTTCAAGACACATTTATAGCAAGTGTCAACTTGGTCACCGAAAAACGTTTCACTCTGAGTGGAACTACTCATCCACTGTTGATACAGTTGTAAATTTGCCGGTGTGGGTCTGATAAGATAAAAAACTTTTTCCCCTCTTAGCACGTGGTACCAGACAGACGTCCCGCCAAAATCAATATGAAAATCGGTGAAACTGTCTTTTACACTCATCAAACAATACTTCTGTACCTCTGGACGCTTTAACGGACAGGTTTCAGGTATATCTCGCGGCCAAACTGAGTTAACCCAGTCGAGCTTCCGCGCTACAATCGGAGCCTCTATCATCGGCGCCAAGCTTAAAAATTAAATACTCCGTTAAAAATGTTTGACTTATTTCTAAAATTTTTAATATTTAGTCAAGCAGTACTATACCCAGTATCAGTAAATTCAAGGCTGATGACATTTAACACTCGTGTTCGATGAGGGTTTGTATAATATTCAACGAAATCTCTCAGTGACATTTTCATATTATTTTGTTTAGTCACATCAATGACGTCTATATCTCTGTCACCGCCTAAATAACATATTTAAATATTTATAAGTAAAAAAATATTTTTAAAAAACTGCGATTACAATTTTAAAAATTTTTGACATGTCATTTAATTTTATTTAATAATTTTTTTGTAATAAAAAAATTCTAAAAATTTTCAAATATCTCAATTATAATTAAAAAAAACAAACCTATAAATTTTTCAACATCGTGAACAGTAAATGTTGGTGGGGGTAGTGTCATATCCAAGCCTTCTTTATTGTCAACAATAATCGGGACTTCAAAGCCGGTTGTTTGTAAATATTGCAACGTCAATTGATTTCCTCGAACGTGTTTGACAACTTCATCAGCTTTAGAAAAATGCCTAGACTTGAGCTCATGTATAAAAACAGATGTACCTGTTTGTACTGGTTTAGATTCAGCATTAACGTCAGTGTACTCATGACGGTGATTATTCATTCTTAGTTTAGCTAGAATAATTAAGGGAATTTTATTATTATATTAGCATGATAACTAAATATGTCATTGTATTTTTTTGACGATGGGATTTACGGTACTCACGAAGTGATGGACCATGAACACATTCACACTCTGGGCAGTGAAATTTATCCAATTCTGTGGCTGCGTACTCCTTAATACCGATACACCTAGTCAAAGTCAAACAAAGACAATTAATGTTATTGCTTTTCTGTAAATAAATCTTGGCATCATCAGCATTGAGGTTATGTCATCCACAACAAAACAAAGATATCAAACATAAAAGCGGAGTACTTTTGGAGTGTTGACACATTAAAGTGATGATAAAAAATTATGTTTTATAGCGGCTAGTACAAAAGCAAGGAAATGAATTGTTTTATTGTTTAAATGATAGCAAATAGCGAAGTGTCCTGAAGCTCCAATGATCGGCTGAAAAAATAAAAACTTACTCTCCATGGTACCACTTTTTACAAACATCGCACTGTATCATAAACTGATCAGGGTTGTAAGTCTGCCCACATAAACAATAAGTCATTGTTTCATCAGTCATCATGATTTATTAATTTATGTTATTAATCACGTTCTCTTTAAAGTTATTGTAAAATTACTTTAGCCTCGTTGCCTGGGTTAATCTTACTACTGATAGTGGGGATATTTAGCAGCCAAATAAAAGTCCATGGCGATCGCCGCCATGAAAATTCGAGAAGCGACGTCAGGCACTGCTGCCCTCTTCTGGCTGTTTTAAAAAAAAGTGGTAAATTTAAAAAATATTTCAAGTCAATACAAAACTTGTCAAGAAGAATTTTTTAAATCTATTCTTCCGAAAAAGATGATACGATTAAATATTAATACAAGAAGAAATTTTAAGAACAATTAAAAAAAATATTTTTCCTCAAAGAAGAAATAAAAAAATTTTTTTTAATTTATTTATTCTTCATTAAAATAATTTTTAGTGAAGAAATAAAATTTTGAAATTTAAGGAAGAAATGATTTTTTATTATATAATATCAAAATCTTTACCATTTATTGGTGATAAATCCTCGAAATAAGATGACTCGGAAAAATAAATGATGAATGAAATCATCGAAGCGTTTGAATTCTCGGTAAAACTGAAAGTTTATCTAATCAGCAAGACGATGGCCTTTCAGACCCTTGGTCAGTTTCAGAGACCTTTAAACTACTAAACTGTCGGGTCAGATTGTCAGTTTTACGATTCTGAGCGGTAGTAGATGATCTACGTTAAGCGCATCGCATTATCCCAATACTCTCTACCACAGCAGGAAGTACTTGTTTAACGGATAGTGTGTGGACAACAGGCAGACCAGGGATTTTAGTTATTCTCCCGATGCTTTGACTGGACAGATTATTCAAGCGTACAAGTCAATCAGTCGCCCTTATTAGTTGGCACAGTTCACTTCTCACTTTGAGTCGTGATACTGATCACCCGAAATGGCCAACAGACTTTTCATCTACTTACTCTTGATATTTTTCGTATTCAACGTTCCAATACTCCACTCAGGTAACTTATTATTTATCATTTTCATATTTTATTTTATTCTTTTCTTCTTTTTCATTTTTATTTTATTTAATTTCGCAATAAACTAATGCGCATTTTCAATTTCTTGTGTAACTTCTTATCAAAAGTTTGACAAACAACGTTTCATCAAGATCTCTTTCCAGGAAGTTATTTTAATCATAAATGAATAATAAATAAATTACTGTAAAAAAAAAAAATTTTTTTTAATAATTTTTCAGAACAAATTTGTTTGTTAAATAAAATGAAGAAATCAAACCAATGGACTGCTATAACTTTAGTGTAATTAATAATTGATTTTTTTTTTTTCAGATGCTGCCCACGAGCCTCAAATTTGTGGCCGGACAAAATGCAGTGGTAAGTACTTTTGTATAAATAAATAAATAAATAAATAAATAAATATTATTCTTTATATAAAATAAAAAAAAAAAATTAATCCAGTTGGCAGCGAAGCGAAGTTCAAATACTCAAAAGAAGTAGTATATAAATACCAGCATCAAGTCGACGTGAATATCAACTTAGGAAACGGATCCAGCACCTCTGAGCTGCACATCGAGTCGACAATTTCTCTAAAATTTTTAACACCCTGCGAAGCAGAGTTGCGAGTGACTAAAACAAGTATCCGTCATGCAACGCGTGGAAAATACGACGCAGATTTTCCAGACCGGTCTGAGGCGGACTTCAAAGAAGCCCTGGAGCACTACAGTCTTCGATTTGCGTTCGAAGACGGGCAGGTCCGCGAGCTCTGTCCGAATTCCGAGGACCCGATTTGGGCGATAAATATCAAGCGAGGGATTCTGTCAATGCTGCAGAACACCATGAAGAGATTCGACATAGACCATCACACAGACGAGCTGGACGTGAACGGAATCTGCGACACGCGTTATCGTCTTCACGAGGCGCGGAAAACTAGTTTGATTATTAAGAAGAGCAAAAATTTGAACGGTTGCAGCAATCGAGGCAAACATTTGTCTATTATTCAGTCTAATACTTACGCGAGTCCTCGAACTCACACCCAAACTGCGCTGGTCGACTCCCAGTATGACTGTGAGATTGTTTTGGACCACAATATTTATGAAAAAGTAACTTGTCAAGAGTTTCATCGTCTTCAGCCGCTGTCTAGTGGAGACACCGGAGTAAGAACAGAAATTTACTCAAGCCTCGTGCTGATTGAAGAAGTTGAAGCTGATTTAAATGCCGAGGACGAAGAGAACGAATTCGGAAGCAGGGAAAATGAAGACAGCAAGCCGGCAAATCCTAAAATAATCCCGACGAATTTATTGTATGACCATTCAGCCACTGCTTTTTCCAGTCGAACGATTCATGGGGAGCTTAGAGCGACGCGGGATTTACTGAAGAACATGTGTCTTCTCGGGTCTAGCAGTCAGCTCGAGCAAGCATTCTCGGAGTACTTCAGCAAGTTTGTGCATTCCGCCCGATTCCTCGATTATTTGTCACTCTCTCAGCTGCTGGTCCGCGCGGAAGGAACTTGCGAGGGCGGAAGGAAACATGTCCTAGATGCGCTTCCATTTATTGGGACCAGCGCGGCTGTTAAGGTGATGCGTGACGCAATGCTGAAGAAAACAATTACCAAGGAGAGGAGCGAGTCCTGGATAACTGCAATAGCTCTGATACCGAGACCCGACGCTTCGACGGTCGCGGCATTGTTGCCGTTGCTTGAGCTCGAGCGTGAAGACGCGAACGGTCATTTAAATCTCGTTTACTCGGCGGTCGTTCGAGCATTCTGTCTCCACAATATCGGAAATACTGCGAGTCAAAGACAGCATCCGAGTTTTTTGCACTCAGACGACTGCTTGAGCATCGGAGGAACCGGGATAGATCGATTTCTCGATCACCTGGAATCCTCCATCGAGAGCGGGTGCGCTCCGAGAGCCCACGATGACGAAGAAATAAAACGAGTGAGTATTTATAGATAGGCGATTTATTTTCCATTAGATGTGTTTTTTTTTTTATCCGGGTTAAATAAATGTTTGTGCAATAAATTTGAATATTTTTACAGACTTTGGAAGCTCTTAAAGCCATTGGGAACATGGGACTTGAAAGAGATGGACTGCTAGATAAGCTCGAGGTTTGTATGGAGAACAAAGGAGGATTTATCTCTATGGAGACAAGGATAGCCGCTATTGACGCCCATCGGCGCTTACCTTCTTGCCAGAAAACTCGTGACCGTGTTTTCCTTCCCTACTATCGGAATATCACCCTTGAACCTGAGATACGAATTGCCTCTTATTTACAAGCGATGCGCTGTCCTGATTATAATGTTGTCAAAACGATAAAGCATACTCTCAAAGAGGAGCCCATTAATCAGGGTAAATAGTTTCGTTTTTTTCCTGAAAATAAATTTTTATCTTAAGAATTTGATTTTTATAAAATATTTTTCAGTTGGGTCATTTGTCTGGAGTCATTTGACAAACTTGATCGCCTCGTCATCACCGACGAAAATTCAGGTACAAAGTTTGCTCTCTGATCGGGATTTGAGCGATAAGTTCAACAGCGATGGAAGAAAATACTCTCGTAATTACGAGAAATCATTTTTCTCAGAGGAATACAATGTTGGCGGTACCTTTCAGGCGAACGTTATATTTTCATCTAAATCATTCGTACCGAGAACGCTGACATTTAATATAAGTCTCGACTTATTCGGAGAATCGGTCAATGTCATCGAGGCGACCGTACGAATGGAGGGTATGGAATTCTACATTGAGAGATTTTTTGGACCAAATGGACCGTTTGCCAATGAAGAAATATCCCGGCACATAAATACCCTGCTGAGGAGCTTGAGGTCCACCGGTGAAGCGGAAAATTATTGGGAAAGCTTGAAAACTTTGCCAAATATTATAGACAATAATTTCAATGACCCGCGGGTCAGTTTTTCCTACAAAATATTCGGCAATGAGCTAGAGTTTGTGATGCTGAGAGGCAAAGAAGAAATAGCCAAATCGCTGGCCTCTTTTGATCCCTGGTCGAAGATTAAAAATTTATTGTCTGGTCGGGAAATCCACTACGAGTACACGGGAATGTTTTTAGATGCAAGTTATATTGTTCCGAGTACCGCGGGCTTACCAGTCCGGTTGGATTTATCAGGATCTGGAGCTTGTAACTTTAAATTCTCCGGGCTCTTGGACAGCGAGCGTTTTATGAAAAATACTGAAATGCAACTTGTTGGAAATTTATCTCCAAGGTAGATTTATTTTATTGCTTTTAGTTTTTAAATAAACTTTGTTATTTATATTTATTTTATTTCAGTGTGAGTATTGATATAACGGGAAAAATGACTGTAGACGCGTTTTACAAAAGTGCGTCGATGAAGCTGGTCAGCAATGTTTACTCCTCGAGCGCTGTGAGAGTCGATCTGGACATTCAGGGCATCAGACTCGTCAGACTAAATCTCCAAGTACCGAATCGTAAATTACAAGTATTTACAATACAGAGTAATATTCTTCTTGTGAATGGGAACGGGGCTGAGATTACGGAAAATCCGGCGTTGACATATATACAACTTCCCAATAAATATAAAACCATTGCCAATTCGAGTTGCAGTTGGCCAGTGGTTGAACAATTAATTGGTTTGAAACTTTGTTTCGACTATCAATTTCCAAATGTCACAGATATTGCCAATGCACCATATTTCTTTCTGAATGGTCCTACTTTTCTCCGTACATCTATCATCAAAGCTGATCCCAGCGCTAAAAGTTATCTTTTTGAATACACGTGGAATGCAACACCAGTAATTTTTTATTTGTTTATTTTTATATCTATTATTTTATCTATCTATTTCTTCATTACTTTATTTATTTTGTTTAGACTGATAGCGAGCTGAGATTGGCTTTTGATACTCCTGGGTCATTAATAAACCGCGAGTCCAGTGTGACTGTTAGTTTTGACGCTAAAACACGTAATGTCAGTGTTTTGCTGAAGTCAACAGGAAATAGTCTTGTTGCAAAAGGTTTGTTGTTATTTTTTAAATAAATTACAGCGCAATAAAGGAAATTTTATTAAAATTTTTTTTAATTAATTTCAGGTACTTACAAGCGAACTGAAGATGAGACGATGATCAATATTGGTCTGGATATTAATGGAACAAAGCATTTAGACGGATATATTGGATATCAAAGGAAGCCTAGCAACCATGGATTTACTTATTTACCAAAACTCGACGTAAGAGTCAACGATGAAAAAATAGTCGAGCTATCAGGTAAATTTAAAATAAATATTTGATCGATCAATAAATTTATATTTATACTTTTTTTTTTTTTTTTTTTTTTTTTTTACAGGGTCAGTAAAAAATATCCATAAAAACAACGTGACTCAGTGTGACATAGATCTGAATTTCCAGACTAAGAAAATAAAAAGCCGAGTACGAGGATACATTATGAAGAGAAACATAAGTCTGACTGGCAATGTAAGACTTGAATACCAGTTTAAAAATATGAATAAAGAAACTCTGCAAATAGAAATAGCAATAACTAACCGTTCCAGTAAAACATTAACCCACAAAGAAGCTAATTTGAAGATACAGTCCAGCGCATATCCAGAATTGAACGCGATAATTGACACATGGTACCAGCAAGCTCTTGGTCACTTGGAGCTGCATATGGAGATAAACGGAAAGCCGCATTTGAAAGACGACCGGCATAAGCTGACGACTCAATTAGTTTTGACGTATTCTAAAGCATACTTTCAGAGTCAAGAAGCTAAAATGAATGCATTTATTGCTATCAGCAAACCTATTCAGAATATTGACATTAAAATAGGCATACAGCGGTTTTCTATTGGACCGACTTCTAAAACGTACTTATTGATTAGATACGCTCCGGGAAAAGAAATAACTCTGGCAGTTAATTTGGTGATTCCTCGTGGCTCTATGTTCGCTATTGAAGGCCACGCAAATATGACAATCCCGAATTTGGATTCACTTTTAATTGACGTTCGTATCACAGAAAAAGCTCGCGGAGAATACGACCTTGATTTTGCGGGCACTTGGTTTAGCGGACACAATGCGACAATTCGCGGTACTTATGCCGATCGATCGGTAATAACTAGCGAACGGCGTATCCTAAGCCACAATCTTAAATTAATATTAAGATCACCGAGTTTGTCACAAGATATTTTATTTAATTGTAAATATTACCGCGATCATGTTGATACCAAGCTGGACGTTGTTGTAGAGTATCTAGACGCTGATAAATACGCAATAAAATATCAAAATTCAATTATATCTTTGACGCGATTCTTGACCTACGCTGAGGCGAGATTTAAAAATAATGTTTACGCTGTCACGGCAAATATAGACGTAGAAAGAGAAGTCAGACTGGAGTTACATCTTGACAATTGGAGAGATGTTCATCTGATTGCAACGGGTATAAATCAAGATACAAGCAAGGAATTTGGTTTTGAACTAAAGTGGGACGCCAACCGGGATCCAGCGATGAAATTTACTACTTCACTTCAATTCAATAAATTTTATCAAGATCATCCAACGCTGTCACGCAATCTCACTGGAACAGCTATGATTTCTTATCCCGGAAGACTATTTACTGGCTCTTGTTTCCTCGGCGTTCTTCAAGGACACAATTACGTTCTCGACGCTTATATAGACTGGGACCCGACGAAAAACATAAGAATTACCATCGACGCAGACTACGACCCGAAAAACTGGAAGAACTACTTCAAATTTGACAGCCAAATGCTTACGCCTTTCGAACAATGGAAGAAGACTTCATTGAGCGCGAGATACCACTGGACGGATCAGGAATTTAAAGCAGACTGTGGGCTTAATTGGCAAGACAATCAACGGTTCCTCATTCAAATTTACTCAAGCTCTCAGGAAACTAAAAATTTTATCGAGTGGAAAGCTGACTGCGGATTAACGAGTACTGTTCACTCAATTGGTTGGATAACGACCAACTTAACGCATAAAATAATTCATGACTCCAGCACCACCACTTTTGACTCTCATTTTTTCGTAAATTACAGCCCGGACAAAGTTATCAACTTGAGAAGTCTCTGGCATTTAAATGAAGCTTTGAATCCCGAAGACAATGTCACTCTCGCTGGAAACTTGAGGTTCGTTTCGCCTTTTGATAATTACAAATCAGGCGATATTAAATGCCAATTGAGGATGATGTCCAATTGGAAGTTCGATGGATACTCGAGCATTGAAATAGACACAAGAAGATACACCGGAGTGTTGCAGGGCGATCTAACTCGCATAAAAGAGTCTATGGTGCAATTCAACATCACAACCCCGCTGGAAAAGTACTCGTTTGTCCGAGGAAGATTTGGTTTGTCTGAGCGCAATAAGCACGTCGTAGCTGAGCTTGTTTTGCCCTCAGGCCCGATTGGAGTCGAGGCGCTTTGTCAACTTTTCACAGCAACTAGTTATGATTTTAATATCATGCTTCGCTTTTCTACTCCAATTGAAGCGCTGCAGAAATTTATGGTAATCACCAAACTTGCCAAAACAGAAGCTGACTTCCGAATTGGGTATAATAATATCACTGCGGGATTTACGGCCGTCTGGCACTACAACAATCTTACCGATTTTCACTACAGCTATGTACTTTTTACCCCAATTCACGGACTTCATGAAAGCGGTGTCGTGGCTAAGTTAATTTTGATCGATAAAAGCGATAAAGCTAATCGCTTATCCGGAGTTCTTGACACCGAATTTTCTATTAGAATCGTTGAAACTAAATTTGGGGTTCAAATTAACGCTGGACCTAAATTTTCTCCGCTTCAAATGCTCTCCGCGGAAGAAAGACTCATTGAGTTGAGTTTTGAGCCTGAAGATGATGACTTTAGTTGGCGAGGTGATGTCGAGGTAAGTTTGATATTAATTTTTACAATTAATTACTAACAACTTGCAGTCACTATGTGACTGCCAAGAATTGTGAACTATAAATACACGGAAAAAAATTTTTTGAAGAATTTCATCTTCTTGATTTGAGTAAATTTTACTTAGTTCAAAAATTTTTTGTCTTGATTCAAGTTAATTTTTTTTCAGTGTACATAAAATTTAACTTGATTAAACAATGATTTTTGTTAAATTGCACAGTATTTTCTTAACTATTGACATTTGTAAAAATATAAATTCATCCCGATATTACAATCATCAAGACTTTTCATTTGAGTACCCACATGCATTTTGATATATTTTTCATATATACATATATATATATATATATATATATATATATATATATATATATATATATATATATATATATATATATATATATATAATATATATATAAAATATATGAAAAGTTAATGTGGGTACTCAAATAAAAGCTCTCGATGAGTGTAATGTTGGGGTGAGCTTATATTTTAAAAAATGTCAATAGTTAACAAGATACAAGGTGATTTCTTAATTACGCAGTTAGAGATAGAGATGACAATATATTTAACTAATTTTAGATAAACGCTGCAATAGTTGAACCGATAATCGGTTCCCTGGATTTGGATAAGCAAGGACGGATGTATCAAGTCGTCGGAGTACTTCGTATTCCTCAGGGCGCGATTACTCTGAATGATAGATTCGTAATGGAGGACTTTTTTGATATAAAGAATACGCTCGAAATAAAAACACCGTTCACCAGGGCATCGGAAGTAAATTCTCAGTACGTATTTAAAGTTGACATGGAAAACTCGGTCTACTTATTGGATATGAATTTGCGGATCAATAAAAATGACTCGACGACGTTGATTGAAACTGGCCTTCGGGGAAATTATTCATACATGGAGCACGACGAGGACGACTCTAAGATCCACAAGTTACATATAATATTCAATACTCCGACGATATTTATTGGGTATGTAGACGCTCAGGGGACACTTGAGCTTGACGAAAGTACTTATAAAACTAGTATTGCTGTTAAAACGAATGAGAGTAAAGCAGAATTCGTGGGATCTCTGGAGCTGGAAGAGGCCTTTTTCGAGGGCTCTCTGACCACCAGCATCGATTCGCCCTATTTTAACATCCCCAAGGTGAAGATAGATCTTAAAAAGGACTTTTTCGAAGCGGAAAAACGTTTGGAGTGCAGCATTGAAATGGATGACGACAAAGAAAATCGGTGTCAATTACGCTTGCAGTGGAACATTAAATCCGAAGACAATGTTAAATTATTTGTCGGAGTTAAAACGTGGATAGCGCCTTTGGAAAATATTGAATTCGACGTAAACTATGACAACAATTTATCACGTGATAAAACTTTGGCCGTGCAGTCGAAATTAAAATATCTGGAAAGTGAGTATAAATTATCGGGCGCTTTGCGTTCTAACGGCACAATCGATATTGACTTCGAAGGACCTCAAGACTCTCGGGGTTTCGACTGTCGATTTGACGGTCTGCTTGACTCAGACAATAAACTTACCGGAAAATTGATAAATTTACGTACATCTAAAATTTATAACGTCGAGGGTTTATTCGACGTCACTAAAAAAGACCCGGAGACTTCTAAATTAGATGCCCGGATAACTTTAACTCCGGAAAACGAACAAGAAGAAGAGGAACCTCATACGATAAATTTTGTTTTTACTCGTGAAAAGTACGGGATGGGTTTAAAAGTCGCAAGTGAATTGACAAACGGCAGCGCATCACTCAGCTACATTAATCCGCTGAATTGGGACGTAAGTCTCCAAGCAGATTCCCCGGGTAAGGAATCAGAAGTTAAAAAATACCAATTAAATGCATTTACAAGCGTTCAAGTTAATGGAAACACCAGTGTCTACATCAATGTTCTGACCCCGTGGTCCGAATTGGAAAACTTTCAGCTCGAGGGCAATCTCCTGCTTACAAATCACAGTGGAGATGTGAGAATAAAGCACAATCTCAATGAAAATAATGGACACCTGAATTTAGCGTGGAAGCTCCGCTACTTGAGCGACATGTTTTTGAAATTGAGCGGCGGCAAGAATGACAAGGACGTAGATGTTCATTTATTCTTTGTAAATCCGCAGCGTGCTTTCCGCAATGTCAATGTAGGATTCGACATCGCGGTTGAGAAAGAATTGTGGAGATGCGCCGCAAATACGAGCATCGGGTACCGCGATAATGAAAACATCGACGCTGTCATTGCAGTTCGACTTCCACCGCCCAATAATGATGATCACCGTGTTTTAGTTAGTTATCACGCAAAGGGAGGAATTCAAGATGCGATTTACGTTGTGGGATATAATGCCGCCAAGGCGATGATTAATTACGTTTCAGACGGTTCAGTAAGTGATTTACAGAAAAAATTTTTAATCAACTTTATCCATTTATCTTGATTACATAGAAGCTTTTTTTGCTTTTTTTATTTTAGATTCGCATGGCTGAAAAAAATCTAGACGCCCACATTCGATTTGCTTGGAATGATTTACCGAGCAGTGCTATTAATAATCTTTTAAATGTTACTTTCGATCAAAAGCGGATTGGGTTGAAGTACTCTCTGTACACCCCTCAGGCTAGAAATGGAGAAACAGCTATTATTTTATTCAACTACGACGGGCAGAAAGTCGAGGAAAGTATTATAGACACTGAAATTTATTATCCAGCTCGACGACGCATGGGTACTGCACACATTTCTTACTCGAGTTTATCGAATATCAATGGTACTTTAAATGTAACGACACCGATGCCGCGTTTCTCTTATGCAGCTTGCAATTTTATTGTACTTACAGCGCTGTAAGTTTATTTTTTTTTTTTTTTATTTATTAATTTTTATATTTTAAAAATTAATTTTTTTTTTATTTAAAAAAATTTTTATTGCAATATTTTGTTAAAAAAAATTGTTTTTTAAAATTTTTTATTGAAAAAAATTATTTTTAAGATTTTTTAAATTTTTTATTAAAAAAAATTATTTAAAAAATTAAAAAAATTTTTTATTAAAAAAAAATTATTTAAAAAATTTTTTTTTTTTAGAAAACAAACCAAAAGATTTGTCCAAGTATTTTGGGGAAATGAAAGCGCTTTGTTCAACTCTGACTATTCCTACCACAGCGAAAGATTAGATTCAAATCTAGAAGGAATAGTCCAATTAGAAGTACCCCTGAGTACCCGTCATATCGCAGAGCTAAACTACGGCTACAAAAAAAGGCCACAAGTGACAACAGGTCACGCGGACCTAATCTACAACAAAGAAAAAATAGTTATAGCTCGTTACAATTCGAAAGGTGAGTCACGTGCGGGCTTTGAGAAAGACAGCATCCAAATAACTCTGGAGAATTCTTATCAACCGCTTGGTATTACGTACGTTAATCAATACACGTACAGCGCGGGTAACGCTGGAACAAATTACCCGACGGTTGAATGGAGACGTGTCAATGTCTATCGTCTCGACAATAGCACAGCTTTCAATATCGCTGGAGAATCTCAAGTTAAAACATTCCACGAGGGCCAGGAAATGGAATTCAAAGCCGAACATTTAAATCGCACTGTCACTCTTTTAACAGACTATCGCGTATTACCCGGCGAATTCGATCATAACTGTCGAATAGAATTGGGCAAAGATGCATGGGCCGCCTATAAATTAAATATCGTCAACAAGACAACCGAGGAAGTCGATAATCAATTTATAATTATAAATATTTCTTACCCTTGGCGTAATATCAGCCTCGACGGATTTTACTGGATAGCAGCCGGCGAATTAAACTCCGAAGCAAAACTTCATTGGAACAAAACGGCGAGTAATTACGCCAAGGAGGAGGAGGAGGAGTCGAGTAGTTACATGGACGATGAGGAAGACCAGAGTATTTTGAGAGAGCGCACTATTGGGGTTGCATTCTTGTGGAAAAATGTTACTGACAGCGACGATCACGGAGATAGGCAGATGGCTGTTTTTAGTTTGAAGCATCCTGGATTCAGTAAAGACGCAACAGTAACAGGCCACTTGAGCAGAAGAGATAAGACAACTTTACTAAACGCCAGCCTCGTTGTAGATTACTCCGATAATCCCGACAAACTCGTGAAACTCTTCACTGTTATCAATAACGAGACACGTGAGCCCGATGAATTTCGGTGGAGTTACGTAATCAGCGGGAAACATCCGCAGACAAGGCTAGATCTTGATATTTATGGTTACATTCACAAAAATTCAAGCTACTTTGTACAGACAGACCATAACGCTAAATTCCGACGCAGTTATCTCCCGGAGGAGACCGGCAAGCTCTACTCGAAAATTGATCCCGATAATTACCAAGTCGAGTACCATCGGGAGAGCACCGACCTCACTAAGCATATAGATCTGGCTTACTATCCGCTTAACACAGAGTACGTCGTAAACGGCAGCATTATTGACACACCCAAAGATTTAAACGCCTCCGGAGCACTTTACTTAAATATTCCAGAAAAACTGACTTGGCTGATGGTCAATTACACGCCTGACTCAACCAAAAGTCTTCGAATGTATGGAAACATTCCAGACGCTCGCAATGGAGTTTTCAATATCTGGAGAACGTATGAGCGCGACCTAGTTATTTCAGATGTTGCTTTTTACTTGTGCTTGAACCATTCAAGACTGGTCACCTCAACTCTCAAGTGGCGGCCTGAGTTGAGGAACGATCTGACTAACTTTGTAAAAACTACCTTTTCTGATTTTTACAATGACGTTAACAAAGACCTGGACTACTGGAAGCACTACGTAAGAAGTGAAATTGTCAGCAGCACATCAGACATCTGGGAAAATGCCCAAGAAGACTTGCAGATGTTGGTCGAAGACTGGAATAATCTCAAAGAACTTGATGAGGATTTAAACAGGCTTAAGGTTTACCTCAATGACTCTTACAATAATAATGATTTTTACATGAAAGATTTGATGGCCATAGGTGCTTATGTTATCGATGAACTGGCCCTGAGAAGTCACATCGACTCGCTTCCGAATATTTTAAATGAAATTTGGGAAATTATGGGCGAGTCTGGCCGAGCTATCCGCAATTCGCTCGTCTGGGTTATTGAAGCGATTAAAAATGGATACAAAAAATTAACAGAGATTGTCAGCGCGATTCTAAAAGGAGAATCAATCACACAGATAGCGAATATTATTGAAAAAATAGTTGAAAAGTACGACAAGTTTATCAAAGACTTGCACGTGTCGTTCATCAAGTACATGGAGAATTTATGGAACAAGATGTCTTTTGCTATAACTCAGCAGTGGGACAAGATCCTCAAGATGATAGAGCCGATGTTTTTGAGAGTTTTGCATTACATTGAAGACGTTTTATGGAAAGCTAGCAAAGAAGTGGTGGACTTTTTGTACGACCGTCGAAATGAGTTGATAAAATCCCCTTACTTTGATCGGTTCACCAACTTCACTCAAGACGTCGACAAGCTGTACCGCGACATAAAAGCTAATGACATTATAACAAATATACGCAAGTACTCAGCGATTGTTATAAACTTCATACGCGAGCGGTACTTTACAATGGTGCCGTTCGGTAATGAGCTTAAGGACCTGGTCGAAGAAATAGCAGCCGAGATTGCGGAGCTCAGAAAGCTCCCGAGTATAAATTTTGCGCTGGAAAAAATTCACTACATCTACGACAGAGTCAGTTATTTTTACCAGTACTTTGGAGTTCAGAGTAAAATAGAAAATGCAATCAAGATAATTCATTCAAAATTGATGGACATAAGTCAAACTGCGCTTCAAGCTGAGAGTAAATACCGCGAAGCGAAGACTAAATTTATTTTTGATCCCAACGATGGCTTGATGTGTTTGGAACAAAAATTGCCGATGTCTTGGCACGCGTTCAACCAAACTCCGGAGTTTCAGGAGATTCCTGAGTACCGCGCGCTTATAGACGTTCAGAATTACTTCACCGCTTCAAATACGACATTCTGGACACTGTATTATCGTTACAAGCCTTACACGGATCCGTACAACTGGCTGCCGCCGTTCAAAGCTCAGGCGATGATTGTCGGGCGCCAGCACTTTGTCACTTTTGATGGAAGACATTACGATTTTGCTGGCACAAAAACTTATCTGCTGGCTCATGATTTTATTGACAACCAATTTGCAGTTTTTATTTCCTACTCGCCAAACGAAACTAACTCCTCGATAATTGATCACAAGATAGTAGCAACAATCGGAGAGCAGAGTCTGCTGGTGGACCTTTTCAACGACAGCATAAAATTCGCCGACTCAAATGCTGTTTTAAAACTACCGATAGAGTTGAAAAATTCCACGGGGTTCGTTTATCAAGAAGAAAGCATCGTGACTATTAAACTGAAGAATAATCAATTTAAACTAAAGTGTAATTTCAAATATGACGTGTGCGTGATTCAATTGTCAGGTTGGTTCTTTGGAAAAACTTCTGGATTACTGGGAACGATGAACAACGAACGGTGGGATGATACGACAGGATCTAATGGCAGAGTTACCGAAGATATTGCCAGCTTCGCTGGTAGTTGGTCAATTTCTCGAGCTGGATCAGCAGAGATTTCCAACCTGGCTCACGTCGGCTACGGCAAATCAGAGTCTTTTGATCTTTGTTTAAATTTGTTCGGGAACCAAAGTTCCGAGTTTAACGACTGCTTCATGGTTGTTGAGCCGCAATATTATACCGAAGCCTGTTTGAATACCAGATCAATGTCCGAAGTATGTACACTCGCTATTTCATATATGCAAATTTGTGGCTTCTACGATACGTATCTGAGAATACCAGACAAATGTACTACTTGCACAATGACCAACGGCTCCAGTGTACTGGAAGGAGAGTTTCGTAAACTAGAAAATTCAAATGTTCCCAACTCTACGGACGTCGTATTCATTGTTGAAGCTAAATTATGCAATCAAAATATCAGAGAAAACCGGAGTATTGATCTTCTTGTTACGCAACTTGATAAAGAATTCACGGAAAATAATTTTAAAGACAATAGATGGTCATTGGTAGTGTTCGGTGGTGACGGTGTTTATGACACGCCAAGAAGTCACACACTGGACAGTAGAATATTTTCCGATGATATCAATAGATTTGTTAATTACTTTGATAATATTAAAGTCGGGGACGGCAATCAGGATGTCTTTTCAGCGATTGGATTCGCTTCTCAATTAGTATTTCGAGCTGGAGTTTCCAAAACATTTATATTGATGCCGTGTTCTCACTGCGAGTCGCTAAATCAAACGGTAATTATTTTAAACATTTTTTTTTTTTTTTTTGCTTTTTAATATCTAATAAAAATTTTTTTTTAGCTTGATTATTCAGTACTGCACCAAGTTTTGTTGGAACACGACATTACGCTTCACATACTCATGGACGGGGACTTTAATTTTAAAAAGCAGCGATTGAATAAAATATTTTACGGGCTAGACGCTACAAAATCTTACACTAAAAAAGATGCCAAGGTCTTGGTGGGTGATGTGGATCTGAGAAGACAAGTTAAATTGCCAAAAAGCGCTCTTGGATACTGCACTCCTTTGTCGCTGGAGACCAATGGCACCATATTCAGCGGCAATAAACTTCACCTTGACAAGCCATCGTCAATTAAAAAATTCGCCAATGTATTTGCTAAAAGAGTCGCCTTGACAGCGCAATCTAGTCCTTGTCAGCACTGCGAGTGCACGGCTGATAATGACGGAGTTACTCGCATGGAATGCATGCCTTGTGCCTATCCTATGCCTGCTGCGGTCGATTACGTCAGTGTAAGTTTATCATTAATTATTTTTTATCTTTGTTTTAATAATTATAATTATTATAATAATATTGGTGAATATTACCGCTATGTTTTTTTAGGAAACATTCAACGAAGACGATACATACTCGCTGCTTCAACCGCTGGAAGCAGATTACGCTCAACTCGACGGTGAGGACGATTAAAATAACTTGTAGAATTAAAAAGAATGTTAATTAAAAATAATATCACGTTAAATTGTGGACTTAGTATATATAATATATAATATATAATATAATATTTGTATATTTATAATTAATTTTCAATTTGTATGTTTGAATAATAATGATAATATTAAAATGAGGTTTGTAACATCTATAGATATTATTTAATGTATATATATAAAATCTATTCTAAGTGTTGTTTGTATATTAATAATACAATAACGACAATATCATTTATTGATTTACATATATAGTATATAATCACGGTAATTATAAAATATTTTATAATTACATGGATTATACATAAAAATATAACACATTTGGACTGATATATCAAATTCATCATCCAATTTTACGCATAATATAAAAAACGGCGATAGATGATATAGTAATAATGATAATAATTAATAAAAACTCTGTTCTCTTTAAAAAAATTATTATGACGGCACGAAATTATAATATCGATTGGCTAGTTAACTATCCGAATCGGAAGAAACACAAATATGATATTTACGGTGATGATATTTTATTTTCGATATTTACTTGGCCAATACGACTGTTTTGTCCCTCAGATCAACTGAGTACGTATTGAGAATTGGTCACCTGGCATCGTGAGCCTGAAGATGATTCGGTGCGTCGGCAAAAGTGAATTTTAATTTATAAGCTTCTGCTACGAGAACGCCTATCTCTGAATCGGTCCAATTTTGCGTCGGTAAATTTTGTAACATCAACATTAAACCCTACAAAAATAAATTATTATTTATTATTATTTGTTTATTGACAATAATTCTTTTTGGTGTTTTGTAAATTATATAACAATTGCTAACTTGAAAATCGGGCTGCGCGAGAAGATGACGTCTCCATCTGAGGAGAAAAGCTGCACAAACATACAATTGAAAGGATGCAAAGCGGTCTGACTCGGCGAGATATGTGTCCCAAAGTCGTATCGTACAATGAAGAGGTATTTCTCTGGTCAATAAATTATTCATCCATCTAAACGAAAATTGGAGGTAATCAACGCCGTGTTGGTGTAAATGTTGATGAAGCGGCGCTAAATAAAATATATAAGCCAATAATTATTAATAGAATTTTTTAATAAAAAAAAAAAAAAACCTTAATAAATAATAAAAAAAATTACCATCGATTCTCTGTATGAGTTCTTTGAGTTGGTTAACTTTGTGTTGAATACCTAATTGAGCAAAGATATAATTATCTTGAATACCATCTAGGAACTTGGATAGGCACCAAAAGCTGTCAGCTTCAATAATATCTCTTTGTTTTTGGTCCAGCGAGGCTACGTCGTAATTTTCAAGGTCTTGCCAAGCGGAAACCGGCAGGGCTTCTTGCAGAAAAACCAGGAAGAATGGTGTTACCAGGTCATTCATGCCCTTAAGTTATTTTAAAATAAATTTAACAGTATAAAAAAAACTTGTAAGTAAGCTTTAGTAATCGACGTTGAAGTATACCTGGACATAACCAGACGCAGGGTGTCTTATCGCCCATATGTAGAGTATCCTCTCGAATATCAGTTGTACGGTCTTCTGTTGGAACAACGAAATTAGAGGAGACATTCGTGGAATATCAATATGAATTTGTCGATATGTATCTTGAAAAGCTTCATCTCTTTCAACGTCATAGTACTGCTTTACGAGACTCAAATAATCCAAGCGTTTACGCTCCAGTACTTGCTGACGTCTCTCCAAATTAGCCGGCAAATATTCCTGAATAAAATTAAATAATTTATATTCAATAATTTAATTAACAACAAGGTTTAAAAACTAATAAATTTACCGATAAAAGTCTCCAAATAATAGACCGTAACTTGGCTGGAACTCCAGACCATGACAATTGCCGTAACTCGTCTAAATTAAGGAGCGAAGCGTCCAAGAGACTTTGAAATTTATCCACTTTACTTTCACCGTCTTGCTCCTTAAATGGTACAAAATATCTAGAAGGCGTCGAGGACGGTCTGAAAGCTTGAGGTCTACCTGGGTAATGTGAGTTACCTCGATAAGGCGAGCATACCATTTTTTCTTTAACCTGAGTGTCTGTTTCTGTTTGTAAATTATTGCATCTACTGCGACTGTTTGGGTATACGACAGTCGTGCTAGTGCGATCATTACGAAGATGGATCGGTTGTACAGCTAGTCGCTGCAATGCCTCCATTCTTTTCTCTTCTGGTATTATTTCCTGAGTTTTCCCCACTTGGTAGTTTTGAGTAGCTAAATTGTTATCACTGCGACCCTCGCCGCTGCGGTGACTGTTAATTACGCTCATCGCAGCCGACTGACTCACCCGTTTAGATATTTTTACGTCGGAAACCATGCAAAATTCGTCATCTCCCGAGTCCCAGGCGTCGTCAACACTCTCTTGGAAATCTCGAAACGAAGCAGCACTGCTGCCAGCACCTATCGCTCCTCCATTACCACCTGGCAAGTTACTCGCACTGGACATTTTCAGTTGGCGATTGTCTTGCTTCAAACTCGGCCTGAAATTTTTAATTAAAAAAATTTATTTAACTTCTGAATAATTAATTAATTAATTTAATTATTTTCAAAATACATACCTTCCTGGAACAGCTCGTGCATTTTTTTTCCAAAATGATTGTTGATTATTTACTTGATTCCGGTAGCCACGATTTTCCATATTGCAAAAAATTCCTACACGTTCATTTTAAATATTTCGTAATATTTGTAGATCAACTCACGATAACTCCTCATAACGTCTGTTATGACTGTCATAAAAAAATATAAAATCAATTACTATCATTACTCTATTATAAAAAAAAAAAAAAATATCTTTATACATAGTGACATTATAAAAATTTAGGTTATGTTAATGATACAAAAATATACTCAACTGTTAAATGAATCAAAATATTATCATCATTGCACTTGATAATTTTCCGATGAATTTTATTAAAATTCACTGTTGTTAAATACTTTCTTACAAGGACACTGTAATTACTTGATAACAGCGAATTAGACAACATGGCACGTCATCGTACGAAAAGTATAAAAAATTAAATAAGTAGCAATCGTATTACCACTCACTCAAGAAGACATATCGGTACTTTGTTATTAAGTATTTATCTAAGTATACTTATAAATAAATTACAAACAAATATAATTGGATAAAAAAAAAATCTTAAGTAGCTATTATATGTATAGTTATTGTATTGGATGTGTGGCAATTTTAACAGCCCGCAATTTGTAGCGGCAGGTGCTGCCACCACCGATGAATCTTGAACATGTTATTGTCATCACACCATTGTCTTTATGATTATTGTTATTTTTATTTTTATTTTATTGTAAGCATGATATAAATGTCAATCATTATTCATAAGGCCATTAAAATTATTTAAAATTTTCTTTTGATAAATGTACTTACTCATGATTAACAATAATATTTTTTATGCAATTTAATGTGACGGTAAGATGGATTAAAAAAATTTTTTGTTATTTTTTTAAATAAATCTTATTTATATTGAAAGAACATCAAGAAATTGCATACTTTTACCTTAATTAAATTTTTTGCGAAGTTAAATACTTTTATCAACAAAGTAAATGTTTCCTTGTATTACAATAATTAACTTTATCGATAATTCTAGCAATTATATTTATCAAAAAAATTCAGGTGTCCCGATGCATTTTACTTAAAGCCAACATTAAATATTTACTTTGAAAGCTTACAAAGTTTTAAACAACAAAATGTTTGATGAAAATATAAAAATTTTCTAAATCACTGAATAACTTTGTTAAACATCAAATAAAAAAATTTTTATAAGAGTTAATCATACAAATTTTACATTACAATGGTGATAAATGCGTATAATAAAGGATCCTAGCGAGACTAGATGAATGAAGAAAAAATTTTGAGAGGAATTCAAATCAAAACATCTGGTTAATTAAAAAAAGATAGTAGTCGCCTAAAGATTGATGTTATAAATAATGGAAAAAATGATTTAGTTTCTTCTTCTTCTAAGTTTTCTTGCAATTCCTCTACTTGATCCTGTACGTTATCCAACATCTTGTCTACTTCTTCTACTGCTTCTTGATACTCTTGTTGTTGTTCCTCTTGTTGTTGTCGTTGTTCTACTTGTTGTTGTTGTTGTTGTTGTTGTTGTTGTTGTTGTTGTTGTTGTTGTTGTTGTTGTTGTTGTTGTTGTTGTTGTTGTTGTTGTTGTTGTTGTTGTTGTTGTTGTTGGTCTTGTTGTTGTTGGTCTTGTTGTTGTTGATCTTGTTGTTGTTGCTGTTGTTCCTCTTGCTGTTGTTGTTCTTCTTCTTCTTGCTCTTGCTGTTGTTCATCTTTTTGTTGTTGTTCCTCGTCTTCATCTTCTGAATCTTCTTCTTCGTCTTCGTTTTCCGAATCTTCATCTCCATTTTCTTCATCATCTTCATCATCATTTCCATCTTCCTCATCTTCATCATCATCATCATCATCTCCATCTTCTTCATCATCACCATCTCCATTTTCTTCATATTCTTCGTCATCATCTCCATTTTCTTCATATTCTTCATATTCTTCATCATCATCATCATCTTCTTCTTCTTCTTCTTCTTCTTTTTCTCCATAATCATTATCACCATCATCATCCTCTTCTTCTTCTTCCTCGTTTAATTCTCCTTCCAATTCTCCATTTAATCCTTCAGATCCTTCTGCTTCTCTTGATCCAACTCTTCCTCTGTCTCCTTGCTCTTCATCTCCAGCATCACGTCTTATAGCTAAAATAACAAAATCTTGCTTTATAAATAAATTTCTAATGGTAATTATATTATTTGTACTTTTAAGGAGAACACTCAGCACTAAATTCATGAAAAATTCAATAAACCAACATTGTTCTTAAACGCAAAAATATGAAAATATACTTACGGCCTGCATTGATAATACTTATTACAGTAATTATAAAAAAAAACGTTAAAATTGATTTGTGAAGAGTCATTTTTACTAAAATTTTTTCAGACAACAGAAAAGTCTCATCACTGAAGAATAAATAAGTAGCTATTGAGTAAAATTGCGATGGTTACTCATGATTGCTGGTAATATAATTCTAGGTAGTAAAAAATTATTTTTTAACTTGCATGTGTTAAACATTAGACATTTGTTGCTATCTATGCAATTTATGTCTTTCGATAAGCTTAACAATTATATTTATCAAGTTATTCATTGTCATTACTACAGTTAGACTTGAATATTTTTTCTTTTTACTTTAAAATTCATAAATTTCATAAAATACAGAAAGAGAAATTTTTTTTCCTTATTTATTTAAACTACTAATATTAATGAGTATTATAAATAATCTTTTTATTGTTTTTCTAGCATTTAGTATTAAATGATGCATAATTTTTCATGCTTTTTTGTAAGTCGTACTAATACGCGCTTTTTTGTAGCAACTGCTATCTGGCGGAGGTTGTTTGAACAGAAAGCTTAAGTGTGTTGTGTGTTTATTCTCATGGGATTATCATTAAAAAACTATATATAAATATTATATACCTAGCAACGTTTATATCTTTATGATATTTTTTTGTAATACTCATTATAAAAACTCTCATAAATCATTATACTTTGGTAGTTTGTTGTTATTAATTTTTTATCAATGAACGAGAAACGAGTGAGGTTAGAAAAGTTTACTTCAAAAAATGCGGTAATTATTCACCTTTTTTAATTTAATTAATTAATACCGTGCAATTAATTACAAAATAATTATTTTAGGACTCATCAAGTAGTTCTTGCAGCACTTCCTCTTTTTCCGAGGATGAAACTGATGATAAACGGCTGAAGCCGATCAAAGATTATTTATACAATCGGAAAGAAATGTCACGGCAATTATTTATGTCAGTAAAGACTGAAAAAATAAAAATGATGTTACCGCAAACATTGAAGGTAAAAAAATATATTTATTATGATAATTAAAATTTATTATTTAAAATGTATATTAATTAAAATTGATTTATTGATTACAGAAAATAGATTTAAGTGAACTAGAAGAATTGTGTGCGAACGAATTATGCGGGATGTCAAAGTCTAGAGTCCTGTCAATTTTAAACGGCAAGCAGATGTTAGATTCTTCCAATACAAGTGAGTCAGATGATTCAGGACCTTCGTTAGAAATAATTTCCGACACTGAAGCGTGGATAACTGACAGTGAGCTGCCAGATGAAAAGGACAAGGTCTCAGCGTCTAAAAGCCGTAAGGTAAAAACGAAAAAAATAAAAAAAGAGCCCATAGCTTCCGACAAACAAGCTAAAACAAATTCTCAAAATAAAAATAAGTCTACCCGTAAGCAAACAGCAGCTTTAGTTAAAGTTAAAAATGAAAAGGAGTCGAAAAGTCAGCCACAACAACAAGGAGAAAGTCTTCTTGATTTACTAGAATTGGAGATGCGGGCGCGGGCTATTAGGGCACTAATAAGGAAAGAGGAAGATATTATTCCTAACGAAACAACTTCTAAAGTATCTGCAAATGTTAATAAATTACTTGATCAAGCCAATATTTCATTGGCCGACGGTTTGGGAAATAATTCAACCAAGGATAAGGAAGCGGATAAAAGCAGTGCAAGGAGCAAAGTTGAAGAAGCTGTTTCTCTCTCGCTGAATTCAAACGAAGACGAAGATGTGGTTTTAGTTGTCAAACCAACGCCGACGATAAATTTACTGTCTAGTGACAGCGAAGCCGAGGACTCGAACGTCAACATTAGTAAATCTAATGGTGAAAAAATAGAGACGAGTACTGAATGTTATTTAACAGATAAAAATAATAAAGAAGAAAATCAGGACAAATTGACAGACTCTTTAAATATTAATAAAATTAATCAAGGTAATGATGTTAATAATAAATCTTCGGGTAGTACTAATAGCGAATCGAAAGACAAATCTCAAGACTCGGCGATAACTAAAGTACCAAGTGATAAGTCAAGTCAGTTATATAAAGAAAAGTCGAAAAAAATTAATGAACCATCAAAAGTATTGGAAGAAAGTAGTAACTCAATAGAGTTACACGACGAAGATGAAATAATAGATTTGGATAATTACTCAGATGATATGGATGAAATAGAAAATGATAAAATAGTTTCATCATCTATCAAAAACAATCAGAGTAAAGTTGAGGTAAAATTTAATGTCGAAAGCAATTCGACTGAAAGTTCATCACTTGATTCCAGTGAAACCTGGGCAACTCGTTATTATCAAACAGATAATGTACAAAGCGTTATAAAGGAATCGAAAATTCAATCGGAAATAAGAAAACGTTTGCGCGAGAGACAAAAGCTGTCTAAACTTAATAATAATAGTAATAATAACGGGAACGCCGGTACCAAAGAGTCTGCTAGAAAATCTAGCGCCGTTGAAAAACCTATTGAGCCGGATAATAGTAAACCGACAGGATCAGTTGAAGAATATTTAGCTCTCAAAAGAGTCTCCAGTCCAGACGTTAAATCCACAGTATGTGAACAAAATCCAACTGACGTTAAAGTCGATAATATTACTGGTGAAAAAATATTCCCAGTTACTACTGAGAATATTGATCAAAGTGCTGGTGATGAATCGACAATTGAACAGCCCCATGTATCTCCATCAATACCAGTCCAGGAAAATTCGTGATATTAATAGATAATAATAATAATAAATAAAATTTAAATATATATACCCACAAAATCCAATAATATAACTATTTTATTATTTATATCCGAAACAATTGTCAAATAAATAATTTTTAATTAATCACAGTGACTAATTTATCTTTAATATTAACTGTAATTAAATATTGTTATTATTATCAAATTGATTAATATGAACAACTATATATTTATAAGTAATGTATTCAGGTATCTATAGATCGAAAAGTTATAATTCAATCTCAGAAATTGATTTATAGAGTCGGTGACGCAGCATACCAGAGATGCAAAAACGTTACGATGTATCATAATCATTGCTGAGTATGCGCGCATCTTGCAAAGTGATTATATATGAGAAGTGAGAAAATCAGGCAATCAACAATTATTAGATACTCCGATAATAAATTCAATTACATCTCTTAATATACTGATGGTAAGGAGTAAGCTATTATGTAATTAAAATATCGACGTCAAGAAATTGCTCAGCCAAAAAAAAGGGGATTTAATTAAAATTTTATCAATATTCTCTACCCTTTGACTTGATCAACGAGCAAAGCTAAGTAATGCAACCATAATGAGTTAATGATTGAGTTAGAGCCATTAGCCAGTCATTATCGGCTCGATGAACATAGGCGGGAGCCAACGATAGCGTATATAGTTATAAATCTCACTTCTGGGGGATGCTTTAATACGTTTGAATCGAACGTGCGACGGAAATGTGAATAATACTATTGAATCCCTACGGCGAAACATCGAGTCTTTTTAAAATACATTCTGCTAAATTAAGTTTTGTCTTTAGAATTTTTTTTGTCCTTTTTTTTACAGAGTTTCCTTATTATTCATCAGCTTTATCCACATTCTCCATCTCCTGCATCGCATGGCGGGTTGGTTTATTTAGCAGAAGCCAAGAACAGGTATTGATAGCTCAACTGAGTTGGCTTAAGAATTATTCAGAGTTCATGAATACGTTTCTCTTTGCAAGTTGACGTCAACAATTTTTCTGCTCCAATTCAATTATACCTATTCTCCTCTACTATACTGCGTTAATTCATTTACCGGCTTTTTAAAATTACTATTTTTATTATTTTATTTTCTGTTCTTTTCTCTTTCACAACTTGCCCATAATAACGTGACATTAATCCTATTTCATGCATGAGTACGAAAATACCCATTGACTGTGCAAGTGCGATAAACAATAAATGATATGAATTACAATTCAATAATAAAAAGTCAAAAAACAATAATTAATAAAAAAAATTAAAATAATAATAAAAATATATAAGCGTATAATTTTAGTTATAAATTGTTTGCATCAATTATTAAAATATTGCTGAATCGTATAATCCATTAAGTACTTTATCTGCCTGGTGACTTATTACAGCCGTTCGACACTTAACGTCTATATATTACTCCAATTTTTCATCATCCATTTTAAATTTTTATTATTATTATTATTATTTCAATTTATGACATTAAAGTTACCAGTCGCTTCATAATTTTATAATTTTTTTTAACAAATAAATTTGTTCATGAAAATTAATTTAACAAATAAATTATGGTAAAAAAAAAATTCTTAAAAAATATTGACATTTAGAAATTTTAAAAAACTACAAATGCAATTTTTTGAAAGAAATTTACTTGTTAAAAAAAAAATTAAAAAATTGTTAAGTGACACAAAAAACAAATTTCTTTCGCAAAAAAAATTTTAAAGAAAATAAAAGTTATTTTGAAGCAAGAAGAAATTTTTTTGGCTTAAGAAACTTTGACTTCATTCAAGAATTTTCAATCTTGCTTAATACTTTCTTGAGAGTCAAGAGAATTTACATTCGAGTTAAGAATTTTTTTGCTATAATTTATTTGTTTAAAAAATTTTATAAATATCTGCTAAATTAATTTATAATTTTTTAATTATTTAAAAAAAAACTTACCGGCGTCTTGTTTTTTTCTGGAATGCACTGGAAATTAAATAGCCATTATTCCAATGAATCTTTAAATATTAGCATTCAGCTATTTTTCATCAGTACCTTTTGTGGTGCAGTGAGTTGGAGAACAAAAAAAAAACACTGAGTTGGTACATTATCCTGGTGAGTAATAAAAAAAAATAAAAAATGTGAATAACGACAATGCATTTGCGTGGTTCTTCTATGCGGCTCGGAAAAATTCTTTCCTGGTAACTAAGGAGTGGTAGTTGTAGACGGGCAATCAAATAACGATCGAAGTGGTTTTTCCACGGCATTGCCAAGGAGCGAAGTAGAGTGAGAGGGTGCATAGCCACCGTCAGAGTGTAGAGAGTTTCAAGACGCCGGGGGAAGAGGATCAAGCTACGAAAACTTGCCTGTGCTCTTACTTGCTGGTTACCAACCGAACATGACCGAATAAATCCTCAGGCGCCTAAAAAAGATTGAAAAAAAAATTATATATACAATAATAATGATAATAATAATAATAATAAAAGTATAAAAGAGCAGCAAGGGCGCGAGAAGATAGAAAGGCGGGTGATAATGTTATGTAGGCGCTAGTAGCAAACTGGCGTCAGTACAGAAGAAGTCACCAATATGCATAGGTGTAAGTATTGTTATTTGTCAAAAATTTTATATATAGTATAGTAATGTAGATATATGTATATAAACAAATGTGTTAAAAAGAGTTTGATAAAAAATAAAATACAGTATTTCTGTTTTACAGTTTTACAACAATCTCGTTCTCTGTCATACATTTCGATAATGCCGAGCAAAACGATAGTACGGAAAAGTTTTCCGAAGCACTGTTATTGCCTCCCTACTCGCCAATCGCTTTCAATTCACCAGTCGAAGCGTGAAAGACAACTAAAGAAGCAAAATAAAATAAAATAAAAATAAAAATAAATAAAAAGCTGAAAATAAAGGAAAGAAACAAATGTAGAGATCTTACCGAGCATTTCTTCACTTCTTTCATTTGAAACTTTGAAGCTTTTATACATCTAGATAAACATCGTATTGAGGTTGCCGGTATTTCACGCTACTCATAAATTCTTAACCTATTATTGTTATCTGATATTTTATCCCGCATTATCATAATATAATATTGCGTCTGCGGTGAATCCTTCCATAAATATAAACCCAAGGAAGAATAATGAAAATTAAATCGCGATTGTTAAAACCAAAGTGTAATTCAAATGACAATACCTGGAAGACTGGAAGATGCAATAACCAAAAATCAATGAAAAGTTGATACTCCTTAGCCACATCCGGTAAGCGAAATACGAAAACACTCGTATAAATCAAGTTACCCATTTGCTACCGATCCAGCTCTAGTCGAGGGAAACGATTCTGACCTGCATCGACGCCAACTAAATTTTGCCCTTTCCTGTTCTCTTCCTTACTTTTCCCTTTGTTCTTTTTTACATTTTATTCACTCCATATATCTATTCTAATTCCGGTGTTTTTCTTATGTACCTATTCTTTTCCACTCTCTCTTTCTCCTTTTCATACTTTCATTCGTATACATACAATCGCTGTACGAATTTCTGACAATGCACTTTTAAATTAAAAAAAGCGTAACAGTAAAATGTACTCTTTTCATTATTATCTTTGCTGTCTAAGTTCACAGTTGAATTATTATTTCAGCGGAAATTAATTCACGATTGCTCGTTTTTTTTTATATTAATTAAAAAATTCATTTTTAGATTATCAACGTGATCTTGCTCTCTATCTCTTGGTAAAGAGTTACATAGAGAGTTACAAAATCGAGGAAGCTTTTACACTACGCATCAAGGACATGAGTTTAAAAAGCATATATAATCAACTCTTCAATCATGGTTTAATTTGAGGAGCAGCAAATTGTCCGCAGGTATGATGTCCTTTGATGTTGTTTCATCCGTCTGTACATTCCATGACTTTTTTACCGTCTGGCAAATTAACATAAGGCTGTTCTTTAACACACAAAACTACATAACAGTTTATAGGTATATATGTAAATATCAACTCACAAGAGTCACTTCCATATATTTATATTGAATCTGCAAATATATAAATATTATCGTTATGATATATAAATATATAAACGTCTGGGTAAAATAAAAAAAAAATATAAATTTTAAACGGTAAATCTTGGTAAATAAATTCTTACGGTAATTTATTGTACACGAGTAATAAAGAATAAAATCTGAAAAGTGGAGACAGAGAGAAAGAGAGGAAAATTTGGCATGGATATCAAATAAAATAATAAAGATTTATTTACCAACTATTTGATAATGTTAATTTTATTTAAATATTTTTTATAAACTTTTTAGTGAGTAAATAATGTTATACGAGCTTCATAAAGTCAAAGTAAAAACTCGTTAAACTTGAAATGCATTTCATAACAGAATCCACCGCGTCAGTCTCTTGAACTCGATATAACGATATAGTGATAGCCAGGAAACCTAATACCTAAACTATATATCTGCTCTCCCGGGTAATCTTAATTTTCCTCAAGTATATTTCAACCCTCATCTCTCATAATATATATATAATATAATATAATATAACATCACATGTATGTCCTGTGAATTCTCCGTGTATAGATGACGAGAAGCTACATCGTCGCGAGCTGTAGTAATATATACAGAAGTAACAACACACCGTCATAGATAATTCCCTGATGGCTAGTTTAAAATTTCATTTTTGATTATTCCCCGGAGGGTTTGACCAACACTACCCGCCGTGCAATCAAACGCCTAATTACTAATAAACTTTCTCAGCTCTGGGTGTTTAGTTGGTATACTAATATGCTCTCCAAATGAAATGAAATATGTATTAAATTGAAACACTTGAGAAGTACATATTTGGTTCGTCAATAGAGTACCAAGTGAGCAATTTTTCACATCTCTCTTCTACCACTTAGTAGATTCATATGGATAAGTGCTCTCGAAAAAATAATTGTCTAAAAAAACAGTATAAAAAAAAAAAAAACAAAAAAAAAAAACAAAAAACGGAAAAGTAAAAATAAGGGTAGATCGAAATATCTCTGAATGCGCGCAGAGAAACGCAAAAGTTCGTACAAGGGGTTCATGTTATATGTGTATTATGTGCTATTGTACATGTAAATGTATATAGATGTACTGAGTACTCTTATATCTATATATATATACATGCCTATGTATATTTTATCTGTACATGGGGAAGCGAATTCGCATGCGCAGCGCAAAAGTAGACCCAGAGGGGTTGTGAGGGATGGAATTTACTGGATTGAGGCTTCAGATACAGAAAATGTGTAGAGTCGGTGTATTTCACATGACGAGGGCGGTTATTTTCTCGATTTCATCCCCTGCAGTATGAACATCGTTGATCATTTTATTTATTTTTATGTTATTTAAATTTACGGTGTGGCTACCGTGTTTTTTTTTTTTTTTTAACACATTCAATTCATCAGTGAAACTTCCACCGAAATTTCGTTATTTTAATTCCGTTTGTACACTCGGTATCGTTTTAAATAATTAATATAACTAACGAGTTTAATTTTGTAAAGGGTAAAGTGTAAATGATGATTATAATTATTATTGAGTGATTGATACGAATAAACAAGTATAATATAATTAAAATATTAATTAATGGGGAATTTTTATTTGCTGTATAAGTGAAGTGACTCGTGTTTTTACTAATAACAGTTATTTTATTTCAATTATTTTTAAATTAATATCCAGACAGTAGTAAAGTTAATAGTTAATTTAAATTAAGAATAAAATATTATATTTTAACGAGAATCCTCTAAAATGTGATAACTCATCTGAATAATGAATACTAAAGTAACATGACTAATGACTTTATAGACATCATAAACGGAATTTAATCTACATTTTCATTACTTAGTTGGTGTTTCAGTGTGCCACGATTGAAGATTTGTTTTTTTTTTTTTTTTTTTTTTTTTTTTTTAATGGTGAGTTATCGATTGTAATTTATTTTAACATTGTTTAAAAGTACCAGATTTTCTGTAAGATTTATTTTTAAAAATCCAATCACTCTTAATGCGTTATCCATTATGCAAATTTATTTACAGCCTGAAAGAAGAAAAAATATTAATAAATTAGAGTGTCATAAAAATTATAAGACGTCATAATTTTACTTGAGATAACTTTTACAAAAGTTTCAACTAAAAAAAAGTAAAAAAGACATTAAAATTTTTCTTACTTACTTCACTGAGTAATAGTACTCAGCAATCGATAAAGTTATGAGTAAAAACTTTCTGTCAGAGAAGAAATATGTAAATATATATCTATAGGTATGTAGATACCTATATTTAGGAGTTTATAGTACAGATATAATAGAGCAAAGAGTAAAGGCTGGAGACCCTTGATGACCCAGACTCGCCACAGCAGTAAAAGGTAATGTTGTAGGTGTAAAATAGGTAAATGTCCACGTCAACTTTGCATTTGGAAATATAGCGAGTGATGAAGAGTTGGGGAAAGTTTGCAGACATTATTTGCTCTATATATCTCCATGCTACAACAAGTCTCTTCACCTTTACCACTCGACTATTTCTTTATACTATTTGGATTTTAGCTGTGCTCTCACATTCACGTGCTTTCAGGTAGATACACGGACGCAACACAGATTAATCTAATTTAACCGCAACAGAATTTGCACAATTGCGAGAAACACACGCATGTGTTTTACATTCTCATTTAAGCTGTTGTTCACGGTGGGTTCGCTCAGGAAACGAATAACTGAATTCTCTTCTGTTGGGCACGGTACGCTTCATACTATGGTACTTGCTCGCGTTATGTGTGTTATGTGTATCTGTCAGGACTGTGAGGAGGAGCTTTACTCATTCCACACTCTATAACCACGAGGAGCATCTAGGGTAATCCATATCAGACCTAATCCACCCTCTTATAGACTCCTATAGACTTTGTGTTAAATTATAATAGACTTGCTGATACACAGTTCTACTTTCATCATTATTTTTACTCACCTAAAATTTACTATTATTTATAACTCTATATATGTTTACACAAAAATAATATGCATTTATAATTTACGAATCTGACATCAACGGGCTCAAAACTTTTAATTGCATTTCCTCTTTTTAATCCACTGTTTGATTTAATTAAAGTAAAAATTTTTTTTATGAATTTTGTTCCGCTGACGAAAGTTTACTTCGGACTGAAAATTGATTTGTCAAAAGCACAAAGACATTATTTTCGGTAGATTTACTAATTTTTATTATTATTATTTTTTTTTTTTTTTTTTTTTTTTCATTCCTGTCGTTTCAAAATATATATGTATATATAAATATCTATATATACAAATGAAAGAGTTGAAAGAGGAAAAAGAGATAAAGAGGGTAAATCCATATGCTCACTTCCGTGTCATAAATATTGGATAACACTTAACCACGCCCTCTCTATTATGCTGGAGACGAAAGTGTGCAACTATCTGGAATTAATAAAGCTAAATAATATATGATATGTATTTATGATAAATTACATTAGATGTTATGTAATAAGATAAATTTTATATAGTATGTTTACTTACGTGAGAATTTTTTTAATCCCAAATTTTATTTACTAACTTTTGTTTGTTTATTTTCATTACAGATCACTGCTGGTATTTTATTAACTGACGCAGTTGACAAAGTACAAAAGGAGAAGCCAGGGTTATTTGAAGCTTGTTCTATATCTACGGTGCTCTGCTCACTCGGATCGATCGGACTTGCTATTTTAATGACTTTTTTGAAAATGAGTCTAATATAAAAAAAAAAAAAAAAAAGTACATAGAAATGAATTTTATGTGAAGAGAAGAGTCGACATTACGACACAACAAAACAGAATAAAAAAAGGCGTAAAAACGCGAAACAAAGGCATGACGACGAGGCTTTGATGTGACAAATGTAAGCCTCACGTTTTATTGTTGGCATTGTCAGCCAACAACAATGATTATATAACTGAGGTTTATTACTCTATTATAAAAATAAATACAAAAATAGACAAATAGACACGAAGAATAAATTTATTAAAATAGAGTTTAATTTAAGAATGGCTAGATGGGATGGCAATAACTCAAATGTAATCCTGGAATTTATGGCTGTAAAGTACAGGGACAATTGAAGATTGAAGGACAAGATAACGTTGAGACGAAAACTTGGAATTTCATGAGAATCATGATTCGGGGGCTTTGGCTGGCAATCGTCTTTACTTTAGCGTCTTACGCTTATTCTCAAATGACTTGGACCCCGATTTTTGTCAGCGGTGAGAGTAAGTATCTTTTTATTATTTATCTTGCGCACTCTCTGAGTTATAAGAGTTACTCTATTTTATATCACTGAAGGGAATAATCTTTTACAATGTTCTCTGGCTGTTTTTACGTCGCGGCTATTAGGGACCTGAAAAAAAATTATTTAAGGAATTATTAAAAGGGTTTTTTAATTTTTTATTGTAATATTATAATTATTATTGATTAAAGATTTAATTTTGGCAGGTTCGTTGTACCGAGGATTGATTGTAAAAGAAAATTAGTGTAGGAAAAAATAAAATAAAGAGTTTTTTTTTCCTCGTGAGGCAGTCAGGGGAAAAAGACTGAAAAGGATAATAAAAAGTAGGTGAAAAAGGCCGAGGTTCGAGGTTGGTTATTTTGGAGTTAAGTGTCCAGAATAATTGAAATGCGGGAAATTGAAACCCAGATAAATCGAACTTCACTGAATTTTCAGCTTAAGCTTGAAATAAAAAATCCAATTTTCGATTTTTAATTAAAAATTGGAAATTTAGTGTGTCGTGAATATTGTTTTATTTCCGTAAAATGCGATTTTAAAAATAAATTAAGCGGCTGAGGATTTTATCGGTAGCACACAAATTTCAGAGGAGCTTAAAAAGATAAAAAAAATAAAATAAATAAAATTACAAATGCGTGTTTACAAAATAACGCTTGAAACTGGCTGACTATTTATTTTCTTCTTTGAAGACATAAAGGACCGAGTGTGTATGTAAAAAGTTTTTTTCATCTTAAACTAGCGCTCCTTGCAAACGAAAAACAGGAATTTACACAAATAACAGTGGTAAACCGCAGCGCTCGTCTTGAAGTGGAAAAAAGATTGTAAAAAAAAATTCGATTCACGTAGAGCGGATCGAAAAGTAATTCCTTGTTCCCCTGAACGCTGATATTCTCCTCCACCGTGTAGGATATATATATATATATATATATATATATATATATATATATATATATATCCTCTTCACACACACTTGCGCCGTTTCATGACTCTCACAATTCACAGTAGTGTAGAGGAGATTCGCGTCGGCGCCCTCTAAAATAAGACACGAGGCTTTGTAATGAGAAATCAATCCCAAACGTGCACCGGGTGCACCGAGTAACTCAATTTATATCCAAGTATATCTTTCCACCTTTCCACCTTTCCACCAACTTTTATATTCTTTACTCCCTAGTCTATCGCAGTCTCTCCTCTATTAGTTCGCCAGAAGCAGTATACCGTCAGCAAGCTTGCCTCACCTGCAGGACCTAATAAACACCTTATACTCTGCTCTATCATTTATTTACTCTCTATTTATAATAATATTCCCTGAAAGTCCACCGCTAATTAATATTAATGTCGCTTTAATTAAATTAAATTACCCGGTAAAATAATAACAATTAATGACGATAGATAAAAATAACAATGATTGATAACGATCTAATGCAGTTGGAGTTATAAATAAATAAAGAAATTAACGCTGATGAAATACCGAGTTACGAAATAGAACAATCAAACTATATCACGGTAATTTTCCATGTGATTAGTATCGGTCTTTGAACCTATTGCATTATCATACTGCAATTAGCGTAATTCCATTATCTCTTGACGATGATAGTAATTATACACAACACAACAGTTCTGATAAATTCATCATGTTTATTATAGTAACTTCATGCATGTTATACATTTTAGATTATTGTTATAATAACCACAGGAACAGGATGAGCCGTTGTTATTATTATTATTATTATTATTTGTTATTAATTGCTCAGGGGGGTTTTCCCCGGAGTCCGACTCTCCGAGGGCCCAGCCTGAGCGCCATCCATTACTGCTGCACTACTCCACACAACAAGGCGGTTAGTGAGTGCAGCAGGCCAAATTCATTTGCCTAAGTAGACGCAGGGATCCCAAAATGACAGCCTTTTGCATCCGCACTGCTAGAGACACGGCTGCTGAACTGCAAGCCGGTATCTTCGCAAGTGAAGACACAAAAGACTGTTTCATCCCTCAAGGACGCCGACAACCAAAACGACGAGCTTGACACGGTAACCTGGGTACAGTTTGCCAATTTCAAACAGGAGATCCTGATATATCTGGTGTTTGTGCTCTTCTTTGGCCGAGATATTGTATTCGGCTGGGGCCGAAAACTCAATGACATAAATGTCACGAGTAGCCTTGTCAAAGAGCACAATATCAGGTTTATTGTGGTCAATCCGCCGGGTTGTTGCGAATGGTATGTTCCAATAAATTTTGGAACTGTCATTCTCAACAACCTGCGGAATATCTCCTGGCAGATAAGGCAGCACTGGTGTCTCATCGATACCGCAGCTATATCTGAGATGATAATAGAGTACTCGCAGGGCAGCATTGTGACGCTGTATGTAGGCACCTCTTGCCAGCACAGGACATGCCGACAAAAGGTGCATCAGCGTCTCCGGATGTTGTTTACACGTCCGACAGGACGTGTCCGGAAGCTGCGCCTGGAGCACCTTGCTACGGTATTCGAGAGTGTTGATAACACCATCTTGGCAGGCAAATATAAACCCTTCGGTCTCGGACATCAGGCCAGCTGACTTCAAGAAGGAGAATGTCAGCTGGGTGGACAAGCCATGGTCACGGACGTGTTTGAAATACACGCTGTGCATGGACTTGTCCATGTGTTCACCGAGGAGTTTTTTTCCTCGGCTATCCTGACGACGCTCTTGAACTCCTTTTTCGGGAGTTCAATGAGAGCGTTTATTTCTCCGAGACCTAAGGTATTTGCCGCGTAGATTGCTGCCTTATACAAGAACGACCCCTTCCGCGCATTTTCATGACTATGAACAAATTGCATCAGGAAGTCGTCCTCGTCTGCTGTGAAATTGGCAACCTCGTATGTTAAACCCAGAACCAAACGATCGTGAAGCCGCTCCAAGCTCTGCAATCCTCTCCCTCCGATGTTCCGGGAGAGGTACATCCTGGCGACTGATGAGTTAGGGTGCATGCTCTGATTCATATTGATGACTTTACGGGTTTTGATGTCGAGATCTTTCAACTCATTTCGAGGCCATTTCAGGATCCCAAAAGAGTAAAGTAGGACCGGGACAGCGAGCATGTTAGTAGCTGAGACTTTGTTCTTGCCGGAAAGTTCTGATGACCAGATCTTCCGGAGTCTCCTAACATACTCACTGCGAAGAGTTGTTCGGACTTCAGAGACGGCATGCATTTGCCGCTCTTCAATCCCTAGATATCTGTACAACTCTCCGGCGTCTAATTCTCTTAAGACGCTCCCATCCACTAATTCGACATCTCCACCCGTATCAGAGCACTTACCCTTCGCCAGGTGTACGACCGCACACTTGTCCAACCCAAAAGACATTCCGACATCTCGTGTGTACTCTGCTACGATGTTGATGGCCGTTTGTAGATGATCTTTGTTGGCACTGTATATCTTTAGATCATCCATAAACAGTTGGTGAGTGATCGAGTATACTCGATCACTCGGTAGCCCCGCAGAGTACCCACGAGTTTGTCGGAGGGCAACAGATATTGGCAGCAGTGAGATGCAAAACAATTATTATTATTATTATTATTATTATTATTATTATTATTATTATTATTGTTAATATGATAAAAGAACTTTTCACCTAAGATAATTTTTTAATTAAAAGTTTAAACTCCGAAAAAGTTGATTTTGATGAAGAGTTAATATAACTCTTGGATTAATTTTATCGGCATACATTTTATAATCATTGGTGCATATAATTATCCCTTTTGCACACGAAAGGCATTATATATAGTTGGATTCATCCGAGCTGAAACCAGAACCAGGTAAGCATAGGGCTTCACTCGGATAAAAACCAGTAAGAAGGGGACGGAGCTCGCGGTGTTAGTTCTCGGAAAGTTTAAATCGTTTTCCAATATCATCTGCCGCGTAGTCCACCTTGATAATTGGAAATTTCCTCAATTGGGGTCATTCAATATCATTTGTAATTGTTAGTACTTTTTAATTATCAACCGCTTATGTACAGTGGAAACTCTATTTAACGAAAAACTCGATATAACGTAAAAAATATCAAACTTTCTTTAGTTTACATTATTATTCCTATATTTAAACACTCTATATATGTATAATATCATTTGATTTTTATGCTTTTCGTTTACATTCTTACAGCTTTAGTTGCTTTCAAACCTTCAATAGAGAAAAAAAGTTTGGAAAATCTAAAAGTGCACGACTCATAATGCTAGTTTAACTATGAATTATTAATAAAATGAAAAATGTGAAAAAAAATATTCTGGTTTTTGTTTTATTTTATTAATTGTAAATAAACGACACTGAATAACTCAGCCATTCGCATTCAGTGACCTACAATTCTTTCAAAGAATTAAAAAAAAAAATTAACTAAATTAATGTATTTTTTCGCAAGTTACAGTGTTTCCGGAGTTTCATACAATAGTGTGCAAAATATCTTAATTCCATGAACTAACAAGGCTATAATAATAAAAATAGTTGCCGAAATGAGGTGAAAAAAATTTTTCGATCGTAAAGCTCTCTCTGATGCTTTGCATCATGAGTCGTGCAATTCTTCAGGCATAAATTGATTAGACGGGAAGTTTGTTAAAAAATTGAAGAGGCCAAAATTTAAAGATTTAGATCAAGCAATGCTGTCTTGGTATTATTCACAGCGCCAAAATAATTTATTTATTTATTGATTGATTTATTAAATTTTGATCCTAAAGCAAGTGCTCCCTAAGGACTATTATAATTAAGTACATCTCATAATGAGAACATATTAAAATTAATTTAGTATTAGAATAATAGAACACAATAGATTAATTATAGATAATATAACATAATAAGTAGTAATGAATATAATAATGATAAAAATTGTTATACTCATTGATTCTTAATGAAATTAAATTGAATAAATAAATTAGTTAATTAATAATTAAGTAAATTACATTAAATTATAGGTCTTCTTTCCGTATAACGAAAACTCGTTATAATGTTAAAAAATATCCGGTCCCTTGAGTTTCATTAAATAAAGTTTCCACTGTACATATATTTAATATAGAGATCTTTAGTTAGCATTATATTGAGTTTGGATTGAGGAGAGAATATGTAAATAACTATGGCAAAGATATAAATGGTGATTAGCTGTTGAGTTCTCAAAATTCAAATGAGAAACAGCAGTAACTGCTGCGCAGATTGTGTTGTATATAATAGTTATTATAGAGTTATGTACAAAGCTAGAGAATGGGGTTTAGAATTGGCATGAATGGAAATTCCGTCACCTTCGACTCTCTCTCCATTGTCTCTACGACATTGTCGAGGATTTCTAGCTAAGCCAATTATCAACGGTGCTGGTACAACCGTTTGAGATTTCCGTGAAACGCATTAATTTATGCATCAATCGAAAATATGGCAATCAATGTGACGGAACGCCTATATCGTTGCTATCTCATACCACCACCACCATCACCACCACATATTCTACGTGTTTAATCTACATCCAGATGATAGATCGATACCGGTTCGGATATTTGAGGTACTGAATTTTACCTCTTTACATTTCTCTCATCCGTTTGAATTTACCTTCCTCACGTCCGTTAAATGTACCTCTACCTATAAATATTACATGTATAAATCAAACTCTTTATTCGAACAAAATCTAAACATTCAAGGTAAAATATACAACAAAGTACATACATACATATATTCCAACAAAAAAAAATTTAATTTATGTCCTGTGATATTTTCACTTCTTTTAAATATATAAATATTTTTTTTTTTTTTTTAAATTATTATTATTATTATTATTATTTTTTTAAATATCTATAGATATTTAAAATTTATTGTTGGAAAAGTTTTGATGAAAAGAAACACCCAGAGTTGTCACTAGCAGCGTTTTGCTTGTCTAGTGAAACTCTATTCAGAGATTTGCACTTCAATTCGCTGCACCCACTTATTCACTTCATCTTTTGTGTATTCACTCTTAAATCTAATTTATTATATTATTATTATTGTTATTATTATTACATTATCAAAGCACAAACTTTATTATTCAAAACTAGTAATTTATTTATAAACTTCCGGTGAAACAATTAATAAACACAGTCAATGAATAATCATAATAATATTACTACTTTATAATTTAATATTAATTATGATATTAAAGTTAGCTGACAACTGTCAATTTTTTTTAACAAATTATGGCAAAAAAAATTAACATGTAAAACTTTTAAAAAATAATTTTTATATTAAATTTTTTTTTTTTATAAAATTGTAAAAAAATTTCTATTGTCTGTAAGCTTGAGTTTCATTATTAATTAAATAAAAATAATTAAAGTTTAATTTGACTGGTGTGCGGTAGTAACAAAGTTTTATTGGTAAAATAAAATTCAGTAGAAAATAAAACTCGATACGTCGAAAAAGTTATCAAAAAGGATGATAGGAAGACTGACAGTGGACGCAAAAGAGAGATTAATAGGACCGGTAAGAGAGATAGATAAATTGGATATAGTGGAGACAGAGGTGAGAGAACAGTGAGAGTGTACATACCCAGCCAATTAAAGTGTAAATGTATGGAGATGTGATCAGCATATCAAGTAGTATCCTACCGTAGTAAAGTCACCGACCACCAGCAAGTCACACTACATAAAACCTAAAAACATATCATCAATCAATATCTTCATTTAATTCAAATGTCAATACATAAATTCCGGTGATAAAAATAATTCAAAAATATTGCCTGCGATTCGATAAAATGTGACCACTACTTTGTTATTTTGGCGTCGACAGTCACCAGTTATTAAAAAAGTCAATATTTATTGTCGCTGTTGTTATTGTTATTATTTTTTAATATAATCACTCGACAATAGATCGATCAAAGGATCGAGTAGAGAGAGAAAAAGAATAGTTAAAATTGAGTAAATGTGTTTTTTATATTACATATTTCATACAGATTCATTTTTCAGGTCAAGTGGATTTTTGGACCCAGAGTGAAACCGGGTGTGCTTGCAGCTTCAATTCATCAAGCAAAAATTGCGCGTGTTGCGTACTATCAGGAGGATGTAGCTGTGGTAACGCCATGCCTAAGCGATGTGCTCAGTGTGGCTTGGAACAATATTGTACAAACAGTATGTGTTTAATATGATATACATATCATATTTTGACTTTTTATTTTATGATACCTTGAATATAAAATAAAACAGACCGAGAGATAAATTTATAAAATCTATGAATTTTTTTCGTTCGTCTTTGGCTTTTAAATTATTTAAATAGAATTAAATAAAAAGCTATCAACGGTGCAAATTAATATATCTCGATGAAGCTTTAATCAAGAATATCCCCTGAAGGGGTAAAATCCGGTTGGTTTACTGCTTGGTTGATTAATTTCAAATTTAAGTTTCAATGAACTTTTTCGATTTCCTTGAGTTCCGTTGGAATCGATTTTGCCAGTGATATCGGCTTCAGGCGGAATTTTTATCGCATTTGGGAATCTTTATGTACACATACACCATTTAGACATCGCCTAGCTCCCCCAAAATAATCAACAGATTTGTACGTAATCCCACCACACCAGCTACAGCCGAGGAAAAATCTTTTAAAAAGCGAATTTAAATAATCGGATTGATTACGATAACTCAACTTTTTTCAATATTTTCTATTTCCATTACCGCGGGAACGCGAGATAAAAAACTAATTTAATAGAAAAATATTTAAAAGCTAAAGAAATTATTTTTTTTTTTTTAAACACAAGATAATCTTATAAAACTCTCGGTCTGCAAACTTTTTAATGTATTGCTTGTTATTCTGGATAATAATAGATGTTATTGGATTTAATTTTCAGTGTGTAACATAACGTTAGATAGCAAACAACTTTTGAGAAAGTCTAATCGGGCTTTTGGTCAGATAAAATCACTATCGGTAATAGGACCAACTGAGTGCTTTTACAGGTTTATCCCGGATATTGGTCAACGAGTCGAATTACAAATCTATCGTTTAATCTCCATTGGACGTCACAATGGAACGGCGTAAGTAAAAGATTTATATATTTATTTTTATTTTATTTTATTTATTGCCGCTTTTAGATGGGTTATCTGACATTATAAATAGCCGCGTTTAACTGGTAAAAGAGAAACTTTAAGAGTACAATGGCATGAGAAATAGTGGTTTATTTTTTATAAAACTTCAGCTAACTTTTATATTTTTTATTTATTTTTTTTTTTTCGTCTACTTTACTTTATATTGCATGTGATTAACGGATTATGGATTTTCTTTAGGTGTGAGGGTGGCTGGCTCGAACTGGAAGGCGGTGCCCGTATTTGCGGTTCTAATGTTCGATTCGATCGACCCGTGGTACTTTTTTCCGACAAAAGTGAAGCAACACTACGGATGCAGTGAGTCATATATACGGCTTTTTCTAACCCAATATTCAAATTTTAATTTCATTTTAGTTTGTCATCATGCAAATTATTTTTTTTTCCTCTAAGCTTAATTTATTTGCCGGCCGTGCTCGGGTTTACATGAGTGCGGACGATTTAAAAAAGACTAAATAATAAATACTAGACAAAGAAGAGACGTGGAAGAATAGAGAAGACAGGGTGAACTGAGTGCACAGTGAGGCGCTAGAAAACAACCTGGAGATAAAATAAGTAAAAGTAAGAGTAATAGAATAGCTAGCTGCTGTAGAGGAATTATAAAATAATGTGGTGAGTTTTGATGTGGGCACTTGGAGTGAACAGAACAACGTTAAGCTCAAAAGCTGTTGAGTCACAAGTCTCCTCGACCGACAAAGCGGCGAAAGAGAGGAAGATCATTTATTGATTGTGCCGGGGGCACGTAACTGGGAAGTGAAACGCGGCAGGGTGCCAGACAAGAAGAAAGGGGGGCTTATCGACACGCCAAGCGATAGAAATGCCCGAGCTATGGAAAATGGAAAAGCTCTTTCAACCGACAAGAGCAAACATGAAAGGAATTTTCATCGCCGAAGAATCGTCGATGAATTGCCGATGTTGTTGCCAAAACCACTCACAGGAGCAGTCGCGATAACTTGAATCTCTTTTGCAGTAGCTTTCCCCGAAAATTCCTTCTCTTTATCATACGAAACAACCTTTGTGTCTTGTTGTTTTTCTTTCTATTACTCCTTATGTTTAAACTTGCGCTATCACGACCAACAACTATTATCTTTACCATTACCGTTATTGTTATCATCATCGTCGCTTCTAAATTCATCCGCATTATTATTTATTATTTTATTATTTTATTATTTTATTATTTATTAAACCACCGGGAAAAATAAAATACAGTGTATCAAGTTTCTTAAGGTATTTATAATTAAAATGTTTACTCTAATATATTTATTGTCATTTCAGAATTCACGAGAACACTACGAGATCGCAATTTTTAGCATATTTTAGTTTTGCCTCGAAAGCTAGCACGTCCGTTGGCTGGCCGATGAGAGGTGGAAAAGCTATTAATAATACGGGTAAGTTATTATTAAAAGTTTGCTTATAAAGTTTTGAATTTTTTCATTTTTTTCCAGCATTAGGTTTTGTGATTTAATATTTTATATAACAGCTTGATTTTCTCATGATAACCTGGACTGTCTGGCTCGCACAAGGACATAATTACAAAAGTAATAAAAATGATGAAATAAATAATTTTGAATGAATTTACAGCTTAAAATATATAAATGAAAAAATATTCTATATTGAGAGCGTAATTACGGGATAAAAAAGTGAAAGAGCGAAAAAATAGGGACAAATGATGATAAAAAGAATTAAATGAAATTTCAATTTATTTCGAGGTCTACTAATAAAGCCAGCAAGCTTTTGCTCTACAGAAAGCTAATTTTCTCGACCAACGTACGAATTTCCTTGGACAAGCAAAGCGACGTAATTTTCTCTTGTTGCTTATATATGTATATATACATCGTCGTATATATATATATATATATATATATATATATATATATATATATATATATATATATATATATATATATATATATATACACCTACATAGAAGTAAAATTATGCAAGGTTAAGTGTAGAATAGTCCAGGTCGTCTGAGCTTAACCAAATAAGGGTAGAACCGGTAGCATTGTACACTACGAGTCCAAGACTATTTAACTGTCCTGCATCACGAGTGCTAACAACGTAAACACGGATGGTTATGCTTCCTAGTAAAATTTGTCTCCAACACAATACCATTGTCGCACTGTCTGTATTTATCTGTATCTGTGTCTGCTGATGGTTATATACATAGAATCTATCCGTCCGTAGTAAGAGCGAACGTCTACCTTTAGATAAGTAAAGACGGAATTTACTAAACAAGAAATAATCAAATATAAGTAGTTGAATCGAGAATTCACCAAAGGTCCCTTTATACTTCTCCCCATTGTTTGAAACCTGACTCGAATCTAAAATTTCTCATTGAATTTCTATTACATATAACAGCATCAATATTCTGGTCCGACAAATACGGAAACGAAAATTGCGACAACATCCTCCGTACAGACTTAGTCTAGCAACCTTTTGTGTATTGTAGTTGTCTAGTTTTTATTTTTTTTTTCTTTTTTCTTTTTTCTTTTTTCTTTTGCTCGGCCCTTGAGTTCTTAAACTCCGATAGCCGGCTAATTTATATTTTCTCCGAGGGCTAATGAAAAAATGAAAATGAAATAAATAAAAATAATCGCATCGGTGATATTGATTGGAAATGAAATAATATTGTTTGTTTTCGATCGACTGTTGTAGATTGTGATTGGATCTTCGAGGATTGTTTGAACACAGATTGCATTTTGGCGAGTCCCGCCTACCCAGGGCTTTACCCGGCAAATATACGATGCCGCTATCTCATCACGTCAAATATCACAGTATCAATTACACTTGCATTTAACTCCTTGCTTCTATCTTTCAAGTAAGTAACTTTCATTATTTCACATTTTAATTACTATTATCCCTATTATTATTATACTGATGATAATATTATACCAGCGGGAGCTAAAAAGTTAACAAGAAAAAGTTTATCATAATTATTTTATAATATTTCATTAAAATACCTTTTTAATTATAATATAATAATGCTCTTACAGTAATTTTTTTCGCTTTATAACTTTAAAAATATCAAGTTGAATAGATTATTAAATCATCGTATAATTGGCTCATTAGCGTTAATATCTTAGCCGTTAACTCTTTATTTTATTTTTTAAAAATTTTTTTTTTCGTTACAGCACCCTCGTAAAATAAATTGAAACTCAATAGTACTTGAAGTTATTTATTTTCCTTTCAAAGGATTACTTTTACACAATATCCAATACATATTCAGCGCAGTGATTCATGTGCGTGCGTAAATCCTATATATTTTTCCCCGTGCATATATAAAGCTGATACCCTTAACTTTGTGTACCTCAAAAGTATATTTACATGTGCGTGATGAATTGCAGTGTGAGTAGATGAGTACTAAGCCCATACCAGGATACTTTAAACCACTAGCATGCATTTAGACGTACATCAGATTTATGTAGACAATATTGACTAATCCCCGTACCCGATAGATTATTTCACTTACAGGCGTTTAAAGAGCGGTCGAGATTGTTAAATATTTAATATTGTGTAGTATAATATATATAGATAGATAGACAGATACTTTGATACTTAACTCGTTACTTTAGAGTTGGTACGTCGTCAAAGAATATCACACTGAAAATTCTTCGCGCATCTGGCTCTAATGACGCTCACGTACTGCAATACATTGTGTTAGTGTGAGTCTGTAGTTGGAAAAATTGGTCAAGTGTGTTTCTACATTCATCTACACAGCTGGTGCAAACGCTTTTATAAAAAATTCAGAGACTTTAAAAATTTATTTTATAACAAGGTAGAAAAAAGTAGAGGGACTGAACAACCAGTGAATATTCTGTTTTAGAGCTTATTTGCTAACTTCATTCAATAATAATAATCAAATATCTTTCAGTACTGAATTTTTTATGTGAAACTTTTTTTTTTTTTTTTTTTTTTTTTTTTTCATTTTACTAAATGAGATTAATGAATAATATATTAGAGTGAGTGGAAATAGTCCCTTCGAAAAATTCAAATGTCACTTTTGCACTTTTTTCTACAAATAAATATTTTATTGCGATATGATCCAGTAATTGGTAGCAGAAGATAAACTTTATAGAATTTTTCAATTTTTTATGTGACATTTAATATTTGTTTTAGCAAAGCTGTTAATAGATTTTTACAAAAAAAAATTTTTTTAAAATATATATTCAAAAGTAGTTTTATGTTTGAATAATATCAGCTAAATATTTTTCTTTTTGAAGTTTACTTCAAAAAGAAGCTTATTCAATTTTTTTATCTTTAAGAAGTTTACATTTTTGTGGATTTATAACCATGACATTCCATTTGAAGGGACGTATGAATTGATTCAAAGATTTAATAGACTAGATAAATAATGTGTGTATATGTTTTTAAACTCCTTTTTTTTTTTTTTTTATCTCAATCTACAGAAGTTTAAAAGATTATAAAAATAATAAATAACTAGAAATTATAAACTTTTTATAGGAAATTTTATTTGTGATTTAGTAGTTTTGTCAATGATAAAAGTAAAATCGTTTTTATGGGCCATAAACTAAAAATAAAATAACTTTTTTAAAGACATTCTTGAGCTGAAGAATTATTTTATAGCAAATTCGCAATAAACTCTCTTAATAAAAGATTTTTTCTAGTATAAAAAAGGTCAACTTATAAAATGGAATTCTAGTTAAACTGGATAAATTTTTTTATCGTCAGAATAAAGAAGTTGGAAATTTTAATCAAGCAATTTTCTAAAAAGTTTTTAGTTTGATGTTTTTTTTCAGTAATTTTTCAGTGTAAAGAAAAGTTTATCAAAGGAGAATTCTGGCGTTTAAATATTTTTCTCACCTGATTTAAAAAAACAACCGAGGGTTATTTAAATTCGTTTAACGCTTGAAGTTAAAATTTAATGAACATTACAGAGGAGTGAACTCATTCAACAGACATTTTCTAGAGTGTAATATTTATAAAAAAAAAGGTGGTAAAATATAATTACAAAGCTTATATATCATAAGACAGCCTGGGCATACACCAGTAATCTAATTACATAGAGTAAAAGTCTTGAAATACCACATACCTTGCCGGTAATATCTTTACCAAAGTACTTAGTGGCTGTCGCGCATGATTCATACATTTGTCTTACTACTCATATATATTTACTACTCGTAGTACAACTACTGGAAGTTTATACTGACTACTTGCGCTTGTACCTCTAGCTGTAGCATCCAGTGAAGAGCTATACTTAGTGGTGCAAGTGAAGGCAGAGTAGACGTAGAGGTAGATGGAGATATAGATATAGATATATAAATATGAATGTATAAAGTGACTATCTACACTTATACATATGGATTGTTGAATGTTGATGTAAGGAAGGTGGATACGGTTTCAGGCACTCCCTTTTTCTCCCTTGCTCTCGCTTGCACTCTAGAAATCGCGCACGCCAGTATTGATTCATCCCTCTTGTTGGTTGGAAGATCTCAAACCAATGACTCACTCATGAGAAATGAGAAACGTATCGCTTGGCCATTTTATCAAAATGTATCTTGATTTTTTTATTCTCTTCTACCCTCAATTGATATACGGTTCATGAATTTTTCCCTTTTTATTTTATTATTTTATTTTTTATCCTCCTCTCAGCGGATAATGCGCGCTCATCCTTAATTCTCTTCAAGACAAATGAGTACAAGGAACCACCATTATTAATCACTATAAAATAAATAAAACATATATATTTCTTGTCTATTTTTTATCCTATAAAATGATCAATCGATCATTTATTTAATATTCATCCATGCGGAGCTCCATTAAATAAAAAAGTTACTTACCCAGCTCTAAAAAATAGCTACAAAGTATATAATATAATATAATAACGAGGAATATAATTTTAATGAAAAATTTCTCTCGGGAGTTATAACTTTAATAAAATATTCACCATGTAAATATTGAATTAATAATTTAAATTCGAGATTCAAAGTTACCAAGAAAAATTCACCATTTTTTTAAATTGAACCATGAATAATATTATGATCTAATTAATTCATTAAAGTCTTTTCCAACTTCAAAGATGAATTTTATCATTAAACACATGTTACATTATTTTTTTTATCAATCTTTTATCATAATATTGCACTTAATTAAATGGATCCTTGAGATGATATTAAAATCAGAAATTTTTTTATGGCAATTAAATTGCTATGAAACAAATTTATTACAAAAATTCCACATGTGAAAATTAAATAAAATGATTAGTGAAAATTTTTTCGAACATTTTTTTTTTTTAGTGTAATTGATTTATTATGCAATAAAAAAAAATTGACAGCTGTCGGCTGTGAGTATCATTTTGTTAATGTAATTGATTTGTTATGAAAAAAGACACTGAAGTTAACTGACATCATAAATTTTTTTTAATTATATAACAATTAAATTATTGTTAAAAAAATTTAATTAAAAAATTCCATGTGATGAAAATTTATAAAAATTACAAATGAAAATTTTTGAAAGCATTTTTTTATTGTAATTGATTTGTTATTAAAATTTTTAAAATCACCAGCTGACGGTTAACTTCAGCGTTATCATAATAAATTGACTATCGGTGAGAATTAAATGAAACAACAATATAGATTATCAGTGGACATTTTTTTGTAATTAATTTGTTATAAAATTATCATAAAATTTTTTCGGAACAATTTAGAGGTTAAAAAATTCAAAATATGACAAATTTCATTTAATTTCCGTATTATTCTTCGAGATAATATTTAACAAATATATGAATTGTTTTTTTTTTGTTTTTAAATCTGCATTCCAGTCACTGCACCGATGATTATGTCGCCATATACGCGGGCCCCACCGCCTCGAGCACAATGCTCAAGAAGTTATGCAATAATGAGAAGATGTCTATTGTTCACGTCGGAACTGAGCTCCTCGTGGAGTTTAAGTGAGTATTTTTTCTTTAAAAGTAAACATTACCAATGTTAAGAGGTTAGTTGTTGTTAGAATAAAGACACCAGTAATATAAATATTTTAGTAGTCTTTATCTGCATTCTGGATGCTAAATATATATATAAAGACTAGTCACCATAACTTGAAAGACAAGGAAGCAAATAGAGCGGTTGCATTACGAACCTCGAGCACTTAATTGTTTAAGAAAGAATAAATAATTGCACTTTAATACTGTGATATTATTCCATAGAGATAATAATATAATATAATATAATACATAATGATTATGATGACTTTGATGCAACCTCTATTTCCAGGTCAGGCTCTGAGATGTCACCGTTCAACTACAACGGATTTTCTGCTCAAGTTACTGTTAATGAGTTAACAACATTACCGCCAACAACTACCACATCATTTTATAGTACAAGTGAATATTTAGATAATGTCATTACGTTGGAATAATTAAACTTTGTTTTAAAAATTTATGTTCATATAAAACACTTGATTAAATTTTTAACGAAATAATAATGTGCTTTTAAATTGTTTTTACAGTTAAAAGCATTGAAGATAACGTCAACAACAGTATCATCTACGATGTAACCAAGTACAATAATCGTAACCTAAAGGATTTGCGAAGCAACTCTGTGGCCGGCAGTAGTATAACCGCAGCGGGATGCGATCTTGAAATAGATGGCAACAAGTCGAGATTTGGTCACTATAATACGAGAGGAAAGATTCAATCTGATAGTTGTCACTTTGTTCTAAGAGGCAGAGTTCACGATACGGTTCATATTCTTTTGATCAGTTACAATCTGAGGTACGTGTACTTACGTATCGAGTCATCTTTTCATCTTCTTTAATAAATTCAATTTTTCTTACTCCATACAATTTTTTTTACGGGCTTTGACTTCCAGTTTCTTGTCTCGTTTTTATTCTCAAATAAAATATAGATTTTTCACAATAGTGCTTCATCGTGCAAGACAGTGATTGAGATCTGGGATGATGGGAGTCCGGGGGAAGAAAAAAACCTTAAAAATATAAAGAAGATCTGCAGTCCAGTTCAAACAGTTAAACGGCCACGACAATTCAATCATTCTGAAAGGTAATCTCTTCGTTTTGCAATCAATAAAAATGAATTAAAATTTTTTATTCTTCAATTCACCATAAATCAATAAAAAACATATTTTCTCAATGCCTATTTGCGGACGACAAATATAGTTTTGGTATCGCATGAAAAAATTTTAATCAGCTTACAATATTCCTTTGTATTCTTCGAGTAATTCTAAAAAAAAAAATAAAACAATATTGTTTGTCATATTCATCATCCATGATTGAATCGTTTTACGGAAAAATTTGTCATTCGCTATTTTTCAAGCTCAAATGATTCTGCTTTTTTTTTGTGTATTTTTTTTTTTTTTTTATGCTACACGTAAATTTACAGAATGAAAACAAATAAACGGTAAATATTTTTTGTTTATCGGTTTATGTGTAATCTCAAATATCAAAATTTTTTACAGCGTATTTAGTTTTTTATGCACAAAAGTACAGCTGAGTAATAAAATATGGTTCAGACGCTTATACATCCACAGCAATACATTCTCTGTGACTATATAAATATACCAGATAGAAATATCGATTTTAAATGTCGTGAAATTTTAAACCTATAGAAGTAAAACCACAGAAGGATTTATCTTACATGCTGGAAAAACAACACAAGAAAAATATGTAACAATCATTAGCATTTTATATACAAGTATTTTTAATGTCTAATAAAACTAATGAAAAATTCAAGTTAAACACACAAGACATGTTTTTAGTTCATGAATATGAGGAATTTTTGTTTGCTGACCAACCGATCACGGTTATCAATTTTTTTATTCACTTTCTGAAAGTAAAACTAAAATTCAAAGCGCAAGCGTTCGGGATTACAATAAAAATCCGCTGGCTGTCAGATTTTTGTGCTTATCATCAATTTGAATTGTTTAATATATAGATATGTAATATATTAGCTCATAGATATATATGTTTTGACAGGTACAGTGAACCAGAGCATTATTCATCAACCGGGCGTGAATTGACGATTGTTTTTAAAAGGACGGACAACAAAACAGACGATCAACAATTCGTTGAGTTCTCTTATTACTTTCATGATGGTGAGTATTTTACCTCCATCACTATGACTAGGAGTGTCAGGTATCATAAATTTAAGTATTTATAAATTAAGAAGCATAATAATAAAGAAAAACAAAAAAATTATATCAGCTAATGAATAATCATGATTCATGAAATATTACATAATATTATTTCTACCTATATCTATGAGAGCAAAGTAAAGTTTCATCTGTAAATAATTAAAAAGAAAGATAAAACAAACTTTAGTTATTTCATTAGCATTATTATTATTATAATAATTAATATTATTATTGTATTTTCAGAAGGGGAAGGAGGTACTTTACGGCCCTCCAGCACTTGTGACGTTGAATATTACGGGTTGAGTTCATCAAGACAAGGACAGCTGACAAATCCAATTTTCAAGTTTTTTACAACCCAAGATTACATTAAATGTAAACAACATTTCATACCAGCGACTAATCAATCAGTCGTTTTAACGGTAACCGATACATAAATATTTATGTTTGTCATTTATTGAAACAGACTATTTATATTCATTAATATTTATTTATGTGATAAATAAATTAATAAATTTTTTCGGACAATTAGGTGGACAACGGTATCACTAATGAATCATCAAATAAATCCTGTAATACACTTTGTGGCGATAACGGTTGCCATTGTGTCAGTGATAAACATCTCGACGAAATAAATCATGTTAAACTAGTCTCCGAGCCGAACAATGTTGTCATCTGTTTGTGTGGAAATTACGAGGTTTAATTTTATTGCTTTTTTTTTTTTTTTTTTTCTTCCTATAAAATATTTTCATGAAATGTATAAATAATTTTTTTTCTATTTGCATGATTTATAATTCTGAATTTTATTTTTAAAAATGAACTAACATTGTGTGTTTGTGTATGTAGAATTGGCTTCCACTCAGAATACGAGGCTGGAGTCCTCTTTACATCGAGTGGTCACGATCCTCTGGAACAGATCTCAATGTAAAAGCCGCATACAAGTTTATCGAAGACACTTACTGCGGTGATCACTCGACAACTCAACTGGAGGGTATCGTTAAAACTGGCGATTTGACAAGTAACACAATATCCAATCAATACTACCAGCAAAAATGCACATGGATTTTGGACTCTACGATTGATCGGCAATTAACTGTCGAAGTCGAATCGTCGCAGGACCGTAAGTGACCCAGTTTTACCAATACGTTAATTATTTACCACTAGTTTTAACCTTAATCAACTTTTAATGGCAAATATTAATTATCAGGACCGTGCACGTCATGGAATTTAACTATACATGAATATACCAGAAGTGCAAATCCACTTGGACAGAGACTTTATACTTTTTGCTCAAGAGATAAACATAAAAATTTTACCCTACCTTGGAAAATGAATACAGCAATAATCAGGTGAATATTATTATTATTATTATTATTATTATTATTATTTTAATTATTTAATAACTTAATTTTTTTTTTTATTTATTTTAAATAAAGATTACAAGCATTAAGTAGGACAGCACCACAATATGTAATTAAATGGCGTAGTGTCACAACATTAGGAAGCACCCGAAAAAATCAACCCTCACCTGCACCTGACTACGTATTAAAATCATCTCAATCCACGATAAGTATTAATAATTATTATACAATTGTACTATCGATAAATATTATTTTTGTTACACTTATATTTTATTAATTTACAATTGTAATGATTAGTATTATTATAAATTGTTAAATATTTATTTGTTAACGTAAAACGTAACTGTCTGACAGTGAAAGAGAATTGATAAAAATAATTTTGTAAATAATATAAATACTATATTATATATTAGAAAGTACAGAGTATTTATAGAATTTGTACAAAGATACGATTGAAAACTGAAGCCTAGGAAATGAATTATAAATATATCTATATATATATATATATATATATATATGATATGATATGAAGTATAGGTATTCTAAAGTAATGTTAATTTAAATGTAATTAAAAGACAGACTAAATTAAATATACAAGTACAAGTGGGTGAAATAATATAATTATAATAATAATGATTGATTAATTAGTATTTTGATAAAAAAATCTTGAAATAATCAAGACTAAAAATGAATTGATCGGCTGTCTTGTTTTTAACTTAATAAATGGTACTAGCAAAGGAATTTTAATGATTAAATATTAATGTACTGATACGTGATATTAATTACCGTATCAATATTTGACTCCTCCATGCATTTACTGGTTTTAGAGAAAAAAATAAATATATTATATATGTATATAATTATATATTAATATTGAATTAGATAGAAATATAGAAAAGTGATGAATTATTAATATATTAATTGTGACGGTATAAAAAATAAATACGAGGCCGAAATTACTACTTTAAAGTAGTTTAAAATAAAGCAAATAATATTATTAATTAATTATTTTTTTTTTTTTTGCAATTTTAAGTGTTCAATAAAATTGTTTTATTTTTTTTATTGTGAATTTTACAATACAATATTAATTTATAGACAATTTAACATATCATCGTGTATTAAATTTTACCATTGTCTTCTTTTCTGATATCTCAACAGTATATATATTTTTTTTTGTTTTGAAATCAATTAAAGTTATCGTAAATGATTTGTAAAAAATAATGAAAAAATGTAAAAAAAATTGTCTGATTTTTAAGCCGTCCAAAATAATAAATAAAAACTAATTAAAGAGCACAGTTCAATTAGTGTGATTAATAATGCGTGTCTCGACCTCGTCATAACAATATTGAAAGTCTACAGAATATTATAAGTAAAGAAAATTAAACTCTGTAACGCTAAAATTAAACATCGAGAGAGAATTCGATAGACCTCACACAATAAAAAAAAACTAATAACTTCATCATCATTCTAAAAACTAACGATGTTGATTATTTAAATAATAAATGAGTAAAAATATTTGGAAAAGTATATCTTCTCTGAGAATCATAGAAAAAATAAAAAAAAAATAAAATAAACTGCATCTAAATGCTATGCAGAAGCTCAAATTTTAAAAAATTTTATAATTACTATTGTAATCGTTAAGGAATTTAGTTGATACTTATCTTTTCAACGAATTGAAATTATTTGTAACGCCATAAGTTTTAATACGTCCGATTACAATAGTCAAAAGGAAGAAAATACTATCATATTAATTAATAAAACTTATTACAATTAATTGAAAATAAATTGTGTAACAATCATAAAAATTAATCTGTTTTTTCATGCCATATTTATCATATTTAGTGATTAAATTCTCGCAATTATAAAATAGATGCACATTTGTAATAAAATTTCATTTCATTTATTTATTAACATAATTAACAGATTACATGTTAAATATTTTTTCACTTATATTAGAAATGAAAAAAAAAAAAAAAAAAAAAAAAAAAAAAAAAAAAAACTTAAGTATAAAAATATACCTGTACTGTTGATTAAAGTACTGCAAATATAATAAAAAAAAAAAATTACTAATCAGTTACAGAAATATTTGGCACGAGATTCATAATTTAGATTTAATTAATAAAGGAATTAGATAAAATAATTTGATTAAAAATAAAAGGAAGATACAAATATATCTTTTTCTTAAAGACAATGCAATGGATTCTCACAGCCTTGCTTACCACATTTTTTTTATTTTACAATAATTTTATACTTGACTTTCAGGCAATTGATAATAAATCGAATTAATAAAATATATAAACATGTATATGTGTATAAGTAAATAGTTTATAATAATTTTAAAAACATTTTCTAACAATTTGTTTGTACGATGCACGTAATTGGAACATATAAATATATATGTAATATTTTACGATATGATTTATTTACGAATCAAGTAATTCTAAAAATTACTTTGATTTTTTTTTAAATATATACTTTTCTTTGTTAATTAATTATTATTGTTACTCAATAAAATGATTGCATAAAATGTACGAATAAATGTGCAATTATTAAGAGGTACTGTATAAATGCCAAAAGATTTTTTTTTAATGGAATAGAGAACTAATATATAGATTTATTTAAAAAAAAAAAAATGCATTATTATTACTACGATAATTATTATCTTCATTAGTCAACTATTTTCTCCATTCTATACGTAATTAACAATTAAATGTAACATACACTGAATAAGTAATTAATTAGTAATGAATGGTCTTGACAATTATTACGGTGATATGAATTTCAAATTGAAAATACCTTCATTAAATAATTCACCGGCACGCGTAATCTTTTTAATTATTTTAAAATGATCCTAACCGTGCCGACTCCTATAAAAAATATCTCCAGGATATTGATTTTAAATATATATATTTATATATTGTAAATAAAAAAAATATTATTTAAACAACGGGGACTATTACTTTAAGAAGGGGCGCCGTGGATGTACGCCGATGCTGAATTCAAAAGACCTAATCGCTGCTTCTGCTTCCGCTGTTCAGTCATCTGATTTTAGGCGAGTAAAATAGTAAATTATAAATTTTATTGTTTTATTGGAAGGCAATAAATTAACGTGATAAATTACCTGATCGCGAAGCTCAGTAAGTTGCTGAGACAGACATTTAACAAGTTGCTGAGTTGACTCCAACTGGGATTGTAAGCTGCGTAATTCTACTTGCTCACCTTCACCCTCGTCCGCTGCAAGCGATTTGGCTCTCAATCGTGGAAACCATTCAAGATTGCGGTCCTGTTAATTGAAGAAAAAAAAAAAAAAAAATAAATAAATAAATAAATAAATAAATTTTGTCAAAAAAAAAAAATTTTTTTCATTTTAAAATATCAGATAATCAGCGTCGAGATTTTTGCCTTGATTTAAAAATAATAATTAATAATTAGTGGTGTCAAATTTTTGATATTACGGCGAAAATATAAAAAAATTGTTCAAAATTAAATTTTATAAAAAAAAAAAATCTCTAATAATTTTTTCTTAAGACCAATAAGAAAACCGGAACTTTAAAATTGAAATTTTGATAATTACCAAAAATTTGAATCATTCATTATGAATATTAATTGAGGAGCTACGGTGAAAATATTGGTCGTATAAAAATTTTTTTAAATCTTATAACTTTTTCTTAAAACCAACAAGAAAATTATAAGATAAATTTTTGACAAAAATCTTTAGCTTACAAATAATAAATAAAAAAAAAAAAAAATAATAACTACCTTGACCATTGCATAAACATAAGATTCAGGTCCAGTAAATTCAGTCGGATCTTTAACCTTGACAAGGACAATAAAGTAGAGAAAGTGCCACATGTTGTGCTCATGCTTGATATGTTCCTCAAAGGAAACAGTTTTATTATCAAAGGCGGATCGATTGAGCCCGCAAATAAAACAGGTGTTCTTCAAAATCAATTCTTTCTGCTGTTTTTCAGACCTGAGATCAGCAAAGGTGTCAATGATAACACCAAAAATAAGATTCAACACAATAATAATAACAATGAAGAAGAATAGCAGATCATAAACAACGCGTGCAACAAATAATGGCTCAGTGCTGGATGGTGCGCGCAATATATCACCAATCCCACCTCCATTTCTCAGCCCTTGATTCATTGTTGTAACAATACACATCACCAGCGAATCGCAGGCCCGTTCTTTCATTTCACCGCCAACGCTTACTATTTCAGCGGCATTGTTTTTTAAATTTTCTCGTTTCAAGTAACTTGATATCCCCTCACCGGGTTGACAGTTTTCGAATTCTTTGGCGTCACATGCCTCAATGGGATCGCTCTCAGCCGTGGGAACCGACACGATCTCGTCGTCTACGCTTACAAGGAAGTCGTCCTTGAAAAACATGTATCCTATTATCGAGAACATATAGACGAGAATCAGCGCGAGGACTGCCGTCAAAATAATGGACCTCCCGTTTCTGGTGACAGACCGTATCACGTTCAAGAGAGTTTCTTCTCGATAGACCACATCAAACAGCAGAACCGAGTAGAAAAACGGGTGCATAAATATCCCAAGCAAGCAGAAGAACAGATAAGACGTATGATACCAAAGCTCCACGTCTGTAATAATTTGTTCAGGACTTTTAGTCAGTGTTCCTTGATTCCCGATGATGCTGATCATGTGGACAATTTTCAGGACTATCGTCAAGAATCCCAGCAACCAGAGCGTCGGCTCTGGACCTATGGAGAATATCAGCCTGAGTATTGTTGAGGCAACCAGAGTTCTTATGCCCGATTCCCTGGGCAAAGTGACGACTATTGCGCCTGACGCGAGCATCACCGCCCAGATCAAGCTGGACAGGTGCGGAATAATTAGCTTAGGCACCGCGTCGACAAACGGATAGAAGAAAGCTACTATCAGATTAATCAGCACCGCGCAGTTGAACAAAATGTTGCTCCAGAGCGACATGTAGCTGCTCATCCAGAAGAGCATCGGCTGGCCGCGCAATTTCTTCTGCCACTTCATTTCATTGAACATGTCCTCGGTGCGCTCGAAAAAGTCCGATACCTTGGAGCCCTGGTCGTCTCTTTCTGCAGTGTGAAGCACTCTTAATTTAGTATCAACGGTTATCAGCTCGCAAATCTCCGGAATCGGAAATACTATTTGCTCGAGAGTCCTGTCGTGTCTGACAATTTCAATCTGAGCTGTATGAGTGACGTAGTACTGCAGAGCTTTGTTTATTTTTTCATCAGCATTGTTCGACTCGGACGGCCTCAGCATAGATGCTAATTCTTTGTTGTGTTGAGCTAATTGATGGCAGAGGATATAAATATTGTGACCGACCTCCTTGGGCGCTACGCCGTCCTCGCCGCTGTTTGACGTGTCGTCCAGGTCGTTGTCGTCATCGAGCGTATCTTGATGAAAGGCTCGACACGCAACGTCCACCAGTTGCTTCGGGTTCATGTTGTAGAGTATTCTTTCAGCATTTTCGCTGTCACCTCGGCTCTCCATAATAGCTAATAACAATTTACTGGCGTTATTTTTAAGCTCGAGTATTAAATCCATGCGTGTTTTCCCTAATGGGTTAATGTTGTTCAATATTAACGCTGTTATTATGTCTAATCCATTTGATTCGTGAGTGGCTATACAATTTTGATTATCATGACACGGACCTTGACAATATTCCGTCAGAGTTTCAAGAGTTTGATTTATTAATGCGACATTGTGTTCATTTATGTAGAGACCCAGTAACCCGAGCCCGCCGGTCGTTGACCCGCAAATACAGTCCAGAAACATCAGAGTCTCCGATACGAGATTGTAATTTGTTTTGTTATTCTGGTACCTCAAAAAATTTTGCAAGTCTCGGTTGTGATTTTCACAGAGCAGTTGCAAAAAACGCAATATCGGTTGCATTACTAATACTTTAGCGTTGAGCAGACCCTCATCATGCTCGTTATTAACATTCATGCCGCTTCTATGACGTTCCAGCTTGTCTGCAAGCATATCCTCCAGCGAATAACCAAGAGCTACAGTATTCGATACGTCATCCCCAGAAGCGATGGTACGAACATTTGCATAAGCCTGAGCTGTGCTTACACCTGCATTATTTAATTCTTCCCGTATCTCGTCGGTAATTACTATTCCATTTGATTTACATGACGTACGTTTTTTTGATATCTTTTCAACTTCTCTGCTCTGGTCCTTGTCCTCGTGCGCTTTTACAGCAATATCTGAGGTATTAACAGTGACAGTTGATTTTATCTCCTGCTGAGAGTCTTTCATTTTGTCGTGGAATACTTTGAAGAATGATTGCGATAAATCATCCCCCATTAGCTTGCTGTATATGCTCTTCTGTATTATCGGATTACCTCCCTCCAAAAGCGCTATTCCTAATTCAACGGCTTCTACAAATATACTAGGTGAATGAACACTCTTAATAACTAATTCAACAACGAGGTCTGACGCTCCCTCGCGGTCTAAATGGCTCTGAACTTCGTGTAATGTACGCCCGGCTCGGCTTAGAATTTTAGCACCTGGACCGTGCGTTATCGTTGTTGTTAACGCCGCGTTTATATCCACGTTCTCCATTTTCTGGACAAATGCCTTTCCAAAGTACCGAATCAATAGATTGCTTCTCAGCGCGTCTCCCTGTTGATAAAAATATAATCCAGTGTAGTAGAAAAATAATTAACTTATAAAAGAAAAAATTTTATTAAAAAAAATTAATTTATAAATAAATAAATAAAAATAGTTGAAATCGTTTATCAAAGAAGCGAATTGCAAAAAAAAATAAAATAAATGAAACTAATGACTTGAAATAAAAAAAAACAGAGGTGAAAGAGTTTTTTAACCGTGCACTAAATCATGCAGAAAATTGGTTGATAAATAGCAATTAAACTGAGATTCACAGAAGGTTCAGATTTTAATATACATTATAAAAAAATGTATATTAAATTTTTTTTTTTTTTTTAATTTATCTATGCAAATAAATTTTACCCGCTGTTGCTGTGTCATTTGCTGCGCGATAAACTGTTCATTAGAATCAGTTTCATTAGACAACTCGTTAGTTTTCTTGGCGTCAGATGTTTGCTCCGAGTCCAGATATTCCTTTGCAGCATGAAAATACTTAAACCTACAGTTTTATCCTACTAAAAATTACTCACCAATATTTTAGCTCGCAAACTTGTATTTAAATAATATCTCTCTAATTTTTATACTGATCTAATTATGCAATTGTGATATTCAGCGAAAAAAATAAATTCTATGTGTTTGTTGCTTATATTGTCAGTTAAATATTTTTTTTTTTTTATTAAAACGAGTCTGTTCCGATTTAATGCTTTTGCGTTAATGTTGTTAATAGCCGCATGATAATTATAAATTTAACGTAAGCCAAAGCGGCAATCCGTGCAAAAAAATTAATTGATTACTTTTATCGTATGCTAACCTTTTCCCCGTATTCCGGGTCCATAGCCATCATTTCTCTTAAGGTCCTTAGAACTTTAACACATAATTTTTCTTCTTTTTCTTCTAGCAACTTTTCAGTGTGCTTTATCAACCTTAAACATATTTTAATTAAAATTTTATCTTAATAATATTCCACTAAAATCAATTAATTTTTAATGAAGCGTTGAATACCTCCGAATAAAACCTCCACTCTCGCATCTTTTCCGAGCTTCGCTACCCGACGGAAACAGCAACTCCGGGCGATAAAGTATATCTACTAAAAGCGATAGCTCAGATTGCACTAAAGGTTTCAATTGCTCTTCCAGCAGTAAAACAATATCCTGAAGACCTTCGATGATGCTTCGATCCAGTCGCATCAGCTATTAATTAATTTTTTTAAATTAAGTATAATAAAAAATAAAAAATATAAATTAAATTTTATTACCTGGCTTTGACTGCGTTCCACTTTGGGTTGTTTAACGGCTTGCAACCATTTGGTTGTCTGTCTACTGAGCATCGCAGCTTTGTTAAACATATTTGCAACTTGACTCTCTAAATCAGTTGGTATTGCGATACCTCTTCCTTTGGCTGAAAATATTTTTAATTAAAATAATAAATATAATTATGTTCAATAGAGAGGCTTTAATCTTTTTAAATAATTAAACTACAAATAAAATAATAAAAAAAAAAAAAAAAAAAAAAAAAATAATTACCAACTTCAGATAGAGTTCTTATACAATTTTCTATATTGAATCGCTGGCCAGCATTCAACCACGCACATTGTGATACTTTAAATGCTGCGTGCAATAACTGCACGAATATTGGCTGTCTGGTCTGTTATTAAAAAAAATTTTTATCATTCACAGTATGGATAAAAAATTCAACACAAATATTCAAACATAAATTATTTAAAATATTATCTTTGGAATGATACAATCGAATTATCCTGCAGACTTTAATTTTTAAATTTATACATGAAAAATTTTATTAAAAAATAGTAAATTAGAATTATATACAAGTATTATATTAGCGACATGCTATTAACAGAAAAGTTATTAAATATAAACAAAAATTGGACTCTTTATTACTTACAGAGTCCATTTGATTAATAATGGTGTCGTTATTATGGTCACACTCCTTGAGATTCCAAAATAGCTTCGCCTCGTGCAGATGTTTCTATTAGTAAATCAAAACCCCAACACCATACAGACCCCGTAAAATCAATCAAACCCAGTGAATCAGTGTTGTTGAATAAAATAATATTTATAGAACCCAATCGGTGCATGCCAAAAAACACAAATCATGCTGCAACCGCTGCTATTATCAAGCTCACATTAATTTTTTTTATCGCCGGACCGTTAAATGTAAAAGCATATTTTTTTTTTTTTAAATTAATTCTGAAACTTAAATTTAAATTAACATCAAAATATTTACATGTTTGATTTTTAAAATCACGGGCTTGACAGTAATTTTCTAAATTCTTGCTCTTCTGCGACATCAATTGCCAACTATAATTAATTCTTGTGTCTGAACAGTGGAAAAGTAACAACTTATCAATAACTTGGCATGCAAAGCGAATAGTGTGCAGCATTTAATTTTTTTAACTTAATATATTACATATTTATAATAATCCACGGTTTATTTACAAAACATTGACGGATAAAAATAATTTCGGCATTGCGAAGGTGTTTTAATGTGTTTTAATTATTGTATTTAATTACTGAATAATATACCTGGACAGTGGTACTTTGATCTGAAAACGGACTGCTGAAGAAGGTAGTGATGATGTTCATCAGACAATTGAGAACATAATTTTCCAGTGCAGTGTCAGCATGATTTCTGTCGTGCGTCGCAGTTCCTATTATTGCCATGTCGACGGTAAAGGAGCGCTCAAAAAGTGACCACATGTGATTTGATGTGTAAATTTCTTTCATCTCAACCTCAGTGTCAATATAACAGTGATTTAGAAAATTGATATAAGCTTCTTTGACCTGTCAAAAAGTATTTTTAATTAAATATCAAAAATCATAAGTCTAAAAAAAAAAAAAAAAAAAAAAAAACATACTTCGGGAAGACAGTCGGGATGAGATACCATCGCGACAATGTCATCGAGTGGGAGGAGACTGTGGCATTTTATTTCCGTGTTGACATTTTTTCCCATTGTACAGCAGGCTAATAGCTTGACAAGCTCGACGTGATATTTGAGTGGACTGCTTTCATCCATGCGGTATCTTTCCGACTTCATCATTTCAATAAAATAATTAAATGACGCACGGTCGTTGTAAAATACAAGTACATCTTCTCCAGCTTGAACCAGCTCTTGCATCACCATCTCCTGACACTTTCGGATAAATTGATTTTCCGCTTTGACAATAGTTTGAAGAAACTTTAAATACTGTACATGTCGGCCATGTGTTTCAATGCAGTGAACAAAATGTTGAATCACTTTTGGACTGACTTCATTGCAGAGCGTCGAATTGTCTTGAAAAATACTACAGACTGTTTGGGCTTCTCGTATGCCAGGGTTCAAAAATAAATCAAGATGTTTGTGAAGAAGAACTTGGTTCTGTTGATTACCGAGGCAGAAATTTTGAAGAAATTCATGAGCAAGTCGCATTAATTCATTCATCCGGGTATCTTCTTTGCAATCAAATGGAATTTGAAGGAGGTCCAAAACAATTGTGTGTACACCGACGTTACGTAAAAGCCTTTGCTCATGTTTACGAGGCTTGACAATGCCACCAGGCAATGTTTGGATGCATAATTTATTAATTCTTATTAATATTTGTTGGATTTTTCTGTATTCTTCAGCTTGGTCCGCATGAAGAGGCGGTCCGACATCCAAATCAATAGCAGATCCTCTCTTATCTATTTGAGCTAATTTCGGAGGCATTTTACGGGGAGTTGCGCCCTCATCCTCGTCTTCTTTATTGCTCTTCTTCTTTTTACCTCCATGCTCTTCAACTGACTTTGATTTATAAACCCACAGCTCTGATTTTTCCACTGACTGACGTAGAACATCTAAATCGGCTTTAATTTGCTTATAAGACTCCACATCACTGTCCGAAACTAGCAATTGAACCTGTAGCAAATAAAAAATTAAAAAGATCCATTATAATTTTAATTTTTACCAGTAACTAACCTGCTTAAATGCTTGAAGGACTTCTTGTCTTTGACTGAAATGTCGGAATAATAAATGGAGAGAGCCAGAGACTAACGGAGGGTAATCATGCATTGCTAAATGCAGCAAAACTCTCAGGAATGTACGACCGCCTTGTCCATCGAGATCTAATGCTAAGCATTCGTCGCTGCAATAACTCAAATTCAATTAATTACTCCATTATGCTCCGTTCAACTACGACAATATCTCACTCACCTACTACCAAATATTCCTTCCGCTTGAGTACCAATAGCTTCTAAGTCTATTCCTTTCTGCTCAAGACTCCCGTCGCCTGACATTCTTTCGTTCTCATCAAATTCCTTTTTGAAGATACTCAGCAGACAGGATATTCTATAATCAAGCCGAACGTCAAGAATGAACTGCAAGATTTCAATTATTTTTAGCTTTGTATCCATCACAAGCGGATATTCTTTTTTAGCCGCTGGGCTCGATCGTGGCGAAGAACTTCCAGACATCGTTTGACCTGCGGGTCCAAGAGCTAGACTTGTCATTACTGCTCCCATGTCTCCTATACATTTCAATACACCACCTTCAGCTAGTAAAAAAATAATTATACTCTTAACCGCGAATTAAAGAGTGTATTATATTCCACAGAATCGTCGAAATTTTTTGTAAAGAATTTTTTAAAAGGTATCAACATTTTTTGAGTTTAATTTTAACGATTGCGAGGAATAAATACATCCAATTATAAATAATAATCCAATCTTTTTTTTTTGTTTGTTTATTTGCTTGTTTTTTTTTTTCTTTTTTTTAAATTACCTTCATTTTTAGAATCCAATGATTCGGCTAAACAAATTTTCAATTCGTGATTTTTTAATAATAATTTAAATATTTAAAAATTAGATAAAAATTCGGCAAAAAAATTTTATCAACTTACTATCACTTTCACTGGTTGACGATATTTTCCCATCAATGAAATCTTTATCAGACACACAGTCGAGTATATTGAGTAGCGTTTTAGTTAATCTCAGTAAATCGCTAAAACTATAGAATCCAAAGTAAATGAGATCCCTTGCCAATTTAACAACCTGAATAAATAAATAAAATAATGTAAATGCGGCAAAATAAATAATCAAAATGTAAAATAAATAATTCTTACTTCAAATGTGAGTTTATTTTGCTCATGATCTGCAAATGACCACACATTCGATACGACATTGCATAAATAATCTTCGACAAACAGTATTGTAGAGCTAAACCGAGCTCTGACGGCTTCTTTATTTTCATCTGGCATTTTATTAGTGTCATAATCGTTGATACTAATTTTTGATGAAATTTCAGACCACAGACGAGCGTATTTAACAGGCGTTACGGGTTCCTGAGGGTCTCGATCGACGTGCAAATGTAACATAAGGCGGCAAAAGGAAGCACGTAGCTCATAAGGTACCGTTTCATCTTCCATACACTTTAGAATTAAATCAATATCTAAATGCGGGGACAAATTATTCAAAGCCAAGTACTGTCGATTAAGACACATATTACTGAATAAATTTAATTGATGTCTATAGTAATCCAATATAGCAATATGCTCGTGGTTTCCTATTTTAGCGCCCCTTGACAGTTCACTAAGTGACATTGAACGTTTTCCATTATTCCAAGTAAGCACAATTTCAAACTCTTCTAATATCGTTATCTGAGTCATTTCGCTGGTATCATCGTGGTGTTCATGCTCGTGTTCATGCTCTTCATTAATATTCTCCTCGACCTCCACTTGAGTTTTAATCATTTTAGTATCTATTAAAATATCCTTATTTTTATCACTAAGAACGCTTTTACAAATTAATTCCTGTGTTACCGCAATGGCTTTTTTATTAGATATACATAAATCTGATAAGTAATCTAAAAATCTAGACTCCCAATTTTTCATATTTTTTCTAACTAGTCCAACGAATGTCTCGATCTCAGCTGCTGTAATATGTTTTTCCAACAATTTACGATTATTATGTAACAGTGCAGTAATTGTATCCTCTGCTAAAATATCATATCCGATTTGTTTTTGCATAAACGCAAAAAACTTGGCAATATACTCCTGATTCTTCCGATAATCTTGTTGCGATAATCTTAATATCCGGTAACATAAGCGAAATATATATTTGTAAGGTGCGTGTCGAGGATCATTTAATTCCTCTATCCTCAAAAAAGGTCCTTCCCCCTCATTAGATTCCAAAAACGGCGCTTGAAGTATTTTAAACAACTGCCCAAGTATATACTGCTCTCTCAATAATTTTTGTCTATCTCTCACAGCATTTATAACTATTAAATCAAGCGCTTCCGACTTGTTTTGTTCATTCTCCAACCCGGCAATAAAGTAAACAATATCTTGAAGTAAACTTGTAACGGCCCTCCTTTCATTATGCGATATCGTCCCTTGCTCCAATTTACCGCTAATTGATGCAAGTACTTTGCAAGCGTCGTTCGCAAAATCAAGGTCACGAACTTCTACTGGAGAAACAGATCTCAAAGCAAAAGCCTCTTTGTCCTCTTTATTTATAGCGCATCCTACCTGAAATTTTTTTTATACACAAATCAATATTTTAATATTCTTTATTGAGATTTTTCTTGATCATACCTTTGACATGACTGGCTTTTCATCGTCTTTGTCGATAGGTACACTCGTCGAATGTACCCAAGTGTTTGTGCATATGTGATGTAGTCTTACAAATGAAGATTGAGGTACCAAACTGTCAGCCCGAGTCAGTGTTGTAGGATCCAGCTCAAATAGTGAACTGATTTCATTGCTGTGGGGTACAGATACTAATCGGTACGCTGCTCCAGATAAATCTGAAATTATAACAAACAATTTTATTTTAATTTATAATTTTTTAATTCTCCAGATTTTATTTTGTTTAAGAAATTTTTTTATTAAATTAAGTTTATTTTAATTTACCACGTTTTAATTTAGATGTGTCTAATGGCTCATCAATGTCAATTTCGGCGGCTAAATATTGACCGGTAGCAAGATGTTTGAATCGAAACAAAGAATTCCAATGACCTGCTCCACCTCTACAGGGATCATGTTGAACAACCTGATATAAAATACCAAAATATAATAATTCAAAAAATAAAATAATAATTTTTTTTTTTTTTTTTTTTTTTTTTAAATATTACCTCTACTTCCCACAACGCCTTACTACTAGTCGCCGCAGTGGCGCTTGTTCTTCCAGTAGTTCTCAAAAAGACATGATGTTTTTTTTTATATTCATCCATAGTTAAAAATTTCTCCTGCTCAGCATGAAAGAGTCTAACAACGTCTCCACCTTTGAGGATCTCCTCCTGGTTTTCTTTGTGCTCCATAAACAATGTTACTTTCCAGGAAGTAGAGGCATTAACAACATTAACTTCTTTACAGCCTGGATTATCGCTAAGCTCGTAGTTTGCGGCTACATGAAGACCCTGTCTGCCAGAATTAACAGGCTCCATTATAACTTTATCACCTACAACGACGCTATCACCGTCGCTCCTTAATTTGTAGAAGGGCATTATGTAAAACCAGGAGCCTTCATTGCCATTTGCGTCCAGGTAAACACGCATCGCATTTTTCTCCAGAAGTGCTGGGAGTCTTTTGTTTACCGTCAGGTATTTATTGGATTTAAGGTGAAGTAGCTGTAATATTTATCCAATTTGAGTGTATGTATAATCCGCAAATTATTAAATTAAATAATATAAGAAAATAAATATACATTTGTACTACTGACCTGGACAACGTTGCCGTAAGATACAACAGAGCCCAATAATTTTTTATTTTCAGTATCATTTTGTTTTTTTTCGATTTCCGCGGCATGATGAAGTCTCTTTAATAAAACGGCATCCGTTGTTGAACTTCCACTCTGCTTCGCCGCTTTCCAGAACTGCTTTTGAGCGGAATATCGATTCATAGGACATATTTTGAACAGGCAGTCTAATTAAAAATAAATTAAAAAAATCTTATGTATAGATATTTTCGTAAAAAATTACAATTAGCATTTTATTGTGTTACTAATCACCTCTAAACTTCTTGGGCGGATTAACCAAGTCCCCGGCTTCAGGACAAACGACGCATCTATCATCAACTAATCTGTAAATGAAAATACAAAAATGAATTTAGCTTGACTAAAATAATATTACCGTAATAATTAATATCATAAATATAATGTTATGGATATATTTCTATTTATTTTAAAAACCAAATAAAACCACGATGAATAAATATTCTATAAAAAGATCTCTAGGTGTATATCATTTATCCTTTTTTCCAATCGTTTGACTCGCTCTCTTGTTGTTATTATATTAGCATCATCTATGTGCTTGTGCTTGAGTAGTATACTCTGTACGGACGTACGTGCGTCGTTTCACTTGATTAACCCAATATGCACCGATTCGTATGTGCCCTATGAGCTATTTAATTTTTATCACATAAACCATGTAGTATAAAAATAAATATGAGTTAAGTATACCCTGAGATATTCATTGATTTTCTATTCATATGTGCTCCATACACATTTTATAATCATTATTCATTTTATTTATACTTAAATATTCAGATACTCAATTTATTATTTTTTTAATTAATAAATTTAATTTTTATTAATATCTTACTCTAATAATTTTTATAAATATAAAAAACTTACCCCAGAGTTGATAAAAATCCTGATACTGTTCCTTCAGCATACAAGCTGACAATATCTCCGAGATGTAAAAAACTCGCTGACCCAAGTAACTCACCCATTTTAATATTTTAATCAATTGAATTTATTTATTATAAATTTAAAGTTTAATTTAAATGCAGTTGTTGAGCCCTCATCTATCCGGTGCTAGATAAAAAGAAAAAATAAAAAAAAATTAAATTAAATTTTACTTGTTAAAAAATTAAAACTTACTTTTTTTAAACTTGAGCATCCAATAGTATCTTGAAAAATTTTTTTTTAAATCCTCGCATGCCCGTAATTGTAAAATAATAATAAATATCAGTTTGCGAGGTCAAGTAGAAAAATAAATGACTAAATAATGATTGTATATATTATATTAGAGGGAATAAATGTCGATAGATTTGTGTTTTTTCACTCACGAAATTGGTGATAACAATTAATAACCTTATTTAATGATAAGAAATTATTGTCATGATATTAAAATGTGTATCAACTAGACAGCAGTATGTAAATAAGAGACACTTGGTAATAAAATTTGAGTTTAATTTAAATTTATTTATAATTTATTAGATAAAGTGTAAACTGATAATGTTATTATGTTTTGATGTAACATGAATATGATAAAAAAATATGAGATGTAATAACAATAACATAATGTAAGAACAAAGATGTAGTCCTTGACGTGGAAAGATGCAAATGTATGTATAGATGTATATATAACAATACGGTAAATTTTATTAATATATATGTATATCATCACATCACATTAGTACTATATGAATTTACACTACTGACTTACCAGTGGCTTACAGTTGCCCGTTACAGTGTCTACTGGATACTGAGTGCTCGAAAATAATAATAATTGACAAGTAAGATGCAACAGTCAATGTTCTAATTAATGGGTGGCGCCCTCGACTTTATTCTATTTTTTTTACCACAAACCACAAACGTTTTCTTCCTCGAGAATTAATCGGTACAGTAGATTTTCGATTTATAACCGTTTATTTTTATGACACTGAAGTTGACGGAGATTAGAAATTTTTTTTTAATTTTAGTGATACTGAAGTTAGCCGACAGCAGTCAATTTTTTTTATTTTTATAACAAATCAATTACACTATTAAAAAATTATCTCATAATAATTTTATTACTAAAAAAAATTGATGTGAAAATTAAAAAACATTATTAGTAGAAATGACATTAAAGTTAAATGTCACTTGACAATTTTTTAATTCTCTTTAACGAAAAAATTTATTCTAAACAATTATTTTTAAAAAATTGCATTTTTTATATTATTAAAATTTCTACAAGTCTATTTTTGCTATAATTTATATGTTAAAGAAAATTAAAACAATTGTGAAATGACAGCTAAATTTAATGTCATTTAGTAGAAATTTTTAAAAGTATTTATGACACTAAAATTGGCAGACATTAAAAATTATTTTAAAATTTTGTAATAATGCAATTATTAAATAAAAAATTAATTAAAAAGTTTTACATGAGAAAATTAATAAAAATTACAAGTGAAAATTTTTAGAAGCATTTTTTTATTGTAATTGATTTATTAAAATTTTCAAAAATTAACAGCTGACGGCTAACTTCAGTGTCATTCGATAATAAATAATGAAGAAAAAAAATTACGGTGATTAAAATAAAAAAAAAAAAAGAATTATGGGAAGAAATAAAATAGAGAAGAATATTTTTCAATTTATTATTGTTATTTTATTGTACCAAAAAATTCAATTTTTTTTAATAGTCTCAATTTATCTTAATTATAAATCGAAATTTTAATTTTATTTTACAATTACTCGTTTAATTTTAAATGAGTAAATAATAATTTTTTTTTATTCATACAAATTAGGAAAAACATAAAAATAAAATTAAGTATTTATAAGCGGGGAAATGTATGCCGTCAAAAAAAATTAGTGGAATAAAAATACGTAATTTATGACGTCAAGTACCTTAGCAAAATATTTTAATGATTTCGCGCATGGTATAAATTGCAGTGGAACACGTTTCTATTTATAATATATGTTTAAACATTAATTTTTTCATTTTATGACCCAATAATATTTTAACTCATCAAATTGACTGCAAAAAATTTAAACTACAAAAATTCAAATTATAATAATATATCATTTATAAAAAAAAAAAAAAAAAAAAAATGATTTTGCATTTGTTTTTTCAAAATAAAGTACTTTGTTTTATGTCGGTATTAAATTTTGAAAATTATTCAATAAATATAAGAGTACTGGTTTATAATCATATAAAAATTACTAATATAACAATAGTTTAAATAATAAATTTATATTTTAATAATATATAAGTATTGCCTATAATTTATTAATGTTAATGTTAAAATTCGAGAGGTCTAGTGACACAAGAACACTTGCAAGTTATCCATATCAGAGGATATATATATATATATATATATATATATATATATATATATATATATATATATATATATATATATATATATATATATATATTTATTTGTTATTTTATTAATTTAATTTTTTTCTTATCAACTTCCATCAATTATCAAACCAATTTTCATATCCTAAGAGCTTAATTAAGATATATATATATATATATATATATATATATATATATATATATATATATATATATATATATATATATATATATATATATATATATATATATATATATTGTTATATAGATATTAATCTTCGCTTATTGACTCCATAATTTTAATCTCAAACTATTACACTTGTACCGTGATTACTTATTTTATTTGACCGTGAAAGAAAAAAAATAATTCGGCTGGCTGGTAGTACAATAAGTGATGCTTGACTTGTAAACGAATAATTCATCAAAGTATATCGATAACTTTAACGTTGGGGTGCGACGTATTATTATTTTATAGTTTTATCTTTATGCGAATACGATTATTTATTATTATTATTATTATTATTATTATTATTATTAATTTTTAAAAATAATAATCTGAAAATATTGTATATAATAATCTATAAAAAGATATTGTTTTATCTCATTAAACGAAAAGTGATAGATATTATTCATTAAATTGTTTCTTTTTTGTTTTCTTTTATTTCAATCTCTCATAATGGGAATTTTTATGGCGCAATTGTTTTGTTGTATCAATCGTCATTAATATACTGTGTAAATTTTGTTAGATTTTTTATTTAAAAAAAAATATATATATGTTTAAATATATACTTTAGAACATTTTTTAACGTTTAATATTTTTGAATATTGTCTAAGCAATTAAATCTAGTACTTTGATCTCGACAAGTGAATTTGCGTGAGTCACTTGCTTTACTCGTTTTTTATTATTATTTTTTATTTCAATGAGACGTTATTTGAACTATTTATAGTAAACACAATTTTTTATCACCACTAACGAAATTTTTAATGAAAAATTTAATTAAATATATTTAACATGTAGTAGATTTAATACGATCATAATGTTAATTTGCATGAATACTAATAATCTAAAAGATCTTATAATTTTTATTATCGACAAAAGAAAACAAAAATAATATTAATTGATTTATTAATGTATTGAAATTTTACTATTAGTCGCAGCGCGTTAATTTGGTTAGCTCGTTGCTAATGTAATATTCGACATAAGAAAGTAATAAAATTTAAAAACAGAATAATTATTATTGCAAATTTATAATAGCACCAAATCACGAATTGTAATCGTAGACTTGAGCGCAGCCTGTACTGTTCTTAGATTTCATTATTCTTTTACATACATACATACATGTAATTATATTACAGTGTATGTTAAGTGTAGAGTGTGCACGCGCGCGGGCGTGAAACGTGTGTACTGTATTATTAGTATTATTAATTTATACTAAATAAAAAATCAATTGAATTATTTTTTTAAGATATCTTAATTGGAAGATTAACAAGTGGTAAAGCATCTAGTTACAATTCCATATCCTGAGCTTCATCTTCACTAAAATCACTCATCGAAGATTCGCTTTCGGATGACACCCCATTACCATTACCAGCATTTTCTTGATCTCTTAATGCTTCTTCTGTTGCATACTTCCTAACATAATCAGCCACTTTCTTTTTATACTCATCAGGTTTGTGTAGGTACATTGCGGCTGCATCGCCATTCAGTGGGTCTATTGGATTAGGATATGTTAACAGTTGAGGAAGGAACGACTCGAAGATGTTCGATAGATCTATAATTTTAAATTTAAATGTCAAATAATTATAAATTTTAATTTATATAATAATTATTTAATTAATTTATTTTTATTTTTATTTACCGTAAAGAGCTGTCCATGCTTGATTAATTACGTCAAGGCAAACAGTACCCGACACTTCATCAATATTAGGATGGTAAACTTTGTTCATAAATCCAATTGATGGTGATTTAAATGGATAGTGTTCAGGTAAATGTACTCGTACTTTCCATATTCCTCCTTCATAGGGCGCTGATAAATAATAAATACAATTAATTACTTATTTAATTGATCGATTAAAATTTAATTTAATACTTACTGCCGCGAGGGCCGTAGAATTTAACGGAAAATTCATTAAGACCACCTAAAATTGTTACCTCATGCTTACTTTCAATCCTAAATATTTTATTAAGGAAGAGTCAACCAACATATTATGAACTATTTCTTTAAATGAAAAAGCTGATGATTAAGCAATGATATTTAAATAGGATAAAGACAAAGTAAATTGCCTGATCGCTGTATTAAATAAAAATCAATGACTAAAATTTAATAATGTTTGATTATCCAACAAAGTCAAATTATCGTAATTGTTACAGATAAGATCTTAGATTATGAAATAAGTATTTTCAATTATTTTATTTTTTTACAAAACAAATAAAAAATAATTTTTTTATTAAATTAAAAAGATAATTATTTGTATGGATGTTAGTGGAAAAATAGGCTCCAATACAAGTGCAGTGTAAACAAAGTGTAATAACGAGTGAGAGAGTGTCGTGAAAAGTGGGGAGGGAGAGAGAAAAAGAGAGAGTTCAAATGTTGTGTAAACGGGAGAGATAGAGCAATCAGCTGGTTAGGAGCAGCTGTTTTCCGTCATTCCTACAATGGAAATTTGAGCTATTTAATTTAAAGAGACAAATTGTTGAATTGAATGCATTAAAAAATTATGTAACTGTAGAAATGATTGGAAAAAAAAAAAAAAAAAAAAAAAAAAAAAAATGCAGCAGCAATAAAAAATATCGAATTTATAAAGGATACAATTTGATAACATCAGTGTCCATGCGTCGTTTTCCAGCACTTGGTGACGACATTTTTGTTTATTTATTTATTATATGTATCTCCCAAACGTATAATTTAATAATAGCTTTTATTGTTCTTGAATATTCAAGTCCAATGTAAACTTCAGAGAGCTTATAAATTGTTTTATTTGTTGGTCCTTGACAAAATAGATTGGCTTTTTTGAGTCTCGATCAAAAAAAATCACCAATTATTTTGTACTCGTACGTGTTTCACCTTTTCTTAATATAAAACAATAAAATATATTAATTAATATGCATTTACGTAGTAAAAATAAAACTCAACAATGAACAATTAAAAACAAAAATAATATTATCGATGAGTAGTAAATATTACGATCTAAATAAATCTATTAAGTGTTATTCATTCACCTCACATTGGCCATGTTTTTTCTTTCTCGCATCCGAGTTAGTGACAAAGAGAATAAAAAAAAAAATAAAATAACACGAGTGAGGCCTCCGACCTCGAAGTTAAAACGACAAATGTCGTATCGTATTGTCTTGGTCTGTACTATATGTGTGTGGGAGATACGACACGACGACGACGACGGCGACGACTACGATGATGATGATGATGACGGTAAAACAGATGTGCAAAATAGTGCAAAACAACAAAAATCTAAAATATTAAATTGAAATGAAACCCTGAAAAAAAATTAGTTTATCATAGTCCTGATGATAAATATTTTTTTATGCATAACTCTATTCAAAGGATTTATTTTCACTAATACTCGACACTTTCACTCGATAGTGTTACGTATAATAAAATAACAGAGCTTGGTCAGTTGGCTGGTTGATTGTAATAATTTGTACTGCACTGTTTCGCACATCCGATCTTCAACAGTTAAATGTTCATCATTCCACAACAGGCATTTGCATGACAACACTTTTTTTAAGTTTCATCATCCGACCGTCACCATAATGCTCATTTATTCATACGATAGATTGTGTCAAATAAATGTTTTAACACACACGTGACACCAATGAAACTAACAAAACTGATGCGTCAACTTTTGACGTTATTTTTTCTCTGTTCTCCCTTACAGCAGTTTGATTGTCTTTATTCTGTGCCCCAACATCAGTACATTTACCAACACAATGCCCATATCGTTGGTTTTGTGCTTCTATGTGTACTTATTGCTCGACTCTTAATGTGAATTCATCAGTTTACTTTCTAGGATAAACAACGTGAGTCTATCAGCCAATCCTCGGACATTTATACCAGTATTAAATTTAATTGATTGGTCCAAACAAATTCAACAGAAAATTACGTTACGCGCATGCGCTGATATATGGATAAGCACAATACACAATACACGCCATTTACATACAAGTAAGTATTTTTTTTTTTTTTATTTTTTATTTTTAGATTATTATTTCATTCAGATGGTTGATTAGAAACTTTTATCTCTTTTTATCACTCTCAGCTTACTATAACTCTATCGACAGTTATTACATAAACTTTATTCTTGTGAGTCTTTTCAGAGCACATGGAAATTATTAAGTCAACCATAGAGATGGTAAGTTAGGAATTTGTCTTTTTTTTAAAGATACTGAAATTAACTGACAGAAATTTTTTTAGAATTAAAAACAATTAAATTTGATGACATTAAAGTTAGCTGTCACTATTATAATTTTTTAATTTTTTTTTAATAAATAAATTTGCTCCGAAAAATGATTTCTGAAAAATTAATTGAAAAAATTTCACATTTAGAAAGTTTTAAAAATTATACGTGCAATTTTGTAAAAATACTTTTTTTGTTCTAATTTAATTCATAAAAAAAATCTAAAATTGTTGAACGTCGGTTAATTTTAATGTCATTAAAATTTTTTGAAGTAGAAATTTTTTGAAATTTATTTGTTAAAAAAATTGACAGTTGTCAGCTAACTTCAGTATTATATTTTTTACTCTTTTGATTTATTTAAAAATTTTTTTTTATTCAATTTTATCAAGGACAAATTATAAAATAATGATGATCTAAAAATAAAAATTATTCCTCAGTTTCTTGATTAAATAAATAATAAATTTTTTAGTTAATTGTAGTACTGTTTTTATTACATAAATTTATAATTGTATTAATCATATGAAAAATTTAAACAGTGTTCGTGTTTACAAACAATTTGAAATTAGTGGTGGCAGAAGAAGATAAGAAAGAGAATCGGAGAATCCAGAAGAGACACGTGTGTAAAGTTACAAGCTCCGGCGCCTCTAGCGGCTTAGACACGTCTCAGAACATGAAATAAAATAAAAAAACAAATCATGAAAAAAAATTATCTGATCTAATTCCATGCGCTTGCCGGGTTGAGTATACTATAACCTTAAGAGATTTCATAGGGAGTATCAAATGAATCATTAATTAAAATTTAATAAATTTTAGTCCACCAGCTGCGGAGAAAAAACTGCTCAACAACTAATTGAAATAATTCTACGAATTGAGATAGTAAACTTCCATTATATTTTTATACATGGAATGAGTTACGGTAATCCTACACAGTGATTGAGAGCAAGTTTTAAACAAGCATATCAAGATAAGTCAGTTAATATGGCTTCGCTTTTGGAGTAAGTTGATAATATTTTTTTATTTATAATTAATTCTAACTAATATTATTTTTTTCTTTATAAATAAATTAACATTTTGTTTAAATTTTTATTTAATATTAATTTTTTAGCTTTGGGATATTAAACTTTATTTTAATATTAGTATTATTAGTTATCAAGTAGTGACGTGTCACTACCACGCATTTAGGTCTGATATATACTTATGTTTTGTTATTTAAAAATTTTTTAAATAGCAAGTGTGTTTGCAATCACATCAAAGGGACTTAACTGGATCTGTACTTAAATATTTACAATTATTTTATTTTTTTTTATTTATTGTTATTGTTATACCTGCTTGATGTAACCGCTAATAATTATTTGTTGATAACGAATCAATAGTTTATCTATATAGTGATAAGTCATTAGTTATTTGATTATTTCAGATTAAGTATCGGCATTCTATGTGTCATTTTAGTTGTAAATGCAGTTGACAGAACCAATTTTAAAACCTGTGACCAATCGAGTTTTTGCAGGTATGTAAAATAATTATTTATTATTTTGAAACCTAAAAAATAAATGACTAAATATTTAAACATTAAATATTTTTAGACGGTGCCGTGGTGTGCAACCTGGTAATACACCTTACGAACTTTTGCCAGAGTCAATAGATAAAAATGATTCAATTTTACACGGAATATTATTCAATAAAGATACCGGAAAGCCATATATATTGCAGTTAACAGCACTTGAAGATAATACATTTAGGCTTTTCATAAATGAAAAAGAACCTTTGAAGCCTCGGTATGAGGTAGATCATGCTTTACAAGGAGCTCCCAGACACGCAAACTTGCAGTTAGTGGAGACTACAAGCGACCACGTGACCGTGAAAAGCGGCTCTAACAAAGTAATACTTTACTTTACTCCATTTAAAGTTGATCTGTACTCCGACGAGCAGCTGGTTATTTCCACAAATGCCCGAGGTCTTATGAGATTCGAGCACTTGCGTACTAAACCGTCTCCTAAGCCAGAAGACGCTGAAGCCGAAGAAGTGACTGAAGCACCGCAGTATCCAGGCGATGGTGCTGAAAACGACCCAGGAGCATGGGAAGAAAACTTCAAGTCCTTCCACGACTCAAAGCCGCGTGGACCTGAAGCTATTGCTTTAGATTTTAGTTTCCCTGACACCGAGCATGCTTACGGAATTCCTCAACACGCTGATTCATTCGCTTTGAAGACAACCAAAGGTATCGATCCCTACAGATTGTACAATTTAGACGTCTTCGAATATGAAGTCAATGAACGCATGGCTCTCTACGGAGCGATACCTGTACTGTATGCCCACGGTAAAGAACGTACGTCAGGAGTTTTCTGGCATAATGCTGCTGAAACCTGGGTCGACATTCAGTCCAGCGCTGACAGCAACGTGTTTGACAGTATTGTCAACTTGGTGCCTGGCAACACTAAAAAAGTTAGTGTAGACACTCATTTCATGTCTGAATCTGGTGTAATTGACGTATTTTTCTTATTGGGACCAAAACCACTTGACGCATTCCGTCAATATACTCTTTTAACTGGAACCACTCCATTGCCGCAAATGTTTAGTTTAGGATACCACCAATCTCGCTGGAACTACAATGATCAAGAGGACGTTGCCCAAATAGCTGAACAATTCGACGCCAATGACATTCCCATGGACGTAATGTGGCTGGACATTGAGTACACTGACAGCAAAAAATACTTCACTTGGGATCCCAATAAGTTTTCCAACCCAATGAAAATGGTTCAAGATCTGACAAACAAGCACAGAAAATTGGTCGTCATTATCGATCCGCATATCAAGCGTGACAACGGTTACTTTGTTCACAGAGACGCAGAGGACAATGGATATTATGTCAAGACCGCTGAAAACAAAGATTACGAAGGTTGGTGTTGGCCAGGATCTTCCTCATACTTGGACTTCTTCAACCCAGTAGTCAGAGATTACTTCAGACAGCAATATAACCTTGATAAATTCCACGGTACAACCAATGACGTTTACATTTGGAATGACATGAATGAACCAAGTGTTTTCAACGGTCCTGAAGTGACAATGCCAAAAGATTTGATTCATTATGGTAACTGGGAGCACCGAGATGTACATAATATTAATGGACTCATGTTCACTCTCGTTACATACGAAGCATTGTACAAGCGCTCTGGCGGTACTCTGAGACCTTTTGTTCTAACAAGATCCCACTTTGCTGGATCGCAACGTTTTGCTGCTGTCTGGACGGGTGATAATACCGCTGAGTGGCAACACTTGCGTATAAGTTACCCGATGTGCTTGTCGACAGCAGTTGCTGGAATGTCATTCTGCGGAGCTGACGTTGGTGGATTCTTCAAAAATCCAGACGCTGAATTGTTTATACGGTGGAACCAAGCTGGCGCCTGGCTACCATTCTTTCGTCAACACTCTCACATTGAAACCAAACGACGTGAGCCTTGGACATTTAATAATGAAACAACTAAAATAGTACGTGATGCGATCCGTATGAGGTACTCTTATTTGCCCCTCTGGTACACGCTATTCAGAGAGCATGAGATAAATGGCAGCCCAGTTATACGACCAATGTGGGCACATTATCCTTCAGAAGTAAAAACTTTTTCAATTGACGACCAATTGCTTGTCGGTGATTCTATTCTAGTACATCCTGTTTTCGAGCCGTCAGTTACTGAAGTTAATGTTTACTTCCCGGGTGAAGGTAAAGATGACTGGTATGACGTTGAGACTATGGAGAATTACTCAACTCCGGGTAATGTACGTATACCAGTGACTCTTCACAACATTCCGGTGTTCCAGAGAAGTGGATCTATTGTTCCACGTAAAATGAGACTACGTCGTAGCACAGTGGCTATGAAAAATGATCCCTACACTTTGTTTGTTATCGCAGACAAATCTGGCTCTGCCTCAGGAACTCTTTACATTGATGATGAGTCCAGTTTTGAATATCGTCATGGAAAATACGTTTATCTTAAATTGTCTTTCGATGGAAAGACACTTTCATCTAAGTACATCAATAAATTGGCCAGCTTCTCAACAGCCAGTTGGTTAGAACGAGTTGACATCGCTAATCCTCCTCAGGGAGTTAAATCAGCTAATCTTATTTCTGAAAGTATGTATTTAATTTTTTTTTTACTCTTAATTTTTTATGATAGTAATGATTGTTTATGTTTGTTGGTGAAAATAATTTTTGTTCTAGGTACAAGAAATGGTAGCTTGGAATTGAATTACAACTCCAATAATAATGTTTTAATAATACGTAAACCCGGTGTGAATATGGGTGAAGAGTGGTCAATTGAATTAATACGTTAAACTGTGCTAAATTAATACAAACAGTTGAATATTTAAATTCACTACTAGCGGCAATATTGCACATGTAGTTAATAATATTTTAGATAATGTAATCATAAAATGAAAACTTTAAATACCACTTTAGACTTGAAAGATAGTATAAATATTTCTATATAAAAAGAAATTTTTCGTCGTTCTATAATAATTTTTAATTTTTTTACACTGTGAATACTTTAAATACATGGATAATGTAATTAATTATAAGTATAAAAACGATTTATTAAATATATAAAATAATTATTTCTTTTTTAAATTACAACATACGTTCACTCGGAGCCTGTTTATGAGCGAGATATAAAAATACAATTGATGACAAAGCAGATAATAAAAATATTACGTCAAACCAACGGTGATAAAAATTAAATTGCAAATCTCCTAAAACTTGTGTTACTATTATTCTGTATTCAGCAGGCATGTTCATTCTCATTAAAAGTACCGATGATACAAAGTACATTCCCTGTAATTTTTAAAGTTTAATTTTAAAACAGCTGAGATTTATTATACGTACTAGTACTATAATGTAGGAGATAATTGAATAAATTTACCATTATTTGAGCAAGTATTAACACAATAATATTGGAAGATTTGCTGCTAGATATGGCGTAGAAAAACTGAAAGAAAAAAACGAGTCAATAAATAAATTTGAAAAAAATTAAATAATTTATTTGATACCTTTGTAAGTGTGAGTAATAATCCACGTATAGACGTCACAACGATACAGCCAACAAGATAAAAAGATATGTGTTGTGACCAAAATGTTACGTCAATTTCAAAACCTATCCAATGAACAGCAATTTCAATTCCGCGAGTTACTGGATCTTTTTTTCCCACTCGATCAAATATTATATTAATCGTCGACTGTAAAAAAATTATTAATTATTTTTCTGTATTATAAAATTCAAGTTAAATAATTTTTAAACTTACGATAAATATTTTCCACATGCAGTAGACTGAAAAAAAATAACCAAGAAAATTAAAATATTTTCCTTGCCAAGTAGCTGCCCATTCTAATCGCTCACGAGCATTTTGTATGTCATGTGCTTCTAGGAACAATTGTCTTGATAATTCTTCTAATCCTGAGACTTCTTGTTCGAGTTTTTTAACATCTAGATTAAAAAATAAAAATAATTATAAGTACTGAGGTCAATAGGTAATTATTTACGTTCTTACTTTCTGTATATTCCTTCATACTCGTCAAAGGGGACCACATTCCCCACAAACGTGAACGAGTTTCAGCCTTAGAAATTCCTTCACTTTTTTTCGCCAAGGCTATTCTTTTTTTCTTCGCTAAAATCATATCCATTGTCTGTAACAATCTTTTTTCAATAGCTTGTACGTCAGCATAAGAAACAGGTCTCATAAAACATGTCATTGATGAGTACGGATAATTAACAGCACCAAAACCAGATAAAAGTGCCATTACAGTAACTCCTATCACTCCTATCCGACTTACACCTTGTTCTATCGACAATAATCCTTTTTTTGGGTTTAAAATTGGAAATGGGTCGCCGATTTTCCAAAATAGGTACAAATAACACAGATAAATGAATATAGTCAATGGCCGGATTAAGTTTAGTTTTACTGTAATTTTAATTAAACAGTAATTGGTATGTTAATTTATTAATGACACTGAAGTTGATAAATATAAAAATTTTTTTAGATAGTTACAGCAATTAAATTATTATAAAAAAAAATTAAATTAAAAAGTTTCAAATGTAAAAATGAATAAAAATTACAAGTGAAAATTTTTAAAAGAATTTTTTTAATTGTAATTGATTTATTAAAAAAATTTTTTAAATTAATAGCTGACTGCTAACTTCAGTATTATATTTATTAATATATTTAATTAAAAATTATTCAGGTTATTCTTACCAAATCTGACGTTGCTTATAATGAAAAATGCTATGTAAAATGGTATTACTACAATTACCATAAAAAGTAACATGTAAAGTCCAACATTCCAGTGAAAATATCTAGAACTACGGACAGTAAAATTATAATTATTAAATATAATATTAATAAAATTATAAATAATTAAATAATAAATTTACCTAGAGTCTAAAATTCCTATTATTTCAAAAATTATCAGTTCAAACATAGTACATGACAGTGAAAATGTTGTTGAAAAAATCAATTGTACCAATCTATGATGAACTTCGTAATCACGGAATAATTTTTTAACAAAAAATACCCATCCTCCAGCGAAGAAACAAATCTAAAAAATAAATAATTATTTAAAAAACAAAAATTTGTTGAATTATAAAATACGTTTAATAAATATGAATTACCTGTGTGATAAGAATGACAAAAGTATCCTCTAGCAACCCCATTATATTAAATAATTAACAAACACTAATAACAATATTAATAGTATTTATTTATCACATTATTGTCTTTGTTTATCTTTATTTTTATTATCGGTTGGTTTGACACTTTGTGCAACGTGGTTTTACACCAACAAAATATTTTTTTTTATTATTTTATCACGATAAAAAGAAGCGCTAGTGCCCAATTGTGGATTACATGCGCAAATATACATAGAAGGACATCTATATTCACCGGACACAGCCTTCTTTATCGGCGCGAACTCTACAGGCGAAAAATGACTCCATTTTACTCGTATTTCACTCGAGCGCATTGAGCGTTCGCTCGGTTTCCTTGTAATTTGCTGAAAAATACGAGTTTTTTTTTTTTTTTTAAATAATTTTTTTTTTTTTTCCAAAATCCATAATTACTTTATAAATTAATACAACGAAATTAATATAAACTACACAAGTGCAATACAATGGGACGGTATAGGAGGTAAGTTTTGCAAAAATAAATAAATAAAAACGCAACAATGTGTTCAAAGAATCTACTGAGCGTCCGAATGCCTGTATTGTAATTTTCAGTATATTATATTGCGTCGCGTCGCAAATTTAATCAAAATAATTTACTCTAGCAAATTTAATAAAAATTTTTCTGAAAATTTTTTTTCATCAACTACTCTCAACTTGAAATAATATTTGATAAATTTTTCGGCAAATATATTTAAAGTTGTGATATGTTGTCACTACTAATTTATTAAATCACAATGCAGCATTTAATAAATATAGATTGTCTAATTAATTTTAAATGTAAGTATAAATTTTTTAATTAATAAATAATTATTTTTATAAACAGCCGCAGCAGAGACCGCGATCGACGTCGAAGATCCAGAAGTCGTTCCAGAAGTAGATCACCTCGTGACAGACGTGGTTGGGGTGGTGGCGGAGTTAGAGACCGAGGTAGCAACCGAGGAGGTCGTAATCAGCCAGGAGCGAGTCTCAGGAAGCCTCGCTGGGACCTGGGGCGTTTGGAGCCATTCAAGAAAGATTTTTACGTTCCTAGTGATACAGTATTAAATCGCGATCCACGTTATATCGAGCAATATAGAAGCGAAAAGGAGATAACCCTCCGGGGAAAATGTATACCCAATCCAGTGTTTAGCTTTGAAGAGGCCGGATTTCCGGATTATGTTATGAAAGAGATAAAGTAAGTACTAATGATACCCGGCGGTGAATAATTAACATAATTGGCTGGTTAATAAATAGCAATTAAATTTTTATCTTTTTTATTTTAGACGTCAAGGCTTCAAAGAGCCTACGTCGATCCAAGCACAAGGATGGCCGATCGCTCTGAGCGGACGTGACATGGTTGGAATAGCCTCAACTGGCTCCGGGAAAACTCTATCGTACATTTTACCAGCTATTGTGCATATCAACAGCCAGCCGAAACTTTTGCGTAAGGATGGACCGATTGCTTTGGTACTGGCTCCAACCAGAGAACTTGCTCAACAAATCCAACAGGTTGCAGATGACTTTGGTCATACGTCTGGCATTAGGAATACTTGTTTATACGGAGGAGCTCCGAAAAGTTCCCAGGCGAGAGATTTAGACAGCGGGGTAGAAATTGTCATCGCTACCCCGGGAAGACTGCTCGATTTTCTCGAGTCTGGTCGGACGAACCTGAAGAGGTGTACATATTTAGTGTTGGATGAGGCTGATCGTATGTTGGACATGGGGTTCGAACCCCAAATACGAAAAATAATTGAACAAATTAGACCTGACCGGCAGACACTCATGTGGTCTGCTACATGGCCAAAAGAGGTTAAAAATTTAGCTGAAGATTTTCTTAAGGACTACGCACAGATTAATGTTGGATCGCTGCAATTATCGGCTAATCACAATATTTTACAAATTATTGACGTTTGTCAGGACTATGAAAAAGAAGCAAAGTATGTTATATTAGATTTTTAATTAAGTTAATTGCTTGATAATTATAATTATAATTGTTTGTTTGTTTGTTGGCAGGCTGAGTACGCTGTTAAAAGAAATAATGGCTGAGAGCGAAAATAAAACGATTGTATTTATTGAAACAAAACGCAGAGTAGATGAAATAACGAGAAAAATGAAACGTGAAGGATGGCCAGCTGTATGCATTCACGGTGATAAAACTCAACAAGAACGTGATTGGGTTTTACAAGGTATAATTTTATATTGTTTATTGTAATTGAAATTTTTATTAATTTTTTATTATTTAATTAGATTTTCGATCTGGTAAGGCTCCAATTCTTGTAGCAACTGACGTAGCAGCTCGTGGACTAGGTAAGATGAAAAAATACATTTTTTTTATTAAATAATAATGCATTGATTTAATTTTCGAGTCAAAATTTTTATTAAAATAGAATACAGATAATAATATTTTATTTATAACTAAAAATATTTAATAATTTTAAAATCTATTATTAAAGTAATTAAATTTTTTTTATTTTTATTTTTAATATATAGTTATTGATAAACAGTAACTATTGATTAAATAAAAAAAAAAATGATTATTAAAATTAAGAGTAAAAAAAATATACTGTAAGATAAAAGAATATACTAACGCGGCTGGATGTTTGTTTGGATTGCAGAGGCACATTGCGCGCAGGTCCACGCCGGGTAATGCAAAGCAAACGGGGGTGCACTTTCGTCTGTTTATTCGGTAGTGCACTAGTTTGCATTGTCTGCGGTGGCTGCTGCGCGTGCCTCTATACGTCAATTGCGTGATGGGCCAGTCTGGGTCCTATCGGGCCCTCAATAAATCTGTCTACGAAACCTCGGTTCTACCGTCTGCGACGTCATATTGCATCTGGGCTAGCCGAGTTGTCTAGACTCTAGAAACATACTAGAGTTCCCCACATGTCTACTGGTCACTCGAGCTAATCGTGGCCCGCCCAACGGCGGCGGTCACCAATTCCAATCTCTCACGAGGCGATGGCATGCTAGACTCTATGGATGCCAAGGCCTCTTGTGGGTCCCATTAGCAACCGGCGGTGAGGCTGTAGCTGAAGCGAGCTCAATACAGCCAGGCCATGCCTGTACGTTGCTAACGACACTCGCCCGCTGCCTTACTTTAGTATGACAGTCCAATCAAATTATTTCATATCACAAACATTTCCTTTTTTTTTTTTTTTTTTAAATAATAATAATAATAATAATAATAATAATAACTTCATACCTATCTTCTTTTTGTTCTTTTGCCTTTTTTATTATTCATCATCAGTCTTACATCACATTAGTATCATCATACATTTTCATAATCACTATTACCATTAATTTAAATCGTTTTTCATCTAACATTACATTGAGTACCTATTTTATTTCATTTTTTTTTAATAGTTAAAAAAAAAAAGTAGAGCATTGCAGTCATAAGCTTCGGTCCTTTTATTTTTAATATTGCTGCTTGTTTTTAAAAATAAAATTTTACTTGTTGCCTAATTTTTAAATTATTAATTTAATTGCTATCGAAGCTTATTGTAAAAAATTATGTCTTATTATTAGTTATTTTTATTTGTTAATATTTAAATATAAAAAAAATATATAAAAGCTTGCTTTTATGCACGACTTGGGACTTGATTGTTTGTAAAACAAGTTTTCCATTCGTGAATAAATTAGTCCCTTGTGTATGAAAATATTTAATAATTGATAGATTTATTAATGATGTAATTTTATTGTCCGAGGGACTGTAGCTTATGGTATTATAAAAGCAAAAAAAAAATAATCAATTAAAACGTGTAAATCCTTTTTAATGTAAATAGGAAAAAAAAAAATAATACGCGTTACCCACATAATGCTGAATTTCTATAATTATAATCGATGATAATAAAAATATGCTAACTATATTTATAAATTTCAGATGTTGAAGACGTGAAGTTTGTGATAAACTTCGACTATCCATCTTGTTCAGAAGATTATGTTCATCGTATCGGTCGTACAGGCCGCCGTCAAAAAACCGGAACAGCTTATACATTTTTCACACCCAATAACTCGAATAAAGCTAATGACCTAATTCAAGTATTAAAGGAGGCTAATCAGGTTATTAACCCAAAACTATTAGAGCTTGTAGATAGCCGCGCTGGAATGTTTGGACGACAGAAAGGTAATATCTAAAAAAAAAAAAATAATTTACTTGAAATAAAATTGCATAAAAAAAAAAATTAAATAAAGAATAAAAACGACAATAGTCGGATTTAATGTAGGTGGTAGAAATCGATGGCGTGCCCGTGGTCCTCGCAGTGGAAAGGACCGAAGTTACTCGAGAAGTCGCAGCCGGAGTTTCAGTAAAGAACGGAGCAACGGACGAGGAAGAAGAAGTTACAGTCGCAGCTACTCGAGGAGCCGTAGCCCAGTGAATAATCGTTCAGGCAAGTCGTCGGCAAGTCCAACGGGTGAGGACACTTTTTCGACTCGGACTCTGTCAATAAAACCTCCTCCGCTTCATACCGCACCACCGCCTCCTCTTCCACCTCTTCCAACGACCTTACCTCCACCTACTATCTTACCACCTCTGCCTTCTGAACCGGAAGAACGGTCATCGGGAAGCACGATTCTTCACCATCATCGGCAAAGTCCGATGGTACCCCATCTACTTCGCACGGGAGCAGCGAGCCTGCCGGGGCCAACCGTAGCCTCAAGCTATCATCATCGTCTCGTTGAGGACGGATCCTCACCTAACGTAAATATTATTGCGTCGATGCCTTCGCTACCCGGTCCCGGCGGCGGCACCTTGGGGGTTACCTACCCCAATGGGATTCCGTACTATCAGCTGTCCCCGCAGCAGCCTATGCACTCCACCAATGGCTTTCACCGCTAGCGGCCGAAACTTCCGCTCTGCCGAAGGTTCGTTTAGATTTTCCCAACACGATGCATCAAATTTATTTTGACGAAATTCTTTAATTATACAACATGTCGGTATTTATTTGTTTAATTGTCGTCAGTGTGAATTTGATGGATCGTATTATCATTACGGGTATCACTTTTTAAATCACACATACCTTCGTCGATTATTTTACAGCACTTTTAAAACTACATCCTTATAATTATCAAGAAAACGCGGAATATTAATACTCGGCAGACTCGGAATTTTTTTTTATTTTATTCTATATTACTATACTTTTTATGATACTGAATTTGAAAGACATTTAACAATTTTTTAGATTTTTATAACAATTAAATTATAATAAAAAAAAAAAAAAAAAAAAAAATTCCATAAGTAGAAATTTTAAAAAATTATAAGAGAATTTTTTAAAATATTTTTTTATAAAAATTTAAAGAATTGTCAGATGTCTATTTATTTCAGTATTATTAATTTTTTTAATGATTAATTACAAACTAATGTATTAATTTAATTTTTTATTGCATTCTAGAATTCATTGGAAAGAGTTATTGGTGCAGCGAGAGGTGATCAATGTCAAAGAATCTCCACAGTAATTAACGCCAAGTTTTAATGGGCCTGAGCAAATGATATTGTGACGACATCAGCACAATTGATATTGTTTATTTTATATGATACATTGCTTTTAACTTAATTGAAATTTGATATTTTATGTATTTTATTTAAGGACAATTAACTTTTTTGTAATAATTTCATGATATTATTTTTTATTTTAATTTTCAATTTTATTTTATAAAACAAATTGTCTTTAAAAAAAAATTTATCGCATAGTTTTTAATATTTTTATTTACTTGATATATTTTTATGAAATGTATTATTTTTAATAAATTTAACTACTAATTACTATTCATTCCCGTAGTTAGATACTTATCGATAAAAAAAAATTATAATAATAATTATAACAAATTCAATAAATGTACAGTATTTAATTCAATTTTAAAAAATAAATTTTGTCAGCTGACAAAAATAATTATTTTTTTAAAAACCACTCCAATAATTTTTTTAATTTAATTTTTTATTAACAATTATATTAATTTAAATTAAAAATTAATTAGCAAAGATTTTAATTTTTAATATTATTTAATTATTTTTATCGCTTAGAAACCTAGATTATTTCTTATCAGCTGATTGCTTGTTTTTGTTCATAATAAACTTCAATAATTACATCGGAGACTTGACGAGAAATGAACAGTCTCAAGAAAATAAAGTAAAAAGCTAAAATAGGCGAAAAAAAATAAAAAGAACAGCGAGAATAAAAGTAATCGATTGATTTTGAGTGAATAGTATCATTGGAGGGTTTTGCGCCGACGCTAAAAAACAACAGCTAGCCGTGCAGCGATTCGCCGACTGCGATCACATGACCGCGATCGGAAGTTACGTCATGTACGGTAAATTCTAGGTAGCTGGCAGTTTCCTTCTTCTCAGTGCCTGTTAGCCATTGTCGACTCTGTCCACCGGGTTACTGGAGTAAGTCCTCCCGAATTATTTTATATTTTAGTCTATTTCTCAGCACTATTTTTCACTAAAAGTATCACTAAAGTCTTTCTAACACTCACTATTACCAATACCGCTAATAAAATCATAAAACAATATATTTAAACTCGTATTTTATGTCTTGACTTTTCATTGTTCTCAGGTTTGAGAGACAAGAGCTGACATCGTACGTTTAACATAAAGCGAGAGAGGAGTAAAGAGAAAGTTACTTACATTTGAGATAAAATAATCAGCCGTATAAGATGTATACTAACGGTTACACACAACAAACTTCGTAAGTATTATTGTCAATTAATATTTTAATTATTTTTTAAGTGTGTTAGTTTGTAAAAATGTCCTGATATAGATCCATGATGGCCGACTTGGAAGTTTCGAGTCAAGTCGCGAACCGACCAGCCATTTTGTGAATTTCTCTTGTCGCAAAGAATGTTTTACAATAAATAAATTATTTTTTATTTATTTATGAACATTAATTGTTTAATGACAGTTGATGAAAAAAAAATTTTTTTTTTAATTTACTTTTTTTAATGACATTTGCACTTAATTAAATTTGTCTTTTAATATTAAGTAGTGTTACAGAGTACGTTTGTCTTTCTAATATAAAAGTTTCAGACCCAGAGGTAACAGAGAGTATGGCAACAGGGGTGTAGGCGGAGGAACTTATTGGAACAGTCAACAACAAAATCCAAATAAATTCAACACCATGAACAACAATCCCAACAAAAAACAACAGCAACAGCAAAATCAACAAAATAACCAGAAAAAAGCCCCCGGTGATTTGTTGAAAAAACCAGAATGGGACATGGAAGCACTACCAGTGATTGCTAAAAATCTTTACGTACCCCATCCAAATATCAGAAGCCGTTCACCCGATGACGTTCACAAGTACCACGCTGGAAAGGAAATAACTGTCAAGGGAAACAATACTCCACTACCGATCCAAGCTTTTGAAGAGAGTAATTTTCCAGATTATGTAATGCAAGAAATTTGTAAGCAAGGCTTTCAAGAACCGACTGCTATTCAAGCTCAGGGTTGGCCCATTGCCCTCAGTGGTCGCGACATGGTTGGTATTGCCCAAACCGGATCGGGAAAAACCTTAGCGGTAAGTTTATAAATTAATGAATTAATTAAAAAATTTTTTTTGTTCGGTAATAATTAATATTTTTTGTGTAGTATATTCTCCCAGCAACGGTACACATCAATCATCAGCCACGATTGAGTCGTGGAGAAGGTCCGATCGTCTTGGTATTAGCTCCGACGCGCGAGCTGGCTCAACAGATTCAATCAGTGGCACGGGACTTTGGATCGTCATCATGTATTCGCAATACTTGTATATTTGGTGGGTCACCCAAAGGACCCCAAGCCCGGGATCTCGAGCGAGGAGTTGAAATCTGCATCGCGACACCTGGACGTTTGATTGATTTCCTCGAGAAGGGCACAACCAATCTGAGAAGATGTACTTATCTCGTATTGGACGAGGCTGACCGTATGCTGGATATGGGATTCGAGCCCCAGATTCGCAAAATAATCGAACAAATTAGGCCAGACAGACAAGTTCTGATGTGGTCTGCAACTTGGCCGAAAGAAGTTCAGGCTCTTGCTGAAGATTTCCTCACTGATTACATTCAAATTAATATTGGATCTTTAACTCTTGCTGCAAATCACAACATCCGTCAGATTGTTGAAATTTGTCAAGAACACGAGAAAGAGTCGAAATTAACGGGGTTACTTAGAGAAATAGGCTGTGAGAGAGGCAACAAAACAATAATATTTGTCGAGACAAAGAAGAAAGTCGATGACATTACAAAAGCGATAAAGCGGGAAGGTTGGTCAGCGATTGCTATTCACGGTGATAAATCTCAGCCGGAACGTGATTACGTTTTGTCTGAGTTTAGAAACGGCAAGACAGCTATCCTTGTCGCGACTGACGTAGCAGCTCGTGGTCTTGATGTAGAGGATGTTAAGTACGTTGTCAATTTTGATTATCCAAACAGTTCAGAGGATTACATTCACCGAATTGGAAGAACAGGACGTTGTCAGAGCGCTGGTACAGCTTACGCGTACTTCACCCCGAACAACGCCCGACAGGCCAAAGAATTGATATCTGTACTTGAGGAAGCTGGCCAAATGATAAACCCACAGCTGTCTGAATTGGCAAGTGCGCAGCGTGGCCAATTCGGCAAAAATCGTCAGCGATGGAACCCTGCCCGGTCTTCACCAAACAACAATCCCAATTCCAGCCCCAGAGGCAACTCCGGCAGTCCTACAGGCACTTGGTCCAACAATCAGCAGACAAACGTGTACCAACAACAGCAACACAACTCTTACGAAAGATCCAACATGCATCGCCAGCAAAATGGATACGTTCCTCGCCAACAGAATAATTACCAGAACGGCAATTACCAGCAGCAGCAGCAACAACAACAACAACAACAACAACAACAACAACAACAGCAGCAGCAGCAGCAACAACAACAGACCCAACAGCGTCAATCAAACACTGGTTACCAACAAAGCAATTACCATCAGTCCCAAAATTCTTCTAATTACCAGGGCCAGAACGGAGGACAGCGATACCAGCCTCGTTCAGCGTATCAAAATAACCGCAGCATGAATCCTCAACGGCAACAAAGCGCGTACGCTGGAAATCAGAACGGTCAGAATGTCTACTCGATGCCACCACCATTCCTAATGCCGTCAAACGGTCACACTGATTCGGGAATACAGAGTCTAGTTAGTAACAAGTTCTTCCAGACAAACAGACCACCACCAACTGCCAACGCGTGTGCATATCAATCAATGGGATACGGTCAGTTCCAAGCTGTTTCACCTTACGGATATCCTTACCCACCAACACCCGTTCAACAGTGATTCTCCAGTACTAGAGGTAAATTTATATAAAAGTTTGCGTCGAATAAGGATCAATTATTATCGTCAATTGCGTTATAATATTATAAAAAATACGCTTTGACATTATTCTTATAATTTTTTTTTCTTTATAAATTACCAAATGGGCTTTTTATTGTTAAATCAATATATCTCCTTCGTCTAATGCCTTTACAATAATCTTAATAATTTTATTTTAATTAATGCATATATATTTATATAATAATATTAATAATAATAGTTCTTTTTTTTTTCTTGTTTTGGTTTGGTGGTTATACTATTCGTACTTTTCTGGAATGGTGCTCATTGGCGAATAAATTTTCAGCCTTGAGGTTAAATAACTTTAATCGTTAAAATCAAAATTGACACATGACAAACTTATTCATTAAATTTATTATCTAAGGCCTACGATGTTATAAATCATAGCCAATTAATAATAATGAATATTTTGGTTTATCTGGTAATTTTACACTTATATATTTATTGTTTTACAAAGTACAATTTCATCTTAATACGCAAGGGATGAACATAATTAAATGAATTGAAAAGTAAATAATTAAAATTAAAATTAATAAAATAATAAATGCGCCAATTATTTCAGGCACATTCCAGTCGAGTTTTGACTTTAAATAATAGCTCGATAGCGGTGGTATAATAATTATTATAATAATATATTAATCGTAAAAAAAAAAAAAAAAAAATATTTGGTAAATGACCACGAATGTAGTTTTTAATTGATGGTCATTAAAAAAATATTATATTATATTGATAAATAGTAATCTCTTTGCGGTAATAATGTAAAACTATTATCTGTATGCTTTTCTGAAATGCACGAAACGTATAGAAGGGGGGTGGGCTAGGATTAATGATTTATAATGTTTATTTATAACTTTGCGTATGCTGAAGACATTCTATTTAAAAAATTAAAAAGATGTAAGAAAACAAGTAAGGCCTTTTGCATAAAAATTAAGCTCTGCGTCCAATAAAAAACAAAATAATAATAAAATAAAGTTAAATAAACCAGTGTGGGATTTTAGATATTAATAAATCTCTTCGTACTCGAGACTGATAGATAATATGTCTCGGTTAAACGTCTTTCAATGTTTTTGAAGCTCTTAAAAGGGACGATTGACTATTATCGAATAAATAAAAAAAAATGTCAAGTTAAAAGGGCGCGTAATTGCATGGCTGTAAAGCTCGGTACCTTATTTTTGTATGAAATAAAACTAATGAAAAAAAAAAAAAAATAAGTAATTAACAATTTGTTGTTAGATCAACGAATTAATAATATAAATAAAAGTTTATATTTATGCAACTGGCCACCGAGTGGTCCCATTTTGCACGCCCTCGTGCAGGCACGTGCAGGCTGTGGCTGCCAATCGTAAACCCAATTGTACCTGTTTTAGTTGACGCGTCTAAAAATTTAATAAGTATAAAGGTAAAGAAGAAAAAAAAAACAAACTTTTAAAAATTGTTTTTTCTTATTATTTTTTTTTTTTATGTCATCATTTACGTTTAGTTATTATTACTCTGTGAGTCTAGGTTGTTTGTAATGTAACATTAATAATCTGTTAAATAAGTAAAGTCGCATAAAGATACTATACTACTATCGAAATACTACGAGGCTAACAGGCGTCAAACGCTAATTTTAATGGCTCGTGTATAGGGCAGTTCCTTTTCAGTCTTGGGCAATCGATAATTAGCCGAGTACTGCGTTTTTTAATTAATAAATAAAGGTTAAAGAAAAATAAATGGAGAGCAAACAAATGAGGATAAAAAAAAATGAAAACTGATCATTTATTGTAACGAGGATCCCTGCGACCAATATTTAAACAAAAATTGTTTGTATATTATTATTATTACTATTATTATGGTTACTGTAACTAATATTGTGATCCTTGATTGAAATCTAGCGTCTGTTCGATAATTTAATAATTGTTCAGTGTATTTTTTATTTAAGAGCCACGTTCTGTTATTGTGTAGTTTATGTCAGGCCATTTATTAGTCTATAATATTATAATTATAAATACTACTATTAATTATTATTATTATCATTAATATTATTATTATCGTTGTTGTTATTATTACTTTTAGTTTAAAGTGGTCTTGCATATTGAAACTCACGCACACGTCAATAGAAACTCCAAGTTTCAATTTTTCTTTTCTATTAATTATTATTATTAATTATTTTATTATTATAAACTATTATTATTATTGATGTGTCATTAAAATCCGATCTGGAAGTAATGAGATATTATTGTTATATCTTTTTTACTCGAATTTAAGCTTTTTTCCTCAAACATGACAATCGACAGACGCTGAGATAAAATTATTGTTAAATAATAAAAAAAAAAAAAAAAAAAAAAAAAATGAAACAAATAATGGAGGATAATTAAATAGCAAAAAGAGAGAAAGTGAGCATGAGTGAGAAAAAAAAATAAAAGTAAATAATAAAAGAGAAAGCTTACAAATCGCAAGTGATAAACTGCAGGAGGCTGCCGTACATTAGCGTATTCTCTCTGTCGAATTTATAATGACACTTAGTTTTTTTACTTTAGCAAAAAAAAAATAATAATTAAAAAAAGTGATTAAATTATTAAAAATAATAATTATAATAACAATGATAATATCAAAGTTTTTTATAAGTAATATTAATGAATAATCTAATAATATTAAAGAGAATTTAAATAAATAAATATGTCACTTGGATATCGATAGAGAGTCTACGCGTAGCTCTGTGATATGTAATATGTAGCGCACGGATAAATTTTAATAAAATAAAATTTTTATGCGCAGCATGGTTATAATAGGGAAACGTATCTCATCAATTTTATATATGTGGTATACCATATCATGTTATCTCGATGGGGATTTTGCTGTCGACTGGCGGAAATTGATACATACAAACAAATTATTTATTTAATAACACATGAGTAAAGAAAAAAACATTATTATTGATAAATTAAGGCAGTTTATGAGTCTCTCAATTTAAAAATTGGTATTTATTGTAAACCAATTTTTATAAAACTTATTTACAAAAAAAAGAAAAATCTATTAAACGCGTTCTAAATAAGTGGTGAGCAAGTGCGAGCGAACGTGAGGGAGAGAAAGGTAGATTAACGAGGATTAGAGCGAGCGAAATAATTAAAAAAATAAAAAATGAAGATTAATAAATAACAATAAAATAATAATGAATCAACTTTATTACAAAATAGTTAATAGAATAAACGGGGCAACGACGAGACCTCTGCTAACTGATACTTTCTGAGTACTCTGACTGTGTTAGGTATATTAAGAATAGCTGATAATTATTTTTTGAAAAATAATAAAAGAAAATGAATAAAGAGATGTTTTTAAATAAAAATAACATAATAATTAAAATAAAAAAAAAAACGGCTGAACGTACGTGTTATTAACACATGATTTTAAGACAACACGCACACAAAATACTTAGTGATTGCTTGTTAGGAAAAATATTTTAAAATAAACGTGTCGCTAACTGATGAGAAAGATAGGCGTACTTGCAACATTTGTTATATTAATAATTAGTATTTTGTACAGTTATCAATCGTGATTGCCATCATTATTATCTATATAGTTTATTTGAGTTAATCTATTTAATATCTGTGCCAAGTTGGACACCTTGGGACATTTAAGAAGTTTGCTTTTTTAATCTTGATTTCTTTTTTTTTATTTATTTTGTACTTTTCGCGTAATATAATCACTATTTTGGTCATGTCGCGTAAGCCTCAGTATATAATGTGGTGTGACAATTTTTTTTATGAATAATTAATTATAAATGTATTTTTTTTTTTTTTTTTTTTTTTTTTTTAAATTAAACAAATATACCGAGTACCTTGATTACAACGCTGAGCGCTGTGATATCGCGTACATGAAACTTTTTTATTGATTGTAATATTATAACGCGAGTATGCATAAATAACTTGTAATAATAAAATAAAATAATTATTATCTCCTTTATACAAGACTGATCTTTCGCAACGTTAAAACAATTAACAAGTTGTATAGGCAATTGCGATAACTGTCGACATATGTGTTTGTATATTATTAAACAAAAATATTTATTTATTGCAAATAAATACGTTTGTATTACGATGCCGTCCGTGATTTAATGACTAAATAAAAAAAGTATCTATATCTATTACGGCTAAACTTGATAGTTTATTTTAAAAATTAAATTCAATCGAATATTCTTACTTTAAAGTTGTATTATTTATTTCAAAGTAATTAATTACTAACGATTGATGATAAATGAATAAATAATGATAATAAATAATAAAAATTAAATGTGCAAGTAACGAAAAATTATTGAAAAAAATGGTCTATAATTGTTGTTAATATTTAATTGCTTGAAGATAAAGTAAATAACAAGCGACTACCTTTCTTCTCGAGTGTGACACGCCGGTTATTGTATTTAAATATATTGAATAACTGTCAATTATATAAATTCGATTGAATTAAATAAGCAATCTTAATATTAATATACACCATCTCATTATCCGTTAATCTTTATTAATTTATATTAATAAAACTAATTGATTTATCAATTAATTAGTATTATTTTTACTAACAAATAATAAAATAATTATACAGTTTAATGATGAAAATGTAAAATGTATTTTTTTCTATTCTATTGAAGTATTTTTCAATATTTTCATAGATCAAACTCATCGAAAGTCTAGTCAAAATCATTTATTACATTATTATTATTATCAATTATCACATACAAGTATGTTTATTTTTTCATAAATAGTTTATTAAACTATATGTGAATTATTTTAAAAACAATATATTTATTCTTTGAAAAAAAAAAAAAAAAATAAAAAAAAAATAAAAAAAACTATTGAGAAAATAATAAAAGGAATAAATAATAAAAATAAAAAAAATGTATATGAATATGAATTTAATCTGGCGAAGTTAGCTGGCTTGTATATGTTTTATATTTGAAATACTAGTTTGTGATATAAAAATATATATATAATTAAATAAAACGAGAGTACCAAGAAGCCGTTCCCTGGTCGTTAGCCGATTGTTTATTCCGATCGAGTTAGTTATTGCATCAAAATAATTGTATTTATTTTAAAAACAAAGTGAACAATTGTAAAAGTCATTTGAAGTGGCGGATAATAAAAAACATATTTATTTTCTGACCATGACATTGTGGAAGAATAACGTGATATATAAGTGTGTGGTATAACACTACGACCGTAATACTTCAGTCCTTTAGACTTAAACTTTAAAAAAGTTTATTAAATTTTGAGGTAGGGACTAATTCTTAATTAATGATAAAGGAACACCCAGTGTAGTGTCGTTATCGCCTTCGATATTATTTCTTTTTAACTTATAAAATAATTAAAAAAAATTAAGGGAGACAACTCGTTAATTGCAACAAAATCCTCAAAATAAAAATAATTATTTTCAATTATTACTAATTAAATTAAACAATGTAATTAAATTTAAAATAATACAAATATTGCTCTACATTCAGATTCTCTTCTGTAGGTTTCACTAAAGTGCATTTCTTGTATGTTATACAGTATTATGATAGAAAATAAAATAATAATAATAAAAACATATTGCAATTGTATTTATATAAATGCCTTATTTATTTCCTCATACCTTTGATATTTCTGTAATCCTCATTTTTTATTTTTATTTTGTTTATTTTAGTTTGTAAAAAAATTAATTCATCAGATATTTGATAATTTTTTTAACTTTTGAAACTAATTTGTTTGTTTAAAAAAAAATTAAAAAATTTGAATTTTCTTTGTTTTACTTTGTTAATAAATTAAAATTCACTTTCTCTTTTAAATTTACAATTATATTTTTTATTACTAAATTTTATAATATTATAGTTAACCGACGTTTTTAATTTTTTTAATTTTCTATTAATTATTAAATTAAAACTAAAAAATTTTTTTTTTAAATTTCACATTTTCAAGTTTTTTACAATTGAGATTTTTTTTTTCTGTGATCATTTTTTCAGTAAAAAAAAATTTCTAAAAATTTTTAGATGTCGGCTAACTTAATTTACATTTAAAAATTTGGCTCTTAATTTTTCAAATATTAAAATCAGCTGCCATCTTACCTTTCTTCAGTTTTCTTAATAAAAAACTTAAATTAATTTTTTAATTGTAAAAATTCTGAAAAGTCTACGGAATTGGATCATTCATGAATTTACTGTCATTATTATTTGATTTTTCTTGAAATAATTGCTCGAATAAATAAAAAGTTCGAGTAAAATCTCGATAAATTGTCATAGTTGTTTCTCGACTTCTCCAGAAGTAACAAATAAAAGCAAACGGGACAACTGGCTCCATTTTGCTGTAGTAATTTAATGAAAAAATCAATATGCAGTTATTTAGTTTGTAAAGTTCACGCATGAGCATTGACTCTAAAATTGACTAGAGTAGTACATAATTATCTGCTGACTAACAAAGGAAAAAAGAAAAAAAAAGTAAAAATTATTACAAATAACTCGAAAAAAAAAGGAAAAATTAATAAATTAAATTTTTTACCTTAAAAATAATTTTAATTCTTATAAAAAATTCTAAAATGAACAAAGAGTTACGAAAATCAATATAACTGCGCAAAGAATACGGGTTTTATCTAGCCTGCGCATGTGCAGAGCAGCAAAAATAGCTGTTTGCGCAGAGAAGACTCTCCCACTCACCAGGATAAATTAAATTGCTTCCGGCATTTTCGAGACTTGATCTTTCCGTCCCTATCAGCGGCACGGGTAAGTTGTGTTTTTCAATTTCTCGTTTAAATTTCGTACATTTGGATATTTTAATCCAGCTGGCTCAGTGAAGTAAATCGCCAGAAATTAACCAGTTGTATTTTTCACATTATTACAGAGATCTTAGCCGCTTTTTGTAACATCCTACTACAAACAATTCAACATCTTTCTTCGGGACAGTAAAGCATAACATCCCAATTGAAAAAATGTAAGTCAATTATCAATTATTTAATTTTTACTTCAATAATTACAGTAATTAATTATTATTAAAAATGTAAATAATTAAATGAATATCAATTATTAAATTCAATAATTGAATATTTATATAACATTTACATTAAACGCGTTCCGTATCGTACAGTCATAGTCGGCCGCCATTACGTGTCCGTCGCAATAATCATAGGCCACATTGAATTTTCTAATAAAAAAAATTCAGCTGAAACTTATGGCCTCTCATTTTGGCATGCCTCTGTCTTGTATTTCGACTGAGCATGAATGCTTGTGAGAGGTAGATAAAATTCGCGAAACATGCCTTCGGTGTCCACACACTTTGTCTGGATCCGTCTCTCAATGTTCGCAACAAACGACTCCATTTAATTTATAAAATAATTGAATCGTCCTTGAACTAAATAATTAATTTAAATTGCATACGTATATTATCCATCATACTTGTAGATATTGAATTAATTTCTAACGGAAAATTATTTGCAGGACTTACAGTGGTGCATCATCTGGTGGTGGTGGATTCCGCAGTGGTGGATCGGGAAAAGGCGGAGCTGTTCAGCGTAGCAGCGGACCGACGCGTAATGGTTTTGGAGGTGGAGGTGGTAATAGGTTCGGCGGAGCACGAGGTGGAAACACTGGTGGATCCAATGGACGCTTTGGAAACCGTGGGAACTCGAACAACCCTAAAACTGCTGGCAACACCCTCAAAAAACCTAACTGGGATTATGAAAATCTGAAACCTTTCAAGAAAGATTTCTACGTCCCACACTCGAATGTTTCCAAGCGAAACTACCGTGAGATCGATTCTTTCAGACAAGAAAAAGAAATTACCCTCAAGGGAGAGGAAATTCCAGACCCAATCCAGTCTTTCGATGAAGGCAACTTCCCGGATTACGTAATGGAGGGAATTAAGAGACAAGGGTTCACCGAGCCGACGGCTATCCAGTCCCAAGGTTGGCCCATTGCGATGTCCGGCCGCAACATGGTCGGTATTGCTCAAACAGGATCCGGAAAGACGCTTGGATACATTTTACCTGCCATCGTTCACATCAACAATCAGCAACCTCTGAACCGTGGAGATGGACCCATCGCCCTGGTACTCGCACCCACCAGAGAATTGGCCCAGCAGATCCAGACAGTCGCTAATGATTTTGGATCTCTGTCTTATGTAAGGAACACATGCATATTCGGGGGAGCTCCCAAGGGTAGCCAAGCTCGTGACCTGGAACGTGGTGTTGAAATTGTTATTGCCACACCTGGAAGACTTATTGATTTCCTCGAGCGCGGCACGACCAATCTGCGCAGATGCACGTACTTGGTGCTCGATGAGGCTGACCGTATGTTGGACATGGGATTCGAACCACAAATTAGAAAAATTATCGAGCAAATCAGACCTGACAGACAAGTACTTATGTGGTCTGCTACGTGGCCAAAGGAAGTTAGAATGTTGGCTGAGGAATACCTCGTTGACTACACCCAATTGAACATTGGATCTCTCTCGCTGTGTGCAAACCACAACATTCTGCAAATTGTTGATGTATGCCAAGAACATGAAAAAGAAACAAAGTGAGTTTTTTTTTTTTTTTTTTTTTTTTTTTTTTTTTTTTATTATTTATTTATTTATTTATTTATTACATTTAAAATTTTTATTATTTAGTTTTATTTTTTACATGATGAAATTCCTTTATGAAGTAACGTGATTTTATACAAGAATTTTTTACCTCTGAGAAGATCTGATTTTTTTATATTTTTTATTCAAGTATTTTTTGTCAGTTTTTATAATTATTTTGCTAATTAATTTTTTATTCGCATTTCAGATTAGGATCTTTGCTCCAAGAAATTGGTAATGTTAATGATGACGGTGGAAAAACAATTATCTTCGTAGAAACTAAGAAAAAAGTTGAAAATATTACAAGAAACATAAGAAGATACGGCTGGCCGGCCGTGTGTATGCATGGAGACAAATCACAGCAAGAACGTGATTATGTTCTTAGAGGTAAACTATCTAATTTTTTTTTCTTATTGTAATTTGAAATTACTTATTAAATTATTTTATTTATTTATTTATTTATTTATTTCAGAATTCAGAAACAAGAAAGGTTCGATTCTTGTAGCAACAGACGTTGCTGCTCGTGGACTTGGTAAGATGTTAATCTGGCTCAGTCTAAAACGTGTCGGATTTTTGAATTATTTTTTTTCTACTCGCGAAGGGTGGGATCGTTGATAATTATGTATTATTTGTCTGAATTTTATTTTCTTGAGTAATAACAATAACAGTTAGGGCTTAAAAAGAGTGGGAAACAATATGAGGGAGGGTGGCGATGTAGCACAGACTGGTTATATGAAGTTGATGCCTGCTCGTGAAGTTTATTAAAGAGTTATCACGATTATGGCGCCCTAAGGTGTTTCAGGATTAAATATTCGTCTCAAATGCTTCGACTAGTTTCTTAAAATTATTTTGTTATACTGACAGAATTTATAAAATTTTTTTTTTTTTTTGTTGATCGGAGGGATTTTTCTTACAGGGTCTAATTTTAAATGAAAATTCTGATTAATTTTTACATTATAAATAAACAATTAATTAAATAGGTGTAAGAAAAGGGAAAGTTTGGGATTTGAAATAAAATTAAAAAAAAAAAGTGTCGAAGGATAAGAAACGAAGAAGCGGGGAACTAGAACTTGAGTGTGGGCATCTTGTAATTTATTTTAATCAGTCTGGTTGTCTTTTGTTTCAGAGGCACATGATGCACAGATTCTGTTGAGTGCGCGATGAACAAAAAATCTTGAAAAGAATATTTTGTTTTCAAACGTTTAAAATAAGTCATACAATCAGAACCATGGCTCACTCAATGTCTGTGCTCTATTTAAATAAACTATATATAAAAAGTGATATATAGATGATATGTACATGCGGATATTCGCGTGCGTTTTATTAAGCATGTACTTATTAATGTGCCTCTGTGTACGGCCTGTGTACCACGTAAGTTATCAGTGGTGCGCGGGTAACGTCGCGCTGGTTGGCTGAAAGGCTCTGAGCTTGCACGCACACACGCCGTTTAAAGACCAATTTATCAATATCAGCCGGTGCGAGACAACAATCTATTGATTTTGCTACTATCGCTATTTGTGAATAAATACGAGCGTCAATCTGAACTTGCATTTAACTGTTGTACAACGCCGAGGAGTATACTTTGCGCTTACATCGAATGCAATGTTCAGCAGTGATATGGTTTGTACTTTTACAATTTCAGCTACCATTTCATACAAATCATTTATTTACATTTTTATTCATTAACTTTTTTTTTTTTTTTTTTTTTTTTTTTTTTTTAATTATTCTTGATTAGTAAAGTTGAACTTTAATAATTAGCTTTTATATTTTCATTTTTTTAACACTGCTCACAAGCTAGATTTGAACCTCAACATTTCATTTCTGCTTTTTAATTAAAATATATAAAAAAAAAAAAGTATTCAATTTAAAAGTAAAATTTTTTTACTTAACACGGTTTAGTTATTATTTATCAGTATTTTTTTTGCTAACGGGTTTTATTGTTGGGGTGTAGATGTCGATGATGTTAAGTATGTGATCAACTTCGACTATCCATCCTCGTCGGAGGATTACATTCATAGAATTGGAAGAACTGGACGTTCTCAAGCCACCGGAACGAGTTACGCTTTCTTTACGCCACAAAACAGTCGACAGGCTAAAGATTTAATAAACGTACTCAAAGAAGCTAACCAAGTCATCAACCCCAAGCTGTCCGAGCTCGCTAGTAAATCCGGGGGACATGGAGGTGGATACGGACAAAGAAGTAAGTTTTTTTTTTTTTTTTTTTTTTTTTTTTTTTTTTTTTTTTGGGCGAAAAAATATATATAATAATAATAATAATAATAATAAAGTAAGCCGACATTTTTGATTTTGCTTAATTAATAAAAACAATTTTTTTTTTTTTAAATTACAGTTTTTCAAATATATTACACATGAAATTTTTTTAAAATAATTTTTTCAATAAAAAAAAATTTAGAGGCTAGCTTTATTTAAAAAAAAAAATTTATATGAATGTTGATGTTAATTATTATAATTTTTTTTTGCTATTTTCAGGTCGTTGGGGCTACGGTGGAGGACGTGGAGGTGGACGAGAGAACAACTTCTCCGGAGTACACAAAAGATTCGAAGACAGAAGCAACAACTACAACAATTACAGTTGATTAAATAATTCATCATATGATCGGAACGTTAACCAAAACATAAATACGTGGGAATTTAATTCGTCGTATTCTAGAAATTTATTTCAAGTCTAAAGTCAATTGATGATTTTCACGTATTGGTTATCACGCGTGCACGGTCTTTTTTTTTAACATAAAATTTTTTTTTCTATTTATATAAAGTTAATTAATTCACTTTGCCATTTATGGCAATAAATAAAAACAAAGTTCAAATTTAGAAGAGGTTTAACTTACGTTTTTTTTTCCTTTTTTTTTTATTTCTATTTTTCTTACAAGAAGAAACGAATGTTAGTTTTAAAAAAAACTATTTTCGACACAAAAAATCTTTGTGTTTATTTAAGTAGATACCTTTTAAGGTAAATTTAATTATATTGTCGATACTTCAGTATTCATTCCAAATCCTTGGGGTGGCTAACGATCCATATGATCTTAATAATTAACAATTTTGTTTTTGATTATGTATATCAGTTTTTAAAATAAGAGTGGCGAAAGTATAAAATAAAATAATAAATATATATCAGATAAAATATCACTTAAATAACATAATTCATGTATTGACTTCATTTACCTACAATAAAAAATTCACTTAATCATAAATAATTATTTTTTTATTTATTTTTTAAGCCCATCCATTTCTTCTCTTTTTATTTATTTATTTTTTTTTTAATTTGTTGGCAATGAAATTATTGATCAAACAGTAAGTATGAATGCACCGTTGAAGCGAACAATTTTTGACATAATTGATAAAAAGAAATTAGTATTTAAATTAATTATATTCGCCAAAATTAAATCATCCAACAAAACAATTAAACTATTTGAAGATTCAGTGAAGAAATATTCGGATAAAATTACTGGGCTATTACTTTTATATTCAAATTATATTTTATGTCTAATTGAGTCTACAGAGGAAGTGGTCTATCAATTTGGGTCTAATATTTTATCTAATCCTGAGAATTTAAATTTATTTAAATGTTTTCCAATATACTTCAGTGATGCTGGCAGATTTTTTCCTCGATGGTATTGTAGAGAAATTATTTCTAAGTCAAAAAATTCTGCCAGTTCAGATATTAAAGACATTTATAATAATGCAGTTATTAATATTTATAAATTCTACTGGGAGTTGACAACTCAGGTTAGTATAAATTAGTTTATCTGTTATGCATGTTAATGGAAGAATTGAATTAGTTTCTAGAAGAAAAATTGGATGTTTTGGCCAGAGAAGGCAATGATTGTCTTCCCAGTGTTGAGATTTTGGAATTATTAATCAATCACCCATGGGGGTATGACTTGAAAAGTATAATTGACAGTTATTATAATAATTCAGAGTCGGAAGAAGATGAAATTTGGCCTATTCAAAAAATTAATTATCCAGCTGTTGATATTCGTCGAATTTAATTAAATTATACATCTGTGTTTTTTAATTAAATTTTTTATAAAATTAAAAAAAAAAATACTTACAAGACACGTGCGAAAAATAAAAACATGGTTACATAAAGAATTTTAGTTTTCTTTTGTGGAGCTGAGTAAAAACTGCTAATAAAAAGTGTAATTAAAAAAAAAAATAAATGACAAAATTGTCATTAGTTCATTGTAATGTTGATTAATTAATTTAGACAAGTGTTTTGAACAAATTAAAAATCCTGGGGAAAAATGAAATAATAAATATGTAAAATTAAATAGAATTTTGAGGTTAGAATAATATTTATTATTTTTGTTTACTAACAATAAATAAAAGAACTTTTAAAAATATTTTTAATCTGAATTTTTAGATAGAAAAAATGGATTTGAGCCAGAATCACGCTATTGCTGGAGCTGTCAGTGGGTTTTTGACTAGATTGATATGCCAACCTTTTGATGTCATTAAAATTCGCTTTCAGGTATTGTTTATGTTTTTATAAAAATAGTTAAGTACTAGCAACCTTGCAGTCACTATGTGACTGCCAAGAATTGTGAACTATAAATAAATAAAATTTTGCTTAATTAAATAATGACTCTTGTTAAATTTAACTGTACTAACTTAACTATTGACGTTTTTTAGGATATAAGCTCATCCCGATGTTACACTTATCAAGAGCTTTCGTTTGAGTACCCACATGCATTTTTGACATATTTTTCATGTATACATATATGTAATATATATAAATATATGAAAAATTGATGTGGGTACTCAAATGAAAGGTCTTGATGAGTGTAACATCAGGATGAGCTTATATCTTTAAAAATGTCAATAGTTCACAAGTTACAAGGTAATTTCTTAATGAAAAGATACAACTCCATGACACTAAAATTGAGAGACATTTAATAATTAAAAAAATTTTTTTAATAAAAAAAATAATCCCAAAAAAATAATTTCACTAGTTACAAGTGGAACCAATATCTCATACACACTTTAGTAAATATCAATCAATGGTTCAAGCTACGTCGACGATAATCCGCGAAGAAGGTATTTTCGGTCTATGGAAAGGTCACTTACCTGCGCAATTTCTGTCAATTACCTACGGTCTGACTCAGGTAATTGAGGAAGGCAAGAAATAATAAATAGAAACGACAAATATAATTAAATAATTTATTTTATAGTTTTACAGTTACAACAAGTTGATGGAAGTGATGACAGATTCAAAGATAAACAACAGACAGTACTCGATGAATTTTATAGCTGGTGCAACAGCTGGTACAATTGCAACGATTGCTTCATTTCCTTTTGATACTGCAAGAACTAGACTCGTCGCGCAATCTTCAACTCGGAAAATTTACACTGGATTATTCAATTGTTACTGGTACGTACATCAAAGCAATAAATAATAATATTAATCTTAATTAAAAAAAAAAATTATTATTTTTAATCAGGACAATTCTAAAGACTGAATCAGTAAGAACATTATTTCGAGGACTTTCACTGACTTTATTGCAAGTAGCCCCACACACTGGCCTGCAATTTCTCTTTTACAATATATCAACAAGTGTATACAGAAGATTAGTACCTGATAGTGAAATAACCGCTTCGAATTCATTATTATCTGGAAGCATCGCTGGAGTGCTTTCCAAAACGGCGATCTATCCGATGGACTTGGGGCGTAAGCGTCTGCAAATTCAAGGCTTCGAGCACGGAAGAGTTGGGTTTGGCAAATTTTTCCACTGCGGTGGCTTGGTTGATTGTTTTATCCGTATTGTCAAAGAAGAAGGCGTTCTGGGTTTATTCAAAGGCTTACTTCCTAGTCAAGTGAAAGCAGCAGCGACAAGTTCTTTGCATTTTACGTTTTATGAGCAAGCTTTACATCTACTAAGATTTATACATTAATAATAATAATAATAATTATATAAATTAATGCACGATAATTTATATAATTTTAATTTAATCGAAAATAATATTTTACAAGTCGACTAGACGATTAATTTGTGAGCCATCGTTTTAAAGTCAAACTGTTAAAACAAATTGTCAATTAAACAATGGCATTTTTTATGTATAAAAATATATATTTATTGTCAATTATAAATAATTATTATTTATGTTAGATTTAATGTTGCTAAATTATCCGTAGCTGATGGTATAGCCCATAGAAATCATGAGAGTTTCTTTAATAGCAGGATGAAGCTCATGTTCGATGTACTTCGTGAGAGCCTCGCTAGCTCCTCGGAGAAAAACGTCCTCCATTTCTCGAGCAACGCTCTCTTTGGACTGCCAATGAAAGCCATACGGATAATTATCCATCAGAAATTGCTGAAATTTATTTTCCTGCGAATTATCAAAATTATTATCCAGCGAGTCCGCGGAAATATTGGAGCGTCTTTTGCGCTTGTCGTCCGGCGGCTTGGTGATCCAGAAAGTCTTCTCGGTAGGTACGGAATCAAACCGGGAGTAGCCGAACCTTGAAACAGAGCTCTCATTGGCAATAACAACGTCTTCTTCTGTCGTAGAGCGCTCGACGATGTCTTCTCGTGGCTGAGGAGCGTCGTCGGGGTAATTATTGTAATCGTTATTGCTATTGTGATGACTAGGAGGATTGAAATTAGCTGGCTTGTCGTGGCGTTTTATTTGCCTGTCGACCCGATTGGTCGGGTGACAGCCGTAAGCATAAATCGACGCGAATCTCGGCTCCAGAAAATTTGATTCCGTTCGAATTCTCATTTGTCCTCGCCCTCGGGCGATCGGAGTCGTCGAAAATTCAACCCCAGCACGTTTCAATCTTAAATTCATTCGACAGGATTCACCGATGTTCGAGCCTGATGAATGTCGCTGACTCGGCACCAGCAGCACTAATCCCGACACTGATAAATCGTTGAACATTACACGACTTTGCAGAGAGTTATTGCTTGGCTCGAATTTACATTTATCCACTCTTGCCCACGTTCCATCACGATTTGTTCCTGAACTAGGTACCTATAATTTTATTTTATTAAGAAGTAAATAATAAAATTAATTAATTAAATTTTATATGACACTGCAATTAGCCGACACTTGAAAAATTTTTTTTTAAATTGCAGTAATAATTTTTTAGAGCTTTTAAAGATGAAATTTTTCAAATAAATTTTTCTTGCTATAATTTATTTGTTAAAAAATTTTTTTAAATTATCAGATGTCTCATAATAATAAATTAAGTCTAGAAAATTATTTTAAAAAAATTGCATTTGTAATTTTTTAAAGTTTTTAAAGATGAAATTTTTCAAATAAATTTTTCTTGCTATAATTTATTTATTAAAAAATTTTGAAAAATAATCAGATGTCTCTCAATTTCAGCATTATAAAAATAAATGAATAAAATTTTATACCTTGACAGAAATACGAGCAACAGTCATCTCAAGTGGAGCAGAGGTGAGTTTCCGTTGATAAACAATCCCTTTTTCATCATCTTCATGTCGATTTCTTCGGGAAGAATCCCTTTGCATCGCGTCCAAAGCTCGCTCGAGTCTTCCTCCACAGCCGTCCCAATTGAGTGTCAAACTCGGCATGTGTGAGAGTCCTAACACAAGCACTAACACAACCAACGTCTTCTCCATAGTTGTTATCATTTTTTGAGATAAAACTTGAGATTCTACAGTATGGAAAACTCAGCACTTAAAATCTCAAATACGAGACACTGTTGTTATATCCGAGAAGACATTATCTGAAATGAAAAATAATAGCTGATAAGGTAAAAAATATTATGAACAGTTCGGATGAGAGTTACGATATGACTGGTATAGTATCCTGTAGAAAACTGTTGTTATTAATTCACTCAGTGACGTACTGCAAAACAGAGCATGAATGCCGTCTCCGTGTGTCTTCTTCTAACGAATTACCGCGTGTTGTTTGAGCACAGTGACACTTTGGTTGTCGCCGGTGAAATTTTAAATTTCATTGTAATTATCATTGGTAATAGTCATTGTTTATATTACATTAAGTAATTTATTTAATTAGAAATTTTTTACTCAACTCAAACTTCCAAGTTATTAAAATATTACCATACACATTTTTTATTTTTATTTTAATTGTTTGTTATTTTTTAGAAGGCTCTAGAATGACCAAGACTAGCAATGATTAAGTTAAATATTTACTTACTTTGTATTTAATTAAGTGAAAAGGTAAAACCAAAAACCAAAATAAAGTGAAATTTATTTTTATCCAGCGCTGCGTTTGTTCAGAGCTAAAATAACAGAATATTATATTATAATATTTATATAAGAGAAGAAGTAAGTTTTAGTTAAAAGTTTAGATAAGAACAGAAAGATGAACGGTACTTGCACCTTATAGGTCCGTCGAACTAGCAGCAATGAAAGTAGATGCCGGAGCGTTCCTTTCTTTTCTCTTCTAGCCCGTAGATATTCGGCGAAGACACTACGGCAAATCTAGAACGCCAGTATATCTGGGATGGAACCGATCTTATTCTTTTCTCGCTTTTTTATTTATTTATTATTATATTTCTTAAACTTATCAAGGTATTTACCTTTACTTTTTTCTTCTCTCCTTTTATTTGCATTATAGCCTCCACAGACTTGTGTAATATCCTTCTTTTCATAGCTCTCATATAATATCGGTTTCTTCATACGGATTGTAAACAAACAAACAGCCACCATGTTCGATCAAATACATATATATGTTACGTATAATAATATATAACCATCTATTGTTCTCTACGATAAGAGATATTTATATTGAATCATTTTGGATTGGCAACGCGCAAGTCAAACTTCTCACGTTGTTAGGTTAGGTTTTTTTTATTGTTATTATTATTGTTTAGCTGTCATTTTTTAAAGTTACCGGAATTTTTATAACTACATATTTTATTAATTTGATTTCAAGTTATATTAAATTGAAGTTAGCCGACATCTGTCATTTTTGTTTGATACTGAAGTTAGCTGACTACTGTCAATTTTTTGGTCCTAAACTTAACATTTTTTTTTTATTTTTATTATAATTTATGATATTAAAGTTAGCAGTCACTAGAGAATTTTTAAAAAGTTATTTAAAAAATAGACTTGTAGAAATTTTAATAAATTAAAGTTGCAATTTTTTTTAAATAATTTTTTAGAACAAATTTTTTTGCTAAAGAAAATTAAAAAATTGTCAAGTGACAGCTAACTTTAATGTCATTAATAATTTAATTACTATAAAATTATAAAAAATTTCTAATGACCGTTAACTTCAGTGTCTTCATTATTTTTGTAATTTTGACAACAAATAAATTACTAAGAAAACATTTTTTAAAATATTACACCAAAAATTTGTTGACTCATCATAAAATAATTTATTAATAAATTTTAGTTATAAAAGATGAAACTGAAATTGACAGATATTAAAAATTTTTTAAATTGAGAGCTGACGGCTAACTTCAGTATAATTATAAAAGATGAGTAAAAATATTGAACAAGATCAATCACCATTTGCAATACCATCAAATGTCCAATTATTTGGATTCTACCAATGGAGTGAAGCTAAAAGACGCAATAAGAAAGAAAAACAACCCGGCAAGAGTACAACTAAGTATGTAAAAAAAAATGTTGAATTAAAAAAAAATGAAGCTTCAATAGCTGTGCCATTAGCCATTACTGACATCGATCCCGGCTACTTCACCGATCTCGCCGGTCGTCCTATCCGTGAAAAGTTTTCAAGGCGAAAATACATCGAGCAAGTCAACAAAGTACTGAAGACTAAGCTTCTTGCAGGTTACAACAGAGATCACTGTATAAGAATTGATCAGCAGTTTGATCAAGAGAAAAATAAATTCAATGACATTGAGGTATCTATTAAACAATAACATTTTTTTTTATTAACTATTGGAGTCAAGATTTAAATATCATTTTTTGAAGGATCGTTATCGAGAGTACAGTAGCGCATTTGAAAAATATTTGTCTCACGATCATGAAGAAAGTATGAAGATGTTGGAAGAAGCCGATCAGGAAGCTCGAAATAGCAGCAAGATGATTTCAAAACGCGACAGATTGTTGAAAGAATTTGGACAAGTTCGGTTGGAAGTGTATCAGTGGCGAGAAATGTGGCGAGATGCCAAAATATGTCATGAGTTTGTCCGTAAAATTTTCGCTCCCCCCGAATTCAATGCTTCTGTTTATAAAGATGATAAATCAATGCATTCCGAGGGTGAATCAATTGTTTATGAGAACCCGGTTGCCAAGTCTTCTTTGGAGTGTCTCGTAGGTAGATTAATTTTTTATCACATTATTTTTATTCGACAATAAAACCGATGGTCGATATTTTTCAGAAACATTCGAGAAGGAGATCAGCGATAGCAATCTTGGCCCTGGAGAAATATCAGTTGAGAGTCCGCTGGAGTTATCACGGATTTTTTCTGAAATTGAGTCGCGAAATCTCGACGCCCTTATTCATCTCGAGTCGCTGGCGAAGCCTATGGAGGAGCTGACGACTGGTGTTGCTAAAACGGAGGAAGATATTAAAAAAGAAATTGGAATTATTGAAGAAAACATTCAGGACCTTGAAGTCTGTTGGAGTGTTTATTATTATTATTATTATTAAGTCGTTTTTTATTATTATAAATTAATTTTATTAAATGTTATTATTTTTAGTCTCTGATTAAAGCTTGCGAACAAAGAGCGGCTAATCTCAGGGCTTACGTGGATTATCTTCTGCAGCAAGTATTTCGAGAACTTGTATGCTCAGAATCAGTCCTCTATCTCCAAGTCTTTATCGAGGATGCATATGAAAGCTGTGTGGGACCAAATCACGGCAAGTTGGACGTATTCACTATGATGAGAACAATCGAGAAGACTTACGAGAGCCTCAATATGACTCTCGACAAGCTTCCCAAGGAGATTGTCAGGCAGTGTGAAAAAGAAGGCTTCACGCAGGAAATGAAAATGATGCGAGAAGCTGAGGATGCTGCTCAAAAGGTATAATAGTATAATGATGTTAATGGACTGTTTATTTAAATTTTTAAAAAGAATATTTATTGAAAAAAAAAAAAACTTTCTCCATTTTTCTGTAGTTCAATCTGATGCATCGACTGCTCGCTGCACTGGAGCGAATAATGGAACCTCCTGAATTGAATATAAAAAGTAAATCTAGAGATAAAGATGGTGATAAATCATCTAAGCGTAAATCATTGGTATCAACACTGCCAACATCATCTCGCTCGTCTATTACTGCGAGGCAAAAAAATTTACAACTAAAGCAGCTAACAATGGCCAAAAGATCTCCTGAATTTTTAGGCGATGATAAATTTTTGGAACAAGAAATCAAAGATCTAGCTTTCGAAATAAAAAAACTTGCTAAAGATTATCTGCCGGCAGATGAAAATCTGTCTGCAGAAGAACGACACGACTGTCGTGATGAAATTTAATAATTGAGCTTTGTCAATCTGGTTAATTAAATTATCACTGGAATTATATAAATAGTATAAATTTTGTCCTTATAAGTAGTCTGTAAAAGAAGCGTGTAATTCATAGCGTGGGATGTGGGGAAAAGGAAATGTCTTGCATCACGCAACATGCGTAGGCGACCAATGTTCCGGTTTATAAAGAACGACTTCTTGCCTTTATTATATAAAAATATAATCAATAATTTTATACTTTGCTGTAAAATTTATCAGTTGATATATTTAAAAAAAAAAAAAACGTTTGCAGTCCAAATATTACTTTATAATACTTACTATTATGAATTAAGAGCGTTAATGATAAATAATTCGTCTACATAATAAATATTATCGATATACCAATAATTATAAAATTTCATTGTTGCTTTTATAATTAAATGACATTGTTCCTAATTAATTATGATTATTATCATCAATCAATCACATTAGCACTTTACGCGTAGACACAAGAAAGATTTTAACGCGCAGATAAATAGATCGATTGGTTTAAACTTGAGATAAAATATTAAGACCAATAAACACAACAAGGGCAAGTATTATACATATCCAATAATAATAAAAATTAATAATTATAATAATTATAATAATAGCAATAATTATTTAACATACATTTTCTCATTACTTTGTTATAAAAACAACGTGAAGACTCTTATTACCTAAGACTCCAGTAATTGCTACCGCAAATAAGTGAGAGAAGTCGACTGGCATCAGTAATAAATTTAAATTATCTAATAATATAATACAAACAAATAAGACACTTGATATGTCACGTAAGTGTTAATTAGCATAGTATAACAGATAACAAGTCTGAGAATTTAATAATACAATAAAAAAATTATAAGAATTAAATAGTGAAAATGATTCTAAACAAGTTAATGGATCAGATCGACTTACTCTCTTATTTGACAAAGCAACTTAACAGCAAATATACACAAATTATTCTATGTAGTCACGTTTTTTTTTTTTTTTTTTTTTTTTTTTTTAAATACATTACGGACCAGTGTTTATAATAATTATTATTATGATTTATTTTATATTTACATTTGAATGTTACCACACACTCATTCCATTTATAGCACAGACTTAAAACAAGTGTTAAGTCGACTAGTATTATCACTCTCTACGAGTGACGTTTTGATAATTAGAAAATAATCGTATATTTTATTAATAGCAAATTAATTGTAATAATAATAATAAGAAAATAGTAGTAGTTAATAATTAAAACGAAATGTCGATATAATGAGCAATGAAATGACTAATGAGAGCAAGAAGCTACCGTATATGTAAACAAAATATCGATTGTCTAATTAATACATAATATAAATGATATAATTAAATAACTACAATCATAGACGTCTGGTGTTGTCTTAAAGTTTAATCATGTGACAATCAATTGCCAGCAACGATGTCGAGACTCAACTGGTTAGTTGTGCGTTTTATATTTAAATGCAACAAATATAGAATAACTCAAGCTCCAAAAATCATTAAACTATTAAATACACATTGCACGAACATAAGGACTCAGTAGGTCAGCGGATACAAAGATGTGTAAAGTATTAATAGATAATAAGAGGCACGAGTATGTAAAACGATGAGTTTTTAGTCAATTGTAGCATCAGTCAAGAGTTACTCTCTTCTTTTTTTTTCTCTCAAATTTTTCAACTTTCTCCCATTCTCTCTACACGTCTCTAATATTTATATTTCTATTCTTCTTTATATTTCTATTCTTCTTTATATATATATATATATATATATATATATATATATATATATATATATATATATATATATATATATATATATATATATATATATATATATGTATATTTGTATTGTAATTGGTTGAAAAAGACGTATTATCACGATGATAATAATCATTGAGGTCGAATTGTGGTTCAATAATCGTTGCAACAATATTAGCGTTGGAGTATTTTGATTAATAAAAATATTAATCAGGTAAACCACCAACGCATTTCAATAAATTTAATATTTATCTTAAATATCCACATTTCTTCTTCATAGTAATTATTAATTTTTAATTATATTTTTATTATTACTTTATATCTGGTAGTCTTAAATATTTTAATTTAAAAAACCTCCTGCTATAAACACGTCTTAGTAAAACGGGGCAGTTAGAGGAGTGTCAGTTGGTGGGATATTTATTAGTTTTGTCGGATTGTACTTGACTCGTCGTGGACTTGAGCTTCCAAACTTGGGCAACGACGATTCGTCAAAAAATTCCCCACACACACTCACACTAAGATATATAATACACGTTAAACTCTTGATACTTGTACAAGCATATATACTCTTAGAGTGCGGCAGCGAGTGAATAATCCGGTCATACAACTTCTCGAGAGAAAAGAAGTCAGTGAATTTTTTAACCGGCCAAATATCACAATGATAATTGGTTAATATTTGAGGAGCTGAGTAGTGGTATCAGAAAACACACGTACAGTCCTCGGAGGCACGGGCCTACCTGGCCCGTTTGCGATTTAATTTAGCGAGTTTGCGCCGCTTCTGTATCAATTGGTAAAGTGTATCGAGGCCCTCGTGAAGACCTTCCCCGGTAATAGCACAAGCCGGTTGAACCCTTATGCACGAACACCCCGGAGATCCTGTCAGCTCGAGCACGCCAAGATGCTTCTCCAGCTCGCCAACCTCTTTAGCACCTAAAAAATAAAACCCACCAGACATTTATTAAAGGTGACTGGCTTTATCTCAAGCTCTTTACTTGACTTTATTAAATAAAATTTTTTTTTACTCTCCATTCTACTTGTACTTATTATTTTTCACTTACTGGGCAAATCTTGTTTGTTAGCTAAAATGAGTATGGGCACACCGACATTGTCTGGACTTCGAGCTGTTCTAGTTAATTCCATTTTAGCTTCCTCGAGTCTTTCCGTGTCACACGAGTCTACGACAAATATAATACCGTCGGTGCATCTTGTATAAGACTTCCAGAGGGGTCGCAGTTTTTCTTGGCCACCGACATCCCATACCAGGAAATTTATACCTAAAACCATTACAACAGTTAATACTTTAATACCTTTTACAATTTACATGCATATTAAATAACTAAGACAATTATTTATGTGTTTCCGTTAATTAAAAAAAAACTAATTAAATTTTCTTAACAAGTTAAATTTATTTTTTGACTATATTTCCTATTTTTCAAATGATAAAATACTTGTTAAATTAATTTATTCAAATAATTATTTAAAAAATACATTAACTTGTTTTAATGAATATTAAGAATTTATTTTAATAGGCCTTCTATAATTAAACCAGATACAGATAAGGTGATTAGTTATCTGAAGCTGTAAAAATAAATATCAATTTCCTTCTCTAAAGACTTTTCTTCCGTACAAATGTATAGAGCCAATTAAAAATCATTTAAAAATAACTCTCGAGTCAAGGAAATCTTTTGAAAACACCATATTATTTTTACCAGCATGAACCATATGGTTGTTTTTTTTTTTTCCAATTCATCAAGATAATAATAACATGGCTATAAATTCAAGGCTATTGGATCATTAAAAGTGAGAGGCTGCCTAATGCCCTTAAAAATAATTACAAAAGAATATAATAATCATAAATATAAATCGCCGTGAATTTTTCCTGAGAGCCGGCCTGAAAGCCGATACAGACAGATTAGACTTAAATCGAAAGGAACAGTGTCTGAATACAATAATAATAAATAATAATAATAATAATAATAAAAAAAAAAAACCTTTGGCTTTTCCAATAGCCCCGCGAATTTTCTCACAGTTGAAACCAATCGTGGGAACAGTATTGAGATACTGATCGAATTTGAGTCGATACAATGCCGTGGTTTTTCCAGCGCTGTCTAGGCCCAGCATGGCAACATGAAGTGGCGAGCCGGTGGGTAATGCCTCCAGGAGACCTCCGCCACTCGTTCCTGTCCTACCCATCCCAGCACCCATTCCTTCCGTCTATCTGGCTTTGTTATCTGCCAAGTCACACATTTAGATGCTATTTATTGTTTCCGAGCAACCGTCGCTCCAATCTCTCCTCTGCTCACTCTCAGTTCACCTAAACAATCAAATACAATTTGCATTACAACATTAATTCATTACTATACAACATACTTATAACATTAATATAATCCATTCATCACTATCAATTATTATTATTATTAAAAATTTTTAACAAAAAAAATCAATAATAATAATAATAATAATTTTATGTAACCATTATCAGTAAACACCATCTACATAATTATCTTAGAGTATACATATTTTAATTCATTAACTTTTGAATGAATATAAAGAGAAATCTGCGTATAATATAATAAAAGGCATTTAGGATGAAGCAATACTCTTCGACGATATTGGTACAGAGTGTTAGAGCACGTTATTATGACCTACAACGCCAGATTTCTCTCTCTATAATTCTTTTCTATTATATATTATATCCCTCTACATCACTAGGGATAGATATATAATATAATAGTAAATATATCTTTTACAGACCCAACTAAACTCATCTCCCAAGTTATTCAGGAGAGTTTTAAGATACATATAGCCAGCCAAGAGTAGACCGAAGACTCAAGACTATAGAGATATAAAAGTTTCAGCAGAGGCTGAGCAGAACAAGCAGAAGCTAATGTTAGCCAAATCTTATATATTATTATCTGACTCTGTGAATTAAACTCGCTGGCGTTTACCTACTTTTAACAACTAGACTGCCTTACATCCGACGCTGAGATCAAAAACTCTGGATCACAATCCACGTTCAGGTTCAGATCAACGATAAAAGAGTTTTTAGTTGGCTCATACTCTTACTCACTGATAGTACGATAAAATAAAAAAAATTAAAAAAATAAAAATACACAGTGAGAGGAAGATAGAGATAATAATAGGAGATTAAAATGCGAGAGAGAGACTCCAGAAGTAAAGGGAGTGAGTTGAAGGAGAACAACTGTATTTTACACACATTAGGCATTTTATCGTATCGTATATATTCAATATGAAAGTAGGCTTCGCATATATTGACGCTCAAGATGAAGATGAGCCAATTATCAGCATCAGCTCTCTGGCTGCATGTGCCTGATGCTTCTTCCTCTCGGTTCCCGGCCCCTCTCGCCTCAATATTACACATTACACATTAAACATTGTGTATATATAATTATAAACGAGTTAAGTTTGCGTCTGAAGAAGTAGAGGCTTAACTCGTGCCAATACTCGTATCGTTACTGCATACAATACGGATAATATAACTACAATATAAATACGTACGTTCTCCTTATACACACTCATATTAACCGTGTAGTGTGTTATTTTATTTCTTTAGATTTTATATTTTTAAATGAGACTAGAGTAGTACACACAGACCGTTATTCTGGTGGTTCGTGGTCTGCAGCTCCTCGAGCAAACGTATTATCTGCTCCGTAGCTCTGATGCCATGCTGCAAGTCTTTTCTTCTGTATGACTGGAGCTTTATATTCCAACTGGAGTTTTTAGTATGTAACTCATGGACGGTATGTACGTATATACCGTCGATGTAATACACACACTATTCTGGTAAATCAGTCATCATCATGTTGAAAATAAAAACATGGGCGAGGAAAAAGTAGGCACATAACGGAATCATTTTGTGGAAATTGTTTCACTAAAAAAGGTAAAAGCCAACAAAGGGATCATTGTTTTCCCACTCCTTTTTCCGTTTACCTTTTATTATTTTAAATAATTGTCAGCTATTTTATTTTTTCTCCATTTAAAATTCATTATTATTGTCATTGTTATGGTTATTGTAATTATTTTCTCCTTGGTTACAGAGAACGTGAACTTTAGCTCTTGATCGTGCGTAGTCTCTATCGACTGGTAGGACGACGCGTGCGCAATTTTTCAACCCGTCCAAATAAAATCTCAAAAACTGAAAAATCCAGCTCGTATACCTACGGACAGTTAAATAAAATAAAAAGACCAAGAATCAGAAGAAGGTAGAAATAATAATAAAAAAAAAAGGTTCACGCTTAAAAGTTCTTGAAACACTTGAGAGAGTGGGGGCGTTTCTTCTCTATTCGGTTGCCTGGTTCTATGTCTCTCGACTGTAACTATTCACATCATCACAGTACATCACTCCCAAGTCCAATGTACTGAATTATTATGAATATACATATATGTATTCTGCATATGTACTCTCATCTGTGCTAACTCGTATTATAATACAGTTGTCGGACCTTTTCATTCTATCCACCGTCCCGAACGAATGGGAATGGCAGTCTATTTTTACACTACCCTCATCTCGCCAACGCTCCAAGCTCTGGCTCTGCCTGCTGCTGCACCACCGCTGTGTAACAAATCTCGGATGGATATTTATAAAAAAACACCAGATTAAAACCCTATAAAAAAAACATTCTCTTTACTCATCTTCACCAATACATTTATACTCACACGTACTGTTTCGTTCTAAACTTTCTATTACGTCAGCTTGACGCTACTCCAAAACCTACGGGTTTTAAATTTAAACAAAATAAGAGTTTTCAGTTATCAATTTTTTTTTTTTTTTTTTCCTCTTACTCTAAACTATCTGCTAATGCACAATAAGCTCAGTCAGCCGATGTAATGTTCTTAAACATTTATACGACTTCAATTCTATTTCTTCGACCGCATTCACCATTTATTAACCGAATCATTGGGCTGATTAATAAATAATACAGTTTTATGATTCAATAAAAATAACAATGAATGTTATTTTTGAGTCACATCAGCTTGTACTGTTATATTAAGTACATATATTCAGTTATAAATGTGTATAAGAAGAAATATTGATATGAATGATTATCAATAAATTTTAATTTCTGTCAGTAGAGGCGATGTTTGCCTTGGAAATTGGAAACTGTCTGGAGAGTAACCGAGCGAGTTTTATAAGATATAATAAAACTAGCGACTAACAGGCGACATGAGAATAGAAAGGACCGAAAAAAGTAACTATAAAAAGCATAACAATAAAACTTAAAAGTAAATAAGTCTGTGTGTATATATGTATGCTGAGTCGTGGGGGAGGAATGCAGAGAGATATCAGGATGAGATGTCGCTTGATGGCTGCACAGGTAGTGAACCTTTCTTATACATTCATTCACAGGTAGCAGCAACCTTCTCTCCACCTGCCTTTCTCTCTTTAGCCTCCACAACACACTGACAAATATACGGCCTCTGGCTACACTTTTTACGTGCTCCATTGTCGTTCACCGATTTCAGCTCAGCCAAAAAATTATTGTACCTTTATGTACACGACAAGGCATTCGTTTGTCAATAACTCCGAGGGAAAATCCACAAATAAGGCTTTGGAAAGGCTAGTTAACCAATACACTCCATTCGTATTTTAAATTCACTGAAATAAATAATAACAATTATAACAGCAATAATAATGGCTACCCATTTATGTATAAAAGTATTATAAAAACGCAAGGACCTGGTTGCAGTTTTCCCCATTACATAATTCATAATTCAACCTCATGAATTATCGCTCTCAATTACTCTACATACTCAATACTCATAAAACTCATTAACTTACATACTTACAATAAAATTTATTCAATAATAAACAATTATATTGTTGCTCACCACAATTGAGCTGTCAATTATCTGGCTTATCCACAAAAATATGTAGAGCACTAAGTAGTAAGCTTGATGATGATTAGGCTGTGCTGGTTTTTTAAATTTTCTTCATTTATCACGCCGCACTGATGTTTATTATATATTATATATTTACAATTGTAAATTCATACAGTTCACAGTGTACTGTCAACGAACCGTATCTAATCAACGATCCAACAAAACATTAATTCCAAAGATTGGTCACTGGATCCAACATAAACTCGTCCGAGCGTGATACCGGAATCTTTTTACGAGTATTGCCGCTGTGATAGATCAACCCCGACACATTACTTTTACTTCCTATCATAACACAATAAAATAAATCATTACCGTCACTTATTGTTTTTAAAAGATATTATTTAAATAAAATACCACCTTATTTTTTCAGCTGCTGTTATTATTATTAATAATTATAATTATAATAAATATGATTTAGTATAAATCACTGTGGGTTATATATAAAATGTATCACTGGCTTATTGGATGATAGCTGGGGTTGATAGACTAGTTTTATAATGCACCGATTATATGTTGGTGGTGTGGTGGTGTGGTCGTACCGAGTTGATGATAAATAAATCGACTGAGGCTGAGGACTCATCCAGACCCAGACGACACCACTTATTCGGTAATCATAATAACACTAACATAGAACCATACAGTCTCACTACCCAGTGTAGTACTACCACCACTAGCAGTATCAGAATCAGTATCACCACGGGCACGACAATTACGATAGAGGGCAATACTCTTTTATGTGTGTGTTATATATAATATATAATGTAAATAAATATCTACATACACACACAAACCAGTATTGCTGCAATCCCCATCCGGAGAGACGAGAATCGAGACTGTCGTGCTGCGAGCCGTCACCTCCAATGCCTTTCTGCTCTGACACATTGCGCGCCTCTGAGTTTAAATCTGCCGCCGATAGGCGCGCCACTAATTTTAAATTTTCCCGCCAATTTTTAATATTAAAATTAGCCGATGTTCTTAATTTTTTTAAATAATTTAATTAAAACAAAAAAATATTTTTAAAAAATTACACTTGCAGTTTTTGAAGTTTTTTACATGTGCAAATTTTTTTTTTATTTTTTTGTGATAATTTTTTCAATAAAAAAAAATTCTAAAAATTTTCAGATGTCGGCTAACTTTATTTTCATCAATTTTTATGGGATTTTTTTAATTAACTAAAAGTACTTTGTTTTACATTATTATTATTATTATTTTAAAAAGTTGATTTTTTTAAATATCTAAAAATTAAATATTTTATTTTCCTGCTTATTGATAACAGCTGTATTTTTTTCCAATTAAATGACAAGTCAATAAAATAGTTAGAAAGTTAAAATAATGGGATTGGGTGTTTATTTTAAATTTTATTAGTATTTAAATTAAAAATAATTAATTTTAGGAAGAAAGTTTTTGACAGAATATATTTTATGTGACTCTTCAGTTGTTTACTTTCACTTGTTTCCGGGAATCGTTATGTGTGACGAGCCAAACCTGTGGTTAATATACCAAAAAATTAAAAAAACAAACAAATGGGATTTATGAATAAAATAGTTAGCATATTTAGTATTGCTTTGACAAGATATATTTATCTAAAGGTTGCGTGGTACAATCAGATTTTGGCACTTGGTTGAGTAGGAAAATAGAAGAGTTACATAATACAAGATTAGAATTTAGGGGTTTGCAAGCCAGATGTCTGAAGTACAGTCTCCACCGGGATATCTGTGAAAAAAGATACTTAATAAATAAAGTAATTTTTTTTTTTTTTTTTTTAATAAAAATTACCTCATTTCATGAGCAAGAAGAATATCATCTTTTTCTTCTCCAAAATCCACCAAAAAATCAGGGTCTAGCTTAAGTCCGCCATTCTCAACGTCGACGTCAAGCTTCACCATAGTTGACCCATTTCTAAAATAAATATAAAGTATTAAACATAAGTATAACAATTACTATCGATGAAAGTTAACAATTACTTGACATGGTCAGGATAAAATTGCTTATCCCAAGGCTTGAAAATAGAAGTAGTCACGTAGAGCCTGCGACCATCGAGACTCAATTGAAGCATCTGAGGAGAGCCGTAGAGTCTGCGTCCTTTTACAACAACTGGATCAGGTTGACTCGACAGCTCTTGGTCTTCGATAACTTGAATTTTAGAGTCAGACAGTATCGAGCCGCCTAAGAATACTTGACCAACTAATCGCGGCTTTTTTCGGTCTGAAATATCGTACTGCCTTACGTCACCGTGCAACCAGTTATTAAAGTACAAATATTTGTCGTCCAGGCTCAGCAGAATGTCGGTAATCATTCCTAAAAAAAAAATAATTTAGTAATTATTTAATAATTTTTTTAACACATAAATTATGTCAAAAAAAATTAGGAAAAAAAATTCAATTTTTTAAAAATTATTTTTTGGAACAAATTTGTTTGTTAAAAAAAATTTAAAAATTATCCAGTAACTGCTAACTTTAATGTCATAAAAAAATAAATAAATTAATTAGTTAAATTTTAATTTTTCTAACCAGATATTGTTGGACCCATCCATCCCTCGACTTTTTTTTCCGGTATATCAATAACTTTATCAGCGGCCCATTTACCATTATCGGTTTTATAAAACCTAAATATATTTGACGAGACAGCACACCCGACGAACCCTTCACTTGCCAGCGGATCATGAAGAAATCTCACTTCTAGCGGCGCGATTCCTTCTTCACCTAGATCAATAACTTGCTCAAGGCTTCGTTTTGTCCAAGAATAAAAATTTAAATTTCTTCCATAAATATCTAAAAAAAAAAAAAAAAAAATGATAATAAATTAAATGTTTATCCAGGACTAGCGGAATTAATGTTATATGAATTGTACCGGGATTAGAGCTCTGTCCGGGCCCAAATCCCTTTTTAAAAATCCTCGGGACTCCCCATTCGGTGGAGATAAGAACATCATGGCTCGGCTGGTACCAAAAATCATATCCAAACTTAGCCTTTTTGTCGCTCAAAGTCCAAGGACCTTTTACTTGAAGAGTCTCGCTGTCTACACACAAAAAATCGCCTAGGCCATCGCCATTGGGCTTCCCCATTGTTGATATAATTATTTCTCCGGTCGGAGAGCAGTGAGCGGTGTGTGGAGTCGCCAGGCCGTGTTTGTGCATCTCCTCAGGCTCAAGAACCTACGGAACAAGTGTGAATACATACATATGTGTAGATAAATGTAGAGGTACAGTAAACATCAACACGAGCGTACTACAGACTACTTGATTTGAATTTAAATGAAAACCAGCTGTTTACGCTGAATAAACGTACCTTCTTTATTGTAGGTGCACGAGCGTTGCTCGTATCAATGAAATAAACTCGATCAGACATCAGACACGGTAAAACAAATGTGTCTCGCTTTAATTTTGAGTCAGGACAGCTGCTACATATGTTCCAACCAGCATGATGAAGTTCATCACCCACATACGGCATTCTCAGCTTGTGTATTATCTGGAATATTTATATTTATATTTATAAGCAATGTATAGGGTCAAAATTTTTAATAAATTGTTTAAATTTTTAATATTACGGCCAAAAATTGCTTCTATAGAAAATTTTACTAAACAAAAGTTGTTCAAAATTTAATTTTATAAAAAATGTTTCTTATGATTTTTTAAAAAAACTAACATTTTCGCTGTAATTCCAAATTTAAGATTCAAATTTTTTATAATTATCAAAATTAGGGTGTGCCAAAATGTAACTTCTGTGAAAAATTTTGAACAACTTTTGTTTAAAAAATTTTTTTTTATAAAACCAATATTTTTGCCACAATATAAAAAATTTGAACCATTAATTATTTGTTATTTTTATATTGTGGCAAAAATCTTGACATTGGTAATGTATAATGTGAATACGTAATTAATCAAACATGAATAAATTAAATACCTGACAGTAAGTAGGACTGGTTGGATCTACGTCAACTGTTGACAGAACGTCGGGTTTTTTATCATCAGTACTGATACAAACTACGTACATTATTTTTTCCCGAGGCCCTGACATAGCTTCTTTTGGGCTTCTGTAGCCTGGTCCGCATTTTTTGCAATCTAAAAAAAAAAAAAAAAAAAAATGATTATTATTTAATTATTAAACTTTAAATAAATAAAAATAAAAATGTGAATGGAATACCTTTAGCTGTTGCCATGCTGCGAATTAAGCGAACGAGTTATTACTGATGTATGTATTCATAAATGGAAAAATTCACATCAACAGTTATGTGATGGTATGAATACTTACATTAGCAAGCGATGCATTTGTGAGAGTAGATACATAGCTCGAGGCACTGAGATAACCACGAGCTATCAACATCGACAGATATGTATTTTATTTAATTTATTTTATAATCTTGGCTCCTTTTTCTACAGTTTTATAAACTTGTGATTTAATATTTAAAATGTATAATTTTATAAACTTTAAGATAAAATATTGATTAGATAATTTATAATTTTTGATAGGATCAATTCTTAATAGTGATTGTTCAATAGCTTGTATAAAATATTGAGATATTTATAAACATTTTCAATTCCGATTAGTAAGAAAGTACTTTCATTTAATGGTCCAATTGATTGTCGCTTCTATAACTAATTACTAATTTCTAATAATTAACTGTGAATTTTTTTTAGAATCAGTTGATTGTGAGAGAGTTGTTGAATTGGCCATTAAAAGCTTGAGTTCCTTTAACTTAGCTTGCTGATTATTGTTGTAAGGAAAATAATTAAGATGCAATTCAATTAATTTTTTAAATTGTTCTTTGGCAAGCTCTGTTCTGTTATTAATTACATCCAATCCGGCGTCTAATTTATCAAGGCTACGACTGACGTTCATTATCATCCGAAGAATACGTTCATTTTTCTTAGCTTTGCCAACAAAGTTAACTACGAGAGCACATACCGTGAGAATTAACACAATAAAAAGAGATTTTTGTAAAAGACCCACCATATTTCTAAACAATTTACCAACTGGCTTATTAATAAAAAAAAAACTTTATTTAACAACCAGTTGTCTTCATTTTATCTCTGAAATAATTTTCACAGCACAGAAATCTAAAAAATAATTAAATTAAAGCATCGAAAAATAGCTGAGGAAGAATTCAAGTTACACCCACGCGATTAGCTTTAAATATTATAAGTGTCGTTTTTAATCTAAAAACGATACTTATTCTTAACGTTCCACTGATTTCCCACATGACGTTCAGTTACTAGGTGCGAGTCGATGACTCGTAATACTTGAAGAAACGATAAATAAACCATCGATTACGGGGATCACTGAGTCTTCGATATTGCTATTAGCAAACATCTTTTTTATTGACTCGTTTATTAGAGATTAGATGATATATTAAATTTAAAAATAAAATATAACTCGTTGGTTCAGTTGCTGACTGACCGAGTATACTTTAACTGGTTATCCACGTGTGACTGCGTAGGTGAGAATGTCTGGGTTAATTTACACCCTCTGTCATACTTGTGTGTTGTGTGCATATAATATCTCTCGCATGCTAACGCTCCGAATCAATAAACGCTGTAACAAAATCTCTCATGCGCTATCTCTCGGGATAATTAGGATTCGAGATGAAATATATTCTAGGTCTATGATTATTTAAATGTAATCATTAAAATATTATTTTATCATTTTTTTTTTTTTTTTTCAATAATATCAATATTTATAATAATTCATTTTGATGAAAATTCATGAAAAAATCATGATAAAAATTTTATATAAAGTATTAATGAAAAAATTTTTTTTGACCTATTAATGCAATACTGATCAGGTATTAATTTACGTTGTTTAACATATTGTCATTTTTCATTACTTTATTTTACATAAAGATAATGATCACTGGTGTAAACAAGACTTGGTAAGCGTCGAATAGTATAAAAATTATAATATCCAAAATAAAGTATTGAAGAAGGCAATTTCAGCTGACTGTTGCGGGCAACAAAGCAGCTCTCACCTCGTTGAGCTCGTGGTAATTCGTGTGGGTTGTTCGGTGAGTCAATTCGACACTTGAATTTGAGGAAGCTTCACATGAGAGCTCTCGTCTTATCGTCCCGGATAAAGGTCGCGAGGTTTTGTCTGGAAATTATGGGCAATTAAAATTAACTCAGTATAATAGTCTGAAAGAGGGTAACTTTAACTAGTAATTAAATTATTTAATTTACCTTGACTGCGATACAGTAAGTACGACAATTCTTCTTGAGTGGAGACATGCTGAAAATCTTCGCCACAAGCTCCTCGAAGGACGGCAACGACATCCGACCGGGGATTGAAGAAATAAAGGCCCTGCTTTCGGGTATTAAATTCCCCAATTAAGGCAGCAATTCCTTTTGCAGCGGTAAAGTCCGCTCCTAATACGTATCTGCAATCGACGACCACGGGCAATTGACTTGAGCCCTCGCGTATTCCTGCATGATCCACGAACTGTTTTATGAAGTCTACTGCAGGAAAGTAGAGACTATTGCCAGGTATCACCAGGAGATAATCCGTTCCAGATTCAGTCTTTTAAAATTATAGTTTAAGAATTATAGTTTATTATCATTGTCATTTAATATATCAGTAATTAAGTAATTATTGTTAACTTACGACGCATTTTTCTACATGAATAGTTGGACGAGCTGATGGATACAGTAAAAACATAAGATTTATTCCTACGCCAACTAAAATTCCATATTCAACTCCAATAATAAGACAAAGGAAGAAAGTTGCAAACATTGGGATTAAATCTTTTTTGCTTGACTTCCACATTAGTTTCACCACTTCGTATTCAATCATGTATATCACTGCAGAAATAATTACTGCTGCTAAGGACGCTGTGATAAAAATTTTAAATTGTTATTTATATTTTTATTAATTATTATAATCTAGCTGTTACCCGTCATTAAAAAAATGATAAGGATAAAACAAACCTTTGGGAATAAAATAAAAGTACGGAGTAAGAAGACTGAGGGCTAAAATAATTAAAAGACCAGTATAAAGCCCAGCCATTGGAGTTTTAACACCGCTGGCATGATTAACAGCGGACCTACTGAAAGAACCCGTGACCGGCATCGCGCTAGCACATGATCCCAGAACATTGCACAATCCAAGAGTCAAGAGTTCTTGTGTTGCGTCGACACTGGCTCCGTTGGCGAAGGCTTTCGCGATGGCTACGTTTCCAAGGACACCAATTATGGGCACGAGAAATATCGCCGGACCCAATTCAGTGCACATGTCGATGAAATTTAAATTTTGGTCATTCATCCGTGTTGAGAACGGAGGTAAGCTGAAGGACGGCAGACCTGATTTCACGGGTCCAGTGAGGACAAACGGAGCTCCAGATTCCGTTGAGTTCATTTTGTAAGCTATTGTTGAACAAATAACAACTACAATAGCATTCCTAGCTGTTGATACCAGCCAGATTACTTTCGCGAGAATCTTTTTTTCTTTTGACGGCTTTTCCACTCTCGAGCACCATTTGATGTCTTTCATTTTCTGAAAATTAATTATTCGTTCATTAAAAAAATCATACCGAGGTATTTCATCAGACTCACCCTTAAGAGCACGAGAAAAAAGATGCAAATAAAACTCATCCCAGCATCCCACGGGTTAGTGTCTCTAATATTGCTAAATACTTTGTGGAGAGTATCGATGAACCCAGAGGACGTGATTTTTAATCCAAGAATTCCTTTTAACTGGGACGCGACTATGATGACTGAAGTCGCGGATGTAAAGCCCACTGTCACAGGGATCGATATGAAATCAATCAAGACATCTGGAAGTATATGTAAGTAAATTAAAGCAAATTTAAATAATTATTGCTAGATATAATTATTTCATACCTACCGAGATGTAGACACGCCATCACTAACTGAAGACATCCAGCTAGGAACGCCAAAAGTACTGCAAAGTCAGCACTCTTTCCTTGGACATACTCGTGGGTCATAATAGCCATCAAGGCAGTCGGTCCTATTGTGATGTCCTTGCAGGACCCGAAGATGACATAAACTATAGCTCCCATGAACGCTGAATATAATCCATACTAAAAAAAAAAAAATTATAATTAACAATTTTGATGAATTTAAAAATTTTCTTCTAAAAATTTTACCTGAGGTTCTAGTCCTGCTAAAGTAGCATAAGCTAATCCTTGAGGCATGACAGTAAGCCCAACAGTTATCCCAGCAATAGCGTCGCTTACGGCTTTCTCAGAGTCATACTTGGGCAACCAGGACAGTATTGGTACGCGTTTTAATAAAAAGTTCTTTAATTTTTCCCGGTTCATCTTGGGCTGATCTTCGAGTTTGTGAGTAGCAAGTACCATGGTAATTTGTCAATTATATTAATTTGATTGGATTCAATCTCGTCGACGACTGCGCTGTCGCCTGGTTATTGTTTATTATTGTTATGATAGTTATTACTTGGAGAGTTAAAATGATGAACCAAAGTGGATCGAGACAATGGTGAGTCTTTATTTTGTTGGGCTGGCGATTTCAGCGGACCAAACTATCAAAGGCTATTTTAATCTGTTGCGCTCGCGCCATAGAACGCACTGAAAGCTCTGCAAGACGTACATCGACATTTTATATACTTCTAGCCACAATCATACAATTCAGGGTAACTCAGCCACGAAAAGATGACGACAAAAAATTCAGCAGCCTTCAAGCTCACCGTTTTTTTATTCTTCTTCTTCACAATAGTTATCGCCGACTCTGCAACACAAAATAAAATAATTACATTACCAATAAATTATTTATATTGTAATACGTAAGCTAATTTATCGTTCAGTAGTCTGTAATTTTCTAATTTTCTAATAAACAGGTGATAATTATCGAACAGACGATACGGTAAACTTTGACGAGAAACGAGATCCGGCTCGTCAGGTGTCGATCGGGTCATTGATCCGAAAAATCTGATACATTCCAATCAACCTGACCTGGATACGAGTCTCGTTACATCCATTACTGGCATTTACTTATACTTGGCATGCTAATGATAATAACAAATGACAATTTAATGTCATTTAATTACATCTTCCTACTTTATTATTTATTTTCCTTAAATATTTTTTTGGTTTCACCGGTAAGTGGGACAAACTTTTAATAAATCATTTTTTTTTTTTTTTTTTTAAATATTTATCATTCTTCATCATTGCTCACGTTGCATTAAATCTTGTGCAATGAAATAAAAGTTTATGTGAAAAACCTTCGATTATTTTCACCGTTTTATATTTATTGCATAACTCGAAATAAATTTCACATTAGTAAGGTCACGTCTTACCACCACTGGGTTTTTACACTTAAACTTTATTCTATTAAAGTTGATCAATAAAAATTTTAATTAAACATTTGTTTTGTTTAATTATTGAAAACTCCCGCTGGGATCTAAAATAAAAAAAAAATTTATTAGATATTATTTCATAAATATTATTAATAAAAATAAAATTTACAATATTTATATTTGTTGGATATATAACAACCGGTTTTTTTTTATCGTGGAAAAAAGTATTTACCATACGAACTCAAGCACGACTGGCAATTAAATTGTTTTTACAGAGCATACGGAGTCCTACCTAAAGAATATACGTGTAATGATACTTTAATTTATTTAGCTGTGTTCTTATATTAATATACTTACTTATTAATGTATTGTAGAGTAGTTACCAGTTACATAGCCGTTTTATTTAGCGGGAATTTCTCGGTTAAAGTTTACTGAACCAGAGACCAGGCGGCGATCAGATTTAATATGAACCACAATTACAATAACATCAGCGTAAACATATAAGGGTTGAATCGTAGTGTGTTGTCATGTGGACGACGACGATCACTATGGAATGTCTCACTCGATCCCTTACCATTTTCAAGCCGTGGTTATGCTGCTCGTCGTCTCGCGTGTCGGTGTTGTTGATATGAGCGAGATAGTTGACATTTGTCTGAGTAGACTAGCACATGTACCAACATGCAGGCATCCTGACACACAACCTTCTCGAGTTCAGCTCCAATGCAATACCACTGTATTAACATATACCTTTATGTACACTGTGTACTTTTAATATGTGTGGTGCAGGCGAATTTTCACAGCGCAAAAACATTTTTATTCTTTTTTTTCAATTTTAGCACAGCGAGAAATTTTAATTTTTTTTTTTTTAATTAAATTTTTATTCTAAATTATAAAAATAAAAAAAAAAATTGACAGTTTTCAGCTAACTTCACTATCATAAATTTACAATTAAAATTATCCCGGCAAAAGTAAAACACTGAAGTTGACAGATGTTAAAAATTTTTTTGGAATTTTATAGCAATTAAATTATTAAAAAAAAATTTATTTAATAAGCTTCACATGTGAAAATTAATAAAAATTACAAGTGAAAATTTTTAAAGGCATTTTTTGTTGTAATTAATTCGTTAAAAAATTTTTTAAAATTGACAGCTGACTGCTAACTTCAGTACTATGCAAAAGTAAGTGTTGAACTCTGTCGGCGGTAGAAGAAACTAAAGCAAAAGTGCGCGATTGGTCGATAAATTTGTGACGTCAAAAAAAAAACTGTTAAAAAAAAGTAAATAATGTGTACAATGTATATAGGTATATTTATTTACTAAAATTGTTTACTACTTTAGGCTTATCAAGTTATTTATTTAAATTTTAATTAGTTAGATAGAAGATATAATTATTTAGATAGGAAGAAATGACAACGATGGATTCGGAGGAAGGTTATGATTTTTTTGGTCTTGTCAACGACTTGTGTCAGTCGATGATAAATAAATGTGATGAAAAATGTCTTTGCGGACGTAATTCAGTGCTAATTTCCAATAAATTACGTTCAATAGCTTTTGAAATTCTGCTTAAAAAACACCCCGAGTCTTGTGATGTCAATGGTAAGTAACTTCAATCTTTTATTATACGAGGCTGAAGTTAACAGACACTTGAAAATTTTTAGATTTTTCTTTAAAAATAAACTAGGCATAGAAAATTATTTATAAAAATCTCATTTATAATTTTTCAGAGCTTCAAAAGATGAAATTTTTAAATAAAATTTTCTTGCTATAATTTGTTTGTTAAAAAAATGTTGAAAATTATTAGATGTATCTCAATTTCAGTATCATTTTATTATTCTCAGATTATTTTCAGATACTCATGAAAACGAGGCTGCTGATCCAGTTGTTGAGTTATTGAAATATTCGTTTGTATTAAAAACTACTCTAGGATTGTCTTCCAAAGCTGAGAAATTAGAGACTGCGTTAGACAGATTGTTAAGTGAAAACAACGACACGTCATTTAAATCCATACTTTTCTTCTTACACTATTTGCAGAGTTATCAATCCCACGACAAGGATGACCTGGTAATTAACTAATTTATTTAATAGAATTTTTTTATTGTCAATTAATTTGATTAATTATTTTTTTAACAGGAGGTGTTTCATTTTGAAGACAGAGTTCCGAAGGACTCGTCAGACAATCAAAGTAATGAAGTACCACATTACCAAATTTACCCGCTTTCAGCATTTATGTTACCACAAAAAATGGACCGGTTGATTGACATAAATAATCATGAATTTACACAAGTTAATATTACCGCTCCAATAAGTTTTTCTTCCCAACTTCAAATTGAAATCGCTAATAATGGTAAAAAAAAAATTATAAAAAATTTTAATCAGCTCTTATATTAATTACAAATATTTTATTATAGAATCTAAATCATCTCTATATACTCTTGATAATGTAGTAAGTATATTTAAAAAATTTTTAAAAAATAATTTATAAATAAATTGATTTAATTAAAAAATTATAATTTAGAAGTCTATGGGGCGAAAAGAAGAGGAATGTAACTTCAATTACGAAGGTACAGCGCTAGAATCGCTCTGGAAACACGAAAACTACGATTCTCTAAGCATAGAATCTCTGAGATCATCTTCACCGTCTTTAGAATCTGTAGATTTATCATCTGAAACATATGAAGACGCCGATTGTTATTCATGGGAAACTCTGGGATGTGTCAAGACTATCAAGCAGCGTGTTTTTGCCTTAGAGTCAGACGCAGCGATCCAGCACCTGCAAAACCTGAGAAATCTATCAATAAATTTAAGCGAAAGTGAAAGCTTTTCCAGCAGACTTATTGTCATTAGTATGAAAGAGTTTATGGAAAACGTAAGATTAGTTTTACTGGGCATTGATTCGAGTTGTTTCATATGGGACGATAAAATAGGATTTTTCTTCAACGTAAACACCCAGGTCACTGGGCTGAGTAAAGAGGCTCTGGAGAGCATCTCGGTGGAGATAACTCACTGGGCAACGTGTTTCAAGCTTCTTATGCTGCTGGTACGGCCTCACTCTGACACTGGAAAGTACAAGCAAGACGGGTTGATTTTCCACGCGATGTGTAACAGCGTCAATGATGTGTTGATTCATTATCAGGCCTCTGTTTTGCAGATTTTTAGCGACGACTCGATTAGATTGATAGATTTGTTGAATCGTTTGCGTTATGTTGGTTGTTCAATTAGCGAAGTAGCGCGACTGTGTCGCTGTGAAAACGTTATCCAGACGACATTGGCTGAAGGTACGGGTATTTTAACTCATATTTATGATGAAGTTACCAAAATAACGAAACCCGATGTCGCGTTGGTATTTTATTCAGTATTAAAGTCTTGCTGTGAAGTTTATTTTGAGCTGATGGAGAAGTGGATATTCGAGGGAATTTTTGACGAAAATTACGGAGAATTTATGATATTTGTACGTGAAAAATATATTCGTAATCGTGGGCATAAATTTTGGACAAAGTGTTTTGGTATTAGCAAGGAACTTGTACCAGGATTTTTGATAAATCTTACCGATTCTATTTTACAGTGTGGCAAAGCTGTGAGATTATTAAAAATCTGTGATCCAAAGAACCCACTTTGCAATTTTTTCTTGACTGCCAGGCCTAAAGTAAAAGTATGTTTGAGTGTCAATATGTTGGCTGAGCAAGAGGAAATATGCCAGCGCTACATGAACAAAGGTATGGAGATACTGGGATCCAATATAACTCTGAGTTCAGCTTTGAAAGAGCTGAGGACAATCGATAAGGACAAAGCTGAGCATGTGATAGCTGCTCAACAAGAGACGCTGTCGAGAATAAAGAAAAGTCAAGAGGAAGCTAAATTATTGATTGTCAAGAACAAGCGTGAGCTCTTTGCAGATCAAAAGAAACAAGTTGAAGACGCTGTTTCACGAAGAGAAAAAGCCAAAGAAGCTGACTTATTGGAAGATAAATTATTAAGAGAAATACAAATTGTCGAGGAAGAAAAAGTCGAGAACCAGCGCCTGGCTGATATTAACATCACCTTGGAGTACTACAAGGATTTGGCTGAGGAAGCTGAGAAACAACGCCTGAGAGCCTCTTGGAGGAGTCGGAGAATGGAATTGTTCGACGAGCGTGTTAGCGCTATTGTTCTTGCCCGGCAAGAGGATATTACTCCTATTGAAGAAGCTAATAAGACTTTCAATAGTTCTCAAGACAAATTGCAGACAGCTGATAGTAATGTTTCTTCTGCTGATTTAAATTCTCTAGATAATTTTTTAAATTCTGATAAAGTTTCAGAAGTCAATGATGAAAATTGCAATGAAACGAAATCATTGTCAGAAAAAAATCAGATCACTAAATCTGAAGAAACAACTCGCGTTAGTCGACCTACTGTCCTTGAGGTAATTTCCAATAAAACTGACACTCAGATAGAGTCGATTATTGATGAGATTACAGGTAACCGTTCATTTAAACGCACAAAATTTTCTTTCAATACCAATACTACAATAAATAATGATATTAATGCACAAACTACGCAAGCTAATGATAATATAAATATTACTTTTATTGACAATGAAGGGAATGAAAGTAAACTAGAGGTTAATCTTAATAACGACAATAACAAGCATGATGATGAAAAATCGGAGGCGAATTCGGGGCTGGTAAAAAATTTAACTGAAGAAAATAATGTTATAGATGCTCCGAATTATTCGAATACCAATGAAATAAATGACGCGACTCCGATGTCCTGTACGACAGACAGCTATGTTCCATCAGCGATGAGTAATTCTATTTTGTACAATTGCACGGAAGCAGGCTCGATTGCAGAGTCTAAGAATGACTTTGAGACACCGACAACACCCGGTGATTGCTTGCCAAGAAGTGTTGATAAACAGGAGTACTCAATGCACAATATTTTTTCACGATCAAGCAGCCAATTTTTCAGCACAGTCGGTGCTATGAGCACACCTCTGGCGTTTGAATCATCTTTAACACAAGCTGATGTTGAGATGATTGATAATACCTCTCTGCAAGTGTACTTGGAAAAGTCAGTTCTGATCCCACTGAGAGTTCAAAGCCGGCTTGCTAATTCCGCGATTGTTAAATGTCTTTTGCATGATCACAAAATATTATCACACTTGCACAGTCTCAGGAGTTTCTTCTTTCTTTTGAACGGAGAGTTTGCCAAGAATCTCACCGGGCCGCTTTACACTAAATTCCACCAAGCCACCTCCCCGGACAAGCTCTTTAATTCAGCAACCTTGACGAGCTTGTTGAAGAATGCTTTTCATTTTTCTTTGAACAATTCTTATAAAAATTCCGAGCTCTTGAGCTTGACTGTGATGACCCAGCCCACCAGTATGAAGGTAAGTAATTGTTTTTCCTTAACTTAATATTCGTTTATAAATTCTTAAATATTCATTTTTAATTGGAGTTATTATTCCACAGCTACTTGATCCAGAAGCTTTAGACTGCCTTTGTCTTCATTACAAAGTTTCATGGCCGCTGAATATCATTTTAGACGAAGCGGTGATGTATCAGTACGGAAGAGTCTTTAGATTTTTAATTATGGTCGGCCGGGTGCTTTGGGTACTTCAAGACGATTTTTGCATACTAAAAACTCAGCGCAAAGCCACTCTGTCTTACCAATATCACCGGGTACTTTATTATACTTTAGACTAAATAATTTAAAGAGTTTTAAATACTAATTTTAATGATACTGAATTTAATAGTCATCTAAAAAATTTTAAAATTTTTATTAGAATTAAATTATAATGAAAAAAATTTAGCAAAAAAATTTCATTTGTAAAAATAAAAAAAAAATATAATTGTGAATTTTTTTCATAATAATTGATTGATTATAAAAATTCAAAGAAATTTCAGATGTCTGCTAATTTCGGTATCATTAATTATAATAATTATTTATAGTAGTAATAAAATTAATTGTAATTTTTTTTTTTACTAATAGCTGCAGTTATTCCGACACGCGATGATGCAGTTCATGACAGCGCTGCATGGTTATTTTACTTGCAGTGTATTGCATTCAAGTTGCACCGAGTTCGAGAAAGAACTCGAGAATGCTATGACTCTTGATCAAATTTACAGTATTCACGTTCGCTATATTAAAAAAATTCTCTCAAGGTATTTAATTTTAATTAATATAAATATTTTAATTGCAATAATTAATAAAAATAATTTTTAGATGCATGATGACAAGACGAGGAGAAAAATTACGAAAGTGTCTTTGCAACATGTTCCAAATAATATTAAAGTTCCACAACACCCTAAGAACTCACGAGTGGACTGAAACGCCTAAGGGTTACACACACCCGAGTTTCAACAAACTAGAGCAATATTACAAAGCATTCTGCACCATGAGGTCATTTCCCGCGCAAGTAGTCGACAAATACTCAAACAGCGGCTACGATTTACATCTTACTCGCTTTGTTGACGCTCTTAACATAAATCCTCTCTTCAGTCTTTAAATTAAAAGTATTAAATTTTTTTTTTTTGAGAAATAATTATTTCTAAGTTATATTCGCATTTATTATAAATACGGTATAACAAAATTACAAAATTAAATAACATTTTTAAATTTATAATTATTTACCACGTGCGTTATACAGTTATCAAATTCATTCAATGTTAATACGAATCTCGTATTGCTGATCGAGCCCCAGGTAACAATCAGACATCAAGTAAAAAAAGACTCTTGTTTGTCCTGAAATAAATAAAACTGTGATGTTAAATTATATTTATTTACTTACTATTATTAATGTTAATTAACTGATGTAAATAAAAAAATAAAAAAAAATAACCTGGAAATTCTGGAGCTGTAAATTGTAACTGATGTGTTTTAGCATAAGTCTGAATCAAAGGTATCCTTTTCAGAGCCCACAGTTCATTATTCTCAACATCTCCAAGTACAGCAAACCATCCTTCATCTTTACTCTTGTGGAAAGTCGTATTAAAAGATTTAATATTACCCGGACTATTTCTTCTTTTCATTTCAATTAAAAGTGTGTAGATATGGTTCGCTTGAATATTAATACAGTCATTATTATTGATTCTCTTGTCAATAAATTTGATTCCATCAGTCTCATCGGTTAATTGAATCCTAAAATGTACATCAATAACTGGAAGAGTTTTCGCAACTTGATGGATGTCGCGAATCTCACTGTCTGAAAATTTTTTGCCAAAAATTCTGGCGAGTCGCGAATAATTGTGAGCGTAGGCACAGAACTCTGGCAGAGATTTAGGCAATCTATCAAATAGAGATAAATCTTCTCTGTGGATGTGTGGCAGAGAAGTGAGAGCAGATTCGTCGATCCAGCGAGCTCTGATGATCATCTGCATCAACTGAATTAACCGCAGTGTGCTCAGCAGCCAGCCGTTTTCTGCTACAACGTCGATCATGGCCTGAAGGATTCTTATCGCCTGATCTAAAATAGACTTCAAGTCAGTCGTGTAGTCAGTTGACGGTAGTGGCAGTCTGGAAAAATGGGCCTGGAAAAGAAGAAATGCTTTTGTGTTCGGAGAATCGAAGGTCAGCTTTTCACCTGGGTAGCGGCAAGACTTGGACAATTCTTCGTTCAATAAATCCTCGTTGTGTCTCACTGGCAATTCGCTGTACTCGTGAGCGTCACACAATATTTTCAGACACTCGACAAGAGTGAGATTGTCTTTCAGCGCTTTGTTAAACATTCCTACTGTCTGATGCGAGAGATAGTAGAACGAAGCGATTTTTCCGTGAGCCAAAGCGTAGACTGACTGGATTTCTTCGTCGAAAGCCACGCACTGACAATTTATCAGCACTTTTAGCGTACAGTCCACCAGGGTTGATAAAAATGTATTCACATCTGAGGTATCTAAACTCTCTAAATTGTAGTAGCGAGGATTTTTCATCAGGCGACGGAAGAAATACGTCCAGGTGAGATAGTCAAGAAACTGCTGCTTGGTTCCTATTGTTCCAGCTACGATTTCTGCATTTATATGGTCAGGAAGCACCTCCAGCAGGTTTGACTCGACTGGGAATGGCTCGTATAAAAATTTCTTGTAGAAATTTTTTTTTATGTCGTGGACTAGAACCACAGCAACTCCTGAGTCGTCGAACTGCGGACGACCTGCTCGTCCCATCATTTGGAGGACGTCAGTTATCGGCATATCGACGTAGCGCTTTACTTTTCCGTCGTAGTACTCTGTTCCTTTGATTACTACCAGGTGAGCGGGGAAATTTACACCCCAAGCCAGAGTAGCAGTGGTTATTAGTACCTAAATAAATAAATTATTATTTAGTAAATTTAAAAAAAGAATCTCAAAATAATGGTGTCAAATTTTTGATGTTATAGCACAATCAAAATTTTTATATTATTAGTACGGTCAAAATATTAGTTGTATGAAAAAGTTATAAAAGAAATTTTTTGTAGAAAATTAAATTTTCAACTCTTTTATAAAATATTTTTTTTTAAAGACAAATCGCGTTACTGATGTCATAAGGGCGTACTAAAATTTTTTTTTTTTTTTTTTTCGGGAAATAACGTATTTTTACTTTAAATGCATAGAAATTATGAAAAAAATTTTTTTTTCAAATTTGAAATTAACTTTGATCAAAATTTTTGGGTATTTGAAATTTGTAATAATTTCTTTATTTAATTTAAAAAATTTTTCTTCATTTATATGCATTTACCCGGGTGCCATAAGGGTGCCATTAATAAAAAAAAGTTCAAAATCTTACCTGAATTTTATTATTAACAAACAATTCTTCAACAGTCTCACGATCTTTATCCTGAAGACCAGCATGATGAAGCCCAATCCCAAAAGCAAGAGTCAATTTCAAATTAACATCCTTGATATTCGCTAAAATATTTTCCATTTGTTCTTCAGGCATGTGCAGCCACTGCTTGGGGTTGTCTTCAGCCGCCAGATAAGCAATCAGATCCAGTGCAGTGAGCCTGGTTTGCCTTCGTGAAGAAACAAATACCAACGACGGGCTAGAAGGTGCATGCTGTCTAATAGCCTGGAATGTCGGACGGTTCATCGTGGCCATTCTCGGACAGTAGTGTTTACCTGGGAACCCGCTGATGTGAACTTCTAGGGGCACTGGTCTTACAGATGGACGGAAATTATACAGACCCATTTTCTTGATCCCCAGCCAGTTAGCAAGATCTACAGCATTAGCTAGGGCGGTCGACAGTCCGATGATTCTCAGAGTTCTCTTTGTATGAGAAGCGATGAAATTCGTCCTAGAAACAATAACTTCCAACACAGGTCCTCTGTCTTCTCCCAGCAGGTGAATCTCGTCAATAATTATCAAGACGACCTCCCTAACGTAGTTCCTAGTCTGCCAGCTCCGGCTGATTCCGTCCCACTTTTCCGGAGTAGTGACGATGACATCAGCCTGAGCAATCTGGCGAATGTCCGGAGAGACATCTCCAGTCAGCTCGCAGACTTTTTTTCCTAACTTCTGCTCTAGCCTAATCTTCCAATCCCGCATTCGTTCTCTGACCAGAGCTTTCAGCGGTGCGATGTAGACGACTTTTTGCTTGGGATACTTTTTAAAAACTCTGAACATCGCTATCTCAGCTGCTATAGTCTTACCGGACCCCGTGGGAGCTCCAAGAAGCACATTACTGTCAGTGTGATAAAGACAATGAAAAATTTGGGTCTGGATCGGATTGAAGTGCGTGAATTTATACAGACTCTGGAACAGCTCGTCTTTAAGCACAGTCACAGGGAGCGGTTGAAGCTCCAGCAGGTCTGTGTGAGGAGGATATATCTCCGGAAGGACCAGATTGTGGAGATCTAGAGATAGAACATACTCACAGCCGATCCAGCGGTCGCTGGTCGCTTTGATCAAATACTGGGCTGAATGCGGCTCTTGCAGCGGAATAGTCATCACCAATTCCTGCTCATCTCCGCTGTAAACCATTTTTTTGGTCATAAGAAAATACTCGTGGTGGTAAATAAAATTACTGTCTGTGTCCTCAATCCATATCCAGAAAGCTTCTGAGCTTTTTCCGTGAACGTGATCGTTCCATCGGAATTCTGGGACTATTCTCAGCCGAATTCTCAACACAGTCCTGGTGATTGGTTGGATGTTCGCGTACATACTTAGACTAGGGAACTCGCTGCAGCACTTTTTCACTAAATCTGCGGACTTCTGGTTCCTCAGCAAGTCGCCGATCTCACGAACAGGCATCTCTTTCAATTTTTCAATCGTCAGACCGCGATTGCTTATCTTCTCGATGATTTCGTGGCCGAGACAGAAGAACTGCTTCAAGGGTGTTATGTGGTCCCACTGCTGAGCTTCGAGCATTTTAGCTAAATTGAGTAATCTTCCAGCCATTATGGCGTTATTTTGTCTCAGCATTACTTCAAACAACGCTCGGCTGATGCGAATCGCGTTCTGAATAATGTAAGCTTGATCTGAAATCAGAGAAAATGATGACAATTTTCCTCGGGACAAATAAGTTTGAACGAGAATATTAACTTTCCCATGGACATTTTCAGTCCCGCCATGAGCGACCAGCTCGCAGTAATCCTTGGTCAAGTCATCCAGCTCGTCCATTTCATCATCTCTAACTTTCAACTGTTCAAACTCTTGAGCCCTTGAAAGCATGCCCAGAATATCAGCTTCAGTCATAATAGGCTTGTACAATTCATTGAATATCTCAACAGTGTCGTACTTGAGATAAAAATGACTAGCAGTACGACCCAGGTCCGTAGAGTTGAGATCTCCAGTCCTTACATTGTACCTTATCATCCTGGCCTTGTCCAGCGCTTTGGCAGCGGTATCGATCAGCTCTTTCCGCTTGTTATCTAAATTGGGATCTTCAACAACCTGCTGATAAAGCATGCCATAAGCCATCGGGTTGAGCCTCATCCTCACGTACAAATAGGTGTAGCTCAACCATTCAACTGCTTCCTCGACGTTGGAAATAGTACCTAGAGCTATCTCAGCGTTCAAATTGTCCGCGAGATAGGTGACGAAGCTGCTCTCAATCGGGAACTGGTTGGTCAGCAGCGAGAGATAGTACGATAGTTTATTATGGGCCGTTATTATAACTGCGTGACCGGAGGTGTCGAATTGCGGACGTCCTGCTCGCCCGAATATCTGGAGCACGTCCAGGATTCCCAGGTCGATAAAAGACCCGTGCTTCGAGTCGTATATCTCCGTTCCTCGGATAATTACGGCGTGAGCCGGTAGATTGACTCCCCAAGCCAGAGTCGACGTGCAGACCAGCACTTTAATAACTCCCTGGCCGAAAGCTTTCTCCACGAGATTTCTGTCAGACCTGAGCATTCCCGCGTGATGGACGGAGAACCCGTAGGTGAAGAGCTCACCCAGGTATTTATTCCTCGAATTGTTGAACGACCGCTGAGACAGCTTAGCATTGCTTGGATCCGGCCTGAAAAGATTGATAGTGTCATTAGTCTGGGCTAGCTCTTTCAACTTGTTCGCTGTGCGAATAGTCGCATTGCGAGCATGGACAAAAACCATGACTTGGTGTCCTTTCTTCACCATATCGGCAACTTGGTTGTAGCAGACGAGATCCATGTCGTGGATCTGTTGCATAGCTTGTCTGGCTTTTACTCCAATGAACGTCTGGCTCAGAGGAACTGGTCTGAAGCGATGGTCGAAGTAAAACAGCCCTTTGTAAGGGTTGACTCTGAGGAATCTCGCGACGTCCACGTAGTTAGGAAGTGTCGCGGAGAGACCGACTATTCTTATCATACTCTGGGACGACTCGACTTGTCGAAGGGTCCGAGCCACCAGAGCTTCTACCACCGGACCTCGGTCTCCGTGTAGCAGGTGGACCTCGTCGATGATCAGCAGCTTGACGATACTCGTTAGAGCAATGTCTCCAGTGCCTTTCCGAGTCACTACGTCCCACTTTTCAGGAGTCGTCACGATCATCTGGGTCTGCTGGATCTCGCTCTTGGTCAGCTGCATGTCTCCAGTCAGCTCTTTAACAGTAACCCCGAGACTCGCGAGTCTCTTGTTAAAGTTCGCAGTCATCTCAGCGGCCAAAGCTTTCATAGGTGCGATGTAAATTATTTTGAACTCGTTTTTCTTAAGAACTCCGTTGTCGATGTGCAATTTCAGCTGGTGTATCACAGTCAGCAGAGCGACGTTTGTCTTTCCTGCACCGGTGGGAGCGCAGATCAACAAATTCTCGTTGCTGTTGTAAGCTGCGTTGAAGACAATACTCTGGATGCGATTCAAGGTGGTGATCCCCTCGAAAGCCATCTGCCCGATCTCATCTAGGGCTGATATCTTCACTGGATAGTAGTTCAAGTCTTCTAGGTTCGACTTTGAAACAGGAATCGCGACTTCTTCACACAAATTAGAGTCCTTTCGTGAGACATCTTCGGGCAGGATGAGCTTACTGCCGGACACGTAGCCGGTGGTGGTCTTGGACTTCAGCTGGCAATCAAAGACGTAAGGAAACTGTTCTCTGACAGCTGAAGCGACGAAAGCTCTCTTGCTAGTTGATAAAACAGGAGCTTGCATCGCTTGTAAAGCCAGCTGTCTCTTTGTCCTTAGCGCGAGTGTGTCAATTTCTTCATCAGAGTCTTCTTCGTATTTGTTCGACGCTTTTAGCAATTTTTTTTCTTCCTTGCGGACCTGTTTAAGCAGCTGCTTCTCCTTTTCTGATTGAACTATCACCTGACAGCCGTACTGGGGTCGCTCCTGAGTTCGCGCGACTGACTTTGATACCTTCTGGCTCATCAACAGAGGCAGTATTTTATCACGGTGCTTGATAATGTGCCCAATGAAGTCAATGTGCTCACACCCGAGCACGTCAAATAACTCACCTTGTAGATTGTTATCGTTTTTCTTTAAATAATCCATTATAAGCTGCCCAAACTCCTCGAAAGACATATCACCGGAATATTCAGTGTGACATTGACGCAAAGTGGTCAAAAATTTTTTTTTATCAAACTCCTCTTCCTTGCTTGGCTCCTCGCACTTGGTGTAAATCATAGTAAAGTCATTGTGGTCATACGTTTCATCAGTTGAGTTTGTCTGGGTCATGTCATGCAACGGTTTGAGATTATGTGTCTTTGAACTGGACTTGTAGCTGATTTCCGAGTTGAAGATGTCAAATTCCTTGGGCATGACATCATTGGAAATTTCATTTTTTAAATTATCTATCAAATCAATGTCCTCTTGGCTCAACGCTGCCTGTATCATCGAGACAGCCTCGATTATACTTCTTACAGCCTTGACATCTGTTTCGCTAAGCATCTCTTGGATACGCTTGATATTCCTGTCAGTCATGACTATTCTTTCGTGAATAAGACTCTCCAGGATTTTCATTGACAGCTGATCAGCAGCTGCTGACGCTCCTGAGCATAACTCACCTACAAAATTAATTTAATAAATTTTTACAACAATAAAAAAATGATAAACATACATGATATTAAATTTAGCTGTCACTTGACAATTTTTTAATTTTCTTTAACAAAAAAATTATTTTTAATTTATTAAAATTTCTACTTGTCAATTTTTTTTGCCATTATTTATTTGTTAAAAAAATTATCAAATAACTGCTAAATTAATTTTCATTGAACATACTGCATGACTTGGTGACTACTTGATGAATCTTGGATAGAAGTGTTTGCACCTGCTGGGGCAATCGCTGGCAAATTTTCTTCCATTCTGACTGCCTGTAACAGTGTCATGATCAATTAATGTAAATTGGAGATAATTGGTGAAATTTTAATAAATAATAAATAATAGAGGTTACTTGTCGGCGAAAGCTGCTTCGCTGGATCTTTTCTTTGCCAAATTATTGCCCTCAGTGAGTGAATTTTTTTTATTTGTATTGCTCAAGGCTTTGTAAACCCTTAGCGAGCGTGAGTAGCACGGCTGCTCAATCATTTTTTTTTTTAAATAATTATTTACATTTGTTAAGTAACTAATTCTTAAACTACTCCATACTTCCCTGTAATACTTAACTCGCACGTTTCTGACAGACAGACAAAATTTAAGAAGAGTTTTGTTTTATCGATCTCAATGAACCGCGTCATTAAAAACACTGAATCATTTATTTTATTATTTACACTTTAATATTATTAAACATCTGCTAAATTTATTTTCATTTTAATAATTAAAAAAAAAAAAAATTTAACATTTAAAAGGTTATTTTTAATTTATTAAAAATTATTTTTTCACTTGTCAACTTCATTTTATTTTTTTGGTTATAATTTCTTCTGTATTTTTATTTAAATAAAAAACTTTCACATTCTTAAAAAAAAACTTTGACTTTTTTATTTATTCAACAATTATTAATAAAAAAAAATTTACTTTTTTATTATCGGATGTCATTTATTTTCAGGCACTCGCACAATTTTTAAACTGTCACGTGACCAGAATCGTTCATTTTGCGTTTTTCATTTTAATACACACACAGAAAATAATTCAGTCGCTGTCTATTGGATATCAGCGGTAAAAAAAATTGCAAGGAACATCTTAATTAATTCACGGCGTATTTCACACGGCACTAATAAATTTTTCAATCGTTGAGTGCTGATTCAGCAAAATAATTTATTAGTTATTGCGTCGTGGAACTTGGCAGTGATCATTAAAACCTCGCGAGCTTTAAACCGGCTTGATAATTAAAAAAAATGGTCAAAGCAGTTTGTGTTTTGCAAGGAGAAGTCCAAGGAACCCTTTGGTTTGAACAGGACGTAAGTAATTTTTTATTTTTTATTTTATTCAATAAAATTCATTAAATAATTTTTTGTCAATAATTTTTTTTTTTACAATTTTACTCCAATAATTCATAAATACCGGTTTAATTTTTTTTTTTTTTTTATCAGAGTGGATCCAATCCTGTCAAGGTCACAGGAGAAGTCACTGGTCTGAAACCGGGTTTCCATGGCTTCCATATTCACGAATTTGGTGACAACACCAACGGTAAATATTTTTTTTTATTTCAATTAATAACAACATATTTATATTTATATATATGTGCTTAGCGTATGTATCTTTTATATAATTATTGACAAAGATATAATCAATATAATAATAGGTCAATATTGCTTGCGTCACTCTGACATTGCAGGTTAAAAAAAAAAAATTAAATCAGATTTATTTTTTGATGTCAGAAATTTTTAAATCATTTAAATAATTATTTTTTAGGATGTACCAGTGCTGGACCTCACTTCAACCCGCTGAAAAACGACCATGGTGGTCCTGAGGACAGTGCAAGGCACGTTGGAGACCTGGGTAATGTCACAGCAGGTGCTGATGGCGTTGCCAAGGTCAACATTACTGACAAAATGATCGGGCTTCTAGGAGATCACAATATCATTGGCAGAACTCTTGTGGTAATTTTTTTTAACTAATTAAAGGTTGTTAATAATTTTTTTTTAATTAATTTTTAATCTTGTATCAGGTTCATGCTGACCCCGATGACTTGGGCAAAGGTGGCCACGAGCTGTCAAAAACAACTGGTAACGCTGGAGCTCGTTTGGCTTGTGGTGTTATTGGAATCACCAAATAAACATTCTGAAGAAGAAATATTAATTACATCAATCAAATTATTATGACCAAATTAATAATGTAATCAGGCACTACTCGATAAAACTAGGTTTTTGAGTAGACTAAAAAAAATTATCATTCCTCTTGAAATAAAAAACCTCTCGTACATACAAGTTTTTTTTTATTTACATCTTGTGGGTAGGAAAAATTAGAGTACATGATAGAGTATCTATAAATATTTATACTGGAGTTTTAAAATTAATGATACTGAAATTAGAGACATCTGATAATTTTTAAGAATTTTTTATGCAATAAAACGATTTTAAAAATTTCATCATTAAAAACTTTAAAAAATTATAAATGCAATTTTTTTTAAATAAATTTCTAGACTTAGTTCATTTTCAAAGAATTGTCAAGATTCTGCTAATTTCACTGTCATTAAAATTTTTTAATTCAATTAAAAAAAAAAAAAAAACAAGATTAAATTAAATTGTAAGACTAATGACTATCTGTATCGCCCGTACGTGTTTCTCCTGTCATACCCGGACCTACGAACGTTAGGCATGAGAGCTATCGGCTGTCTTGGAGGCGCTACACTGGTCCCTCGACAGAGCATAAAAATCAGCCAGTACAATCCTCCCACGCATCGGCTCAAAAATTCATAGAGGCCGAATAATATCGGCGTCAATGCTCTGACTAAATTGGATAACTCGTGGGTTATTTTAATACTGAAATCAGCAGAGTACCAGAGGAAATTCGCGAGGAGTGTTATCAGGCTCATTGAGACGACTGCGAGAAATTTTGATGCCTCTACAAAATTGTGATACGTCAGGATCTGAAAATAAAAAGAGATAAAAATTAATTGATCTCATTTTTGTGTAATTGAGAACTTACTTCATTTATATCGAATTCGGGATATTCTTCTGGGGTAGTTGATCTTCGAGACGGATTGTGAAATGACTTTAAACGTTTCAAATTAAACTGGACAGTGTTGTCGTAAATTTTGACAGATTTTATTTGGAACCAATATTTGCCGAGTGGAGTTGGGTCCAAGTCAACCCACAGTTTATAATCCTGAACTTCGTCATCGATAATTGTTCCTATAATATTAATTATTAATGACATATTAAATTAAAAATTTTATGTACCATATTGATAAATAAATAATAAATTAATTGCAATAAAAAAATGCTTCTGAAAATGTTCACTTGTGATTTTTATTAATTTTCACATCTGAAACTTTTTAATTTAATTTTTTTTTATAATAATTTAATTATAATAAAATTTTTTAAAAATTTTTAATATCTTTCAACTTCAGTGTCATCAAAAAAATTAGAAAAAAAAAAAAAAATTAAAAAGACAATTATTAAAAAATAATTTCTTGGAATAAAATTATTTGTTTAAAAAAAAAAAAGACACTAAATTTAGCTGTCATTTCACAATTTAAAATTTTCTTTAACAAATAAATTATAGCAAAAAAAAATTATTGAAAAAATGAACTTGTAGAAATTTTAATAAATTAAAAATGCAATTTTTTAGAACAAATTTTTTTGTTAAAGAAAATTAAAAAATTGTCAAGTGACAACTAACTTTAATGTCATAAAAAATATCAAAATGACTGCTAACTTTAATTATGTGTCAAATACTTACTAGTAATTCCGAGAGATTTTTCTCCATTGAGTTCTTCTCGAACAACATTATAAATTTGTTTTAAAATTTTGACGATCTCTTCGTCTTTTTCAACTACAACAATATCTCTAAAATAAATATCAATTGCATAAACAATTATTTATAGCTTCTATTAATAAGTATTTATACTTATACGTATACTTATTGATAACATACTTGTAAACAGAAGACGGATGATTCTTGACCAATCGCCGCTCCAAATACTCGCCGACAAAAATAGTATTCGACTTTTTGATAATACTTGTTAATTTGCTTTTCAAATTAATTGTAGCATCACAAATACTTGAAGTACTGGACCCGACAGAGGAGTTTAACGACGAGGAATTCATAGCAATTGCTCTACAAAAATAAATAAATAAATTTATAAATACTTAATTAAATAATTACAAACTCCCAGCTGTCGTTTTTGTTTTGTCCTTTTCTATCTGTCAAAATTAATTTTTTTCCACGTAATTTAATCAGCGACGTTTCTTATCAGAAAAATATAAATATAGATATGCATATTGTTGATAAGCAAGATGACTTTCACTTTCAATTAATTGGAACAAAGTTTGTAAAAATGACACGTGAGGGCGCCAGCTCTCGGGACAACGCTGCTGCCCTCTTGTCAAACTTATTTTCCGTAAATCACTTTTATTTACTCTAGTGTCTGTAGTGTCTTTGTCGTGATGAAATCCTGCGTTAGTTCAAGCAAGCACACTTGATTGTCAATTACGTTTTACAAAAGTATGAATATATTTGCTAATTTTGTGACGTCATCTCATCAATCACTGATATTTTTATTTAACACATATTGCTGGTAAATTTTCCAATAAACTTTTCTGATAATTATGCCAAGAAGACGCAAAGTACCCAGAAATAAATCAGCTGTTAATTCAAGGCTGAGTGGCGAAGTATCTACTGGGTATGTATCTAATTATTTTATTTTATTATTCAAATAAATTATTAATAATATTTAAAAATTACCTTTTTTAGGATGTCTGAGAATAGGCGAGAGTCAGTCGAAGCTGATGAACCACCTCTACCTGTAAGTTACTCACTTAATTGTCATTATTATTGCACTAACAACAGACATACGTCAATCTTTTGTTTATTTTGTCTTTATTAGTAATTACAAACATTTTTTTACGTCTGTTTTTATTAAAAATATTTTCTGATTGTAATAATGAATTTTTGACAGAATCATGTGGATAAAAATTCATCAACAAATAATGGAAAGACAGATGTGCATGAGTTAGATTACGCAGAAAATGAATTAGAACAATTGATTATCCCTAGATTATTTAATGACATTCGATACTCAGACGATGTTGCTTCCGTGTTACCGGATCGCTCCTGGGCTATTCACAGTACTGAGGAACCAGTTAAAAGAATTGTTGTCAGTGAAATTTCAATGGTTAATTTTCATGGTAGAGGTTTTGAGCCTTTTTATGTCAAACAGGTAATTTATATTAATATTATAAATTTAATGTAAGTTTGTTTGTTACGCTTTTACGTAAAAACTACTAAACAGACAATAAAAAAATTTTTTACACATCTTGGACGTATTAGAAGTAACATAGGATATTTTTTTACTAAAAAACAAAAATTTATTTTTTACAAAAGATAAAAAAAATTGTTTGTTAAAAATTAGAATCACTAAAAGCTAGTAAATAATAATTACAATTAATACTTTAGATAAAAAAAAAAAAAAAAAAAAATTTGATCATTTTTAAAAATTTTTTTAATAAATAAATTATGACAAAAAATATTTTAAAAAATTATAAATTCAATTTTAATGAAAAAATTTTTGCAGATTATTTTTGACGAGAAATTGAACTTTGAATTATTTTTAATAAACTCGAGGACGGTATTAAAAGACAAACCAGCTTGTATAAGAAGCATCACAGACTTCGAGTCACTCCTAGACTACGTGAGCGGTATGAAACTCTGCACCGGGGGCCCAGAGTTCATTAAGTACAGCAACGTAAGTCCCGAATGTGCGTACAAGGACCCTTACAGCAAGTGGAGGCACAATTTATGCACCTTAGAGGTCCATGACACCGACGTCTGTGAAGCCTGCGAGTCTTTAGACGAAATCTTGAAGCGCCACTCGCAGAGGACTAAGTCGCCTCTCAAGTCCCGCAATAGCGTGGTTGCGACTAAGAGGAAAAAATTCTAAGATCTAAGGATTGAAAGTCTAGTGATTTAAAAAATCTATTTTATATTTCAGATTAAATAATATATATGTCTTCAATCAATAGAGAAAATTTCAATTTGACGTTTTTTATCTTCCAGTAATTATTTTAAAACTGTTTAACAGATTGTAAGCCCGTTACTTGTTTTGTATCATACATGTAAATAAATAATTTACATATAATTTTATAATTTGTATTTGATACAAGTATTATATTATACATATATTTTTTTAAATTAATTACTCACTAAATTAATTATTTTTTCTATCATATAATTTATTCATATAAACATTTCATACATTTAAAATTTTTTTTTTTCAAGAGCTTAAATTTTAGCGATATGGATACGGCTAACGTTCTAGTTATTCAGATAATTTAAACGTAGGATTTAGAATAGTCGAATAATATTTTTGTTAAATCGTTTGGCATGATATGATACATAAAATTATATTATTATCAAATTCAACGTGAAATAGGAAACATTAATTTATTTATTTAAAATTTAATGATATGTAATTACATTAGTCACTTAAGTGACACGTCTAAGCTTGTTTTAAATTATTTATTTTATTTATTATGCCGCATCAATGGAAGTGATTGTACATTTAATTTTAAAAGTAACAATAACTAGCGTTGAAATAAAAATATAATTTTTTTTTTTTGCAATTAGATACAGTACTGAGATCTCAGAGAATGCGTCTTTTATATTTAATACAATTATTTTTATTTTTAAATGATACCTTTTTTGTGTTTACTGATAATTAGTATAAGTTATCTTTATTTAATGATAATATTTTTTAAATTGAATATATAAATATACAATTAATATACATTTTTATGCTCGATCTGAAGTTCCGAGCAAATAAATATGCTGGAAATTATTTCAGGAAGAGCACACGACTACTAATTCGTATTATACATGGACTAGACTTGATTTCTTATTACTAATTATTTTTTTTTTTTTATTTATTTATTTTAATTAATTATTTTTAATGCAAAATTGCTGTTATTAAAACGCTTTTAAAGGACAACAGAAAGGTCGAGACATTTTAATTTATTGCACTCAGTTGCAAAGTCAACTTTTATCTCATTTTTTTTCTTATACAGTACTCAGTTGATTTATTAATTAATTACCATAAATATATTTTAATAATGGACGTTTTTTTTTTTTTTTTTTTTTAAGTTTTTAAAGTTTTAATTTACAAATAAATAATTCCAAATTTTAAATTCCTTTGGCTTTGCAAATGAGAACTATATTACTAATTATTTATGTATTAATTAATAATAAAAATTTTAATTACAATAAAATATGGAAGGCTTACCTAGCTGCATTGAACACTTAAAAAAAAAAAAAAAAATACAATTTGATAAATAATTTATAAATTAATTAAGTACAAAAATTACAAACTTACTAACAAATAAAACAAAATAATTATTGGCAAGACTGAGTTACTCCAATTATAATTTAACAAAACAATTTTTTAACTAAATTTCATATTTTTTGTTAATAAATTAAATTAAAAAAAAAAATTTAACAATCCGCTAAATTGCTAATAAATTAATTACGGGTTATTTTAAAAATTATTACAGCTTTTGTCTAACAAAAGTATTATTAATTACAATGATAATAAATATTACAATATATGTACGTCTCTGACGATTATTGTGTTTTAATTAATCTAACACATATCACAGAATACGTATTTCTTCTGTAGAAAAATTATACAAGCATAATATATTGTACAGAATAATTATTTACGTTTTTTTTTTTTTTTCGCTGTTATTTCGCGTCTCTAATATCAAAAGTTAATAAAAATTTCCTGACAAATTTTTAGTTTGAAAAATTCATAAAATACAAAATTTTTTGACATTAGACACACAATTATTTAAAATTAAAAAATATATTTTTAATTAAAATTAAAAATCAAATCTTCAGATTGAGATTCCAAAAATGACTCTAGCTATCTCACAATCTCGCTAATAATCTAGCCTCTTTACAATAAAATAAAAACTGCGTTGAAAAAAAAAAATTAATTTGTGCAGCAGACAATTATTTTCAACCGGAGGCTTATTTATAAATAAATTTTATATTACAAAATTAAATAAACACTTATTTAAAATATACAATGAAGACCGCGAGCAGTCTGACTCGCGGAAATTTTAAACATTAAATTATTAAATTATTTATTAATTATTAAATATATTTATAATTAAAATTGAGTTTTTAGAGTGAATTGATGAGAGGAGTCAACAAAGGGTCTGGTGGATTTTCTACTGGTTGAGCAGGGTGTTGGTCACCTCAGAGATGGACAGCAGAGGACTCCCGGCGTCCGGTTTGGTATCTGAGAGGCAGCTGGCACTATTGAGGCAACCGAGGAGGCTGCGTGATGCGACTGATGATATAATGAGTTGCTGATGGTGGTGTTGCTGTGCTCCCGGGGTATGTCCATGCCCGAGCCGCCCAAGTCCGTCCCCGTTCCCGCTGACGATGGTGACGTGCTGTAACCAAAAGTACGTTTTATCGTTAAACTCTTTTTTTTATTTTATTGTTTATTTGTTTTTTCTTACTATTTTTTTTTAAATTATTTTTGCAGATTCGGAAACATTCTACTTAAAAAGCGGGAGCTTAATAAATAATCAATAGCATGCGGCAAAGTCTGACTACTAAGAATCTGATAGACCATCAGAATAAAAAGAGTATTGACAAGTTTGTTTTACAAGGTGATTGCTAGTTTTATTCAGTATGGACGTAACTATGTCATACGGTATCTCTCAATCGAAAAATCGAAGCAATGGCAAACATTGATGCGCCAAATTACACTCTATACTGATAAAGTATCATTTTATTTAACTGCAAGACTTTTTTTTTTATTTTCATTAATAAAGAATTATAAAATATTAATAATTATTTAAATAATTTTTATTTAAATTTGTATACTGATAAAAAACTAATTTAATCTAAGAAAATAAATCTAAAATTAAAATCAAAATTTTACTTTCTAAAATAATTATTAAACAAATCCTAATTTTTAAATAAAATTACTATTTCATAATTATCATTAAAAATTTTAACTACCCAAAATTCCAAAAAATTTCCATAAAAAAAAAAAAAAAAAAAAAAAATAGCAAAAAAAAAAAAATAAAACGTGAGGCAGCGGTGACACTCACTGGGGCGTGTGTCTTGGTGGTGCGGGGTGGTGATGGTGGTAGGGATAGTACTGGTAGTGGTGGTGCTGGACTCCTTGCCATACCTCGCCGGTGTCCCCGTGGTGTCCTTGGTGGTGCGAGTATCCGCCGTAGTGACTGTGACTAGTAACCGGATACTGTCCTTGATTCTGGGCACTCTGGTTCTGGTTCTGATTCTGGTGGTGGTTTTTCCTGGGCGGACTGGTTTGTCCGCCGTTGGGGGAGGTCTTCCACTTGCAGTCGCCGTTGAGAGAGTTCATCTCGGCAAGGGACTTGAGGGGGTCGCTATTAGCGACATTGACATTGGTGTTGGAGTGAGACGAGTGGGTGGAATGGGGGGTGGGAGGACTGTAGCTTCCGTTGTTCTTCGGCGGGGACCTGGGAGGCGGGCCCCACATGAGGACAGTCTGCCTGGGAGCTTCGCTGCCGTAGACGTCGGGCTTGACGTCCTCTATCTTGGGGGTCCTGACTCCGTTGGCGGCGGTGACAGGAGAGCTTCCAGCGGAGTTGCTGGAGGAAGCGCCTTCGAGAGAGTGCCTGCTGCCCGCTCTGCCGACTCCCATGTTGATCTCGGGGTTCTGGTGGATGTTCGAGGCAGTGGTGACAGGACTGGCCGCGTAGGGCGAGTTGTTGGGGTGTCTCGCGGAGCTGTCGACGTAGCCGTACTTGGGGCTCTCCAGCTGCTGGCAGTAGAGCCTCTCCTCGGCCTTGCTGCCCGCTAGCTGGTGAGTGTCGTACGTGGGCAGCGAGACGTCGATGAATCCGTTGTAGGCCGTCGTCGAGTGGTAGTCCGGGTAATAGGACCCCAGCGGCCGGTACTGGAAGAGGTTCTCTGTGGTGAGGTACCGGTTGTCCAGCGCAGAAGCCGGGTACAGAGTCTGGTGGTAGTTCCCCGTGTGCCCGATGTACGTCGTCAGAGACGGGTCGCTTGTCGCTGCGACTGCGCTCGGCGCGTACGGGGTCGGGTAGATGGTGTTCAGGTTGCTGTACGCCGCTGCCACCGCTGCTGCTGCGCTGGTGTCTGCTGCCAAGTAGTCCACCGAGGCCACTGTCGGCGTCGAAGGCGGAGAACTCGAGGATTGATTGGCCAGCTTGGTTCTCTTGCTGCGACACGTCGACAGGAAGTCACGAAGCTGGGTTTTGTACCGTCGGTTCACTCGCTGAGGCGTCGGCTGCGCCGGTAATGTTGGGGTCATTGATGGCCCTGTCAGGCTGTCGTTGTCTGAAAAGTAGCTGTTGGTCAACCCTGCGTCTAGATAACTCACTTTGAAGTCCATCGTACGTTTTCCCAGCAGATCACGGCCTTCCTCCTCCCTAAAAGCCGAATTTTTCAGGAATTAAAGCGGGTGATTTTTTTAGACAATCATCAAGCTATTTAAATTTATACAAAAAATTGATTTCAAAAATTTACTAACAGAAAAAAATAATATAATATAATAATTTAAATTTAACTTGATAATACTTAAGTTGGCCGACGTTTTTAATTTTTTTATTTTTTGTCAACGATTAAATTAGAATAAAAAAAAATTTTTTTTAAATTTTACTTACAGTTTATCAAGTTTTTTACAAATGAAAATTTTTTTGTAATGATTTTTTCAATAAAAAAAAAATTCTAAAAATTTTTAAATTTCGGTTAACTTAATTTTCCTTAGTATTTGACGTTGATATGTACAAAAAATAATTAAATTTTATCTAGCTTGAAATTCTAATTTATTTAATTCTACCCCAAAAATATATAATTAAAAATGAACGATAACTGCAAAGTATATAAAGTTTTAAAAAATAAAAAAAAATTATACAAATTAATTGGATATTAAAAAAAAAAAAAAAAAAAAAAAATTAACAATTTTAAGATACTTACATTAAAGGTCGGTGGGTGCTGATCACAAAGTCTGGTTTAGAATTTTTATAGACCAAGCGCGAGCTAGTCTGTAACCATTGCCAGCCGCCATCTTTCATCTGGTACCTGTAGGCGATCATTCCCGACGCTCCAGTTTTCAGAACTGAAAATAATTAATTAATTACAAAAATAAATTCCCACTTTTAAAATAAACGTTTAATACACTCACGTTCTTGATGAGCACTCGCTACGTAAGCCAGGTCGTCATAATGCACCAAGTCATAGCCGCCTAAATTCGTAAGTTCCGCGTCGGTGTACCCCAGCAGCATCTGTCCTCTCTGGTCCATGGAAACAAGCGCAAAGTCAAGTTTGTGCTTGCTCTTGAACATTACTTCCTTCTGAGGGACTTCCAGCAGCGAAGGGGGTCCGAAAGGCGTGCAGAGCGCGAAAAGGGCCAGCGGAGGCTCCTCTGTCTTTTTATTCTGGCCGTGCAGGACCTTCACTCTCCCCCTGATGTCTAATCTCTGAAAAGTGAGACAAAAAAGTTTAAAATAATTATTTAAAGTTAGAAAATTAAAAACTTTAGTTTTATGCTTAAATCTTGGGTAAAAAGTTTATGATTAAAGTTTAATTTTCATAAACGTCAAAGCGGTAGTTTTTGTTCCGAACCCGAAGCAAAATACAAATAAACAGTCACTGCATAAGCATAATAATCCTTTTCGACTGACTGCTGTAATATTATGTCCATTAGTCTGTCTTACTTTGCTCGAACATTAATTAGTGTTTTGTCTCAGCATTCGCAATGCTTTTATTAAACTCTCAGCTTAATTAAAACCTAAAACTACCAATGAGTCTTTTCATTGTTTCCTTTTATTTATCTTTTATTTCTTGTCTTACAAAAATAATTAATATTTATTTATTTATTAAGTTAAGCGGCCTTAGAAGTAAGTGTTTTCCGTAAATGTAATTTACATAATAAGTACAATATAAATAAATTAACATTTATTTAAATAACGTCAAACTTTTTAAAAAATTCTTGGGTTTAAGTAATTTTTTTTTTTTGTTTTATTTAAATTTATAATTAAAATAAGAGAAGCTATATAAATAATCTTATAATATTGATTATTAAATACTGAAATATTTAATTATATTTAAATAGAATAAAAATAAATAACAGTATTTTTATTGTTATCGATTCTTAATTAAAGCAACATCTGGATTTAATTATCAAGGGACTTGCTAGTGATATCACCGAGTCATGGAGAGTAATAATGAGAAATCTATATTTTATCCCGCTAAACAAAGAGATAAAATCCGTCTTTGTTTGGTTAATTTCTGAATTTCCCATCAGACCAATTACCAATGCCCGGTTTATTTCATTTATCTATTTAATCGCTGCATCATTAATCAATTTCATTAAATTTATTTTTAATCCTTGATATCTTCTTTTTATTTCATTGAAGAATCATTAATTTATTATTGATGGATGAGTATAAATTTTTGTTAAATAAGCTTGCCTGTGTCTAAATTAGTTATGTGTTTTTATCAATTAAATAACTAGACTAGACAGAAAAAAAAATTTACTCGAATCAAGTAAATCAATTTGAAGAATTTCATTTTCTTGATTTGAGTGGAAAAATTCTTAAACTAAAAAATTTTTCTTGGTTTAAGTAAATTTTACGTAATAGAAGAATTTTTTGTCTTGATTCAAGACAATTAAACTTTTAAAAATTATTTTCTTGGAACAAGAATTTTTCTTTTGATTCAAGTTAATTTTTTTTCAGTGTAGATAGACTTAAAATTTGTTGAAAGAGAATTTCGCTCTTAAAAAATTTAAGGGAAAAATAAGAAATTATTTTAAGAATTTAAAAAAAAACGCTCTGCTACGAAAAGATAATTAAAAAATCGATTACGTAGCAGAGCGTTTATTTTCAAAATTCTTCTTTGTTTAGGAGAAAAATATAAAGTTGCAATCGTAGGGACCGGCTTTTAATTTAAGAAAAACAAAAGACTACTTACCAAGAACCCGGAAGTGTTGTCTAAAAGACAACGGAAGCGAACAGTAAAGCTCCGTTCCAGTAGATGGCTATGTTGGACGGAGAGCGCGTCGTGAAGGGGTAGGTTTGAACTTTCGGATGGTAAAAAAGAGTTCCATATTAATTGCCGTTGTAGCTCCTCTCGGTCTTCGCTGTGAACTAATTCGTAGACGCTCTGATGAACGATGTCGGACTGAAACATAATTTATCGTAGGTGATTGATTAATTAGCTGATTAAGTCTTGAGGTGTGGATTGATAAGAGTTTTTTAGCTATTCAATGACTGATTGGAAATGTTTACCACCAACAGCAGAGTGGCGCAGTGGAAGCGTGCTGGGCCCATAACCCAGAGGTCCGTGGATCGAAACCACGCTCTGCTAAGTATATTTTTTAAAAATTATTTTCGGATCTTAATTGGGGTATTGATTAGTTCCAAGAGTTTATTTATAGAATTCATTTGAAGTTATTGATGTTGAAAATTCTTATGGGATTTTTTTTTGGAAGCCATTAATGGTATTTTTTTTTATTACGGCAAAATTTGAATACCAAAGACACTTTAAGTGTATATAAATTTGCCTTATACAATAAATACACCGTCAAAAATTTTTTTAGTTAGTTTTTAGTTAATTTACAATAATTGGTGTCAAAAAATGATCGCTAATAATTTTTTATTTTTTTTTTTAATTAACTACCGCGTTTCTTTACTCCACAACATTAATTTTGACCCTTCTAGCATCCTCTAATTTACTCAGACTTTACTTTGACATTACAAAAGTACATACTTTCACTTTCTCTTAAAATAGGGATCTTGAGGGATCCTTTGATGATCCCTTAAACAATCAAAACATCAATAAAAAAGCTAGATTTTTGTTAAGAGTTGAAATTAAAAAAAAAAAATGAAATAAAGTTCAATTATAATCCCCTATATCGAAACCACGCTCTGCTAAAATGAGAATTTCTTTTTTTGCTTGATTAAAAATTTTATTTAAACACTTGCGGCTACTTTTCTATCAACAGTACAAACAACGTTTGCAATAAAAAAAATTTATAAAACAAATATTGTGCTGCGCAGCTTATAGGCTTATAAATAATGGGTGGATTATGAATCGTAACGACAGTTTGCAAAAGTTATGTTATAAGTTACAAGTCTAAGTATAAGACAACATGACAGTAGGGTTGAAAAAGTTTAAATATCTAGTTTGTTTGCTCGTAAGTTGCTCCCCTCAATTTTGTGTCTTATGTCTTGTGTCTTGTGTTTTATGTCTTATGTTTTATGTCTGACACAGACAATTGCGAAAAAACATAAGGATAACAAGGAATTGATAGAGGGAATAAGAGTCTAATAGTAAAAAATAATCTCGGGTCACAATGCTAAGTTGCTGAGAATGTGTTAGCAGGATAATAGTTAACCTTAAGATTACTGTTTACGGAAGTATGCAGCTTTACATCAGGAGGGTAATAAATAGCTTCTGAACATTGTACACGATCAATAGAGTGAATTATTCTATTCTGTGGGGAAAATAAAGCAAACTGATTGTTGGTATATATATAAAAATATATAAACATATACATCTTTAAACTTTGCCATCCATCTTACGGCTTTAAATAAATTATATTATTTTTAAAAATAAAATTAAAATTAAAAATAATAATAATAATAATAATAATAATAATAATAATTTATATTAGATTTATGTGTAGTAGCTGAGAGACATATATAGACAGATACTTTCAATATAAATAAAATAAATAAATAAGTTAAAGTAAAATAAAGTAAAAGGGAATAAGGAGTATGAGGAGAGTCGAACACGAAAGTCGTGATCCTCGTGCTCCTGATACCACTAGAAAGGACCTCGGAAGCTCTTTATCGAGATTTATTATTATTCATGGTCACAAGTGACAACTTGACTATATAATCACGCCCGAAAAAATAATATTAAATAAATAATCCTTGGGGATATCAACTGTGTCTTATAATTTATTACCTAATCTCATAGATTCTGTCTGTCGAGTTTGTTTTATTGTAAAAGTGATTCTTATCATTATCACTGACTCCGGTTACGTACTATAGATACTAATACTTGCGTACTACGTAGAGAACAGAAGTTCAGGCATATATGTTAAATATTGATAGTTTATAAGTTATAAGTTTGTTATGTTGCTGTGACAGCTTTGGAATAATGTTATTAGTTATTACCGTTGATATTATGTTGGGTAATATAGTTATTTATTTACTGGGGAGTTTATTGTAAGTTGTAAGTTATAAGAATCTAGGTTTTTACTATTACTACTGACTTACTAAGACAGGTGTTGATTGGCTGCGAGCTATAAGTTAATGACAAACTGTTTTTTTTTTTATCTAGTTTTAAATGCAATAAGTAGTGAGGCTAATACCAGTTATAAGTTGTTGTTATTGCTTTATGTACTGGAAAAATTTATAACTTAATTAGCGATTTTTTTTATTATTTATCAAGTTCCAAACATTATAAAGTGCTGATAAATATATTTAATATGAAATATTATTTTTTTTTTACTTTTAATAAATATATTTTTAGAGAAAATAAATGTTTAATAACATTAAAATAAAATTAAAAAATTTTGTTCATGGATAAGTACATTAAAATGATTAGATATATAAATGAATCTGAAAGTACCGCATGACTCGATGAAATATTTAGCGAGGTGTCGAGCAAAAGTAACGCCGACTTTACGACAACAACCGGGTGTATTAAATCCTTCATTAAAGATTCATGCGTCGATAAATAATTTAAAGCATTGTAGGGAAGTTTTCTGCAGTAACCGGTAACCGGTAGGCATAGCAGCCGAGACCCAAGACTCGAAACGTAAGACGAGAACACATAATATTCTCCCTTTTATTTCCATATTTTTATTTTATTTACATTTTATAAAAGTTATTCCGTCTCACCGCAATCACCCAGAAGCGAACATGCTAGTGAATTAACGACGAGTTTCGCTCTCATATTCCCTCTGGACTCCCGCTGCGCGGTTCTGATGTGCTCCTTATATTTTTTTTATCTTGCTCTAATTTTAATTAAACTTTCTGAATTTTTAATTCAAAAATTAAACAGAAAATTTTATTTTTATTAAATAATTTTTCGCGAATTTGCGAAGAAATAAAAAAAAAAAAAATCTATAGCTTGGATTACGAAGAAATCTGAAATCTTGACGATCGAGCTCATTAGATCTCGGATAATCACAAATTATATTTTAATTACCGGGCTCGCGATTGAGGAGGCTGATGTGTGGCTAATACCGAGTGCCCGAGGGCCAGCTTGACGAGCATATAATTGCGTGGTCACGTGCCCCCCGACTACTATTAAAACATTTAAGGATCGGGGTCCTGAAGTACACCCAACACCGGCGATTTAATTCAGCTTAGAGAAAAATTAACGAGCTTCTCGGCTCGGGTCTTTCATCATGGAAATAAGTTTACTATTTAAATAATTGTCGAGTTGTTTATATTATCGTGATTATGATTAGAAAACCCTCATCAATCAAATTCCTCTTTAATGGGTTACTTTTATTTACTTTCCGCTGTTTTTACTTCTACCGTGATCAATTGCCGTGTTGAGTGCATATAATAATAACATTTATGAGGACAATCAACTGTGGTTACACTGTTGGGTCTAATTAGCAAATGTTTACAATTTATCAACTTTTAAGTCGATATTCTGGGCTTAATACTGAAGATACTGAAAAATTACGTATGACTTTATCTATAAAAAATTTATTTTCTTACAAAAAAGGTCTCTTAAATTTTTTTTTTGTATTTTGAATATTGACTTTAGAATTTTTAATTGAAAATCAAAAAAATAATAATTTTTGGAACTACTTAATAACAAAAATGATTCTTAAAAAGTTCAACTCGATATTTTGGGCTAAATATTTAAGATACGAAAAATTTATAAAAAAAATTTTTTTTAGACAATTTAATTTCCTGTAAGAAAGGTCTCGATGAATTTTCTCATATTTTTAATTCTTTGGACAATATTTTAATAAAAAGAATTTTATATCGATTATTAAAAAACCGAATTTTTTTTCTCACGGAATTCCAAATGTTTTTTAAGTTTAATAATTCATGGGAGTATCAAAAGTATTTCGTGTAGACGACAAAGTTGAGGGAAGCATTAAAGCCCGGTCTGGTTGTAACAGGAGAAGCATAACTTAAAATGAAAGATATACACATAATACCGATATAAGTTGGAAGTTTGGAGGTTGGTTTACCCGATTGCCGGTTTAAATAATCTCGAAACATGGACTCTGACGGCGGGACGAAGCGCCGGAGTCGTCGATGGGTTTACGATCGGCGCTCGTCGTTAATTAAGAACTTGTAATTATTTAGTGGAGACGCTTGCTCGCACCCCCGCCGGCAGAACCGCGATCGTTTGTTTTTATTTTTAATAAAATAAACTACACTTTTGTTCTTCTCATGAGATACTTAATATTAAATTTTTTATCTCACTCTCTCGAATGATTTACGCGTGCTCCATTTCCACGGAGCGATTATTTATCGATTTGCGGTTTATAATTTTAATTCGGTGAAATGTTAATAAATTATTTGATGACAATGCACCTGAATGATGAATTATAAACAAAATTAACAAAATAAAATAATAAATGACACACAAGTGGTGAAAATTATAAATAATGTTGAGAATTATCGGTGGTTGATTACGAGATTTAAAAGTGTGTAGATAAAACCTGAATAATTCGATAATTTATCCAGAGTCGATCGATCCCGCATGTATCATCGTCACGCGATAAAACCGAGGCAATAAAACTGGAAAAACAACCTCAGGACTATAACTCACTGTCGTGAATACGCAAGTCCTTGCCGGGCGCTCAAATCTTTTTAAAATACCTTCAAACTCTTAAAATCTCCGGCAAGAGAAAAATTAGTCAACTTGTAAAATAAAAATATTTATAAGAGTTATTGCAATTTAAATAAAAACTAATAAAAAATAACAAGCTCGAGCTCACGGATCGGGAATTAATCTATAGGGCGATGCTAAATGAAAACACGGATCGGTTCGGGATCAAAGGACCAACAAATTGAAACAAATCAGCCCCGTGATAATAATTAATCCTACGGGCTCATTAATATAGAGCAAGCTTCGATATTTGTTTATGTTTATTGTTTGTATGGGTATATGCATGAGGTTTGAGGCCACGAGGTTGAGCTCTCAATTACCGCAATGAGTTATGACCGCTTTACGGCCGGAGATGAATTGAGTTATCTGAAAATATTCTTATGGGAATTTTTTAAGTATTATTGTTTGCATCTTGATCATTTTTTTTTAATTCAAGTTTGGAAAATTTTTTTCAAGTATTCACTGAGAATTTTTCGGTAAAATAATTTACTAAAAAAATTATTTTTTTTTGTAATATTTAATATAAAGGAGGATTTAATTATTTAAAGCTGAAAAATGTTAATTTAAATTTTGTATACATAAAAAATTATTGATGAAATTCAAATTTATAAGAAATTTTAATTAATCAGAGCTTTTTTTAATAAATTAAAATAATCGTATATTTTTAATAAATTAAAAAATAATTCCCAAAGAAATGAATAAATTACTCCTTAAACTCTTTTATCAGCAGATGATTAATACATATAATTATCCAGTTCCAATAGCAATTATTCATCTTAATAAGAGAACTTAATCTCAATAAAAGCTCTAAGTAAAAACCTTCCCTGGAAATGAAATTTAATAAAATATAATAACAGAAAAAATGTAAACTTTTTTTAACGTTGTGTCGTAAAAAGAACTTATCGTAGTTTTATCTCCTGGTATTATCGTCTGGCCTATTTTCAAACTCTAAAAATGCTAATGTGAAAATAGAGGGCATAATAAAATAATAGGGTGGTAATGTAAATTACCAGGGTGGCTTTTTAATATCAAGAAAGAAAAAACATAATTCAAAATTAAACCACCGTATTTCTTTTTTATTCTGCTAATAATTTTCCTCTACTTTATTGCCTTATGAATTCCCCATATTAGCTAAGCCGGAAGCTCATGATCCTGATCGACGAGAAGCTAAATGACGTTGCCGGTATAAAATGACACCCGGGGAGAAAATTAACTATGATGCTTTGCAAAAAATTGTTTATATTAAATCCAGCAATTTTTATAAAAGAGATTGAAGCTTTCTATTGAATTTATAAACACACATGATACATGATCGGATAGGTTGTGTGTTATATTATGCAGATTGTGTATTACACATCACCATCACTATTTGATTACGCGCTTGGAGCACGAGATACGCTCGCAATATTGTTTGAGGAACATCCTGGCACAGGTTGACTTGCGTGTAAACGTTCGGCGACACGTGCAGTGAACTTTGCAAACATGCCGTGACTTGCCGTTGTTGGTGCGAACAAAAACCGAAGATGAACAGAGCATATTGTTTTTTAAGAGACTGCTTTTAGATGATGAAGTGTCATACGAATCACATACGAGGACTGATACCTAGAGCACACCCTGGCTGTCGAACGATCTATGACTTCCCAACAACACGAACGCTTTTCAAGATATTAATATGTGTATGTTGGGAGCCTGGATACTATACACACATATAGTGATTCATTTTTGATAAATGTTACATGGATTAGAGCATTACCGATTTATATGGATAATGTTGATAATAATAATAATAATACGAAGCGATAATAAGGTTTGCTTACTTGATGGAATCCAAGGTAATTTTCTATGCTGTGCGTTGCGAAAAAAACTTCCCCGTCGCAGGTTAATATCAACAAGAAACCATTCAACGCCTGGAACAAAAGTAAAAAATTTTGTTAGTTATCCGAGTGTGTTTTTGTCGTAAATTGGTTGTAAAAAGGATAAGAAATTGTTATATTATTTATATGAACTAGTAATTAGTCTGATTTTTTATAAAATTATTATTTGATGTAACCAATTACAAAAACAATTAAATCAATGTTTCAATTATATATTTTTAAAATTTCAATGGAGAAATTTTTTTAATACATTTTAAATCCGCTATTGTTACATTTTTCTTACATTTAAAAAAGCAATTTGATGTTCTTTACGTAAAAATGTAATTTTTCAAAAAGCTCAAAAGCAGCAAAAGTCAAATGACTGTCCTGAACAATCCTCATTACCATCAAAAACAAGAATAGCTACAAACGATTCCTTCTGTCCACTTGAGATCTAGCAGCAAATAATCCCATCTTCTGCACTCAGAACACCAGAAAACATAGACAATAAAGTATAACCCCCCGAAAGAAGCCGAAGAAATAAAAAAGATACTTGTAAAACCCAGAGCAAATTTGCCGGGGTCACGGCATGTGGATGCCTGATATCGATCTCTTTTATCTTGGTGTATCGAGAGCCGAAGAAATATGCCCGGGGCACACGATACACCAAGGACTCGTCATGCAAAAATCCAATGTCGTTGACACGTCATAAACGGAATCGTTTGATGGATGATTTATTGACGGTATTCTCGATTAGCGAGCTTCCGATTTCAATTTCAGTATCTTTGTGTCTATTTAAATCCTCAATCCGAACAAACGATTCGTTATCGCTATCAGAAAATAGGCTGTTTGTAAACAGATGGACTTATTGGTATCATCATCAAATTCAAATAGAATGTAGCAGTCATGCAATTTTATAATCATCGAAACTGTTTTCATGAAAGTTTTCTCATTTATCGGTTTAGCTGATAGTGTTCGGTGTTTTCCCCTTCTGCAAAGGCATACACATCATCAATCTTTAACAAACGCTTAGTTCTGAAAGTCAGTAGCACATGTAACATGTGCAGTTGGTAACATGTTACTATCTCTATCTCTGGATTGGAGTAGAGTTAGGCTAGATTGCTCTACTCGCCTCTATTCGATTCGTTAAGTTTGAGCTTCGAACCAGTCTAGTTTTAACAACCTTCGAACTCTATTGGTTTTAGTTTATTGCCAATTTTGCTAAAATCGCTTATCCACCAGTGTCGGGACCCTTGTATAATGTTTTCTTTTATTATAACCCTCCGTGGGGTCGTGCCTGGCACACTGAGACACCGAGGAATATAAATAAAATAAACATTTACCACATTAACGATTATTTATTTTGCAATTCTTACTATTTTATTTCTTTTTAATGGCCTATTAAATAGTTTTCAACAGAATGTCTTGTATTGCATTTCGATAACTCATTTCAACCAGTCATTACAATTCTAAGAATCCCTCAACAATCCAAATTGCTTTAATATTTGCAAACTCTCATTAATCAACGTCAAATTGATAAATTTTATTCTTCATCATCTATTTTTTCCTTAAAAAAAAGAATTGAAAATGTTAATTTTAAGACAAAAAATTCAAAATATTCATAGGCATTAAAAAGAATTCAAATTTTATTAATTTTAATTAATTAATCTCATTTTGATGTATTTTTTTTAAAATATTCTTCTTAATACACTTTTTGAACCTGAACCAAATTTTTTCCATCAATTTAAAGTAAAAACGTTGACATAAATAGTATTCTAAAATAGCCAGGCAAAATGGCATCTACGAAGCGTCGCATGCGCAAGGATGCTGCGCATTGATTGGAGGGTAGCCCTGCCTTAGATAATTCAAGGGGAGGTGTAACATTTTCCCCATCAGAAATCCACCCTCGATCAAAATCTGATTCGTCGAGATAAAAGCTCTCTCCCTTTGGCACCAAAACAGCATGGCTGAATAAAAGAGCATAAAGGGGGCCACAGATAGACAATAATTACGAATGTTAATCAAAAAGAAAGCGAGACACTTGCCAGGCGATTCGTTACCGAGGTTACAACTGCATCGCATGTTGTCAGGCCTGAGGACTTATCGCGCTGGGCGATTGTCGAGGCGATGATGATGGCACGCGACCGTTCCTGCTCCGAGATATGGATTGAGGAGCCAGCCAAGAGAACAAGCACTCGGATTATCATTATTATCATCATCATCATCATCATTGCAGACCGTTGGAGCATGTCCGACATCAGAATCGGACACATTGTTGAATCCATTTGCTGTGCGTGCAGACAGCTTCACCTGCCGGCGGATCCACCGAGGGTGCGTGATAGTCTTGATAACAACCTCAATACGTCAGTCCTAATGCGCCATGACCCGAGCCAAGATCACCGTTGCTTCTTCGCCAGACTATCATAATGATCATAATAATAATAAGCCAGGCTGATGAGTGCGTACTTTCAGATGAATCCATGAATACAAGTAGGACCTGCTCGTGTTCAAAAGTATCACTTGTTGCTGATAGTTGCATGTCTGGCCCGGTCTTATTTAGCTTCTTAGGCACGAACCACCCGGAATTTCGTGAGTGCTGATGAACTTTGGTCTCGGTCTTCCCAAAACAAACCCTTGCACTTTTCGTTGACAACTTGAGGAATTCACCAGGTGCTTATTAATATCGTCCGAGGACTCGGATCGATTTCCCAATTGGTTCGCCGGCGGGCATTTGCATTTTAGTGACGATCCGGGGAAATCAGGTCGAGGCGGGAAGCGGAATTCCGTTCGGAGGTATATATAGCAGAGCACTGTCTAGTGAGTCAGAGCTATAGGGGTTGTGCCACTAACACTGCCAGCTGTTGAGGAATGGGGCTGGAGGATGTCCGTGTGAGTGGTGGTCTAGGAGTGTGGAGGCTAGGTTGGACTCGCCTTGGTCTGGCACCACTAGTTCTTCCGTATTGATCGGGCAGCTCCTTTTCTTCGCTGGCCTCCCTCATGTCCACTCGCTTACCACCATCACCACCCTCTGGCTCCTAGCCTCATTTAGTTTTTTACTCATCCAGCCCCTCTGTTATTTTCCTGGGTATGGATTACGATGCCGGGCAATTATCTTCAAATTGATATCCAATCTTGGAGGCTTTTAAATTAAGCGCTAATTTTTATTGATTCTGCGCCAATAACCATCGCAAGTAGAAATAGAATGAAATTGCAGAGTGAGCTCAGCAGCAGATAAGATTGTTGTAGGTAGGCTGCGCGGAATTTTGGTTTAGAAATGCATGTGAGGATATTCATCAAGCGAGGTGCTCACAGGAGGAACGAGCGGCGCTGGCGGTAACCAAAAGAACCCACCGATGTACCTCGCCTATTGATTTATGGAAATCAAGACTCGGTCGGAGTTCTCTCCCCTGCCCCTCCTGCTGGTAAAAACTCTCTGGCTCTTCTGCCTGGAGGTTCTGCTGTAAGCTACAACCTACTCTTCGATTCTCGTATAAATAATTCCGTTCTCCGAACTCACCTCCGTGGCTTTTTCCAAGAGCCCTTCAGCTTTCTTTGCTCTCACTTTCCCCGGGCTCAGAAACGCACACCTACGTCCCGAGTCCGGGCCATATATTTGTAATACCTTTTTCCTTTTTCCTCCTTCTTGGTTGTTTTATTCTCGAGGTTTATCCTCTTCCCCGTACCAGCTCCTCATAAACTTTACGAACCCGATAGTAAATCCACTTTATGACAACTCGGCCACCACTACAACCCAATCCATCCAGTTTTATTCCCGTCATAATCATTATCATATTACGAGAATAAAACTCGCTATTTTTTATTTTTTGTTTTTCAGTTTCTATCCTCTTGGGATTATAAAATGTGAGCTTTATTAATTTGCGGGAACAGGTGGAGCTGTCGGTCATCAACCGAGGCATTATTCACTCTTTGATCAACAATGATGGATTTTGCGATATTTGATAGATTTTATTAAATGGTAATTATTTAAATAATTTTTAAAAATTTTTTTAAAAACAAAAAACGAGTGTTATTAAAAATTAAAAAGTTTTGAACATAAAAAATAGAGATAACACTTTTTACACTAATAAAAAATGAATTTAATCTTGAAGTAAATGAAAAAATTATTAAACTAAAAAAATTTTTCTCATTTCAAGTGAATTTAACTTAATCTAAAAATTTTAATCAGTGTAAACAAATGAATCTATCAAAAGTTAATAAACTCCTCTATCAGTGGAATTATTATTAAAAGATGCTCCTGAATGATTCCCGTAGCGTAAGTATCTCTTTCTCGAACCTACACCTCTAAACTATATAAACATAAACATAAACAAAAACAAAAAGATAAATATAAATATATATTAATGTTTAAGGAATAGCAGCAACTAGAAGAAGGTACTCACTGGCTGACCAAAATGCAACGAGTGTAAATGTAATAGCATCGCATGATACACCACCATTAATCCTTTGTACCCTTCTTTACTTCGAAGGAATAGACACCTTGTATGGTTGAGTTTCATAGCCGGTTCATCAGCCGGATATATCGTTACTCCTCAGGTACTTCTTACTCTCAACTCTTAACTCTCCCGACATTGTAAGTAACATTGTATGTGTTGTACTGTTTATGCCATTACTGGTGTTACCGGTGATAGTACTATACACATCCACATGGCTCGCTGGATCAGATCTCTCGTGACTGAGCCAATACCAATACCAGCCGAGGAACAATGTTCACTGTTCAATGCTGAATGTTAAATGTTTAATGCACTGTCTCAACGCCGCTAAATTGAGACTGTTTACAATACGTCTTTATGCTCCGAGGGTGAATGAAACTTCGATACACCATCAACAGATTCCCGGTACACCATTCTCATTTATTTCCGGGCGATTGACCAATCGCGTGCCAAACCAAATAGAGTTGTTTTCAGATATTGTTATGATACCGTTTGATCAACAACGAATACTCACTCCGGCTGATCGATCATTTACAATCATCTGTCTGCTCTAACAGAGATTTATTAATTCGATGATCTGCTGTGGATTCATTGCGTGAAGTTCATTGATTGGCTCGCACCTTTTGATTGATGGCCGTTTATCGCTCAACGGTAGTTCGTATTTCTTGTTATTAGTTATCTATTTTTCTATCAGAAGCTTTTGATTTGAAAGGAAGAACATCAAAAAGCTTTTGATAATAAAATAAGTTTTGCCAAGTTTTACCAATAAATTTGGTTAAAATCTTCTGTAAGAGATGTAGAAATAATCTATAAGCGAGTTTTACGATATCTTACCTCACAGAGAGTTGCAGGGGTGGGTATTAACAATCAAAATTTTTAATTTTCAAGCTATAGCTCTTATAGACTCCAAATTCTCATTTTGAATTTTTTTCTTCATTTTTGAAAAAAAGCCACGCAAATATTATAATGATTGTACATTGAAAGTTACAATGAATATTAGCTGGAATAATTACATGGATAAAAGGTATATGCTAATTCGATGAAATTTGGAATTGGTGAAAGTCAAAACAATACTCTAATTAAATCTAGTCAAGAATATTTCTCTTGAATCTAGTAATTTTTTTTTTCAGTGCAAGAACTAATTTTCAATTTTCAATCAAGACTTTTTGGAAAACTTTCAACGTTTGAAACTCTCAATGATTTTTCGGACTTATATTTTCAGAAGTTATTAATTTTAAAGTGCAAAGAAAAAAATTACCTGAAGAAACATTTCTCCATCTAAATGGTGATGATCATAAGCCGCCAAAGCAGCCATTTCTCTGGCCCGGTAGTGCGAATCTCGATGTGAGTTTTCCTCCTTGTCTTTGTGCATGACAACTAAAATTAAAAAGAAGACATATGTTTATTTGTATTAAATAAATAGGGTTGTTTGTTCAATTGAAATTTTTAATATATTAATAGTACATACATTCTGTACAAAACAAACATAGCACCTATGCTATGTAATAATAAATGAACAGTAATTGAAAAGGTACTGATATTCATTAGAAGAAATACTCATTGTACGGAAAACAAGGTGGGTAGAGTCGCGAATGACTTTAATACTAACAAAACCACCAGTTCATTATTTAGTGGCACGCGGTGGTCCCGTATGGTCTAATTATGGCACATATCAACCAGTAGGGAGGGCAGGTGTATCTTAGCGGTAACTCCAGATCGCCGTTTTAATACTTTGATACTTTTGTAAGTATGTGTATGCAATGTATACAATATATAATATCCAGTAAACACTTTTATTGTATGCTTGTGTGCTTTCGACGAGGGACTTCAGAAAGGAAGTGTCGCTCATACCGCGTCCTGGGCGGGGATCTTGGGTATTCATGCGGAATTTTCCAGCATAATCATTTACTGACCATACACAAATCAACGAATTATTTTAATTTACTTTTTGTGTTATTGAATTATTCTTTTTTGGAATGTTTTATTCAATTATTTGCTGAATTATTCATAGATTTTTTTTTTGGGACTAAAAGTTTTATAATTGGATCAAAAACTTATAAAGCGTAAGTATTTCAAGGTCATCTGAAATAAAAAAAAATCTCCAGAAATTATCATTTTTTTTTTTTTTTTTAATTAGAAGACAATTTTCCAAAAAATATCTCCAATTTTTGAGAATTACATTCCAAATAGATTCTCTGGAGTTTTTTTTTAGGGTAATTGATGCGTGCAGACACTACGACGACATCGACAATGAGCAGATTGACGAAAATGACAATATGTAAGTTTTCTTTACATCAGTGACGATGGTTTTGTAATGACTGTTGCACGCAACGATATTGCACGCGTACGCCACGCGACTTTGTACACACAAGAAAGTTAAACCTAACTTTTGTATATATATATATATATATACACATTCTAAATGTATGAGCAATTATTATAATATTCTACTAATAGACAACTGTTTACATTGCTATAGATCCACTTGCTCGACACAACACACAACATACAACACTTGCGCATTCAATCGTTTTTCTTTGTTTTGTATCAGACACAAATTAAGTTCTTTGTTTATTGAGTTCTGAAGTTTTTTTTTAAAAACTCGAATTTATTAGTATCATGGACATTTTTTTTTTTCTTCATATGTAGGAGTCCTTATTCAGAGTGCTAAAGTTTGCACATATCAAACAGTACTTAGAGGAAAGTTATGTGCAAAATACTTAAAGTTTACCTCGAAAAAAAAAAAAAAAAAAAATTCCGAGCTTTGTTTCATTACTTTGTTCTTAGAACTTAAGAGCGGTAATTTCTAGCAAATATTAGTTATTTAGACTAGTTATTTATTTATTTATGGGGGTAGTTTTCTAGTTAAAAAAAAAAAAAAATAGACGAACATGAAAAATAAATAATTAATTTTAAATGAAGAAATAATTAGTGTCAGTTTATATAAGCCCGATCAGATATTTTATTTTGATGATGAAGGTATAAAAATTTTATTGTATAAGGATAAGGTTTATTTAGACGTCGTTCAAGTAAATAAGATGATTTGAGTACGATAGATGCTATCGCGGTGATCCGTACTCTTTTACATTGTAATAATATTGTTATTAATAATAATAATGACGGGTAGAAAGGCCGAGGATGACTCGGTGGTTTCGTCGATTTAATGGTCTATCTTCCCGAGAATTAATCGGATAAGGACCGTTTTACACACATGATCGAAGGATGATTTATGAGTTCGCGGTACGCTTTATGTGTTTCAATAACTGCCGCGAATTCGTTGAAGCCTTTTTACCCTCCTGAGGTGACATCAAATATGTTTGCTCGGTAGTTCAAGATAACGATAACTTGTCCTACTGTTCTTCGAAGGGGAGTTGCTTACTTTTATTTTCAATTGTTAGTTGAATTAAAAAAGTGGTTTAAAATTTTAATTTAGCGAAAAATGTTAAAAAATCGCATTTTAAAATGATTTTTGAGTAATCCTCAAAGCATAAAGAGTTGCGTACAGTATCTACTCTAAAATCATGAAAATTTAATATAATAAATAAAGAATAATAATATGCATATAATACTCATGTGTGTTATAAAGAGGGTAAAAGGATCTCTCCTTGTAATAAGGGTCGCATTATGCCCGTGCTGGCCACTGCTTAATGCTACATACTCTGTACTCCATACATATACTAGTGTGGCTTACAACAAGATTACTGGCATTACTGCCCCTACTGACTCGAGAGGGGGCGGTTCTTCGAGTGCATGACCCCACAAGATTTACCTCTGAATTATATATATCCATCGATATGTTAAACATTTCATAATTTTTTATTTTAATTATAATAATAACATTTAAAAAGGCCATTTGCCAGCCGAAATGGAAGTAGATTTCACAAATAGCTAATTTTAATAATAATTATTAGTAATAACATTATTTATTTATTATATATAATTATGAGATATACTGGACTGAATGCAAAAGTTAAATTTCATTGAAAACCTACAGACGAATAGATTGTTTTCAGTTTAGGAGAATAAAATGACATGAAAATTAAAGCTCGTTTAATGAGCTTTAAAATGCACTTTACAAAAATTCGATAAATTCTTTCATTCAAAAGTTATCTACGAAAGAATCTGCCAAAATATGAATTTTTATGATTTTGAAAATTTTGAAACCTTGTAATTTCTGAACTACTTGGCTGATTAATCTCATCTTTGAATTTGGCCTTGGTATTCGTCTAAAGATTAAGTATGTTGAGTTTGGAAACGATCGATTATGTATATACATAAATACATACATATAGAAACTTTTGAACTAATGGCATTTTCTGAACCAGTTTGACGAACTGAAAAAGTAGCGAAATTTTTTCAAAAGTTGCGTCATGAGGACAAATGCAATAATTAGATTTCTAGGAAATCTACTAAAAAATTAAAAACTGGAAAAATTACTCAAAAAAAATATTTTCTTTAAAATTCTATTTTTTTTTAAATTTTATTGTTTTATAAATTACTCGTCAATTATTATGATTGAAGCTAAAAGTACTAATGATGTTAATGAATGCGTTAATTTTTATGATAGGTATTCCAAGGTGTTGAGATTACTATAACTGCCAGAGGAAAAATCTAAGCGGCACGAGACTGCAGACAAGACCGAAGACCAGAGATAATAAAAGGAGTTATAATATTGTGAGCATAAGCATTTCGACACACATCTTGACTCTTACTTTAATATTCCTCCTTACTTACGCGAGCAACTAAACAAATTTGCATTTTGTGTTTACCATTTTTGAGCAACGATTCATTTATTAAATAATTATTAAAATAATTTATTTTAAATTTGTTTAAAAATTTAATTGAATAAAATAATAATAATAATTGATTTGGAAAAATAATTACAAAATGTAGATTAAAAATTTGAAGAGTAACAAAATTTAACTTTGAATATTAATTTGAAATAAAGATTAAATTAAAAAGATTAATCTGGAGTTCCATTAGTACTGAGTTTCGCGGTGGTCTCACCATTCCACTGGCTATAATAAACACTATAGACTAAGCTCGCTCCCATTTCGCGTTTCAATTATCTAATTAATCGTCTGATTACACGTGGCGACGCCGAGATTTGAGGATAAGGCCGATCCCAATCGTATATTACTCTCATACTAAAAGTAGCCACTGAAGTTACTTTTTAAAGCTTATCTCTAGCGACACTCGAAAATTTTTAAGGACAACTCGTTTAATACGCAATCAAATTTATTGACTCGATATATCTGATCCATTATAAATTTATCTGCCGGTAATTAAAAGAGAATTATTTTTTTCTGGAGTTTAAGTTTGAGAAATGAATGAGTGAGTTGAATCTTAAATGAATATGACTTTTTCGAGGAGACCGGCAACTTTAAGCCCCAATTATCAATTGCTTCCACACATATTTGTGTTTGTCTGGAGGATGCTGGAGTTTGCTCAATGAATTTGCGCGTCAGTACCAAGGAGATGGTCAACATTTAACGTCCAAGGGATAATGTACTTTGCTTGTACTTGGGCACTTTAAATCAAGGATACTTTTTTTTATTTTTTCTTTTTTTTGACTTGGACATTTTTGGAGTATAATTAAAACTGAAATTTTGGATGAAAATTTTAATTGCTACAAAAAAGGTCTTCAATAATTTTTTCACATTTAAATTTTCATTTTAAAAATCAATTACTCTATTAAAAAAAATTTTTACCGTGCGAATTATTAATTAATTATAAAGCTGAAAAAATGGTAAATTCCTTAATTAGTGCACTCCCGTCACAAAATAACATAAAATTTTATAATTAGAGAACAATTTAATGAAATTAGAAATTTTTAATTAAAGTAACTATCAGGAATGCGGGTTTACAATGTTAAATATTGAGACCCTTTATGTAAGTGTGAGGTCACGAAAGAGTAACGAGAATTGCACGAGCTTCATCCGCTAATTAAATTCGATAAAATCACAACCCGTTCTCGAAGACTCTCGAGATCATATTGCACCGATTGGTGGAACTCCATGATTCCCTGAGTCTCCAAGGTCGGAAACTTTTATCAAAATAAAGTAAATAAAAAAAAAAAACCCTCGTAAGCCGATAGAAGATACTTTTTATTACAATTATTCGCGTGACTCTTTGACACGTTGTTTGTACCTTCGGTTACTGCATCGGTAATTGCGACTCTCGATCTCTTTAATGGTGATAAATGGACGGGGTTTTTCTTTTTGGTTTTTCAAGAAAAGCCACAAGATTTAGACACCTGTACTAGTAAATTTATATTGTTAATTTTACTTATCCGACTTTGATGGAAGATTTCTAATCTAAAGAGGATTTCTGGTAACTAGAATGTATGATTGTAATTTTTAGTAGTAAGTCATGTAATCAAAGTAACATTTTTTTTTTTTTTAAATGAACGTGATTGAAGATAAAAAATTTTATTTTTTTTTTTAAGTGAAATATAGACTTTACATTTTTTTGTGTAATTAATTTTTAGCTTAAAAAAAAAAAAGACAAATTAATTAAAATTTAGTAAAAGTTAACTGACATTAGAAATTTTTTTTTTCATAATTTTATCGTAATTATTATCAAAAAAAATTCCAAGTGTGAAAATTAAAAAAAAATTATCAGTGCAAATTTTTTAAAGCTTTTTTTTTTTTTTATTGTAATTAATTTTGTAATAAAAATGAAAAAAATTGACAGTTGTCAGCAAACTTTAATATCACGAATCAAATGATAAAATTTTTTTATAAAATATTCCCTCAATTTCTGGAGAAAAATAAAAATTTCCTAGAGAGCAAAAAGTTAGTGAGGTAGTTTGAGTTTATTGGCGCATCTCAAATGAAGTTGCATCGTTTTTGCGTCTACGTATAATATAAATATAAATGTATGTAAGTGGAGGATTATAATGATTACTATAGCAAGTTTACCCAGCGAGGTTCGAGCGCGATTAATCTCACAGTTAGTTTGTTAGTTACCGGCAGTATCCGAACGATAAATATTCCACCGAGCGTCATTTTTACAGTCCGTGCGCTAATTGTTATTTACGAGAGGGTATAAACTATATCACGGCTTTATTAAGAGTCAAAATGTCCGCCCCACGTTTCTCGCTGTGCCACTATACTCTAAGCTAGAACAGGCTCTCGCACTTTTTTTGCTTTATTTTACGAAAAAATATTTTACCTGTTTCGAGCAAGTGAAGGCCGTCGCTAGAAGACATCTAATAAAAGTACCCTCTTTTTCTTCCAACAAAATATATAAATTGTAATAAGGAATATCGAGCGATTTTCATGGTGTAGGTGTGCCGACGTCGCGAGACCTGATTTACTGCAAATGACCGGCGATTATGTATTTTTTAACCTCCGGAGTCTATACCTCGAATTTATATCACTAACTGTGAAAATAATAATAACAATATAAAAAACGACATATGTAGAAAACATAAGAAAATATAAGGGGCCGTTTTCATTCAATTCGAACAAACGCTCGGATATTTATGGCAGTGCTTTTATTTATTATCTTTTTCGCTGGACCTCATTTTTGGTTTAGACCCGCGATCGTTCGGAAAATTATATTAGATCCTTGCGTGTGTTCGGAAAAATTATGGAAAATTTTTAAATTTATTTATATATTATTTTTGATATCTCCAAAAATAGCTTAATATAAAAATGGGGAATATATAAAGCCTGATAATATCATTTAAACCCATAAATAATTTTTTTAGGGGTAGTTTTCAAAATTTCCGACAGATGGCGCATGATCGCTAAATTTTCTCCTAACAAGAGAGTTAATTTTAAAGTTATATATTACAAAAATTATTTTTTTAGGGTATTAATCTTTAGTTTGATCAATCATTCGACAACATTTCATTCGAATTGGCGTTAAATAATACACACAATTATAGAAAAAATTTAAATGTTACAATAATGATTTTTTATTCTTATATATGACCCGATCAAGTCATTTAGGCGGTATTAAAAATTTTTTATGAACTTTAAATTATTAATTATCAATAAAATTTCGTTCCATAATTATTTTTATGAATATAAACCTAATAAAAGTAAATTTTAATGAATCATGTAATCAAACTATCATTACTCCAGACATCTGACAAGACGCACTCGAATATTTAGTAATTAATGTGCATCATCGGGGTGTTTTAAATAAACAGCCACTTGGAGCGATAATCTACCTGCGGTGTCGAGTGACAAATCCCCGCCGCAGTGTCAAATTACATTAAACAAGCTGGTTTGTTGTTTGCTGGTGAAGAGATGTGTCCCTCTCCGGCTTATGCGCCTTTCTTTTTCCCTTCCCTCTTAAATAACTGAAATATCTGATTTATTCCAGCGGTTTCCAGTACGCGAGGACTTTTGGTAATTTTGTTGTCTTGGTGTTTGATACCCCGGACCAGGATAAAATTAATAAGAGAAAGAAGATCAGTTAGACGGTTGATCGTGAATCTCCGTGACACCGGGGGGGGGGGAGGTCACAATTCGCGTGGCTGCTCATTAGCATCATAATAACGAGCCCCTATGCGAAATACTAAATACAAATACACGTACGCTCTAGCTGGGTATTTACGACGGCGTCCGGGAAGTTGATGCCTATTGGTGGTGCGTATATCGCGGTCCCTTCCGCGGTAAGGTGTAAGGTAACATCGCGTTCTGGATGCGGACCACCCCGAAGCCGTCTCAAGGTCCGTTGTCTCGTGGGTCATTATTTTTCTATCCGGGGCTTTTCCATCGCGAATTCTCGATCTGAGTCCTCGGGTTGAAATCGAGATCGCGGGATCGATAGTCTGGCTGATGGCTTTTAGGAGTTAGACGGGCGTTAGATTATTGTGAATTAAACGGTTTGTTTGCCTTTGGCTCGGCCAATCTGATTCGTTGTTTTGTTAAACTGGTCTTGTCGGGTTTGTTGTTTATAAGGATACGTTGGTTATAACCGTGTATCTCAGAGCAGGTAATCCGAGATCTTCCCTTCATCTTTATCTTCATGGCAAGTATATTTCAAAATTTTAAAATTAACGCCTTATTTTTGTCGTGATACTTTAATATTGTTATTTTTATTTGCACTTGTAATTAATTTTTTTTTTTTTTTTTTTTTTTTTTCCGTAAATTAAATAAGATTTGTTAATTGCGAATCAATTATTTATTTGATATTAAATTATTTAAAAAATATTTATTGAAAATCAATTATTATTTTACCAAGAAATATCTTGATGTACATTTAAAATTACAATTTTGCCGAAATTATTGAAGATACGGAAAAATTGATAAAAACATTTTTTCATATTTTTAAAAAATAAATTATTCAATTAATGTGATAAAAAATTTTTTTTTTTTTTGGAGTAATAAAAGGAGATTTTGTCTACAATAGAATAGAAATTAAACAAAAAATCAGATTATTGAGGATTTCAATGAGATGTGAGACCGCAGTAAAATGAACGGAAGGCGCAAATCGATCGCTTCGGCAGGATGATTTATCGATCGCCAGAGGCGAGGAGTGAGGTAATTGTCCGAAATAGATGGCGAGTTAGCGCGTGCCAGATCGCCCGCAGCCGCGAAATTATGCGGCTTCAACCCCATTAGCCCTGTGCTCTCTACTCCATGACTTGTGTAAAACTGGCGGTAGCCGTGAAGGTTGATGTAAAAATCTGGGAAGCAAAAGACGGATTAGGAATCAGGAATCGCTAATCAGCAATCAGTAATTCACCAGATAAGAACTCACCGGGAGAGTTTAATTTGTTATTGTGGATGGAAATAAGAGAAGGATACAATACGCGCACGCGCTAACTACCCTGCTCCGGAAGTACTTAAATCCGTCATGGCGCCCACCGGAAACAGCTCTGAGTCACTCCTGTAATCGCAGAGGCTCCTTTCTCTCTTTCTCTCCTTCTCTCCCTTCAACAGACGCAGAATAGAAGTTTTATTAACCACATATCCAACCCTTGGCTACTTTCTCCGCTATCGATTTTCCTTCTGGCAAGTGTCTCATTCTCAGTTCTTCTTAAAATCATTTCCAAGCTATTTTTCTATTCAGCCAATTTTAGTTAATTTTCTTGCAAGACAATATCACCGCTGCACGACAAAAAAATTAATTTAAAGCAAAAAAGAAATGTTGATTAATAAAAACGTTGATATGAGGATTAAAAAATTAATTTTTGACAAAAATTGGCCTAATAGTTTGTTGAAATAAAAATAAATAATAGACAAGCTCTATAAACAAATGAAAAAAATTTTTTTCGATTTATAAGTCCTCAAAAATTTAACTCTCTTGTAGTGAGACAATTTAGCGCTCATGCGCCACCTGTTGGAATCTTCCAACACTATTTTTATTAAAAAAATTATTTATGGGTTATTATAAAGTCATATCAAGAGATTTTGAAGCAAAAATGATTTATAAAAAATTAATGATTGTTTAAAAATAAATAATCGAATTATTTGACTTAATAATTATATTCACTAATGTATTTATAGTGGTAAATTTTTTGAATAAAATGTTTTCACGAGTCTTAATAAAAATGTAATTAAAAAAAAAGAACCAATGGCTGGTGAAGATGACTTTCGGGACAGAATTAAGAAGAAAATTGAGATTGAGAGAAGAGAAGGAAACTCAACACCGATACTTAATACTCACTCGTCCAGGGACGAGTCAGAGTCGAGGTTTCATACATGATCGAGCGGGTTCTCGCTTACACGATCGTAAATTCGGTCTAAGTACACACAGGAGGGATGGAGGTGCTTTCTGTTCTGCTCCGCTGGCCAAAGTATCCAATCGGACTTGCTCCGGTCTTCAGTCTACTACCGAGTCCGACGGAGAAGAACAGGGATAGAAAAAAAAAAAAGATAAGAAGTTCCAACTCGCGGTTCGAGAATAATCGATAACGTCTGCCACCCCCAAGAGTTCTCAACTGTCTTTGGCTTTAACTTATCATTTTATCGTGTTTCTTTGTATTGCTTATTATTCTTGTCAAAGTCACACATGTAGTCGTTCACCGGTGAGCTTTGACGAATAACTTTTATCGATTTTCACTACTTTGAGGAACTTTCGGTTCGGTAAATGGTTGTAGTAAAAATAGAGTTGAAATTAGTTTAATTTCAGGGTGTTTGTTCTTAAATTAAACTTTATTTAAAGACGGAGTTGAAAAAATTATGCTTTCATTTTATTTTAAAGGGTAATTGTAATTATAGTTTACATTTATTGCTCACAAGAGTTTTAAAAGTATTAATAGATTTAATTATGAAGAAATTGTTTATTAATTTTTTTTTTTAAGAATAAACAATTATTTTTAATTTTTAATAGATAATTTTTCTGAGAAAATTGCATTTAATAATAATTAATAACATTTATTTATTTGCATTGAACAGGATACAATTCTCAATGTAAATGATTGGATTTAGGGTAGTTAATAAATATATTAATATTTTATTTTATAAACCTGCAAAGTAAAATTATTGAATATTTTTTTATATAAGTAATTTATAGATAATAGTTATTGATTATTCATTTAAAAAAAAAAAAAAAAAAAAAAAAAGTAAAGGTTACTCCAGCTGAAGGATTCTAACCGAGGTAGAATGAATGTTATATATCACATATATGTAAAAGGTATGTTATTAATTTTTTAGTTTATTTGTTCGGTCTTACAGATTGATACCTGATGAAAGTCTACGGATATAAATTATAAATAGTAGACCCAAATGAAAAGGAAATGGAGGCGCCACGTGGCACCACGTGCCAAGGGACATGTGTGTTTATAACATGTAAAACCTAGAGGAAGAAGAAACGAAAAGGGAGATAAAGACCAAAGTCTAAAGAGTTTCAATCGAGGGGAATTCCACATGAAATATATGGGCCCAATGACAAGGGTCGAATACATTTTTAACTGTTGTATTGTACATATATACATATATAGAAATAAATATAGTGAACTTTGAACCTAAACCGATCCGTAAATCCTTCACTGAGCCTTGGCTTACCGACAACCCTTTATTAATTACAATTAATTATCTGTTTCAGTACTGTTATTTTAACTACTTGCAAACTTTTGTCATTTATTAATTACGATATTTTCTTGGTTTATTATTTTTTTATTTAATAATATTACAGGTTTATAAACTACATCAACATTATCCTCATGCAACACTAATTATTCTTGATATATGTCATAATTATTCAGGATATTTAATTAACCCGCGAAATTATTTTACGTCATGAATTAAAATTATCTAATGTATTATTTTTAGAAAAATCAATAACAATCATAATAAAATGTTTTAATTATTATTATTATTATTATTATTATTATTATAAAAGCCTAAAGGCTTTAGATGGAGTAAAGACTTAAAGGGATGAAAATAATTGGAAGTTTAAAAATAGTTGAGCAATTTGAATGCGACAAGTAATCCATATGCATAAGGTTGTCTGCGTGTCTATGGAGGACAGAAAGCCTCCACTAGTAATGTAAAGTAAAGTAAAGTAAAGTAAAGTAAAGTAATAAGCTATGAGCTGCATAAAGACCGAGTGGAGAAACCTAGAGATAATGAGTGTAATTATTGGAGTTTGTCATCTGCGTAGTATACTCGTCGAGAATGCCGGGTTTTTTATTATATGGAAATTCAGAGATCGAGCCCCTCCAGGGGTGGAATATCAAGTGGTCAGACTACTATATACCTACATGTACAGTACAGTATATATGCTAATGCCTCGCGTTGTTCTGATTAAGAACGATAAACAAAGCAATTATACAAAAAGGGTGGGATGCCAGAAAGGTAAGCCCCGCTCTAGCTACTCGATACTCATTCTTTCCTTTTTTTAAAAACCAACTGAAATTAAATTCTGTTGTCACATAAATAAACTACTATCCTAAATGAAAACATTTTTTTTTTTTTTTTTTTTTCATTTTATTCCTCATTTATACAATGAATTATTCGTTACTTTTATTTGCAATCAAGATGGTTTATCTAAATGTACAACTTTTTTTTATAATTATCAGTACGTATATGTACTGCTTACGATAAATTAATTGCTATCGAGCCCATATATAATTTCTAAAATCGAGTTTCATTCTTTATGAAAAACAACATATTTTTCGCTCGGTGGTTTTTCGTATAACGTGTCTATTAGCCGAAGAGATTCGCCAGTTGATAGATTTATGCTTTTCACCGTTAGACTTTTTATTTATTTTATTTTTATGGTAATTTAAATATTTATTAAAAATTTAATTAACTTTTTTAAATTAATAAAATATTTTCTTCATAAATTCTTATATTGATTTATAAAAAATAGATAGATATATTTTTTCATCATTAAAAAAAAAAAAATTGCTACTTAAATTGACTACTCAAATCAATAATTTGAAAGCCTACACAGTAAAAAATTTTTCGTCATTGAGTAGTGTTAAAATTTGTGTATAGAATATTACACAATGACGAAAAATTTTTTACTGTGTAAGTAAAAAAATTTAATTTTTCAAATAAAGTCTTTGCAGTTCTGAGATTGAAGAAAAGCGAATATATGAAAACAATATCAAATTCTAACTTCAACGCCTGTATCAAAAGTGATCGGTTCCCACTTCATATCACACTAAGTAAAAAAGTATTATTAAAAATTTGACTTCGACCGCTTGAAACTGCTTCAAATTACCCGTAGCTCAAAATACGACCATAATATCGTCCTGCTTCATGGCTCCCGTCGATATGCCAGCAGATCTGGCTCGTGTTTCCGAGAGTAACGACCTCGAGTGATTCTACTCTAATTTTCTTGGCAATTAATAACGTTAAAATTAATAATCATAATCAGGCATTAAATATTCCAGATAATTAATAATTTACAATTTAAAAAAAATGGCTAGCACATGGCCGAGGGGTGTACCGGCCAGCAGCTGGCCTTTAAAATACTACTTGAGTGATCGTCTCATAGCATCCCTCTCATCCACAATCCACATCACTCTTGTTTTATCTTTTCTTTGCCTTCACTCTTCACTCTTTAGTGTATAACCAGGTGTGAATAGCAGAGGCCCTCGTATCTGATAGATTTACAGCTAATCATTTTCGGTTTACACGCCTATTTATTTTTTATCCCACCAAATTATGATTCACAATAATAAAAAAAATTATTTTTCCTGAAAAAATAAATAACTCTAAATATTTAACATATTTCGCCGCTTTCACGCCTGGGTGATTTTTATCATGAGATAACTTCTTCGAGAGATAAATCCTGAACATTATTGCCGAGTTGATTAAAGCTTTCACACAGAATTTTCAGCGATTTATTTTATTTAATAACTTACGCGACTTAGTATTAAAGTCCCCGTTTAATATTTATAATATATATACATACATGTACATTTAACTTAACTCCAGAGTCCGTGTCTCGGGCCTATTTGGACTGACGGAGTTCTTGATGCGCAAACTTTTAATTATGAGCATGGATGTTCTTTTTCCTACTGCGAATCGATTTTTCTACCGCAAATCAATTTTATTTCAAACTTGAAAATTCTTTTTTGTGCAGAAATTAAATTTTTAATGATAAAAAAAAAAGTTTCGAGCCAAGAAAAATTAATTTAAAACAAAAATTTATTGGCTAAAAAATTAAATTCGTCAAAATTATTTTTTTTGCTTCAGGATTTTTTCTCTCAACTCAAATGATTTTTTTTTTTTTTTTTCCCCCAGTGTATGGTTGCAGCCCGTGCACACAAGCCCCGCCCGGCAATCACACAGATATCGGGAAAATTATACACATAGAGTAACATATCAATATCACATATCATATGAGTTAAGTGCAAATATCACATATATATGCGATGTAAAAAATAATTGTGCAGTGAGTATGAGCCTCTGCTTAAATATAATCCACACCAGGACATTATGCAAAAATATTGTATGAAATTATTATATGTATTGTATACTGTACATTGTGTGCATATGTGTACTTGCAAGTACATATTTTAACCAGAAATTAAAATTAATGAGTTTAATTATTACGTGCATCGTTCACTGCACATTTATACTATATTATACTGTACTTCAGTATAATGTATATGGACGAGGTCACATCACATGAGTTACACGATACATTTTTTATTTGCGAACCGGGGTAGCCTTGTCAATTGTGCAGAACATCTAAAATTAAAAAAAAAAGAAAAAGAAAAAGCGGCGGTCTGCAAAGGAATACGGTAGCCCGAAATTCCTCTGGCGAATCACCGCATTACATATTCCTCATCATAATAATGATAATAATGCGTGTTTATATTACTAATACTAATATGAATATGCTACTATAATGTATACCTGTGTTTTTGGATTTAATTTTGTGTAGCTGTACCGCGGCATGAGATAAAAAGATAAAGGTTGCGTTGTTAAAACGTCAAATCGATTTACGATGATTCGGTTGGAAGTTATTTCGAAGATGGATAATATTTTATTCCGCTTCGAAGCAATAAATAAAAACCGGGTGTAATTTCAGGAGCGGGCTTTATTTATTTAATCGCCTGGAAATAATCATATTTATTTACTCAACTTTGTTATCGGGTTTAATTAATCTATTGTAATTAATATTTTATTATTCATTGTTAATGGCCGAGTATGAGAAAGTACTATTATTTTATTTGTTTTATCTTCAGACTTACACTTGACCCCCATTATTTATAAGTTTTTTTAACTGTGGAGAGGGAATTTTTTTTTTAATTAAAATTCTTTACTATGGAAAATGTTTGAGTAATTTTTATGAACAATTTTAAGAAATCAGCAAACATTTTCAACTTTTACTTTAAATTTTTTTGAATCAAATAAAAAAAAATTTTCTAATATAAATTTTGAAATTTTTTATTAAAAATTTGATTAAGTAAAAGATTTCTTGATGTAAAAAAATTTTGAACTTCATCAAAAGAATTTTTGAGAACCAAAAAAAAATTTTGAATAAATGGAGAATAGTGTAATGTATGATTATAATCATAAGACGACAGAAATTATAAGATTATCATTATTATGCAGAAAAAATTATGAGGTCGTAGCTTTTATCGGTTTTTTTTATTTTTCTCTATTTTTTGCAATTTGACTCCCAATTTTGACTTAAAAAAATACGTCGGAAAATCTTTGTCGCACACCCAGCACAGACCACTTTTTTTTTTTTTTTTTTTTTTTTTGTGGACCTGTGTTAATATTAAAAATTTTAATTTATAACTAAATACAAGGACAAAAAATTGAAAGTTCCCTTACGATTTTAAAAATAACTAAAATTTCTATCACACAAACGAAAAAAGAGCATATTTATGATTCCCTAATTCTCTCCCCGATAATTTTCCCGGAAAACGACGAAGCTAATTCAAACTTTCATCCGTTATAGACCCAAATTTCCTTCTATAAAAACTATAATTAGGCATAAAATAAGAGTTTAGTGAAAGGCGGTGAGCCCCAAAACTATATTTTGGTGATAAATGCACAGAAAACCTTTCTATACTCTAGATTACATTACACTACATTCAAATATATATTTATAACTGGGTAGTTAAATCGAGGTGAATAGAAGATGGAGAGCCAGGTGGTATAGACTGTGATGGGATCGTGCCATATGCCGCAACTTCTTTGGGGGTAATGCTATCTACGAGCCTACTAATTAATTCCCGGCTTTGTTCTAGCAGAAACCCCCAGTGGAAGCCGGCTCGCCCCCCGGAGCCCAAACGGCTTTTAAATATTGAGCCGGCAACAGTATCCGAAACTTCAAACGTCAAAAAGTGGTCATTATTTTCGGGATTTTACATTTTTAATTCTAACTCATAAAAAAAAAAATAAAAGACATTTTTTCAATAAAAAAAATAAAGAAGTTTACGACCGGTCTGGGCTATAAAGTCAAGGGTAGTTTTAGTTGGACATATACATAGCAGCAGGTAAATTTTACACAGGGGAATGGAATACAAGCATAGCAAAGAGAAATGCGGTGCCAGTTCGTGTAACTGACACCGGTCATTTCTCGTGCCCCTCATCTCATTTTGTTTCGCCTACTCTTCTTTTTATTCCCCTTAACCAAAATGAAACTGCTTCTAAATAATCGTTTTATCCGTCCCGTGCTCAATATTTCTGTTCGGCTCTGTTGTCTTCCTAATTCGTTGGTACTTTTCGAAAGCGGTTGGTTGCTTTTGTGCTTCAGGTTGCTTTTCACTGAATTATGTGTTTGCTCTCTTGATTGTCAATGATCCGTGGCCAAGTAGTTGGTCGTTGATTCTGTAGGGAGGAGACTCCCTCGTTATTTATCACTCAATCACCGGGGACAGATAAATTTAAACAGATACGTTTCTACACGCGGTGATATAACTTTGAAAATTCTAAATTTCTGAAGAAATAATAAACTAATCAACTGTTTGGCCTTAGAATCTTATAGAGGATGCAAATACAATTGAATTGGGATATAACAATCATTAGAAAAAAATGTATCGAAAGTTTTAAAGCCTAATCTGACTTACAATTGACACGCAAAGATGTAACTTTAAAAATTCAAAATTTCTAAAGAAATAATAAATGTATTAACTCTTTGGCCCCAAAACCTTGTAGGAGATGCAAATACAATTCGATTGGTATAAAATGATCATAAGAAATAAATTTATAGGGAGTTTTAAAGCCTTAAGATGTCATAGGTGTAAACGCGGGGATGTAATTTTGAAAATCCAAAATTTCTAAAAAAATAATTAACGAATCAACTGATTGATTTGAAAATCTTGTAGATCCTATAATACAAAATTGATGATTAAAGTGAAATTGGTTTAGTATCGGGTTATTAATAATAAAGCTAATTAACCCTCGGAGTACACATCGAGTACACAGAACTTTACAGTACACACGGGGTCAAATTGACCCCACTTGACTTTCGAAGAATTATATCTCAGAAACTATGCATTTTATCGGAATTCAGGTTATTACATTTTTCGTAGGTAAAATAATGTTCTTTTGAATACAATAATTACTATTCTGAAATAAATAGTTTTTAATGTTGAAAAAATTAATTAAAAACGAATCTATTTTTGAGAAATATTTTAGGATAAAAATGACCTACAGTGTAACCCGAGGGTCAAATATTAGCAAATCCTTGTGTCAGGAAAGAATCGTGATTTATTGTATAAAGAAGCGTCGTTAGATAAAATGAAAAGAACTTGTTATAAATGACATTATCAAACGGGCGGATGATGGGGTTTTAATTATCTATAAAAATAGCAAACTCCCATTTGTCTGAACGAGTTCCTGAGCAAGCAAACCCGGCACCGTCGAGAACTAAACTCTCGGCAACAATTCGCTCAAAGCGATTTAGTTCTTTTGTTCACAATAAAATCCCGTGACTACACTTATATGACTAATAACGTCATCAATCAGAGAGGGACTTTCACACGGTGTGCGTATAAAATACCGTGATGCTGTCATGATACGCGTGCTTTGAATTGGTTATAGTGTTAAAGGTCACGGACATTCTTCTTTATTTTATTTTCATTCTGCTAAATCTCGGCTCTGACCACCGAAGAGCTCTCTGAAGCACCGCGAACATTATCACCCCGACCGAGGCTTTGTGTACCTTATACACATACATATAGTCCACGGTTTTAATTCATCAACTGTTTTTGCTTTTTGCAACATTTCGACTCTATTCACCGTTATTTTTTTTACAAAGCCGTCGATTATTTGATAAAAGTCATAAAATAATCAGATTTCACCTCTTCAAAAATTTTACTTTTGGTCTTTTGCTTTAATTTATAATATTCTGTACAATTATTATTATCAAAATCATTCTATATTTTTTTTTTCACGGATACTATTTCTCCATTTAAAAAAAAAAATTTTTAATCAAAAAAAAAAATTCTTGAACCACTTAAATTTATTTAATTAAGTCAATAAAAATTTCTTAAGAATTCTTCTACTTAATTTAAAATGATACAATTTAAGAAAAAATTTTTTTTTGATTAAAATCAATTTTTTTTTTTTTTTTGGTGTACAAATTTAATTTTGTAAATTTCACAGTTTTTTTTTGTAAATAAAATTTTTTACATGTAATTTCGACCAATAAAAATAAAAAAAAATTTTTTCTTGGCATGTTACGATTAACGATGAATTAAATGGAAAAATAATAAATAATTGAGATTTATAAGGCATTCATTGGTCGATGAGTTTTCTTACTGTTATTAGTTATTATGTTGTACTCTGATGATTATTATTACACTTAGTGGGTTTTTGGTCTGATGATTGTATGGCTATCGGATAATACAAATGGTGTTTTCTTGGGGGTATGCATACAACATCTGTGATAGATATATATTTTAGTATAAGTATAACATAAATAAGTCTATTGTTGTGTCCTGACACGAGTAGCAAGTCGAATACGAATGTGTGTAGGAGCTACACGCGTCACGTCAACACGCCACGCCACGATCAGCTGAACACTGGTAAGAGCTTTCTTGTTACTCCTGACCCACTGAACACACTTTACTTATATTACTTGTTTTGTATTGCCATGCCAGTCTCCACTTTGCATGCATGCCATTTCTGGCGTGTTATAATATAAGTAACTTGCTCTTTACACATTCACGTCTTTATCGTTCAAATTAGCTTCGTTTTACCAATCGGTACCGGAAAAATGTCTGCATCCTGCAGAGATCATTAGTCATCCGTAAACAATCATGTTACGTCATTATCGACCTGCTTTGTCATTTTATACTCAGCCAAAATATAATTGCTGTATTAGATTTTTTACTTTATTATTCTTCAAAGTAATATTCGTTTTTTTTTATTTTTTTTTCAAATATAATTTAGTCAAAATCAATAAATTTATTCCAGAGATGTGCTCAAAATATGTTCAAAAATTTTGTTATGAACACAACTTCTTCACAATAAAAAATTTTGCGTTTGCGTCAATAAAATTTGCATAAAAAAATTTTGTCATAAAAATTAAAGATATTTTTGTATTTGTTTAATAAAAATTTTTAAACACAAATTTTATTGATGCATTGACGCAAAATTTTTTACTTTATAAACTACGAAGCTCAAAAATGAACAAAAATAATAATTGTAACTTAAAAGAAAAATCTTATCAATTTTCGCACGAATTGCCGCCGAGTGAATCCTAAGCGACGTGATTCTGATTAAAAATTCAAGATTAAGATTTTATTTTTATTGGAACGCTTCGAGGCCAGTGTAATAAAAATCCAGAGCAACGCTCATGTATTATGATTACGCTTATATTAAATTAAAATTAGTGCAGTTGAGTAATTAGATGAAGGGCTTACTTCTCAGCGATAATATCTGGGCTTTAGCATGCATAAGTCAGGTTTAGTTGGTGTAAGCCCGGTATAAAACTCCTGGATCTTTAATATTTTGAATTGTTTCCCTTTGTTGTGAATTGCGAGATTGGATGTCAAGGTGCCATAACAATCTTGCTAATGATAATGACGAATCACCATCACTCTTTCTGCGATGCGCTTCAATTGTTGCAGGATGCTCGAGACTGTGGGTGTAAGTCTTGCAAAAATTTTCATACATGTAATATGTGATATGTGATATGCAGAGCACGAAGAAATTACATTATAGGTCTTTACGACTCTATTAGTTCAGGTTTATGTTTACCTTAGATAAAAAATTTCTGTTTTATTATTTAATGGCGTTCTCTTGGAGAGATCTTCAAGAGTCCTTAATGCTTGGCGAAATGAACTTCTGATCGCTTCCAGCATTTCGCATTAAATGAATTAACGCCCGTGCAGCACGACAGAGAAAATATTTGTGCCGCTAAAATGTAACAGTTATTATTATTATTATTATTATTATTATTATTAATTAAAAATTAATAATGATAACGATAATTTTTTAAGACAAAATAATAATTTTAACCCAAATCGAAATTTAAATCGTAGATTCAATGTATTGAACGTTTAAATCATAATTTGAACGTAATGGACGTTAAAAACGTATGACGAACGTATCCAACGTATTATAAATGTGAAGAGAACCGATAATAGGTGAAAATAAGTAATATTAAAATTACTGAAATAATTACACATGCTTGAAACGTACATAGACAAAAAAAAATTTTTTTCAGTTATGTTAGAGAGATTTTACATTTCGTAGCTTAAATTTACCATTTGTTTCTATGGAAATGCTTTTTTTTAATTTTTTACCCTCGGAATGGTTTCTAAAATTGTATATAATTTTATAAAATATCATTCATATGATTTTATACTAAAAATGGCCTCACAAATATGTATATAAAATAATAATTTTTTGTACAATGTCATAAAATTTTAACAAAATACGTTCAACATACGTTTTGAACGCCCATTACGTTCAAATGACGACTTTAACGTTTAATACGTTAAATCTACGATTTAAATTGTGACTCGAGAATAATTAAAAAAATTATTATTATTATTATTATTAATTTTTAATTGCGAATGATTAATAGAGATTAAACTAGATCAAACGTTGGATAATTAAAAATGGGATTATTGGTGATCTGATGGCAGGTGGAAGAAAACAGCCAGCTGATCTTGTACTTATGCCTCATATTAGGCTCATAAGTAGGCGCAATTAACTGCTGTTTAAAATCGACCAGTTTTATAGTGCACCGATCTAGAAGTATAAAAAATATCAAGTCACTTGCACCGCTGGACAGTAGACGTGACACAACATCTGCACGGACCACCAATGTTTTACTTAAGCGGCGCCGTCTTCCACACGTAAATCGTCCGTTTATAAATAAGAGTGACCGATACGACAGCTGGTTCCACAATCAAGATGTAATTGAAAGTTTTATGGTTAAACGGCGAATTACGTGATTGACAATTCAAGAAAACATCAAACTGATTTTAACGTTCATGTTGTGACAGAAATTGAATTATTTATTGAAGATTTGATAATATTTATGGAAATAAATCAGTGATAATATTCATTTTTAGTTTAAAAATTTTTATGAATACAAAATCGAATTATTTAATGAAAATTTGTTTTATTTTGAATAATATTGAAGAAATAAATAAAATTATTGATAATTTTTAGTTGTAAAATTTTTATGGCTACTCTAAAAAATTTTAAATGTTTTTTTATACTTAAAAAATTGACTTGTTTTTATGAAAAATTATTTTATCGTGGGTATAATTCATAAAATCAATGATAAAAAAATTAAAAAAGTTAATTTTTGGTTGTAAACTTTGAAAAACTAATTAAAATTATTTTAAAAATTGAATCATCCAAAGAAGAAATATTTTGACAGGACAAATATTTATAAACTAAATAAAAAGTAAATTTGTCGAGTTTAAAAAATTAGAAATGGACATTACGTGAAAGCGTCACATCGATAACTGAGTGCTTATAATGTTTGCACAGAAAAAAAAAATGTAACGACGTAATCGCACGATACGTACTGTCGCGGAAGATTTATGAGTTACAATCACAATTCTATTTGAATTTAAAACTTTTAAAAACTCAATAAAATCCTCTAGGAGTTTTTTTTTTTTTTAGTCATTATAATTATATTTTAGTAATGACGTTATTTAATTTAATTTAGAATTTTTCTCTATCAGAAACATAACCCCCGGATTAAAATAGTAATTACCCGTTCGAGATACGTTTATTCGGCTAATTTTCTTGTGTGTACACGGTGGCGGGTCAGTGAGACGCGGCCAGGTGCCAGCGATACCAAATGGGAAAAATGCAAATGAGAGTAATAACGAGGAGGTGAGCGTATCTCCGGGTCGTATCTCCATACCTTCTTACTACACATGTACACATCTACACCTATGTAGCTCACACTTACACTTACACTGATAAACTTTAATACCTTCCCTCTGTAGTCACACACCGCAACAACTTTTATGATATATTCAAATCCGCGATATATTGAGCGATCAAATAGTTACTTTATACAAACCGACATCAGCTAAAACTAACGTTGATTTTTTACAGCCATCACCCGGCAATATATTTTATTTTAAATACTAATTTTATTTTACGACTTTGCAACTGAATTTACCCTTTTATCATATCGCCTTTTTTGTATTTTATTTCTCAAGTTTTTTCAAAGAGGAAATTCACTCTTTGATTAAGACAATTTATTACTTTTTTATGGATAATTTCTTTGCCACACAATCTAATTAAGTATGAAAACCTTTTTTGTCATTTTACTAAAATGTTTTTAATCAAATTCTTCAATAATTCTTAGAAATAATGATTTTATTTATTAATTATATTTTAGATGAAAGAAAAATTTACAACCTGACAAATTTACAACTGCAATATCTTTTGAACGAATGGTTCAATTTGGGATTTCTTGACAGCATTTCACGCAGTTTTTCAAGCCAAAAAAGTAGATACAAGGTTTCAAACTGATCGGTTCAAAAGTTTAGAAGTTATTTCAAAAAAACTAAACAAGAAAATTCCTTCTTTCTTTAAATCAGTTGATTTGTTCCAAAAATATCAAAATAAAAATTAAAAAAATTTTTTTAATTCATTATCTTTCTTTGAAAGTTTCAACAGATGTGTCAGAAAATTTTTAATTCATAAATTTAGTTAATTTGAACAAAAATGATAATTTATTTAAAAAATTGTATTTATAAGAAATTTAATTTTTGGTTTCTGAATAGCCTATTTTATAACGTCTTTAAACTATGATAACTTTTGAACGCGTTGTTTGATTTTAATTTTCTCGACGGCATTTTACGCAGTTTTTTATACCAAAAATACCTATATAAGTTTTCAAATTGATCTGTAAATAAAATTAAAAATCATTTGAAAAAAACAAAATATTTTTAAAAATTCTTTTAAGTCTGTAAAATTATAAACAATTTAAGCACAAAATATTAAAAATAATTGAATAATAAGCGAGTTGAATGTTAAATTAGGAATGTATGAATTTGATGAAGCGTACACGTGAGGTGAAAATAACAAATGTGTATAACGGAGAAGGATTATTAATCTGTTTAGCAAAAGTCAGAGTTTATTAATGAAAGAGGCTAGGCACACTCTCTACAATATACACAATGTACAATATATAAATAGTGTGTCGCTATGGCTCTCACGTGGCTATTATATTTCCTTCAAAGCCAGTCACGTTTGCACGCGCCTCAGCCTGAGAGAGACAAGAATTTACACTAATTCTCACTTTAATCATAACTCAAGTAATTAATTAAATCTTTATTATTTAATTTCAGCCAACAAATATTTCGCAATTATACTTAATTCATTACTAAATTATATAATTATTCTGCAATTTCACAAATCCTATTTTACTGTCATTATTGTTGTTGTTCTTGTTCTTCTCGGTAATGAAAAGGCCAGCGTAGGAGGAAGATTATCAACAGTCGAGTAAATAAATGAGCAAGAACAAGAGCGGAGCAAATAAAAAAGCTTTCGAGAGTTGGCTGGAAAAATTCATCCATTGGACTCTAATTAATTTACATAGGAGAGCAGGCGCGATTAGACACTCTGATTCTCACTCGGGGTGAGTCTGCTCAGAGAAAAACAAATCCGGATTATTCGCACTGCCTCTTATCACTTTATAAGACGCCTGATATCTCAAACACGTCAAGTAACTCCCAAGAAATTATCTATTTTCTTTTTAATTTAAATAAAAAATAATTACACTGAGAAAATTAAATTTTTTTTTGTTAATTTAAAGAAAAAAATTAATTGAAAAGTTTTATGGTCAAATTAAAAAAAAAAAAATTTTTTTTCAAGTTCAGATCAAATTTTAAAGACAAAAAAAAATTTTTTTAAATATTTTTTTGAATAATTAATTAAAAATTTTTTAGTCCAAATTTGAAAACAAGTAAATTAGAAGCAACAATTGAAGTTAATAAAACGGCTCGTTAACGGGCAGGGGGTAGAACATTAGTCGAGGCGGTGAGAGATCTCGCGACCTTGTGACCCGGCGTCCGAACGATTTCACGTGTCGATACGGGTGTTCTCCGACCCTCCAGAAATCCTGGAATTAAATCGGCAATGAGAGAAACAAGACGTATGTGAGTGTGTAAGTCGACAAAAATTCCTCGACGGTAACACGGATTATCTTGGAAACATCACGACGACACCCGGCTACAATGAATACCTATTAAAACAGTGTGAACAATACCGGCTACCAGCTGTCTTTTATATATATTTATATATGTGTGTAGTGTGGATGCTGGTACGGCTACTGTTTAAAAAGGAAGAGGTCTGTACCGTGAGCATGAGCCAGAGGTACCTAAAGTGTTGAACCAGAACCCTTTGGGTGATATACTGCGAGATTAACGATACCGCCAACGGGGACGGTGCTCTCACTTCTGGTTTTTACTCGCTTTTTCCTTTTTTTTTATTTTTAAATTAGTATTTATATTAATTATGATGTTATTATTGTATTTCGATTAGATCGTCAGTTAGGAGATGATTTGTGGTTTAAAAATCGAGAAAAAAGGATAAATTTTGCTTCTTGGGCTCAAAAAAAAAAAAAATAAATTTCTAATTTAATCAAGCAAAAATTAAACTTTCATTTAAATTTATAGAATTGAGCCTTTCAATTTTATAAATTTTATCGTTCTAACTTTTTCTCTCACTTTTCGCTTTTTAGTTCTTTATTTATAAAATACATTTTTATACCAATTATAATATCACTATTACTGTTGTTTTTGAATCAATGATCAGTTAAGAGATGATTTATGAATCAAAACTAAAAACAGAAGTTAATCTTTCATTTTCTGCCTTTGAAAAAGGATTCAAAAGAAGAAATTATTCCTAAAATCGTCTAAAAATGGAATTTCTCTTTTAATTTTTTACCTTATATTTATTAAATTTTCAAATTAAAATAAATTTTATCTCTTTAACATTCAAAAATTCTCCAAAAAAAAAGTTGAACTCTTCATTTTTAATATTTGTAAAACAAAAACTTACCTTGAAAGTAGCTCTTGGTCCTCAAATAACTGACACTGAGCCTGAGAATACTGAGCCGATCGAGTTTGCTGAGGATATTCTGCTCAAAGGGCAGCAAAGAGGCGAGAGTGTCCAGCTCGGCGTTCAATCTCTCGCGATGTCTCTTGCTGGGGTTTGATTTGGTAACTCCGTCCTTCTGAGGGGGCTTGAGGCTGAAACAGAGTCCAAAACCCCAAATTAATTATTTCTGAAGCAGTATTCACTCAGAAAGAGTAATAACAGTCCTTAGGAGGTTATTAAAGCTTAAATTAATATGCAAAATTGAAATTTAACGGATCGGTCGCGGACTGTTTGTTTAATTGAAGCGTTACCCGGTTAGTTTACGAGACGTGGACCGGACAAAAAAGAGCAAGAGTTAGCAGAGTCTCTGGAGTCAAAGACACCGCCGGGCTGGCTATCATCGTTCCTGGGTGTAGGGTATACTTACGAATAATTATTATTCTAACGTTGGTGCTGCATTTAACGACCTTCATCATTATTATCATCATCATCATCATCAGTAGCATTATATCATCAACACAAGCTCAGATAAGTCTAAGCCCTTTTTCTGTACTTGACTTTACTCGAATAAAATGGACAAAACAAAGCAAAGTAATAAGAAATAGAGCGCTCAAAATAAAAAATGAAGACCCGGAACAAAAAGGTCCCGACCATCCATCAAAATTATAAAAATAAATTTTCATCAAGTGGATTTAATAGAGTAGTAAACCGATTTAATTAATATTACTCGCAGGTTTGTCATTTATTTTTTGTCTCTTCCGAAAAAGGGGATTGGGAATAATTAGCTTTGTTTGAGCAGCTATGAGTGGGAGCGAGACGCATGAAACAAGAGGAGAATGTGTTATGTGTTATGTTGAGCTACAATATATAGTAATATCGCAATATGGTGGGGTCTAATGTCCGAGTTATGGCTGGCTGGTTTTTATTCAGCTTTATTTTTCTCGTGGTTCGTCACCCAACAGTTTTTTGCCGGTTGTCTTTGTCTTTGTCTCGGCTTATCGCTCCTCCCGGGCTCGGTAATGGATTTTGTGTCATCCAATAATTAATAGAGTTCTCGTAGGCGCCATATATGGCGAAATCCCATTCATCACGTTTTCTAACCCCTAAGCATTTTAATTAAAGCCTGCTATGGATTTTTATTTTTAATTGGTAAATTGGTGTGATGTAGAATATAGACACAGTCGATAATTTTTTGGATTTGTGGAAATTTTTGTCAAAGAAAACTATTAATAGCTTTGATTTAATTTTTTTTTAAATGGTATAAATAATTTATTTTTTAACAAAGTAATTAAAGAGGGTTTGATGAAATAAAATTAATTGGAGAATATTTTAGTTGATGTAATTTAGTCCTAAAAAATTATTAATTTTTAATAAATAAATTGTTTCTTGAATTTTTTTTTAATGTAAAAAATCATGATTAATTTAAATCAAAACAAAAATTCCTAAACCAAGAAAATAATTTTAAAATTAAATTTACTTAAAATTACGTTGAAGTTAACAGGCACTTGATGATTTTTTAATTTTATTTAATTTATAAATCTTTTCTGAAAAATAATTTTTTAAAATTTCCACATATCAATTTTTTTTTGCCATAATTTACTGGTTAAGAAATTCTAAAAATGATTAAATATCTTCTAAATTAATTGATTGAGACAATGAAATTATTTTCTTAATTCAAATAAATTTTTTTTTTATAGTGAATTAATAAATGAAAAATCGTAGTAGTAGCAATCTTGGATTGTCGGATTATTCGAGGATGGAAGTGCAGTATGGAATCCTCGAAAATATCAATTAATTAGCGGCGTGAACTCAGAGCTCGGGAGTCACGAGAGATCTTGATAGGAGCCAGCAGATCGATATACTCGGAAACCCTCGTCCGAAGTTAGTGTAAGTTGTGTATCTACTACAAGCACAGCCTTACAGCCGTGTGTGAGGATTACCAGTAGCAGGTCGCACGACTGGCATCTTATCGGCATGCCACTTTCTCAAGGATCGTTAGTAAAAATATACCCACGACTTTGGATTATTTCTGTTCGAGAGTTACGAGTGACCATGAGTAAGCTCATTTTGGACTTCCATACGGAATAATATTATTTCGGCACATACATATCACAACACTTATTCAGTGTTTTGGGTTCCGCTGTAGTTCATGAGGTGACACGGTTTCGAACCAGGTGACAAGCGTCAGACAACCTACCCCCTGCAATACACCACAACATACTACAATGCACTACAGGGTTGCGGTCTAAGTACCTGATGTGGGGTCTACGCATGTAGGATATGTTCCACGTTGTCAAATATTCCGCTGGCAATACAGGCCAGTTGTGCAATTGATTTTAATCTGACCCGCCAACCGTGACACCTCCCTACCTCAATCCTCAATCTAACTCTAATTGTATTACAAGCTAATTTATTTTTTACAATTATTTTTTTTTTGTTATTATTTATACTAGTGAAATTTTATTATTTATTATAAATATAAATATAAATTTTTCGAGTGTCCACCCACGCGAAATCTCCGACTTTGTTAAAGATCTATCGGATATATGAACGTACTCGCGATAAATATCTTAGTCCCGCATTCTTAGATTGTATCAATCTCTGCGCTACCGGAAATTATTTATTTTTTAATAAGTAATTAAAAAATCAAATGAGAATTTTTTTTCTATAAATTTCAGTTAAAATAAAATTTGCAATCATTTTTTTTTTTTTTTTAAGCCAAAAATAAGAAAATTGATATTTTTTATGTAAAAATTTCATTTGAATTGTTTATTTTTAATTTTAAAATAAAAAAAAATACTATATAATACTTTTGAAAATTTTATTGACAATTTTTGGTCGAAAATAAATTTTTGCTAATTTAAGAAATATGATTTTCCCAAATTTTTATGAAAGTTACGATAAATTTGCCAATAATTAGAGAAAATAATGTTTAAATAAAAATCAAATATTTATTTTCTATCAAAAAGTCCGGACCGCCATTTTGTAAGCTCGGATTTACCGAGTAGGACGTTGTCTTGGCAAAGAGAGTTCTCAGTAAGCTTTGTCGGGGTTGTTAGATAGGCTGCAGCGCAAGCGCGACAAGGGTGGGTCCACTATGGATTTTCGAGGGTGAATACCAGGCGCTGTTCTATTCCGGGCGAGCTACACCGGGAATTAAGGACATTCTCACAGGATTTTAAAACAAAAATACAATCTTGTTATTGTCGTGGTCATTATTATTATTAATATTAGATTCTGATAAAATATTCGAGATAAACATACGGACAAAATTGAATAATCATAAGCTGGACGCAATATGATTAAGCGAGTCACGAGAATTGGGGCTAATTAATTTTGGACATAGGTCATAAGTATTTTTTTTTTTTTTTTTTTTTTTTTAATAATCCCTAGTTTATTTTGGTGAGTAATCGTAGGACTAGTTAGTAGACGCCGAATTATTACCACAGTGGATCGTTATCTAACGAATTATGCAGTAGCCGCCATAGAAAACTGGCTATCCATTTATTTGTAAAAAGGGCAGGGGGTCTCGTTATCGATGTTGATCTTACAGTGAGATAACAGTGACCACGTGACCAAGAATTATGACTTATTTTTATTGAAAGACAGCGACTGCTTCATGGGAATATTCCTGCTTTCGGTAATTAACTTTTGGCTTTTAATGCCATTAATTTTATTCATATAATTTTTAATACAATTGTTTTAAATAAATTATCATTTTTGTCTAAATTAATTAAATTTATGAATTAAAAATTTTCTGGCACATCTGTTGGAACTTTTAAGGAAGAAAATGAATATTAAAAAAATTCTTACTTTGATATTTTTGAAACTAATCAACTGATTTAGAGAAAAAAATAATTTTCTTATTTGGTATTTTTAAGATAACTTTTAAACTTGTAAATCGATAAATTCAAAACTCTGTATAGGTATTTTAAGTGTGAGAAACTGCGTAAAATGCCGTCGAGAAATTCTAAATTGAGCCTCTCGTTCAAGAGATATCGCCGTTTTAAAATGGGCTGTTCGGAAGCAATTTCCAAATTTTTTAAAAATTCAGATAAATTGCAAATTTTTTCCAACAGTTGTAACAATGAAACAAATTTAAAAATAAAGTTTGGTAAAGAATAAAAAAATGAATAAATTTACCAAAATTTTGAAAGTAATTACAGTTAAAATACTTATGTGAATAGTCTTTTTTTGTTTGGGGGGTTGCTTTAAATACCCGACACGCGATGGCGCTATTTTTCCGCTTTTACAGTACTCCACAGTGGCTGACATATCCCAGCACAGGTACAGCATCATTATATAATTATCCAAAGAAAGAGAACAGCGGTGGGTTCTTCGTTTCAGCAAAAACACGCAGCGGCAATTCAAGATCGTACTTTCTGGCGCTAATGGGCCAAAGGTATGGCCGCTAAATGCCCTCGTCGTATTTTCTATTCCGTAATTATTCACGGAGGAAGGAGAAACTTTTTCGACATCAATAATACAATTAATACTATAACATAATTAATGCTATGTTCACTATGTTCCAGGATAATTGGAACTTGAAATATCGTATTTAGCGACATTTGTAATTTATTATTATTAAATTAATCGTTGGCTAATAATAGTAATAAAATAATAATAGCCAAAATACGTTGAGAAACAGGACAATGGAATGTTTTGGTGAATTAAAAATTAGTGCGGTTTTTCATGCGAATATTTGGGCACTTTCTCCGGTAGAATAGCCTATCAGTCATCGTTGATCACGAGAGTTGGGCCAAATGTTATTGGCGCCGAAAAACAGAAAGCGTATATAGGACTCGTGCTGAAACGGCACAGCTAACGCCTCGACAAAACCACAAACCACCAATTTCTGTTTGGTTTCAACCCCATCCAGCACGGCGCAGTGAAAACATCTGGCGGATTCTTTCCGTGACAGGATGTCGAAAAATGTTCCTCACATTTCATTTTTCACATTCTATTCGACACACAAAACATATGAGGAAAAATAATGCATGGATATTAATAAATAAATATATCACCAGTTGGTCTTCCGGACCACTTTCTCCGGCATAGAAATTGTTCAAGCAACCTGGCGTCGATGACGATCAAAAGTTACCGATCACCATTATCTTCCTGCCTGGCGAACCGCGTAACCCAATTTCAAACTTCCAAGTCAAACAAAGCCAGAAAACACAGCACTCCCCTTTCCTCAGTTTCCAAATTCACATTTCGGCTGCCAGGGGGTGGATGGAATTCGAATAACGGTTCTTCTTCCTTTCTTTTCGCCAAGAAAGTTTTTTTTTTTTTTTTTCTGTATAGTTATGTTATAACAATAACAATAACTGTTCATTTCTTTACTTCCTCATCAGTTGCAAGAAGACAGTTGGCATTAACATCAAAAGTTTCTATTTTTTGCTAATAATTTTCAAACAAGAATTTTTTAGTGCCGCTGAAATTATATAGCTGAAAATTCGATACTTAAAAAGCCATTAGCTGAAGGGTGTTTCTTCTCCCACGCGTGATTTTAATTCACTGAATACATATGTGAGTTTTAAATAAGATGGTATTGTTCATCTCTAATTTTTGGAAAAAAATTTTTTGATGCATTTAATGACAGAAAAATGGAAACAATTTTGTAGAATTTGAAAAATTAACGATTAAATTTTATTTATTCTGTTTAAAAAAAAACTAACATACTACTTCATTGATTGATTAAACATTTGAATCAAAAACTACAGTTAATATTTTTAAATATGAAAATATAATTGAAAAAAAATTTTTTTTATAATTCTGAATTAATAATTTTGGAAAAAAAAATGTCAATTATAATTCTCAGCCTGGGATTCGCAGAAACAATATATCTTTTTATTTATCGTTTATTATTTGCAGTGTGAACTTTAAAGGGCAGTGTGATAAATATAATGGTTGAAATTGAGTGTCACAGCTTGCTTGGAATTATTATTATTGTTATTATTTCGAGTAAAAATCGAAGATATAAAATCTTACGGTGAGAAGTCGAGATCAATTCACGAGATCCTTTCCATTCTCTAGAATTGAAGACAGGAATGGACAATTAACGAGGACTTTAGCATTAGTACTGCCCACGCGAGAAGCTTTACGACGTGACCACGACATCGCTTTTCAAAGCCTATCCGCGATCTTGGATAGAGTGTTGCATTATTGAGAATTTATCAAGGAAAAAATAAAGTTTAATTTTTTGATTACAGAAATTTGATACTGAAACTTTTCTAAATTTGAAATGCGCAAAAGGAATGTCGAAAATTTTGGGCAGTGAGGCGAAAGTGTGAAGATGTAAAATGACTAGTGACAGCCGACACCTTGGACCGGGGACCGAAGGTTTGAGAATTCGGATATTCAATTTGAATAAAAGTAAAAAAAGGTGATAAATAGTCTGTTGGATAAATTCGTGGCATAGCCATATTCAGATACAAACACGGACACTAGCAGGTAGTTCGGTCCTGTGATAGGTGAGCACGCGCTCCAGTCACACACGAAATGACTAAATTAAACGAACATCGAATTCGACAGTTGCCGACCACAAATCTTCTCCCGGTTCCTTGCAATGTTCCCGAGGACAGCTACTGTATCGTTTTCAGGTAGTATCTTCCCCTGCCTTTTTTCTATTTGGTTAATATATGTATTCGAGTGGATATAGTTATATTGGTATACAACACCGACACATAAATTCTCAGGCGAATTCGACAATTCGGTACACGTAATCACGCGAGAAAACATAATGGACCGTTTGCGTAGGATGTACTTAATGAGAAACGAGTTCGTTTGCTAATTCAAATAAATTTTATTTATTCTTTTACCCATTTCCGACTATTTTAACTGTCATTTTGTGAATTATTATTATTCTGTTTTTTTTTTTACCCCACGACAAAAAAATGTGTATATGTAGAAACATATCGATTCATTTCAAAATACAGGAATTGAAGTTTTTTAAATTTGCCTCGTATGTTTTTAAAATTTGTTTTTAAAAAAAAAAAAAATTATTTACACTCTAAATTAATTTAAATATGCAAAATATTTTGAAGTTCATTATTATTTTTTTTTTTTTTTCACAAATTTTATTTAGAAAAAAATGTCAATGTAAATACATTTTTATTAAAATTTTTTTCTAAAAAATTCTGAATATCAATTCAAAAAAAATTTTTTTTAACTTTAAATAAAGTGTAAAAACGTCTATTCAGTTCGGGTTCACTGACTCAAACCAGGAATTAGATATAGCAAAAAAAAAAAAAAAAAAAAAAAAAAAAGCTAAAAATCAGATATCTGATCGAACAGTGTCTAGCAAAGTCCTGAATCTCGTGTATAATAGTTTAACGCCGTAACACCTCTTGTATCGCTTGAATAACTGAACCCGCGAGCCGCGATTGGAACGTCGATACCCCGATCCATAGACAATTAATTAGCGGGGTAATTAGCGCGTGCTGGCCCCGGAGACATCACTAGAACAAGCTGATACTTTTTGTCACAATATCATTACCAATAATTGAGTTGAAAATTTTTTTCTTAAACTTCCCGTTAGAATTTTCTCTATTCATAAAATTAAATCAATTAAAATATGATAATGATAAGAGGAATAATGAAATTACGTACATAGGTTGTAATTGGGTAATATCGTGAGTAATTGTTATCAATTAAGTAATAAAAAATAATTGCAATCAAGTAGTAATTATTTCAGTAAAATAATTACATTATTATTGCGCGAGTTTCAGGGAGTTTAATCGTATTAATAAAAATGAACTTATGAGTTTTTGTTCGATAAGACTCGCCGATAAGGGATAAAGATTAGTTGGTATATTTAATTTATAATTTATGAAGATATTTGTAGGATGATACCCGGGAGATAAAAGGAATAGAGGAACGTCGAACGGTGAAGAGGCGCCGGGTAGTCGTGGATTGTATGTAGAATGTACGATCAGAGGCGTCATATGGATATAACGCATAAGTATGATATGGGTTGTAACGCTTACAGCTAACGCGAATATGTTCCACCTCGGTTGTTGATTTTAATTCATTCTCCGTACAGATAGATTGTATATAGTCTAGAGTACTGAGTTCGCCTCTATTATGCATTCAAACTCGAATCTTGTAATCTCTACGCAGAGTTAACTTGTATACTTACGAATACCAAGTATGCTATAATACGGTTTTATAGATTATGGTTAAACAGGACACGCCGCGATCCGAGGAGCTTTATTTGCTACTGAGGCTCTCTGCTCTTTGCTACTATACTGATGAACACTCCTCTGTTCTTCGAAGAACAAGTGCTCCCATCTTTTCTCGCTAACCCTCGTAAAGTCGTATAGAATAAGTACTACGCTGATAATACACCATGTTAATTCTCTGTTATTATCGAGAGAAAAATTTCAAATTATTTAATAGTGTGGTCAGGTTACTTGATATGGAAATTTTTTATTTTTTTAACTGGAAAAAATTCTTCTTGCAAAAAATTAAATTGAAATTTTGAGAAAACTAATTAAAATACGGAAAAATTGAAGGATTTTTTTTTTTAGAAAATTTCAATTGGATCGTCTCTTATGATTTTTTTGTATTTTCAATATTTTAGCTAATATTTCAATTTTGAATTTTTGAAAATTAATAGCTCGGTTGAAATAATTTGGTGCATGTTCAAAATTAAAACTTTGCTTGAGATATTGAAGATTGGAACTTTTTTGGTAGAAAATTTAAATTCCTTAAGATTTTTTCATATTTTTGATATTTAAATTTTCAATAAAATTTTCAAGAATCATAAAAATTAGATTGAACCAAAAATTAAAAGACAAATAAATTTGATAAAAAAACTTTAGAACAAGTATTATTAAGATATCCTAATCTTATAATATGAAAAATATATAAAACAATGTGTGATTTAGAGAAGAGTCGTTAATCAAGAAAGTCAACAGGTGCCGAGTCGCAAACACGCATACCACCCTTATGTTGACACGCGCGGATTCATACACAGTTCTGATAATTCGCCTTGTTCATTGGCTTTATCTATCTATTTCTCGACGATAACTTCCGAGAGTACAAAAACATCTGAATTATTTCCAGGGAAAATACTTTTCTACTATCACTCATTTCATTTCCATGCCGATTATTAACTATTAATAAATTCAAAAAGTTGTTTTTCAACTCGAGTGCAGGGATGAAGCGAAGCGAAGGGTTGTGTTGTATCGGGGAATGAAAATAAGCCAGATCGATATATATTCGTTTATCGTACCTCGTACCGCGTAACCATTAGTTATAGATATACATTAGGTATTTTCAGTTAGTAGTTCGAAATAAGAGGAATAGTCACGACAACCCAGTGTCACTCAACGATGTTATATACGTAATTACAGATAAGACTGCTGTAATAAATAGATTAAAAAATAATGGTTTGTTAAAAACAGAAAAAACAACCCCTTTCGTTTCATCTTATTCGTTTCATACCATTTTTAGCTTAAATACACCCCACATTTATATTCATAACTACACCACTCATAATTACAAGGCTATCAATTTTCAGGTTTACCTTGTCTATGATTCATTTCATTCGGTAATTACCGGGTTTTTTAAAACCTCACTGAGAATTTATAATTATCAACAGAAATATGAGACAAAGAATAAGAAAATTTATCAGAGCGACCAAAAAATTACAAAATCGTCCAAATAAATGCAATAGTAAGATTTTTTGAAATAGGTGGAAAACTAGATAATTTTTTGCATGGAAATTAAAGCTTATTTGATAAGCTTTTAGATGTATTTTACAGAAATTTGATAAGTCATTTTGCTTGAAAGTTATTCTAAAAAGAATCAATAAAAGTGTTGATAGCTAGCATTTTTGAAAAATTTTAAATTACTGTCATTTGTGAACTATCCGATGGTTAATTTGGTTCATCTTCAAAGTGAACCTTGATAACTTTCTAAAGAAAAACTTTGTTGAGTTTCATCAAGATCAGTGGACAATTGTTAACGCTAAAAACTTTTTGAACGGAATTCATTTTTGTAAAACTGAAGCAGAGTCGGAAAATAAAAAAATTTTTCAAATCTTCTGTCTTCAATAGATGCAATAGTTGGATTTTGATAAAAAACAAAGTGATTGAAACTGAGGATTGGATGAAACAATAAATAATGGTCTTAATGAGTTTGAGCGGACGTATGTTAATAGTCGACTGGTACGGATATTTACATTTACGGTAGCTTGTCTGTCGAAAGCGATACTACATACTACTGTAGAGCGTACACGTTTGGTGTCTTGGTGTCTTCTTGTACCTACTGATGCCAAGAAAGTAACTTTTATATTTAATATATTTAAACCCATTGGAGGTATAATACCCGAGTCAGGAGTCAAGAGAAGACTCCGAGAACGTGTGAGCTGATTTACACGCGACCAAGATCCACAAGAACCAGAAGGAGACCAGGAGGAATTAAAGAACATAAAACAAATAAAATAAATACATACGATCGTTTAAGAGGTGGCGGATCGCGAGTCCTAGAATGAGATACGCCTGCTATGCCGTCCCGGAAAAAGGAAAAAAACAAATCAAGAAACTACTCACTCGCTGCACTGGCTAATCTCCGAAGAGGTAAAACGAGAGGGCCAACATCCGATGGATTTTTTTCGGCTAGTCATCCTCTTTGTTCTTTGTTTAATAAAACATTGCTGGAAATTTTTGTTCAAGATTTTTGAGCACAATCATTCATTTTTTCATTTTTAAACTGAAAATTGTTCAAAAACTGAACGATAAGAAATGATAGCAGTTAGCGTGAAATAAAGTATCGTTTTTACGGAATTAGAGTGGTATTAACCACAACCGGAAATTCGGTCTCTTACTCTGATATCGAGCGTAAACATATACGAGGTATTAGTTAGTACAGAGCTCAACATAATATCTCCCCCTATGGTGTATCTACATAGGAGTAGAGCATATAATGTGCATTCACAAGACGGATTAAATATCATGTGTAATTGAAACTCAGTTGATGCACCAACTACTGTCTTCTTGAGCGTAAAATTCAACATTTAAATAATGCGAACACACATAATAAATTATCTTTGTTTTTAGAAATGGGAAATCCTCAGTCCGACCGCCTCCATAATCGGTTTATTATTCTTAATAATTGCTACCGATTTACAGCTTGTTCTCCGAAAGTCCATCTTGGAAAGTTCTACAAAATTAAGTCGTTAAAATTATCATCTACGGAACCCAGCACCGGAAACAAAACCTTTTTTTTTAAATACTGATTGAGTCAAAAAACCATCACTGATCTTCTTTCAAGTGTCTTGCAGCACAGAACGGGCCGAAAATAAGGCCAAAAGGTGTGAGTTATCTTGTGGAGTGAAATTGATAATTTCGGTAGCGCTTAAATGTGAAAACGAAGAGAATGAGCTAAAGAGAAAAGACGAAAGACTTAGAGGAGCAATTATCCTAATGGATGCAAAGTCTTAACCAGGTTTCTGCACCCGGAATGGTAATGAGTTGATATCACCGCATACCGAGCTCTTGTATCCCGTCCTCCCTCTTTATATATTTCTTTTTCCTTTCCTTTCCTTTCCATTATTTTTTATTCTCTTCATCCTGCACTACAGCTCGGTGCATAACACATATATCTCAGGGTCGTCGAACATCCTTAGTCGTTCTCACCTCTGTAAATATCTCTCGATCTGTCGCACCTCCAACCGTTAATTTATCTTCAAAAATAACCTCGGCTGGTTTTGTCTGCAGACTTCACTGTAAATCCGGCGATTTATAAAAAAAAAATAAAATGTTTTTTTGAAATAGTTCAAAACGTTCCAAAGAATAATGAGTCATTTAAATGTATAAAATTGGAAATTTACTGCAGCGCCATTTCATGCAGCGCTCTAGCCCGTCAGACATTTTGTCCAGACATTTTTAATACAGAAATAATGATAATAATAGTACGCGCTGAAAAAAATGATACACTGACTTGATTTTCATGTTACGTGACTCCGATTAGATTCGCAGTGGCTCAACGGAAGTAAAGAGTGTAACTAACAACAGAAAATAATATATGTACGAGTTTAGTGACGAGCTTGGACAAACTGAGGAGTTGTACCTGCAGAAGCGGACTTTTGTAGTCGTTCCATCAATTAATCAATAAAATCAAGGGGGCATTGATTTTGAGTGTAACGTGAACCAAAATACAGAGGGTGCAACATTATCTCTGGCTGCTCAAGTGCACTAGACACCTCACACTTCCATAAAACACAATATCATGTCATATAAGGCTTTGCACTGATTCTGTTTCAATTTTTCAGCAAAGTTATCAATTTTGCACCGAAAAAACGGGTGAATTTTTTAAAGTAAGGTTCAGGTGCATAGATGAGCAGAAAAACGGGAAAAAATACGTATTAAAAAAGAGTTTTAACGAAATTTTAGATACTTTTTAGATTTAGTACGTTAAGTATCAATTAAAGAAAGATGTATGCCCAATAAATACTGATTTAAAGAAGAAAAACAAAAATAGTGAAGAAAATCATAGGAATGACAGTAGAGCAGCTGTCCGAGATATCGTAAGTGCATCGAGACACATAACAGCTGCTACGGCAATTTGCTTGGTTTAACATTTGATCGAAAGTCGATCCAACTAAAAGTCCTGGTAAAATATACAATCTGCAGCTGACTTTGTCTGCAATTTGTTCCTCTTTTGAATTTGTACAATCAGCTCGCATAAATATATTTGTTTTATACTTATAAGTAACTATCCAGTCCGGATTGATGCTCACTGTGAAGAATTATACAGCAAACTTGCCGGTCTTCAGTTGCTTGACAAATCCAAGAGTTTATTAGATAAAGATAACGCGATCTGAATCTAGGGTTGCAGTCTTATTTACAACATTTGTTTAGCTTGTCAGTCGACACTTTTACGAGTGTAGATAGTGTATACATAACACAATCTGGGCTGCTAACTACAAGCATCTAGCTGGCTAGTTACTTTGTAGTTGTGTTGTGTACTTGCCGACTATCCGGGGATTTGCCGCTTGGCAAAACCACCGCCGGGGAAAACAACTATTGGATTATTCAAAGCGTACAAGTTGCGGTTAGCAGGCATCGGACCCTGGTCACAAGAGTTTGTTGGATTCGGGATCAGTGGTAATCTTATTTGTCATCCTATCAACCTATCCCCGTATGCCAGGGGTGACCAAACCACGCCCTGTTGCCCCGAGGATATGGCACCTTTCATTAATTGCTTATTTTTTCATTAATTTTCCTTTTTCCAGCCCAACGTTATACCCCCCGAGTCACAATCTGCCGCTGGCCTCGACGAATCCACAGTTTGTCAAATTTTAACAGCAGGTAAAAATTTTTTTCCCACAAATTTCTCCACATCTGACCTTGTTTCAACCTTTCAATAGCTCGAAATTTGTTCAAAAATATTTTCCAGCTCCCAAAAATGGTAACAAATCCGTTGCAAGCTTCAAAAATGAAAAAAAAATTTTTTTTTTACGAAAAAAATTTTTTTTTAAAACTATCATTAGTTAACAAACAATTGCACCTGGCTTTTGAAAATCATCCAGACGGCCCTGAAGACTCGTGATGCGTGTGATTTAATTGGTTTCACCATAGGGTGGCTTTTGTCCTCGTTCAGCCGCAATCCGGGAGTTTTTCCTTGTCGCGGGATTAGCTTATGAGCTCCTAGTGACGGCTGAACATCTTCAACCGGGATTATCTTACTCGTGTGTCGACAGACGTCAAAGATACCTGCCCCAGAATTGATAGTTTGAAAACCTGTAAGCCGAAGCCTCGGATTCGTCTCCCATCCGAGCGGGTTATCTCGAGAACCAGTTTCGATTTCATAATCCCATTGGGAGCACCCTGATAATTGGATGTTTGGTTATTGAAAACCAATCTCGAAAAGATAAATAAACAAATAAAATCCATCAAATCATGTGTAGCTTGTGCGTTGATCCAACCGCGAGTTGGTTGATGCGAAAAAAAGTAAAGCACCAATTTGAAAAGCATTCACTTGAGGGGCAGGTGCTCGCTAATTTGCCGATTATCGCACACGTATCACACCGTATCGTACAAGGCGATCAATCTTGGACCTGTATCGATATTAAGGAGCCACGTGGTTCAATTTGATGATTTCTTCGAGGATGGAGAAAAAACGCCGAAAAAAGAGAGGAAGATGATGAATAAAGATGAATAAAGATCGGCAAAGGGGACACAGGTGGTGGGACCAACACCCTCGCGTGGTCCATTCTCATGGCACACGCGGACGCGGATGGAGAGTAGTAGCACGCACGATGACGTGATTACGTGACCGTTAAAAACCTGACCTAGCCAGTAACAGCAACAGCAAGTGGCTGGCACGCCATCATCATTCGCGTGGCTTTAGACGATGAATGAAACGCTTCAAGCTTTACTCCGAGTGCTTCTCTTAATTGGCATGCATTGCACTTCTTGATGCTCTGCTTGTTTTATTTTCCCCGCCGAATATTCAACGCATCACAGTTTTATTCACCACTTAAACTATTTACACTTTACCTCCTTTGGCTTCAGCTCTACTTTTTATTCTGACCATATTCTTATGATTATGATTGTTATGGTAGCTGATGTTCATTGAAATTCTTGAGAAATTTAAAAAGTATTTAATTTTGCTGAAATAATCATGTAAAAACTATTTTTTTTTTTTTTTTCAAACTAAATTTTGATTTTTGATCAAAATTACCCATTTTTCTGTAAAATAAATCTACTGAATAATTGAAGAGCTAAATTTATCTACTCAACAACTTCTTCAAGATCGTTATTAGACTTCACTCGCTCAAGTCTAAACCCAAGAATGTTATGTATTGAATGATATAATGTGAGTAATTTTACTGCTAATAATAAATCATACAAAAAAATAAAATTACTTCACTTTCAAATCCAAGCTGACTTCACACATAGTTTATCTTCATCTTTTATAACATTCTAATCAATACTTTGCTTTCTACAATTAAACTTATAACCATTGCTTCCACTTCAAGCGTTTAAAAAAGTCACGATATCCAGCCAAGATGCAAGTATGTATAACACGACTTACACTTCATCACGATCTGAAGTTTGTTTTGGTAATATATAATTGCGAGTACTCTTCAAAGCTGACGGAAAAATTGTCTGTTCAGCTTGATACTACAAAAGTCAATGATAATTGGACTATAATTAATTTTTCTTTCAATAAAACTGATAGTGATACAAAGCGAAACTCATGAATGAATATTAATATTCATATCTTCATTGCGTGTCGTTGTCTTCAGCCGTTTGTCATTTTACTTCATGAAGTGCAAGTACCTCATAAATAAATACTGTCTGAATCAGCTCGTGAAGATAACAAAAAACATTTTTAATCATTTTTACTTCATTTTATAGCAACAGTATAAGTAACTTCGAACTTCACTAATTAATGATAGTCTTCTTTTTTTTTTTTTTTTTAGATATTTCTAGAAGATAATTTGGAAAATTAACGGTTTGTTTCTGTAATTAAATAAATTTATCAGCTGGAATGGAATTCACTTGAAACAATTATAAATAATAATAATTAGAGTTAGTGTTTAAAATGTTATATCAGTTAATTACTTCGATAGTGTTATCGATGCAATTAACAACTAGAAAAAATTTAAGAGGTAACAAAAGGATAAAGAAAAAATTTTTTAGCTCAATGACTATCGAATTTTCTGAATGGGTCATTTTATAAAAATCTAATTATTGAATTATAGTCCAAAAATGACAGCAATTGAAAATTTTTCAATAATGTTAGTAGTCAACACTTTTAATAATTCTTTTTCAAATAACTTATTAAATTTCTGTAAAATTCATCTGACAGTTCATCAAATAAGCTTTAATTTTCACAGACAAAAAATTTTTGAGTTAAGTAAAATTTTTTCAAACCAAGAAAAATTTTTTAGTTTCAAAATTTTTTTCCTTAAATCCTTTTTTGGCTTAATATTCTTCCTAATTAAATTACCGGATCCTTTAATTCAAAAACCTTGTAAATAAAAAAGCAAGATGAGCGTCTAAAAATGAAGAAATAATTAAATGGATTGGCCGGTAAATAAAAGCTGGGAAATAATTGAGATAGAGACGGTGCCTCGGGAAGAGGATAGAAGAGAACGTACGAGATAATTATGAGGATCGTTTAGGGCGGCGCAACGCTCACTATCCAGTATATATCCTCACATCCTTGGTCTGTCGGGGGTTCCTGGGCAGTCTGACCTCTGACTTGCCGATATAATTGTTGCGCTGGCCATCAGCGCTTAAGAATAATAAGAGCAAGAGCGAAAATAAGAACCGCTTCCCGTCAGCCGTATACATTTCAGATTCATCGACAGCTCTGGGTGCAATGACGTCGATTGCAACAGAGGAAGGAATTAATGTAAAGACCGAGAACCGAGCCAAAAAAAGGAGAATAAAAATAAAAAAAATAAAAATAAGAAAAAGGATTTAAAATTATTAGTATGAGGATCTGTACAGCCAGCAGAGATAAAAATTCCTCGAGAAAGAGAAGGGGGAAGAAGACTCACTCTCTTTAGGGGTAAAGTGAAAAGGCTCCACATGATACCAATGGCGAAGTTGATGCCACGGCTGAATCCCAAGTACCTACGCTGCCATTAACGGCAATAACCATTACCGATTCGACAGAACTCCCGGGTTATATTATAACCGTTTCGAACTTTATTTCTTTCTCAATTCTTCCTACGTGCTTTACTTACAACTTAAATGTAATGAAATTACCATATTATATCTCCTGGACCCCAGACGGCAATCATTATTATTATTATTTTTATTATTGTTATTGCCCTTTTTATTTAATTGATCGAGAAGCAAGCCTTTTTGCTTCTTTGTAATTATTCCAGGCTACTCGATAAATCAAGGAGGTTGTTTGCTCTAACAAAGACATAACTCGGCAAGAACAACCGAGAAATTGAAAGAATGGAGGATCGAGGAATTGTTGTTGTTGTTGTTGTTGTTGTTGTTGGAAACAAAGGCATCACCATCCAACGGGAGTGATTAGCGCCCATCTTTCCCTCAGAGTAACACTTATCTTGGACGAGCTGTTTCGAGAAAAACTCCGCTGATTAAGGGGTTACTTTTTTATGCTAATTGTTATGGAGGCTTTGTTTGCTTCGGTTAATATCTTCAGTATTGAATATCTTGACTTACAGATTTTCCGACAAAAGCTAATAAAAAATAATTTAAAAACAATAAATTTGCCAAAATAAATAAAAGATCATTTTCTTCTTTCGAACTTGATTGCAAACGGAATATTTAATTCAAAAATTGATTAAAAACTTAATTAAATTCATTAAAAATATCATGGGTGTCGGGCGGCGTGTACGGTGCGCGTGTAACAAGTCAGTATCGCCAAAATAAAGGAGGTACCAGCTGACGATTATTATTATTTCTCAATTTCTTAGCGTCGAAGACTGTAGAGGCTCCTCGGGGCCGCTCTGTAATTAAATAGCTGGCCCAGTCCGGGTTAACGCCTTTTGTTGTTACAACCGAGAAGTTCATTTTGCTACCCTCCTTCCCTTTTTCGCTCATCTCTCAGTTATTTTACTCCTCGAGAAAATAGTGCCCTTAAAAATTTAATGCCTCAAAGAGCAATTCCACTTCTCAAGTCGCTCATTCAGCTCAGTCCCTCTCAGAGAGCACAACTAAAAATAAATAAAATAAAATAAAATTGCAGCACCAGCTAACAAGATTCTCGTTACCCTTATTGTTGAAAAAAGCTAAATTACTTCATTTCCAGAGCAAAAAATAATTAACAACAATCGGTTGTTGCTTTTCGAATCTTGCGTGCTACAGCTACCATCAAAAATAGTTTTTTTTTTTTTTTTGGTTCGCTTTTATCATTTTCCCTCCAGATTTATATTTATATTTACATTTATTTAATTTCCAGTCTCTCGTGCTCGCCCGCTATATCCTCGTTCATCATCTCACCGAGCAGCTGATAATTGTTTTTTTATTTATCTTCACTCACGTTTTCTGTTATTGTTGTTCCAACTGGGTCTCAGCTCGCTCAATGGACGCGCCAACTCAATGCGAGTTGTGTTACATTATGTGTTTGTTGCAACACACCACATTATACTCATTATTCTATTATATATTTTATTTTATTATATTATATTATGTTCTGTTATATATTTATACGTGTAACGTGATTTCAGATCTCGCTTTCTCTTTCCTATCTTGCGCCACTAAGGGATATCTCTCCCCCTCGTTTTTTTCTAGGTCCCGTTTTAACATTTTCCGTTTCCTCATTTGTGTAAGACGATTTTCTGGAATTTTTTTTTTTTTTTTTTTTTTTTTTTGTATTAGAAATATGACTTTCACTATATTTTTGGAATTAATTATGGTAATCCTATTTTTTTTACTCCTTTATCATCAAAGTCACTTAGAACTCGGAAAAACTCGATTTGTTTGATCAAGAATGACATGAATATTCATAAATGCTAATGTTAATTGCTGCAATAGAAATCTGAGGTTCAATTGCATTAAGAGTCACTCTTTATCCAGGTTTAAAAATTTGCGTAAGTTATATATTATGGAAAAAAAACTTTGATATTGATTATTACACAAAAAAAGTCGAAAACTTAATTAAGAATTGTATTTGATGATTTAAATTGTAATTTTGGCTCACTAGTAAAAAATTAACTTGATCATAAAAAAAAAAAATTTTTTAAGAATTTTGTTATTTTGCATTAAATTTTACTTGATTTAAAAATTGTATTCAGTAATTAAAAATTATTAAACTTTTAAGATCTTTGTTTTTAAATCAAAATAATTTTTTACCTGATTTTTAATATTTTTATAAATTTTAAAAATAGATTAAATTAAAATAATGATTAGAAATTTGATACATATAAAATTGATAGTTCTTAACAATGAAAAAAAAAAAAAAAAAAAAAAAAAAAAAAAAATAGTTTATAAATGCATATGCCCAATTATTAAGGAGTCATTGAAGCTTTTCTTCTTACCCTTCACTTACTTCGCATATGGATTATAATATAATGTATATACCGGTAACATTGAGAGCGCAAATTGGAAGCAGGTGAAATAGCTCGCGATAAGAAAGGTAGATGACGTTGATAGGCAACGAGTCCTCCGTTACCATGTTTAATAATAATTAACTACATACTAACTATTATATTCTGAGCATATATCTGTACATCCGAGGTTGTATAAGATCATGTGTGATGGATAATTCACATAAAAAATTTTTTTTTCCAATCTAGACCAAAAAATTCAATTTTTTAAAATTATGGAAAACTTTTATAATAATTAAAAACAGTCGGATATGTAACAAGATAACTAATATTTAATAAATCAAAGATTGACACTAATTGCGGTAATTATTTCTTCCCTCCACACTCGAGAATAAATGTGAATATTTATATTTTTTTAGTTTTTGCCCGACAGGTGCTTGTTTTTAAGCTCGATAAATTCTGGAAAAGAGAATTAAGAAAATAAAAGAATGTAAGAAATGAGAAACGTTTTTTATTACGTAGAAAAAATGTATGTGTGTGTGTGTATGTGTGTTTAAGGACGTAGAATCCATAGGCTGTATATCAAAGGCGATACGGGGTTGGTCCCCGGGCAGATATAACGTACCAGGCAGTACTACGCACCCCCAACTACCCTGCCTACTATTAGGCGCAACTGAGGAGGGAAATTACACGGGATGGTTATAAACTGACAAGTACTATATCTTCCGAATTATAAATATACTTTTGTAACAATAAATATTCATAGGTCGCTAATCACGTAATTACTTTTTTTTTTTTTAGTGATAAATCTTTATATAGCTTGAATTGAAATTTTTTTCTGTAATATTTATGAAATTAAAAATATTTTTTATTACTATTGATAATTATTTAATAAATTTTTTTTTTACAATAATTGAGAAAATATTTACTCGGCGCAAAAAAATTGATTTGATTTTGAGATAAAATTAATAATAGCGCAAAAAATGAATGAATATGTTTCAGTTGATTCAGAAAACATTAATTCAAGTTTTAATTACGGTTAAAAAAAAAAATAATGCGAACGTTTATGAGTATAGGTGTTATTAACAAAAAAAAAAAAAAATAATAATAAATAACATAAATAATGTAAAAAATGATAAACTACGAAGATATTAAAGGCAAATAAAGAGTAATTCAATGAATGAGGCGAAATTTTCCAATTACCGTGTCGAGAAACGTTGGGAATGATTAGCTGGTCGGATCTCGAGCAAAGCACCAGCAATATTTAATGGATTCTCAGGTATCAGCTGTGAAAACGTAATATATAACGAGTAGAGCGAGTATAGCAGCAGTAGGTAGGTATGATTTGAGTGTAATAGTAGCCATGGATCATGCCACGTTAGCTGTAATTACAATGTCATTATGCTCTCCTATTTCCCTGGGCTATCTGCATAAACAGATCGGACCAGTTTATATTTATTGGCGCTTTGTCTTTGTCTAAGTCTCAGTACTCTAACTCGTACTTTTTTTATTTATGGTATCATTTTATTACTGGGAGATACCGCTTATCACCTAACCGCTCCACTCGATCGATTTAAGTGGGTGGACGAGTTTGCTCAAGACATTATTATAATTCTAATTATATAAATTATTACAAGTATGATTACGATATTATTGCACGGAAAAATCATTGGATTGTTATGTTTGTTAGTTAATAAATAAATAGTTTATTTTATGTTGCAGTTTAGTAGTTAATGGATTGTAATAAGAAATATTATCAAATAAAATGAACGTCATAATTTGCTGAGATTTTATAATGAGTTTTTAATGAAGATAATCCTCTGCACCTTATTTGTTTTTGCTAATCGATTCTTATACCAGTTCTTTACTTGTTATTATTATTATTTATCAAAAAATTAAAAATAATAATAATAATAACGATTTTTTGTCTTGAAAATTTATTATTATTATTATTATTATTATTTTCATTATTATTATTTAAATATTAATTTAAAAATTTTAAACTTATTGACTAAGAAAAAAGAAATATTAATTAAAATAAAGTAAGATCTTTAACACTAGGTGCGGCTAATTCGGTTGGTTATATATACCTATATAGATATTGTACCTGATGTCACTATTAAATTCCCCAGCGGCGTAATTAACATCAGCGAGACGTCTACTACTTGTAGTAAAGGTACAAAACATAAACACACCTCTCCTCGGTATTTACAATATTACCATGTTTTTTTATTATCAACTATTTGACTTTAATAATGACAGCTGTCGCTGAGGTCAGAGGCGAAAATTGTTCGTAATTTATAACTGTCTTTCTGCCCGGAACTCTCCTCTCATATTTATTATCATGATGTATATTATAAATATTTTTCTGTTGTATAAAAATATGCTTTTGAGGTAAAGAAGTTTTTTATTTTATATTTTTTCTTGCAATTACGTAAAATACACTCCGTTATTACGCTGCCGGGAGCCAAAAGCTGCAGTTAAACTACAGACGTGCGAATTATCATTTACAAGAGCGCTGGGTATGAGCGATTAATCGTTTAGATTATTATTCAATCTTTATACCATAAATATATATATATATGTAAATATATATATATATGAATTATATATATGTTGTATAAATAACAGTGTTCATTAAAATCAGATTTATAACTGGATAAGTTTTTAGTTGACTCACAAATTAACTTGAAAATTTTTTTAATAACAATTAATTAATTAATAATATTTTTTTTGATGAAAAAAAATTCATAAAATGTACACTGAAAAAAAATATTTACTTGATTCGAGAGAAAAATTTTTGAACCAAAAAAATAATTTTGAAGAGAGTAATTGTCTTGAATCAAGAGGAAAATTTCTTCAGAGTCAAGTAAAATTTCCTTAAATCAAGAAAAATTTATTAGTTCAAGAATTTTTCTACTCAAATGGAGAAGATTATATACTTGATTCAAGAACATTTTTTTTATGTAAGTGTAATATTTAAAAAGCTCTCAATAATAATTTATTACTAAAAAAAAATTAAAAATTGTCTGCTGACTATTATTATAAAAAAAAAAAAACTTTAAAATTTTTTTAAAGGAAAATAATACGTAAATAAAGTATGAATAAAAATTCAAGAATACGAAAAATATGTAAATTATCGTCGATAAGACAGGTTGTTAAAAGTAAAACGACACACCTGGCGAACGATAAGCCTGAGCTTTTGCCTGAAGCAGCTGGACATTAAGTACTATTAGACGATTACGTCAGATTGCCCGCGAATAAAGGAAAATGAAACCGTGATTACTGAAAAAAGTAGCAATAACAATAACCTGCGACCTTCTTCTGTGGATCTTACCAGCGACCGGTAACCCGTGTTCGATCCCCCGCCGATTTATCCAAGCCCTAGCTGCACGGCGCTATATTAGTACGAAAGCATGATTATGATTATGATTACGATTGTGATACCGTGATCCATTCGCGTGGTTGGTGGTTGGCTCACGACTCACGACCCGCAGCCCGCCGCCTTATCATTATCGACTGTCGCGATCTTTATCCATTTAATAATCGCGTGCCAGCGACCGAAACTCATTGGGAGCGATTAATTTCTTCTTAAAATACCGAAATATTTAAAGTTTTCGTTGAATAAATTTCGATTCGTTTATATAAAGAATATGCAATAAATCTGTTGGATCCAGTTTGTTATTTTGCTCGCTCGGGAGATTTATTTCCTCTGGAGCTGAGAGAGTGTCGCAGGTGCCCAGGTTACAATAGTTTGCATATTCATCGAATTCACGCCACTATCGATCTCATATTATCCTGCTTAATTGACTTTGGATTCCCTCATTAGCGCTAATGGCTCAATTCTGTCGATATTATCCTCCATCTCCCATCTTATATCTTACACCCGGCGTGTCTTCGTGAGAAATCACATATTTTGAATATTAATTCATTTTCATTTGCATTTTTATTTTATTATTGCACTCTAAGAAAGATTTATAGCTTACTTTGGCAAATAATTTCTTTCAAACAAAGAAATAATTGAATTTTTTAGAAATTTACAAATTTTACAACCAAAAAAACTGAGAAAAAAGTTTTATCTCAATTTTTTGGCCAAAAAATAAAAAACACGAAAAATTGATGAAACTTTTTTTGAAGAGAATAAAATTCTTTATAAGAAAGATCCTTATTAATTTTACCCTATCTCTGATCCTTTGATCATAATTTGAAATTAAAAGACAAAAGAATTATTTTGTTAAAAGTAATTAAAGTTAAAATGATTTTTGATAAATTTAAGTTGAAATTTTGGGCTAATTATCGAAGATACGAAAAAATGATTTGAATGAAAAACAATTTTTAAAACATAAAACTGGATATTCTAGAGTGCAGATAATTATTAAAGAAAATGAGCATAGAGTGAAACGAAAGCGCGAGTATTTCGCTTTCGTTTCACCGATATGATAATATTCCCTTTATCCTGTTGGGAGAAGAGGGAAAGGGTATTAGTAAGGCATCATCGTAGCGATATTATCATGATCATCAGATCAGGCACGTAGCAACTAGAGTCACATGATCCGCGTTTTATGAGCCTGAATCAAAGTTTAAGTTTAAGTCGTAGTCGGTACACCACTGCGTCTGCTCACGGGCGTATCATTACTCCGCCCAGTGGCTAGCTCTGAAGATTACACGTCTGTGGCTCTGCTGAACCATGAGTTTTTATTTTATCCGATACCGTGTAATGCCACGTACGTTGATACCAATCTGATATACACTCAAAATAAATAAAACCAAGAGTGGAGATACATTATAAGAATAAGTAATAACCCTTTCAATCAAAAGGCGAACCGCGGACGAGAAATCGAACCCGATAGACATATCCATTTCATTTGGTTCGGCAATATAATTTCGGGTTCAATTACTCGGTAGTCGGTACCATCAATTTTTTTATTTTTTATTTTAACAAGATAATAATCAAACTAAAAAAATTGTGAGAGCAAGACAATGACCATCTAGACTAGTATCATGGATTTCCTATTTTTTATTCTCGATATAGATAACTCATATGCTTTTTCGTAGTTGTAAAACCACTTGATAGCTTTATATCTAAAATTTTACAAAAAATTTATAATAGTACTTGGAAACTTTATAGATTAAAAATTATTTAAATGATAATAAATTTCATGTTAAAAAAAATATAATTTGAAAATGATTTTTTAATTGAAACTTTTTCACTATTTTTCATTTAAAATAAAAATTAAATTTTTTAAATTATAATTAAAAAAGAAAAGCATTAATTAAATTTTTTCAGTTGTCAATTAAAAAGAAAAAAAATTCATTAATCAAAATTTTTCAGAAATTAATTTCCAAAATAAGCATAAATCAAAAATTGTTATAATTATTTATTCTTTCAAAAATATAATTGTATTTTGTTTTTAATAATTATAAATCAAACCAAACATAAATTAATGTAGAAAAAAATTAATCCATCAAAAAAAAATCTCTTAAAATTTTTCCCTTTCTCCAAAATCAAACCCGCGAATTAAAAAAAAAAAAAAAAAAAAAAAAAAAAAAACCTTGAAATTAATATTTATATTACATTGCATTAGCAAAAGATTGGTGAGAAGTTTTGTAGTTCGAAGACGATAAAAGTCTACGTAGACGTTGCATTAGTCATGGTGGTAATTTGGCTAATAAGTAGTTAGACTTAGTAGACGGTTACTCAGTTGAATAATCAAAAAGTGATGCTCTTGAGCTTATCCGCTTTGCATATACATGTAAAGATACACATGAAGATATACAGATATACTCGGTTGGGATTCGATTAAAACCGAGTAGAGTCTCGGTTCTCTTCTCTATAATCCACCTCTTATTCTTTCATGTGTTATTTAATCCGTTTTTAGGTTTGTTTATTGCAGTTAATGCCTTTTTTTTTTAATGAGAATAAGTTTGATGAAAACTGCTCAAAGTAAGCGAGCAGAGAGACTGATTCAAATTGTTACTGATGCACATACTGGGAATAAGAATAAGGATGAGGCATTGCCGGTTAAGGATAATGAGCCACCAGAATTTGGATAGCCTGTGTTTAGCATCAACTCGGATCGCCTTAGGCACTTTTTGCCCGACAATATACTCGCCAGCACTATCTTTATGTCAGGATATTCCCAAATCTCGGGATGCAAATCCATGAGAATAACACGCGGACAAATTGGGGGATATAAAATCTTAAGGAATATTTAATCAACTTTTATGTACAATCCACAATCCCACAATCCAATCCCGTGGAATTCAGAATTTTATTCCGGCCAATAAAATTCATAAGCGGCTTTTTTAATTCAATAAATAAAAATTAATGGAATTTTTTTAATGAATAATAATTTATTGAACTTTTGGTTAAAAAATAAAAAAATATCCGCGTGCAATTTTCTCAGCAAGCTTTTTGCTCAAATTTTTTGCTAGGTTGATCTTAACTAGCAGAAACAAACGAAAAAATTGGGTAATTGCGGTCATCAAAAACAAAACAGAGCTAATGTGTAGCAACTCGGTGGAATATTCGAGCCGAGTTCTGATGGATGGGAACTTGGACGGATGCCCTCGAAAGAAATAATATAATGATATTAAAAATAAAATAACAGAGCAGGGTGACATAATGACAATCTCGCTGTCTCTCTCAGGTTCCATTCGAGTATTGTGACTCCTTCACCATCGGAAACAGCCTGCCCGGACAGGACTCGACTAAGAAAACTCGGTATGTAATATACTATATGTTATATGGAATATGGAATATGCCCGAGTATTTTATAATGGAATTTATACATTTATAATACATGTTTTATTTAACTTCCAGTGACTCTTAAGAGGCTACTTTGCTTGTTGTGGTAATATAAAGTCACTGACATGTGTTTACATTATTTCAGTTTTTATTTTATTTATGGGAGCTGAACCTGACCTCACTCACTACTTGTTTACGATTTTTTATTTATAAATTTTATATTTTTCAATTTTAATTCAGGAGTTTTTAGTTTCTAATGCAATTAGAAAAAAAAAATTGTGGGAAATTTTAAAATTAGTCTACCAGAAAAATACTTTAAATTAGACTTTTTATTTTTAATGATTTGTTTCTCCTAGTCTCATTTTTTAGTCATTTTTAAATTTTCACATGAGAATTTTACAACAAAAAAAAAATATTTATTTGATTAAAATTAACAAAAATCATTTGGAAAAATTTTATTGGCTCAAAAATTATCCACACAATTTTTGATAAAAATAATAATTATTTAGCAATCGATTGATTAAAAAATTTAATCACGATTTTTTTCAAGAGATATTAATTAAAAAATTATAAAAAAAAAAAAAAAAACTGGAGTACGGTAGCTAAAAATATAATTTTATTGCGAATAAAATAGTAAAATAAGGTATTGGACTTCCGAATTTAGGAACCGATAAGACTTGACAGATGAGTAGAGCTCGGATAAGGATACAAAGAGATAGTTCGGACGGGTTAGGTATAAGTATGTCGAGTGTCCAGGCGAAATATACGATGAGGGACAAACAAATAGCGGCTAATAACCGTCTGATGTATGGCCGAATGGAGGGGGCCCGAAATTATTATTTTTATATACAAATATAAATATAAATTCTCTCGCCTGGCTGGTGATGAATGGCGGGATGAATTATTGAATAGTTAAAGACCCAGCAGAGGTCCAGGCATCCTTCGTACCGTACAACCAGGACCGCTTCTTTCTCGCGCCTCGTAAATTTTTTCTCAAGTTATTATATACACACACTACGCACAAAACCCTCTTTACTTTGAATAAGACGTCCCAAAATTTGTTTTTTGTTTTTTTTTTTTTCCCTTCTTTTTATTCGTTCTTTCTATCATTTTAGTTTTTATTCCGGGAATTTTTTATCAATGTTTATAATTTATTATTTTACGAAGGAGCAAAAGGATGAAATATGCAACTTAGTGTCTTTGATCCGAAAATATTTTTAAATATATGCAATTAAAATGTTTGTAAAATTTGTTTAAAAAATAAAAAAAGGATTGCAGCGCGCAACTCCGACCCTGGCTGGGAATCGATACCTCGAACTGCGGCGTCGGAATAGAAGGACGAGCGCCTCGGCGTCCTTCGGGGTTTTTTAAACCACCGAAACGCAATAAATTTTATAATTTTATTCACCACTTCCTCCGTGGGTTTCAGTTTATGTTTCAATTTATGTTTTATTAGTTTTAAAGATTCTTTATAGGTTCAGTTTATCAATAGCTTGTGTTAAAAGAAACAGGTTCATCACTGAGTCATAAACCGACTTTATAAGGGATAATTACTTAGGAACTCACCTTAAATCCTCACCTCTTTCTTTTTTTTTAATTAATTAACTCTTTTCATTTTTTATTTTTTATCAAATTCAAAAAATTTCAAACTCGGAAAAGCATACAGAAAGGGCTTAAAGCGTACTGAGCGTTTGGACTAATGACAGCAGCTTCTATAATTAGGCCGTTTTGGAGTCGAGGGAACTAAACCGGGAACAGGGAAAGAGAACCTTTAAAATTACTGACGAAGAGCTTTGGGATTACTGTTATTAAAGGTACACACGAATCTCAACTGGCTCTTGAACAAGTTCTGTCTTTAGTAATTTTAATCTTTTTGTTGCTTTTATTCACTATAATGCTAGCACACTCTACTCTCCTCTACTGTCTTCTGTCTTCTGTCTCGATCGGTAATAGCTCTTACCAAGTTGTAATACTAATAATAAAAATATCCTTAAACTCTAACCTGTCAACCGGGTCTTTCTTCCCGCTCAAAGACAAAGAAGCGCTCTTTTAAAGAATAAGTTAAGTAACACAAAAAAATTACACATTAATTTTACAATGTCGCTGTTTCAAATCCCGCATTTTCAGAAGCAGTAACCTTGATGTGATGGCTGGTCATACTAAACACATTTATGACCTACGGAATTACTTTAAGGTAATGATAATGTTGATGATCTTTTAAAAACCCCTATTTGTAAGATCCTTCCTTTCCTTTCACCATATTTAATATTTTTTTTTTTTTTATTTTATCTTTTGTTTAGAATTTTTAGAGACTGTGAGACTTTTTTCAGGCAATTTTTATAAATTTTCGCCATCTTTAAAAAAATTAAATAAAATGGCATTATATGGCCATATATATGGCATAATATTACCATATATATGGCACAATATGGCAACATATGACCTGATTTTCTAACATGAAAATATATGCACATATGGTCAATTTTTTACGAAGACATGTATGGCAACTTTAAAAAATTATATATGACAATATCAGAAAAATTTTTTACGAGCTGACGTTTGATTCAAAAGTAAAAAATCCATGAAATGATCGATGGAGCCAACGAAAACTTTTAAAGTTAGAGTTTTGCAAGAATTTCATTCCAAGCAAACCTCGAACGTGATAACAGTGATTTTAGGTCGCCCAAGGGCCCATTTGCTTTACGCTAAAACTCCTGGCGAGAAAGATAAATTGAACGGGCGATGCTGCTCCGTTAAAAATGAGAGAACTAGACTAGAGCCCTGCAGGCGAATTTCCGAAAAGTATACACCAATACAATCAAAGTCTGGAATATTTAGCGAATGTGCCAGAATTCTCGTTGGAAGGAATTCCGAGAGAGCAGATTGCTGTTTTCGGGCGTTTATTGACAGAGCAAAGCAATAAAAATGAAAATAAAAATAAAAAATATATATATACGGAGCGGCCAAGTGTAACAACCATTTTTTTCCTCCTTTTAATTGTGCATTTTATAACCTCAATTAAATAATTTATTTTTTTCTAGGCTTTCACTTGATGCGTATTTTTTCTTTTTATTAACTCCAACTCTCGGGAGTTATTATTTTATTATTAGAACACAATTACAAATGCTGTGATAATTATTTTTTTTTTTTCGCAAACTGCTAGTTATCATGGAAATAAATTTTTATTTTTTTTTTTTATTATTTATATTCTTCAAGAGGCTAATACATAAATGTATTTCTACCGTTGTTAACTTGATATATTTTTATTACTTTAATTGTTTGTATGAATTTATTATTTCGTGTCAGGAAATTTTTTTTTAACAAATTGCTTTTTTTAAAAGAATTAAGAACAATTTAAAATTTTACGAAACTATTTATATTCATTTTATGAATGTTTATTAATAATTTAATTTATTTATTAAAATAAAAAATAATTTATTAAAAACAAATAATTATTTTTTAATTCTTGATGAATATTTTTAGTTTATTTTATTTGAAAAAAATACTCTGATTAAAATTAAAAAAAAAAAAAAAAATGATACATCAATTTAAAGCAATCGAGAATAAATTACAAGAAATAAATAAAAAGCGACGGTAAATGACAACTGGTTCTTCTCAATCGACATCATGAAGCCAGCCAGCCGACACTGCTCGGTGATTATTGATATCGGAATCGGAATTAACATTAAATAGCTATAATACCCCGCCGGTGTGTACATAACCTAATGGCTAATGGGCAATGTCTAGCCATAATAATATTAACCAACGATTGGCTTATTATCGCTACCGGTTACCCGATTTACGAGCGATCCAAGCGATTTATGATCACCGAGGCTGCAAACAAGACTCGGTATCAGCTCAGTTATTATCATGGGTCCCAATATGACCTCATTCTCTTGTACGTTGATATTCACCCACGTATTATCGACTAATTTGAATTACATGAGAATACAGAAGAACTTCAACTTCAATATATTAACTCAACTTCTATGTTTTTATTTATTCTAAATAAAGATTTAAATATTTTTTTTTAAATATAATTTTTATCAAATCAAATTTGAGATAAATTTTATGAAGATTTTTTTAGTAATTTAACTTGTGAAAATTGTTTTTTAACTAATTTTCATTTAAAAATTCATCTTTACTTTGCTAAAAAAACCTAAAAATCTTCTTTGTACACGGTAACACAGTAAAGAATTTTATAAAAAAATTATGTGTAAAAAAAAATGACAAATAGACATTTTTATGCAGTTTTTAAGCAAACGCTTAATAGATTATTAACAAAATACACACAAAAAAATGAATTGTAATAAATAAAAATTTTATTTTATTTTTAATAGAAAAATTGTGATTTTAAAAATTAATTTGTAATATTTTTACGTATAAATCATTAGAGATCAAAAAAATAATATTTTAAACTTAAAATGTCACTCCTTAGTCTGAATTATGAATTGAAAAATTTAAAACTCACACAAGTTTGAGTTTATTTATTTATTTTTTTGTGCCCAAAAGATTTTTTACCACGTTCGAGTGTTTAAATTATCCACCCCCGATTTTCTCAGTGCAGCATAAAATAAAAAATTACCTTTTGCCGTTTCTCCGTCGGCGTTTAGTGGCGTAGACGGTCCCGAGCTGGCTCATGGTAACGGGATTGTTGGACCCGGAATTGGGGCCCGCGGAGGCCGAGGTGGGAGTCATCGTGGGAGTGACAGTCAGCGCGGAGTCAGAGGACCCGAGACCGGCGGGAGGGTGAGGGGCCTGGGGGTGAGAAATCGGACTTGCGAGGGCGATCGTCGAGGAAGGATAGCATGCCGGTACGAACTCCGTCGGCGCCGGTAAGGCCCCGCAGATCCCGAGCCCCGGCCCCGGAGGAGCCCCTACCACCCCCAGCCCCGAACTCCCTCTGTCCAGCGCGAACACCGTGAGGACCGCGACACCCCTGTCTACGCCCGTCCCACTCCCCGTGGACCTTAAATCTACGTCATCCTCCGCAGAAGAGTTTCCCCGTCCAAAATACTGAGGGTACGGCTCCTGCTGGGGGTACTGATGCAGCAATGGCTGCAGCTTCGTGCTCGGTGACAGTTTCGGTCCTTTTTTACCGCCCCAGGGTTGACAAAATCTTTTTTTTCTTTCCAAGTTTTACTTGTTAGCACTCGCGCTTTTGGGCGCCACTCACTTTTGTCACTAAAATTTATTTTGCACAGTCACAGTCCACTTTTTTTATTTTAATAAAATTTTTTCCTCCCTTACGGGTGTCACAATTTAAAAAAAAAATTTTTTTTCTTCCCTTAAAGGTGTCACAATTTTTACATAAATTTTTTTATTTTCCCCTTCAAAGGTCACACAATCTTTTTCCACAAAATCACAATCATATTGGCGCCTCAGTCTGATAAGCCGCGAAATTCCACAAACATAATAAGAAATAAAAAATATATATTTAACTTCAGTACGTTGGGCGCCAAAAACAGTCACCTCAATTAATTAATAAATTAGCACTGATAAAAATTAATATTCACAATAATAGTCAGGAACCTCGTGGCGAGGGTAAACGAGGCGCGAAACACGGACAAGACGTGACGGTGCTTGTCTTGTAGAAGCGTGTGGTGCACTGGCCCGAACTCACCAGGCGTCGGCTGAGGGGACCGGTGTAGATCCGCACAACACACCACTACACCAACAACAACACCAACAACCAACAAGGACTGAGTGTTGTCAGTGCTGACTTTGACTGTGTGAGTGGAAAAGTTGGGCAAGGTGGTGGTCAGCTATAGTCCGACTCACGGTTAGAAGGTGTAAACATATGTGAGTTTAATACACATATGGAGTAACTTCACACAAGGAAAATCACCCTGACGAGCACCCCCCTCTCCAAACCACGTACCCCCCACCAGAGCTCTCTTCCACGCCCCTAACGATCGCCAGGAGACCAATCGCAGAGGCAGCATGGCGCCACCGGCTTACCAAGGAATCCACCAAGCGGTTGATACCATCAGACTGCCAGGAGATTCCTCCTATCGCTTCCCACCCTCGTTTTAGTCCTTCGGAGCTTTGGTTTGAGCTTCTGGGGCGAGGAAATTTTTTTTTTTAAAGTTAAATTTGATCTTTGATGGGGATTTTTGAAATTCTTAGAGGAAAGTTTTATTTAAAACAGAATTAATATTTTAAAAGTAAATTTTTTGTAAAGAAAATATAAATTTTTGGAGTTAAGATTAATTTTTTTTAACCAATTTTTGAACATATTTCTTGAAATTTTAGAAGAAAAATTAATTTCAATCATAATTAATATTTTAAAATTTTATCAAGGCAACTCGAAATATTTTTAAATTTGTTGAGAAAAAAAAAGAGAATTTTTTCAAAATGATATTTTTGGCTCAAGCCTTTTTTTTTTAATCTTGAATTTTTTTATAATTTTCCAGAATTACTATTATTATGATTATTATTAAATTATTACCAAGTCATAATAGGAAATGAAAAGGGTTATTCTATTTACAATATTCTTAACAATTATACTGTCAATATCCGTCACGTTTCATACAATAGACACATACACGAAAAACCTTTCAACTTTATCTGTTTTCCAAATCGTAAGAATTGTCAATAATTTTAACAAATAACTGAAGTGTAAAAAAAAATATTTTGTCTAACAGTTTTAACAAGGTAACTCAAAAATTGATAAAAAAGATTATTAAAACCGACAAATGCAGAATAAATACAGAATTAAAAACTAAAACAAACATTAATGGATCTAATATTTATCCAGGTGGTTCTGGTTCGTGTCCTAGATCCACTTTGCAATAATGTTTATATTAATATTATTTCTGGTAAATGAATGTCGATTCTCTATAATACTCTGTCTTATCTGTGGAAGTTTATATTCGCTACTCGCTATCGAATCTACGACACGTTATGCGATAGCCGGAAAACAGTCTCACGCTTCAGCAAATTAATCTTGATACGAATAAACTCCATTCATGTTTTTTCTTCTGGCTATCGTTACACACGTGGTTATCGATAAAAAACAAACATTACGTGTCCATAAGCCATGTTTTTATTTTTTAGTTTACTCTTGGAACAATAATAATAAATGTAGCAATAAAAATAAAATTAAATAAAGCGTTTAAATTGGACGGTGAGAATATTCCCTTCGTAATTAAGAACTCATTTCACGCATTAATGTAAACGCGGCAATTAAAAGTTTCATTACGTTTTGCTGCATTAAACTTGGATTTTTTTCTAAAATTCATTTATTTTTTTCTTAAGAAATATGTCAAGTGTACGTAGCATTAATATTAAATAAAAAGAGACCGTTTCCTTCATTGTTGAAAATAACTAGCGCTCATTAGAGTTTACTTTAATAAAAATAAATTGTATGCAATTTAATATTTGTTTGTAAAAAAAAAAAAAAAATAAAATTATTTCTGAAAATGTTACGTAAGTGTTTGTGTGTTTGTTTGTTTGTTTGTTTTCCGGGTCGGTGTGTTCCTTATGGCCCGTAAAACAGTAGCCAACAGGAATAATATAAACCTGGACGAATTTGTTGGAAAGATCATCGCATCACATCACGCATTCCCTCGAAACTGTACAACATACGTAACACGCAATGATCCTGGCATTGACGCTGGTCAGGAGCTAAATCCACGGTAATTTCGAGACGAGAGTTCGTGCGACACAATTCAAAGAAGATCTGCACGGAATACACCGATACACAATCAAATATACTTATTTTATGAATGTATTATATTTTATTTCAAGAAATTTAAATTGCGCGCTTTATTCTTAATCAGTATGAATAATTTTTTAGTTGAATTTAGTTTTAGTATTTCAAATTTGAATTAACTTTAATTTAATTTAATCATAAATTTTATATTATAGGATAAAAAAATATAACTGGTAGTACTACTTGCAGTAGATATATGTCTTATAATCAGACATGATGAATTTTTATTTTTTGATACTACTTGTTTCAATTTTTTCTCAGAAAAAAATATTAAAAAAATTATTTTTAAAAGTTAGACCATTTTTTATTCATAAAAAAAAATTTTTCGTAAATTTTTTTTATAAATTTTAGTTAATAAAAGGGAGATTTCTATTGTCAAAGCTTTTATTAATAAAAATGAAAACTATTTTTATTTTTTTTGTATAAACTATTTTATAAAATAAGAAAAAATTTTTTTAATTAAAAAATAAAGCTTTTTAGCGGTAAAAAAAAAATATTGAAAGCTCTGAAGGTATGTACCTTGCCATCTAGCGGAGTTTCATGGAATTATTGTCACTCATCAATGCCTAAGATTACTTAAAGAATTTTCGAGCCTCATAAATAAATAAAAATTGGATAAAAAATAGTATTAATTTATAAAAATAATAAAAATGAATATTGTAATGAACAAATAATCTGGTCAAGGCTGCAACGTACTGGTTCGGCATGTGATATCATTGTGTACACAAGTATAGAATAAAGAGCCAAACAGTAGCGTAAGCTCAAGTGTTATGAAATAGATGATTAGTGATAAAAAGAATAACAAAAGCACGGTAAACAATAGAAAATGAGACTTAATTAGACAAATGATTGTTTGGAAACTAAAACCTGCAATCAGGGCTGCAACTAATGCGGCAACTGATACAGCGATACAGGATTAATAACCACCGACAGAGAACACAACAATAACCATGTACACCACCAGCGCGTTTATAATTGCGTGTTAAGAATAATAATTGCTCTTACACACAAAGTCGCGGCCATGTCGCTAATTTCTGGATATAATGTTCAGGTACTGCAATATACGTGCGCTGGCTAATTTTAGGCACTGTGCCACTGTAGTGGCCTCTTGTGTCACTCAACAGTTCACGGAAACGCTTTAACATGCGAGGACATTTTTTATTATTTTATTTTAATTGATATTAACGCCTAAATTCAGTTTTTATCTTTATTTATAAAAATTTTCTTCAAGAAAAAAATTTTTTTTAAATTATTTTATGTTAAATAATGGCAATAGTGTATGTTAAAATTTTTTTTCATCCACTTATATCAATAATTAAAATTATACAGTTTTATATAATGAATTTTTTTTATTTAAAATTTATTAATTTTCTATCATTAAATTAATATTTTTTTCCATATAAATTTACCATTTTTTCTTCATAAAATTTTTCAGTATTAAAATTCAGTATTTTACACTAATTTTTTCTCTTTAAAACTTGCATCAGGTTGTTTAATTCAAGTATATCGCTTTTCCGACGAGTATAACGTATCAGAACAATAAAATATCAGTAAATTTGTTTGGATAGAGAATAGAGTAGATCAAATGACCCAAAACATTAGAAGGGATGATTCTGAGGGGTGAATTCACGATTACTTAAGCACCAGCTCGTATTACTCCGATTCACTCGGTCACGGGATATTTACTCTTTGTAGTTACACACTGCAAACACAGATAGAGTCGATTTAACGGACAACTGTTTCCGAATTGTCGGTCAATGCTAATCAATTACTACTGTACAGGACTTGCTTAAAAATTCTTCCCAGTGTTTCGAGATTATCTGAATTCCGAGCTCTCAGGATAATTCAACAATTATTACGGAGAAATAGAAAAATAGCGATAGCGATAAAAAGTAATAAGTAATAAGCAGGAGAGATGAATAAAAGTTTTATGTATTTATGCGACACGCCACAAAGTGAGTACTCGATAATTGTTATAATTATCGATATAATAATGCACGACATTTATTGTACGCTACCCTTTAATTTAAAAAATTAAAAGTTTCGCTATCACGTGTGAATTTATGGGAAATATCGTGATAAACTTCTTATGAGCGTGACTATTTTGTTTTTAGAATTTATAAGCTGGAGATTTATAGAAATTATTGTTGGGGACAAATGTTTGTTTGGTAATGCAATATATAATTTGGAAAAAATTTTCTATAACGGTCTGGCCTATAGGTTTACAATAAGCAGTAAATCCGTGAAAATTAAAATTTTTTTACGAGAATTTTTAATAAATTTAATTTTAATTTTAAGTATAAAAAATTTTCAGTAACTTTGTAATTTTTTGACCTAAATTAGTGTTGAAAACTTTCGACGGAGGGCGCATAATCGCTAAATTGTCTCTTTAGAAGAGAGTTAACTTCTAAAGTTTAAAGAGACTTTCTTTATCTAATTAGGTTTTTTATAAAATAATTGAGCTAAGACGAAACATTTTAAATAATCACGACATTTAATTATATTGAAGTAATTTTTAAACAATATAAAAACTTGAAAGTAATCAATAAAAATATTTAAAAGTTTCTAAAGAATTAGTCATTAGATTTTAATTTGACAACTGCACGGATTTTATAGAGAAAATATACTTATATAAAGTTCATATCATGAAAATTGTCCACTTAAGTAAGGATACATCAGAAACTTTTTACACTAATACTAACTTTTTTATTCTCGTCTTAAAAAATAAAATGATGTCTTTTACTATAATTTACCCGGTCTCCGATCAGTCCCAAGAAATCCTCAAAAAATAAACTTAATAATTCGCATTAAATTCCAAGAGTAAATAGTCTGTAAGGAATGGAATCCCGAAGACCTTCCAACCAAAAAAATTCCGAGTAATGGAAGGTTGCTTTTTCATAAAGTGCTTTTTTCCATAAAAGTAGTATTTGCAGGTACATTACAGGTAATGGCGCTAGGAAAAGAGCTCGAGGGGCCGTGAGAGTGGTCGCCGTGCAGTCTCGCGAATCCTCATGTGTTATTTTATTTTCCGAGTGACCTTGAAACGCCAGCCGATAGATGAGAAAACATTGAGTCAATAATTTTTTCACTTGATTCCGACACCTCGCCGCTAAGCATCGGCCTGGAGCGCCCCCTGCTCCGCCATTTTGGTAGCAGCCGCAACCATTTTGTCGAGCGACAGTTCAAGAGTTTCGTCACCAAATAAACGGCTAAAAAAAGAATTTTAAGCCGGGCATTTGTTCTCCGGAAGTGTTTCTGGCGAATTCTATCCCAGACTTGTTGCTTTGTGTTGCCGACTTGAGCGTAATAATCGGATTATCTCGGGACGACTCGGCGACGAAAGATACGCCGGAGGGTCGGGGACCCTCGGATGGTTGCAGACCGGCTGTCAATCACTCGCGGGCTAGACTACCAATTTCTTCTCTCATATAATAATTTGTTATAATTTAGCGGTGTAGCCCTCGCTCTTGCTGGTCTTTCCGTCTTTCGATTCTGGTTCTCCATTAACCATCCACCGTTTATGTTCCTCTCCGCTCTTCTCGCCCCTGTTCCCTTGAACATCTCGCCCTTGCTGGGCATATCCATATCCTGGGCCCGGAATTATTATAAGACTAAGGTAATTGCGCCGATCACGTACCGCCGGGCTACTATTTATCCATGTTCATTATAATAACAATATAAGACAAGTTTGTGGTAATGCCCCCGTGGACAGAATCCGGAGGGAGTAATTACGGGTTGCAAACTATAGAAATACTCTTTTATCCCCGTGTATGTCTGTTATTTTATATTATATTATAAATATTGCTACAGTTGCTCTTGCGGACTGTTACACTCCTCCTTTTTATTCCTATCTCGCCAACATATTTAAGCTTATTGTGCTCGAACCACCATTTTACTTTTGCCATTTTATTCCCCGATCAAACCCATAATCAAAATAATTTCATATTCAGGCAAATTTGGTGCTAATTTCTGAAAAGTTACACTCGCTTTTGATTCTACTGATAAAATTTTTTTTTTCAGTGAAAAGTATATTCATTAACAGTCAGGTCAGCTGCATTTTTGATACCAAAAATTTCTTTTATATGTATTAATTAATATCAAATGTTTCTTTTATCAAAAAATAAAATTAATGATTTTAATTTAAGACTTTTTTGGTTAAAAATGAATAAAATCACTTTTTATAAAAAGATACATTAAAAAAATTAAATGATTAATGTTGAGATTTTTTATTAAGAAAAAAAATTCTTAAATAGGAATTTTTAATTAAAGATATTTAAAGAAAATATCTGAAAAAAAAAATCGAATTGAATTTTTTAAAACTTTGCACTGATAGAAAAATCCATCAACTGTTAATAAATCTTACTTAATAAAAATATTTGACGTAAAAAAATCATTCATTAAATTCTTGAAAATTTCATTATTAATCATTTAAAAATAAATAAAAATTTAATTTCTCATTAAAACAACAGTACATCTCGCTCAATAAATCCCTTATCCAAAACACCCCCGAGGTCTTACACGAGTATAAAATCGAAATAAAAGCCCCGTAATTCGTTAACAGCCCAATTGGACATTGTAAACGCGGCATATTGTACTCGACTTTACAGCGAACAAACTTCAGGTATACTTGAATTTAAATTGAACATAAAGTCCAAGCCCCAATAAAGCGAGACCGACATTACCTGCGGGCTACTAAAACAATTCTTTTTCTATTCGCATTTTATATATATTTCTCCTGTTCTTTCCTTTTTTCAGACTTTCTTCTCTCAACTCTGGTTTATTATTATAATATATTCTCAAAAGTTGGCGATCGAACGACGAGATCCAGGTTTGACAGGGAAATAACTACTACCGCAATTACAAGCGATTATAAAACCCTCGATATATATAATATAATATAATATGATACATATGTATCCGACAGACAGGAAATCGGCGGCAAGATTTTTAAAAAGCTTCTCTCGATCGGTCTTTAACTATCGACAGGATCTTCGCTCGAGTTTTGTTGAAAATAAAATAATATTTTAAACATTTTTTTATCTTTAATGTTTCTTTTTTATCTGGCATTTTTAAATTGCCGGTTAATTGCAGGCATTTATACTCAATACTTAATACTAGTTTTACGCAGTCATTTTGTTTTCGATAATCGCGAACTCGCAATTATTATAATTGATTGGCAAAAAAATAGACTGAACGCGGACAACAATTGAAAGTGGGAACTTTTAAGGAAAATGAAATTTTTAATTGTTTTATTTGTTGCCTTCGATTGTGCAATTCGGTTGTGAAATAAAAGCCTTGGGAAAATGTCGAGTCGAGTTTCTCGAACAAAGATGTGTGTATAAAATAACCATGCACATGGACCCGGGTAATAGTGGCTGTTAACCTGTTAATTATCGGCAGCGTCTTCAATAGAAAACACTTAACAATATTAGCCTCGCAATAGTTAATAAGCATTGTCGCTGCCCCAGTTCGCAAATTATTAAAAGAATGGAATAAAGAAAAGGCATACACACACACACACACACACACACACACACACACACACACACACACACACACACACACACACACACACATGTGTGTGTGTGTGTGTGTGTGTGTGTGTGTGTGTGTGTGTGTGTGTGTGTGTGTGTGTGTGTGTGTGTGTGTGTGTGTGTGTGTGTGTGTGTGTGTGTGTGTGTGTGTGTGTGTGTGTGTGTGTGTGTGTGTGTGTGTGTGTGTGTGTGTGTGTGTGTGTGTGTGTGTAGTCAAGGAGATTACGTCCGTCAATGCAAGACAATTATTTAATTACTTCAAATCTACTAGAAAATAATGGAAACATTTTATAACTAATTGCGAAAATTAGTCCCAGCCGACGTAATAGACGCTAGATTTTAAATTATTGTCATTTTTTTTAATTGAAGCAAATTGCGACTGTCGTTTTAAGTTTCGACAGGAAATTTTGCAATTTAAATTACGGAATAATTTTTTTTTACGCGAAAAAAATACTTCATTTAATTAAGATTAATTTTGGAACCCAAATTTTTTTTTTGTTGAATTTAATGAACTATTTTATAATAAAATTTTTTTTAAAAAAAAGGAAGTTACAGAAATTAATTTAAAAATTTTTATTTCATAATTAATCAAATAAATTTTAGTATTTTTTTGTATCTTTAATTTTTATATTTTTGAATTTCTGAAAAATTTTAATATTTTTCTACTCTAAAATAATTTTTTTTCCGTATTAAAAAAAGAGTAATGAAGTTAAAAATGAATGCTGATAAGGATTGATCGGTATTGGTGGATTATTAATTAGGACAATTTACTTTCTTTGCTCGGAGATCCATCGATTGGCTATAGCACCTATGAATATTGCATTAACAAGCGCATTATAAAAATATAATGACAACGGCACGGTATATATACACACTATCGGTCAGTCGGTGGTATATCATTCCGAGTTGGTGAATACTGTACGGATCTGCTTGCGTGAATCTTTCGGGTGATATATGTGTAAGTATATATATATATATATATATATATATATATATATATATATATATATATATATATATATATATATATATATATATATATGGGCTACGTGGATAAATAATACGTAATAGAACAAAGTGTGTGATAAAATTCCAGCGACACGATGTATGACGTTAATATTTAAAAAAGTGTAACATAATACAGGTCGCAGTCGCAATACGATTGGAAAGTTGATAGAAAAACAGAGAGAAACATTTTAAATATATTTATTACGTTATCAAACCCCGCGGCCTGCCTTTGAATCTGATACTTTCGACCTCGGCATTATAAATTCTGTTTTAATGGAAAAAACTTTATATCAATTGTTTCATGCGCAATCTACACGGCTCAAAGATTTATGCTGGAAACATTTTCAAATCAACGTCACTGAGCTTTACTCTCAGATTAGTTTCAAGCTTATTTATTCATACATATCATACATATTTTAAACCGAAGTTCAAGTCGCTTTTGGTTTGATCTTTATCGAGAGTTTAATATGGCGGTGAGTTTATATTTTTGAATTGATTTTAATAATTGATTACCGTGCAAATGTTCGATAAAAAGATGGTGTAATTAATTTTGATCATTGTGAATTTGGAAATTATTATTGTTCAGATTTTTATTGCCGTAATTAAACGGAATAAATTCGGAAATGTTGAAGTTTAACTCAAAAATTGGCGTTGTTTGTATTTCTGAATAATACTTCAATAAATTTGATGATTAAACAAAAATTTACGAGGAGGAAATAAAATTTTGGATTATTAGTTCAATGATAAAAGTCAAAACTCACAATATGTGAAAGAAATTGATTAATAACGAACAAATTGAGCAAATTTAGTACTAAATTACATTAAAAATTGATCAAAAAAAAATAAATTTTTGAATTTTCTGATTAATAATGAAAGCCGAAAAAAGTCAACTAAGCTTGAAAAAAGTTAAGATCTCTAAAAAATTCGAATGATACTAAAGTTAGCCGGCACTTTTAATTTTTTGTTTTTATTAAATTAGAACTAAAAAGTATTTTTTAAAAAATTGCACTTATAGTTTTTCAATTTTTTTTTTGTAATAATTTTTTTAATGAAAAAATAATTTTTAGATGTCAGCTAACTTAATTTTTATAAAATTCGACAATATTTCAATCCTAAATTTTACTCCAAGTACAAATCAATACAAAATTGACCAAAATAAAAGAAATTTTTGAACAAATAAATTTCTAACCAAAATAATTCGACGTTTTTGTTGTCTTGCAAATCTAAGAGTTTAATTTTGAAAAAGCCACTAAATTGATATTTTTATAATAATTTTCAAAAATATGACAGCCTCCAAAGTCGTACTAACTTTTGCTAATTACAGAACCAATTACTCAAAACGATTGCACCGAGCTTCTAGCAGTAATGAATTAATTTATCCCTCCATACTGTATACAGAAGCTGACAGTGTCTCAAGTCTCAAGCTAGGACACTCGGGCGAATTACTCTCGCGTGTTGAGACGAATTTAGGCCTCGAGACAAATCCCAAGGGGAGAGCCGCCGATTTCTAGGTAATTACTCTTGTCAAGGACCTTGCTGTCGACGTAGATCAGCCCTCCCTCTTGGTGGAAGGTAGATCTCTGATTTACTGCATACCAGTAGCACTAAAGTAGCCAACGCGCTTATAATTTATCTGAAGATAATGGGAGATTCAATACGGGGGAGAATCTTCGTGAGACAGAGGAGAAGACAGAATGGGTAATAAGGGAAGCTACCGAAGAAAATTCCTCCGGCTGTAGCGTGATGTATACCGAGGCTCTGACATATCACCATCAACAGTTCTAAGCTACCCCGGCGATCTATTGATGTTTTATTAATTTTATTTATTTCCCGTATAAGATATAACATCGTACAAGCAAGCAAGGGGTTTGTTGTAAGAATATAAATCCTGAGATATTATTCTAAAGTGGTTTGCGGGTGAGAAACATCCGGCTCTTTCAATTCGCTAGTTTTCAATTTTTTTATGCTCCCGTGGTTCAATGATAAGTTTGAGTCTGTTCAGCCAAACTCCGCCTTCTATTGTCGTATTTTTCTCTTTAGATTTTTTATTCGTAAATATTGTGGTCAAATGTTTTATTATTTAATGTCTGGAACAAAATGTTTAACTTTCGAGTTCAATGGAATCTTTTTTTTTTTTTTTTTAAATAGAATTTCTTCTGAAAAATATACAATTTCAAAGATAAAAAATCAATTTGTTTAAAGAAAATTAATCTGCAAATTATTTAGAATTTTATTGTTTTAAATTAAGAATTGAGCTTTATAATATTTTATTTTTTTGATTGTTGAATTTATGACCAATATTTCGAACCTTTAAATAATTTATTTAGAGAACAATTTTGTCGGACATATTACAGAATTTTTACATTTTTTGTAGCCACATTTATGAACTTTAAATTTTTATAACTTTATGTTAGGATAATTAATTAAAAATTGATAAATTATGACTTATATAAGCTGCAATGAGAATGCTAATTTTTAGAAACTTTTTGTAGGAAGTTATAAAAAATCCTTTGTACAATTCAACTACCTAAGGTCATAAAATCAAGCCTAAATTTTTTATTCTACTAATCATTTGTTGTAGACTACAAAAATTTATTGTTTTAATTATTTTAATAATTAAATTTTCAAGATTAATTTGTTAAAACAATAAATTTTTAATTTAAATATTTTTTCTACTTGTTAAAAATAAAGTAGTTTTAAATTTATATACAATTGCACTAAAAAAATCCTCAATTTTCTAAAAAAAAAAAAAATTTGAACCAATTAGCTTAAAAAATTTCCAGCGCATGGTAATTTCTCGGAAAAAAAAAATGAAAAAACTAAAAAGTGGATCGTGATGGCGGCTTTTGAGAGTGGGTTCTGGTTGCAGGAATAAAAATACTGGTGAATAAAGGGACGGAGGTATGGAGTGAGTATGAGTGCTGGAGAACGGTGGCATACATAACCAGACGGGGATAATTGCATCGGGAATGCACGAGGCTCCTCCCTCTGTTGTAAGCTCGAGCCCCGGTACGGTGCTGGGTGCTGGCTAATCATTTCAGTGCGCGAACATGACATGTCCAATGCGTAAGAGGTGTGAGCGTCGAGCGTCATTCTAGCCAGTTGAACGCCTGCACCGGGAACTGTACTCTTGAAGAGCTTGCGTTTCATATGTGATATGTGATATGATACGTCTCCTCCCAAATGACAACACATGTCGCTCTAGAGCCTGAAAAGGAGAGAAGAGTTTTCCCTTTTCAGCGAGCGAGGGGCTACAAAATCGATTCTGCTGTGTTCGTTTTTGTCTGACCGGTTATTGAGTATCGGGAGTCGGACAACTCACCCCTTTGACGCACGCTATCGAAGCCTACTCATCCTTGCCTACAATTTTCTACGGCTCACAATTGGAAACATCAACCACGGCCTCGGCTTATCCGTCTTTTGTCTATTAATCAATATTAGCACCACGTCATCAAAGTCTCCGATTTATTGAAATTAATTGCGGAATTAAGCAGCCAGAGTTATAAATGATTCATTGAAATTTGCAAAGCACGTTTATATTTTATTTTAACACTTTATCTTTTTATTTTGAAATTAATTATTGAAAAACTTTAATTTTTTATTTTTTAATCCTATGAAAGAGATTTTTTGCTGTTAATTTTTAAATTAATTATTAGTTATTTTTAACTTCTCGTTTAGATGATAAATAATTTTCAAGAATATGAAATTTATAAAATTTTAATTTTTTTCATTTTTTAGCCTATCAAAAAGCTTTTTCTGCACAAAAAAAAAAGTTCACTTGAGCCAAAAAAAATTTTTTTTGACACAAAAAATTTCATTTATTTCAACAAAATTAATTCTCTTTCTTTAAAAAATACGTATCTTGATCCAAGAAAATTTAGTTCTTGATAGAAGTAAATTTTCTTGTCTTGAGAAAATTTCTCTCTTGCTCCAAAAAATTAAATATCTCGATAGAATTTTTTTCTCAGCTGAAGTAGCTGGCGCTGCCTCCCTAAAGTATTTAAAAATCTCGATCAAGTATAAAAGTTTATTGCATCAAGTATTTATGATAATTTGAATTAAGAAAAAATTACTTCAACCAAAAATAGAATTTCAAGAAAAATTTTTACTTTGGCCAACTCAACTTCAGTCTTCCTTCAGGCTCCCGAAAATTTTCTTGAGCCTAAAATTTTGTTTTCCAATCAAGAAATTTTTTTTTCTTGACAGGAAAATATATTAAATATTCAAAGTAAGTTTTTTTTTCAGTTTTTACTATTCTTTAAACATATAAAAGTGACCTACCAAAATTTAATTCGCCACAATTTTGATTTATTCTCCTTAAAAGATCATCGGCCTGCGAAACACACTTCCAATCCACGACAAAAAAATTTCTCGGAAGCCTTTCTTGACTAACACTCGGCCGCTTTCTCAAATAATCCTGACTTCCATGAACACGGTGTCTCGTGTAGAGAAAATCGGCCGAGCGCTCTCTAGCATCTTCAACCCATATTATTATTGTTATACAAAAAAAAAAAAAAAAAAAAAACTGTACAGTTATTCATTATAACAACAAGTTAAACTTAAAATCCTAAACACGAACGTTCTATATATTTAGTTTTCCAATCCCGAATATAATCCCAGTAATTTAGCGTCCATGCGCGATGTTTAGGTCTCTCGTTTAATTATTAAACAAATAATCGTTGGTTGATCACGTCAGCTCGAGCCTTAAAACTAAAGAGTATAAATACTGCCACATATAATAGACAATAGCGTGAAAGATCTCGAGTTTCTGCTGGACAGTATTTAATGCAGAATAAAATGTAGAATTAAAGCCTGAACCTCTTACTCAAAGTCCCTACTTCTTTAAATTGTCAAGTCCTATCACGAAGCAACAATCTCGAAACACCTTTGAGTAATAATGTTTACTACCACCGCATAATTTAGCTAATAACAGTATTAATGATTAAATAACTCAGCAAAGGTTAATAAAAAAATTATTATACAGCGGGTTAGAAAAAAATCGTAAACGCTTAGCGTGCTTCCAAGGAATCAATCATTAGAGGTATGGCTCATGCTTATGGTTTATCTTCTTCTCTGCAACGTTAAAAAATGTTTGCACATATGTACGCGTTGATGTAAATGTGGAAAATTAATTTACATTTCGCAGAAACGTGCGTAAAGATATTAAAAACCCCGATTACCATTATCCATTATATAGTTAACAGTGTAACAAACTGAAGCACTAAGGGTAAGGGGGTGGCTAGCTACCCGGAGGCATTAGTTAACGTCACTCGATCCGCGGTGGAGCGCATGGAAATCATGCATTAGTTTTCGTCACCTTTGCTTCTGTTTTATCGATGCTAAATTTAATGTCAGGCTCGTATGTAATTTTTTTTTTCTTTTTTTTTCCTTTTTTTCGTAGTTAAACCAACAACAGCCATTAATTCTTCATAATTTATTTATAATGAGCTAATGAGATTGAAAATAAAGGATGAAGAGATTATTCCGATTGGCTTATGTGTGGAAGGATTCCGCGAATAAATTACAGCAAATTGCAGAGGAGGAAAGTTTAAACAATTTCCAATTGCTGGTAGACTCGGGTCAAGATCGATCACGGAGGGATTACGCCGGATAACAATCTTCGAATGTACGACTCGCGTGTGTCTCACCTGAATTAGAGAGTGCTGGTTATAGTAATGTAATTGCTCGAGAGTAACTTCGTTAAATCTTGCATTGCTGTTCGATGTGTGAATACACTATTCAACAAGTTACGAGTAACTTATTTACCGTGCAAAACGCTTCCTCTAGCGTGTTATGTACCGGATTAGAATCCATATGGTTTATTACTCTTTGAATGGCCTGCTGGAGATAACCAGATGTCTCTTGATGTGGGGCAAATTTTTAAAAACCGAATTTTTGATAGTTTAGTTTCTGGAGAACACGCTAGATCGAATGCTCTAAATCCTTCCACGTCCCATTATCGATTTTATCTAGCTAGTTACGGTTGTTATCGACACGATATACTTTAATTTAGATTTTTTTTTCTTGAAATTGCTCGGATTAATGTTTTAACCGATTTTAAATAGAATTATTTGAACCATACAAAAGTACATTTTTCATATTTTTGCACTAAAAAAACTACTTGATTCAAAATAAATGCTTTGATACAAAAAGAACATTATTTTGAAAAGGAATAGATATTTTAATTGGAAAAAAATTTTCTATTGAAAATTTTATATTCGTGAGTTCAAAGAGAAATTTTCTTCATTCAAAATACCAAAATAATAGTATATCATACCACTTGGGAAGGGAAAACTATTGTTTTGTCCGACGAAGGTGGAAAACGGCAACTTTGCTTAGCGCAGCGGGACGAAAGTAGCCACTTTCCGCCCGGAGGGCAAAAAAAGTTTTAAAAAGTAACAAACTCTTTGTTTGAATTTATTCTAAAAAATATTTGAAACTTTTGATTTTTTTTCTTGAATTGCTGATAAATTTCTTGAATTAATAAAAAAAATTATTCAAAAATATAATTAATCTTTTGAAAAAAATATGTTTTTTAAAGCTTGATATTCAATTGTGACTTTAATTTAAATCTTGGTACTTGCTGCCAAAATTGAGAATAAAATTTCAAAAAATTAGCTTTTTGAATTGAGCAATTTTTTCACAAAGTTATCTATTTTAGCCATTTCCAAATGACTTATTTTTTTATAACTGATATATTTTAGGATCATGACAATAATAATTGTCTATATATAAGTATATATTAATCGTGGGAGTAGCACTGGCTGAAAATAAGACTCAAGAATAAGAGTAAGACCGGCCTCTTTATACCTCGACAGATAACGAAGCGGAATTGGACAAAGAAAGCTCATATATCAAGTATAGACAAGAGGATAAAGTTTAACTCTAAAAGTAATACTATTGGCGAGGTTATTTGTCCTTCTGGTGTTATTATGAAATATAACAAGTTCAAGGGGTTTCGCAACACCGACAAAGCGATACGCCGAATTTTGCCAATTCGGAAAATCTCAAAGCGATGACTACTGTTGATAGACATCCCGATTAATTTATTATCAGAATTGCGTCTGCCGAGTGTCTCGGAGCTTTATAAATATTTAACCGTATACATTGACAATGATAATAAATACGTAATAATAATGAAAGAACTCACCATAATCAGCATTTCACCTCGTTGTCTTTTGCTTGAACTAATGATTCTTTTTGCAGCCGGAAAGTACCTGGAACATGATAAAGGAGGATCCTGTTTCATATACACATCTTGTATTTTATAAACTCATTGCTCAACTCTTCAATAAGATAATGTTTGCTTTTTTTTTTCTTCTGTAATTAATTGCTGAGTATACTAAACTCATTAAAAAAATTAAAAAACCATTATCGCCTGTAATTGACCAGCTAGAACTATTTTTTATAATTAATAGCTTTTTATTCTAATTTATTTTTAAATTCACATAATCATGTTTTTTTTTAATAATTATTCCAACATATTTTATCTCACCTATTTAATTTTTAAATGATTTTACTTAACCTCATGCTTATTTATTTCATTTCTGAAGGTCATTATAATTTTCCGCTGTAAAAATAAATTATTTAAAAAATTGGTTTATATCCCTACGTTTTGAGGTTCTACTAAGCTGTCTTAACTATTTTTGCAAAAAAAAAAAAAAATTCTTTAAAATAGTAAAAATACCATATTTTCGTGCTCAAAAATGAATGAAAAATGTATTTTGAGCTTCTATGTATATAAATATGTCAAAAAAATGGGTTGCAGAATCAAAAATTCTTCAAATTCCGTATATATTTTCTCTTTCAGAAGGCTATGCTTTTTTAAAACACACCATTCTTGCATTGTCACGCTCGGATAGCTCAGTCGGTAGAGCATCAGACTTTTAATCTGAGGGTCCAGGGTTCAAGTCCCTGTTCGAGCGATTTTTTTTCTTTTTCAGTGGACTGTTTTTAATAATCATCTATTCCGAAATATCACTTTTAATTAATTGTTGGTTGAAATTAACACATGTAACTTACAATAATGATTTCCAAACACACATTAAAAATTTTTTTGTTTCCGCAATTTCTTGTAATCTATGGATTTTTTTTTTTTTTTTTTTTTTTTGATTAAAAACAATATAGAGTACAAGGCGTTGGTTTAAACCAATATAGCCAACGTTTTCATATTAGTGATTGATATTATACATAATCATTGCGTTTGTACATAACAATTACATAAAGTGAAGTAGAAATATCTGTGGGTAAACTAGATCAATACATTATCACAGTACGGTCATTTTTAAATATTATAAAAATGACTAATAAGACTATAGTTTTAATATTTTGTGCGAAAATATTGCACAAACTAGCTAAGTAATGCTATCACAATTATATAAGTATAGTTTATCACAAATTTTAATTTATTCTTAATTTAGGACTTAGTAGTCCAACGCTAACACAATAATCGTATAAATAATTAATAAAATTAAAGATTTTAAATTTGTTTTCAAAATGATTTACATTATTAAAAATTAAAAAAAAAAATTTTTTTCTGACTATTCAATATTAAAAAATATTTAAAAACCAATAAGTAATAAAATAACTAAGTATTATTATTACTGTAATAAAACAAATAACCATAAATTCACCCGTCAACTCTGTCCTGACCCCTGACTCTTGAAACGATCCATTAGCAGTCATCCGTCCATAGTTAATAGTTCCAGTAGTTCGTAGTTTCCATACTTCTTGTTCGTCTTCAAGAAGCTAAGATGTATATATATACATTTAAGACACAACACAGATACTTCCTCGTCGTGCTAAACTCTTGTCCTCCGAACCTGACTACTCACTCGTTCTCGTCTATTTGCCGATGTAATACGCCATACACCTTACCCTCACAACAGAACCACATCTCACATCTTTCTTCTTGCTTCATATACACATTCACTTCACCCTCTACTCTAGGGTGATTCAAAAAAAAAGAATATTTTTTTTTCGTTTGGTACTCTGAAAAATAGGTTCCTAGACACCTCTAAGAAAGCCTCTCCAAGCATGAGTTCTTAATTGTAACGGGAAGGTCCTCCTTCTTACAGTTTTCTATTTTTTCTTATTATCAGATAGAAAAATTTATATCTCGCTTCCAACTACTTGAAAAAATATCTTGTTCCTTAGATTTTGTAGGAAATTGAATGCTCTACAAAAAGGTCTCTTACGATTTTTTTCGTAAACCCAACCGTTTAAAAGATATTAACGGTTAAAGTTTGATTATTTTTGGGAAAATTTTTTATTTCTTATGAATTTTATAACTCAATGAAAAAAATCATTATGAATGATGAAACTCATAGTTTTGTAGGAAATTTACTGCTCTATAAAAATGGTCTCTTATGATTTTTCGATCAAGTTGAGCGTTTACGAGATATTCATCGTCAAACATCAATGCATATCAATTTTTCTAGTTTTTGATCAATAATTCGAAAAATTTCAATTTATTCTGTGAGTTTCAAGGAAATTTAGACAAATTTGAGTTTCTATGAATAGAAATATGTTATGAACTATTTTTTTAATTAGTTTTTTTAGTCTTGGACATGTTTGATTACATTAAAACAAAAAATTAGTGCATTTTTTTAAATATATAATTCAATTTAGTGTGTTTCACATGTGTTTCACTTTTTTATCGAAGAATTTATTTATTTAATTATCAACTGCCATATAATTTTCAATATTTTCAACATAACGGTATACTTTTACTGTAAATAATTTCCTCTATTGCAGTTTGGGTAGTTTTTTCGATGTTCTTTGATAATTTGCAATAAGTATTGGAATTGCTCTTCATTTTTGTCAAGCATTGATTATACTCACTAACTAATGCAACAGCTCGTTCTGCTGAATCATTAACAACTTTCAATTGGTTAAAGTATTCTTTATTTTCAATGTAACTGTCATTAGTAGGCCACGATTCAATATCTTTATCAAGGAAGTCATATGGTAAATCAAAGATTTTAAAGAGATTTAAAGACTTTTTAGAAACAAAGTCACTCAGACTTTTTGCGTTAATGAATTCAAATCGTTTTTATCAATTATAAATTTTTAGCTTTAGAATCTGTACCGTTACGAGTATTAACAGCTCCAACAATATTTTTTTACTTCCAATGAAACGGTATCGTCAAATAATGATAAAATGGCAAGTTCATCACTTAAATACCATAAATGCAAAATCATTTTTTCACAAGTTGCTGAAGAAATCAATGAATTGATATTTTTGTACTCGAATAAATTTTTCAAAAACTGCAAGTCATGATTAGCAGCAGTTGTTGCAGAAGTTGATGAAAACCAAGCTTTTAAATACAGTGTAACTATAAATATACAAATTTGCCGAAGACCGTCCAATTCTTTATTAGAAAGTTTAAATTCATTTCTGAATAGAAACATTTTTAAACTGTAAATTGCCTTCGCCATCCACCTAGCATGATGAATTGCACCAGGACGTTTGAAAAAATTTCTTCTTGAGGCATTTCTCCAAGGAAAATCAACGACAATTCCAACAATTCTTTATAGTCATCTCGGGGTTGTAGTAACTATCAAAAACAATTAAAAATTTGTCAGAAACAAGAAAATTTTTTTCTTAAAATCGCAGTTAAATCATACCTGTAAGGATTGTGCAATTAAACTAGATATTTCATTTTTTTATCCAAAATGATATCAGCAACAACAGTATCTTCAATTCCAGATTTATAATTAGTTTTATTTATTTCATCCCATGATTTTTAAATCTTCCGAACATTGATACGTTTGGCCCAGATGACACAGGCCAATATACTTCAAATGCACTTCTCAATATGATCTCAAAAATGTGGTGACGACATGGTAACTAGATTAACTCTCTTCCCAAAGTCTTTTCAATTGCCTTACATGTACCGTTATGAATTCCTGTATAAAGAAAATAGATAACTATCGTTAAATTTAATATTTTCAACAAATTGTAGATTATATTTAAAATCCAAATGAGTAAATAATTCTCAATAATTTCAAAAGTGAAATTCAGTAAAGCAATAAAAATTAAACTAGAACGTTAATAATTAAATATTTTTTAGATTAAATTATCATTGATAAGTTACCTGTATTAACTGCCGTCGTGTCAAAACACATCGCCTTATCATAATTAGTAATACCCCATTCACTCAATGTCGATAAAATGGCTGATGTTTGATTGTCTGCCGTCCCAGAATTCATTTTTGGAACCCCAAGTAATTGTTCGGTACCAAATGCAGTTAAAATAACTGGTAGCCGTTCCACAGATTTTGATCCAACAAGGTCATTCAGCATTTTTCCGTCCCAATGCACAACGTATTTATCGTGTGTCTTAAAGTTATCATTAAGTCCTTTAGCAATGTCTTCTCTTTGAAGCATACGAGCTCGTTGAATTGAACTATAACTGAGCGTTGTATCTTCAATTTTAATACCTACTGCTAGTAAAACCGGAGCAATAATAAACATTGCATTTCTACTGCTGACATTAGCTCGGTCGAGTCCAAAAATGACTTCAGGAGTTAAGACATCAAGTTTTGCTCGTTTTGTCGGAATTGGAGGTTCATACTCTGAATCAGATCCAAAATTTGTAACTCCACTTAATGTATACGTAGAGAACGACTCTCATTTTTCACTTGGAACAATCGCATGACTGGTAGACGGTTGATCTAAGTTTGGAATAAGATCTGTTTTATAAATTAAACGAAGAAAATGTATAGAATTTATTCATTTTGATGACAAATAATTAAGAAAGGACTCCAAAAATTGTCTAGTCAAATGTCATCTAGTCATCTATGAAAAGTTACACTACTACCTGACTTTATAATAATTAAATATCTCAGATACTTACTACTCTCATCTATTCCCATCATAGTTGTGGTTAAGTTTGATACAGGTACATTATTAGAAAGAATCTCTTTATGGGTACCGAATTTTTGATCCAAATACAACTTTCTAATATTATCATCAAGCACTTTTAAGGATTTTTCGCTCACAATGTCGAATAATTGTTCAAGATCAGTCTGAAATTTCATTTCCTTTTGGTTTTGCGCTGAATTCTTTTTATCGAAATTTTTTTGTAATTTTAACCATTGACTGTGATAGCGAAGAAATTTTTGACTGCATTAGGAGCTCCACTAGTTGGAATCTAATTTTTCTCCACAGTTCAATAACTTGGTCAACTGAATTTTTAGCACTTTGTTTGATTGAATACTTTAAAATTTTAAGTTGGTAGAAAAACACACGCATAACCTCTTTCACTTTTGGTAACTTACGTTCCGAAATTCTTTGTAGAGGTATTCCGATAAAACGTATTTCTTTATTCATTGTAGGTTAATTGATGATAAATAAATTTATGTGATGATTATAAGACTTATTTAAAATGAATTATTTTATTACGTATTCAAGATGATCAGTTTTAGGAACACTGAAAATACGGTATTAAATGGGTAGATACTGAAGATAGTTGAGAGTAAAAACATAGATGGCGTTAGTTTCAGAAGACAAACAGAAGAAGAAATGGAATTCAAAACAAAAATCCCCTCGAACGAAAATTTTATGTATATTTTGTGAAAAACAATTTAAAAATACGCACTGAACAAATTTCATAATAATAAATGACAACGCGATTAAGATTTTAAATTATTAAAGATAAAATTAAAAAAATATTATTAGAATAAAAACTTTCAAATGAATTTTTGAACAGAAAACATCTATAGGAGTTGCTTTTATAATAAAAACTCAAATTTGTCTAAATTTCCTTGAAACTCACAGAATAAATTGAAATTTTTCGAATTATTGATCAAAAACTAGAAAAATTGATATGCATTGATGTTTGACGATGAATATCTCGTAAACGCTCAACTTGATCGAAAAATCATAAGAGACCATTTTTATAGAGCAGTAAATTTCCTACAAAACTATGAGTTTCATCATTCATAATGATTTTTTTCATTGAGTTATAAAATTCATAAGAAATAAAAAATTTTCCCAAAAATAATCAAACTTTAACCGTTAATATCTTTTAAACGGTTGGGTTTACGAAAAAATCGTAAGAGACCTTTTTTGTAGAGCATTCAATTTCCTACAAAATCTAAGGAACAAGATATTTTTTCAAGTAGTTGGAAGCGAGATATAAATTTTTCTATCTGATAATAAGAAAAAATAGAAAACTGTAAGAAGGAGGACCTTCCCGTTACAATTAAGAACTCATGCTTGGAGAGGCTTTCTTAGAGGTGTCTAGGAACCTATTTTTCAGAGTACCAAACGAAAAAAAAAATATTCTTTTTTTTTGAATCTCCCTACTCTACTCATATCAACGAAATATGTGTAAGCCTTGAGGCCTTGCACATATTTATTCAGTGGGTGGCTTGTGTTTCAGAAACACGCGAACTATATTAAACCCGATATCTCCTTGACAATTAAATTATAGCAGATGTAAACCCTGGTAAGTCGCATATCGGTATCAGAATTAGTATTTACTATTATATCTAAATCCTCATTTTTTATTTCACTGTCTAATATATTATTTTTCGAGTCTGTAATTCAACCACTGGACTTTTTTGTATGTTTTTAAAAATATCAAGAGAACGACTAGTCTTATCAAAAAAATGCAAATAGATAATTTTTAGAAATTTTAATTTTCTACAAAATTGATTCTCACATTCATGTCACTAAATTGCTTTATTTCGGAGATAGAAGCAGTTGAATATTTACAAATCAAGCTTAATGCATCTCTATTGAAAACATTAATTATCATTAAATTCTCCGAAAAGAAACGAGTTTTTTTTAACAATCACACAAATGAGGAAAAAAGTAACGATGAACGATAAAATTAAAAGATTCTTATCGAATGTTTTTAACAAGGTATCGCGATGAATACAATTCCGATTCGGTTGTTCATGAGATTTTAATGGTGACTCAATGACTTTGTGTGTTATATTGAGTTTAATAGGGTTGCTAGATCCTACAAAGGGTTTATAGTTATAGTGTTAGAGAGGGTACATATGTGTGATATAAAATATATGAACAAGTGTGTAAATAAGCTGGATAGAAAGAAGGATGAGAAATAACGAGGCACGCGCTGTCACCTGGCATCCTAGTATAAATCAACGTGCCAGCTGCACGTGCCGTCGGTTCAACTGCAAAAGATGCTCTTACTACAGGTACAAATATATAGATATAAAAGTACACGTTAATATCATCGTAAGAGATGTTATCTCGCTTCTTTCATCATTATCGTATACTGACACGAATAAGTTTATATATTTGTATGGATGTGTGTATGTCGATAACACATTCGTTTGTTTTATGAAATTAAATGTGGATTGTAGATGATGCTAACAAACTTGCCTCAGTTCTCATGAGGGATCTTAATCAGTTTCATTTACTTCCATTTATATTTCATATTTGATAAGTCGCTTTTAATTCACTTCTTCATTCAAACGCTTTAAATTAATACACAAGTTATTATTTCCAGTTTTAATAAGACATTAAATGGGTATTTATTTTATATTGAGCCATATGTGTTTTCAGCTTGCTTTCTCAAATAGAGACATTACTTTTTGATGCATTATTTATTAAAGACATTAATACTCCATACTTGGGAGGTTATATATATTTAAAATACCTGATGACACTCGTTTTTTACAAGATAATTGAGTGCGAAGAAACTTTGATCGTTTTTTGGCCCGATTTTTATTTATTTTGAAATTCTTTTTATAGTTTGAGATCTTTTTTAAATTAATAATTAATTATAGATTAAAAGAAAAACAAGCAGACCTATTGTTTGGATGTTTTTCAAAAGTTGTTACAGAAAATTTATCGTTTGTGAATAATATGGAAGCTTCTATTATATTTTACAATTAACAAATTTAAATCACTTAGAAAAAAAATTAGTTTTAAAATAAAAATATTTTTTTGTACAAGTCTGAATTTAAAATTCTTTTTTTTTTTTCGCTTAAATAAACTTTACTTTATTTTAAAAAAAATATTTAGCATAAGCGAAAGTTGTTATACCATTCAAAAAATTCCTCGAGTTTCAAAATCTTAATAACTGAGTAATTGATAAAGATTTACAGATTGCAGCATAATTATTGGTTGAAAAACATTAAAATTAAATGGAATAATTTGCAACTTCAAAAAATCTTCGATAAATATAATAAAGTAGCGATTTAAGCCTCAAATTTACACTGTTAAGAAAATAACATAATAACCGACTTCACGAAAATAATTTGCATTGAGAAGCATCAAACTTCATACTAATAACGGAGGAGCTACTTCAGAAGTATTTTTCCTGTTCAAGTTGAAACATCTCGTTTGTAGCAGCATCCCTCCCCCTTGAGAGTTTGTGCGCATTATATACATTATCATTATTATAATTAAAATCTTGGCAGCAGAAAGTCTCTGAGCTGGACATTAAGTACGAATAAAATGTAATGTAACATTAAAGGATAAAAATATGAGACCCGAGGTGTAGTTAACCACGCAAATTACAAGCTAGCCCTTCCGGGAAGCGTAAGCAAATATTTTTGTAAAGTTCGTCGGTTCCGTGCAATCGTCAGACAAATATTATTATAGTACTGCCACATATATAAATTTATATACATACATTTATATTACTTCGACCCGTTTTGTGTCGGTAATTTCAGCAAAAAGCAATCGAGTTTGTCCAAAAATTTACCAAATAATGGGGTGGAAAAATTCGTCTCATTATTTGCACTTAGTATCACGGCGATGCAACAAGGGTTGATAAAAAATATAACGAAAAGCGATTAGACATTAATTTTGCACAGCAAGTGTTGTGAAAACCACTGACCGCACATTAATGTCTTATCTTTCTACCGGTTTTTATTTTTATGTCATATATAGTTATATATCAAAGGCGATGTGTGTAAAAATATAATAACAATGTACTCTCTCGTACTTGATACATATTCCTGTCACCTTACGCGTGTTCAAACGTGACGGAAGTTCCACCCAGTTGAGTTTTATGGCGTTACCGCCCTACCGAGATAGCAAACGTCTATAAATTTATTAAAGGACATAATCGCGAGGCTCTGTTATAAAAAATTACTTAAAAAATATTTAGGTTTTAATAATAAGGGGGCTCGTAATTATATACTCTTTTTAACTTTAGTATGAAATATTTTTTTTAGGGTTTGATTAGTCATGAAAAAAAATTACTTTATTCAAGAAAAAAATTTTTTTTTCTCTTAGCTTGAATTAATTCAAAAAATTTATAATTTGATTAATAAAAATAAAATTCAAGGGTTCAAAGAAAAAGTTATTTGCTATTTAAAAAAAATCTGGAAATTAGTTGACCTGACCGCGTAGGCCAACCTTAGAATTTCCCGCTAAGTTTGAATTTGAAGCGCCTTAAAATGTGTTTTTTGGTTAATATTTGAGCTTTTCAAGCTCAAAGCACAGTTATTCACATTTTGTGCTCTTCGAGAATAAAAAGAAAATGTATAGGTTTAAATTGATTGGTGAAGAAATCTGTAAGATATCTTAAAAAAAATACCGAAAAACAAAATTTTATGAATTGTTAAACAACTATAACTTTTGAATGCGTCGTTCGAATTCTATTTTCGAAAATGCATCCGACGCAGTTTTTTAAGTACAAAAAATGTATACGTGGTTTTATTGTGATTTTTCCGCACACTTTAAAGTTACTTTAAAAAAAAAAACATAAAAATTAAAATTTTTTTTTTTTTTAATTCCGAAACTCGACTTTCGAAAAACGGACCAAAATCAATGACTTCCCTTCAGTAGAAAATTTTCAACTTTCTTAGCGGAAATTAAAAAAAAAATAACTTATTTTATATAATAGGGTTTTCATAAAAAAATCTTGAATACAAAAACAGTCATCAAAAAATCGATTTATTGGTCAGTGAATATACACACATTTACAAAGTAAATGAGGTATGTCAATAGCATTAGTACCTCATATATTAGCTATTACATGTTATATATTATCCAGCAGCGAGGTACGGCGGTTATTGCGGAATATGAGGCTTACACATACGAAACAAGCCAACAAAGCTCGATAGAAGATAATGCCACATGCAATTCCGCCAGCCTATGGCTATAAGTACAACAGAGTTAAACATATATTTATATACATATATAAAAAGTAAGCATCAGAACTGCAATCGCCCGACGGACATCATCGTCCGACAAATGATTATTGACTCGTCGATAATATCGAACTTGCTCGGGGTGCATTCGTCAGAGCTTCTGTTTCTAATTTGCATTATCCAGCCCCATTATCTTTGGTCATCTGGAGGTAACTGCTTTTTAATATTCTTACAATTATTTCGATACTTTAAATAAAATTTATAAATTAATTTAAATATATTAAAAGTCTAATTTTTAATTTTTTAATAATTAATTCTTGAAAAACTAACCATATTTTTTTAAAAAATTATTTTATACATATTTGAAACAATTATAATTCTTCTAAGAACATATTAAAAATTAATTTCTTCATTATATTTTTCAGTGTATCGTTAATAGAAAATTCTGTCAAGTTATCGCTCTATTCAAAGCCCACACTTTCACCCGTACAATAGAGTTCTAAACAAAATAATAAAAATTACCTGAGTACCAGGTTTCACAGTTTCATTATGCAGCATAGCAATATATAGAAAAACGGGCGTGGTCCTGGGCCTCACGCACCGACAATAACTTTGTAAAGTCTTATGATATAAACTAGCCGCAACGTCTTACTTAATGAGCGGCTTTATTACCCCCACCGGTGAGTTAGAACACTAAAAAGCCTCCCTTGCATTATATTAATATGACTTGAAACGCGTTATTTAGCGATGGATTTACGAGCGAAGATTGCGCGTAAATGAACGCACATGCTCTTTCGTATCGCGAAGACTATTATCGCACTTTCCGCTTCGAACTCAGATTCACTGATAACCATTTTTATTTTTTTTCACGTGTAATTCCGCTTTCATATTTTATCTAATGAAATATCATAAAAGCTTGACAATTAAAAATAAAGTTCGAGGATGCTGGGCTATATATCAATTTCTTTATTATGATTGTCTGTGTCACATTGACGTTGACGGCAGTCGTTACTGGTGAGGTCATAAATACCGGCATTATATTTCAAGCCATCTCATCGAAAAGTCATTTACGTCCCGGGAATATTTTGCCGACAACGGATAATCATTTTTTTACGACACATTTTAAGTAAAATTGAAATTTTCTTGCTTTAAAATTAATTCGCCCTTTTTAATTGCTAATTATTTTTACGTTTGAGTCCGAGCAAAAAAAGAACAGCTCGTAAATAATGAGACGCTGACAGACGAATATGTTATCGAAAAATAATGACCTCGTGATCTTTTAAGTATTTCGTAATATAATTATAATTAGCCATTTATTTGAGTTTGTTCGCTTATTATGTTAAGTGTGACGTTAATTAAATGAAACTGAGGGCTGATTTTATTGATAACGTAAATTAAAAGAAAGTATTTTACACAGAAAAAAAAAAAGGAACTTGAATCGAGAGAAAAATTTTTAAACCAAGAAAATAATTTTGAAAAGTTTCATTGTCTTGAATCAAAACAAAAAAATTCTTAAATCAAATTAAATTTAGTTCAAAAATTTTTCTACTAAAATCAAGAAAATCAAGTTCTTCAAAATTGTTCACTTGATTCAAGTTAATTTTTTTTCTGTGTATATGTGAAAACTTTTAGAGGTAAAAAAATTCCTCAAAGCCGGATTTGAACCAGCGACCTATGGATTACTCTTTAAATCTTCCAACTACAGTCCACCGCTCTACCAACTGAGCTATTTGAGGAGCTGGTAGAAAGTTTATTGAATTTATATAATAATTAATCAGTTATTTCGGTTTAATCATAGACATGGGTGAGTATTGAGGTCAACGATTAGTGTCTGATGACTGAGACTTTCAGAAACAAGATCGGGTTTTGAAAAACGGATTAACATCTCCTCAAATAGCTCAGTTGGTAGAGCGGTGGACTGTAGTTGGGAATTCAAAGAGTTATCCATAGGTCGCTGGTTCAACTCCGGCTTTGAGGAATTTTTTGCCGGTATGCGTTGAGGCTCGACTTTGCTCGAGTTTTGGGACACTTCTATACTGATGGAAGAATTTTTTGATGTTTTAAAAAATCAAATGATTTTTTTGACATTAAATTATTTAAAAAAATATTTATCAATTATTTTCTTTTACCCAATTAACGATCTTGCGCAATTTCCATTAAAAATTCTCAAAGTTAATGTCAATAACTCATACTATCGATATCGAGATCCAGGTAAATATATTCACATATGTACTCGCACTCATTATCCCACCATTATTATGCTCTGACAATATTTTTCATATAAAAGCGAAATTTTCGAGTCATATTAATTCCACGTGACATTCGTTATTTTCACGAGACATGCGTCCCCGATAATAATCAATATATCGAGCATTAAAAGTACCTTGTAATTACAGGTCCGAGCTCGTATATATAAATATATATAAAATAAGAGATGGAATTAAAAGGTGGGGCCTCTTACAAACCACCGGCAGATGCATCACATATATAACATCGCGGTAGAACACGATATAGATAGAGAGCGACGTTAAAAAATGTGTAAAAATAAATAAGCTAAATATCAAACTCGCGACTTGTAAAGTAAGTGGAAAAAAAATTGACACGATAACCCCGAGAATGGATACTACAGATGGCTCTGGTTGTCTCTCTCCTCGATAATTATTATTCGGATAAATTCGGGCTCTTTATAATATTTATATTCATAATACAGCTTGATTGTGTTGTATATATGTATGTAGAAGAGCCAGAGAGCAGAGAGCAATCTGTTGACCTCCTCGATCGGAACTCCGAGCGCTAACCCTTTTTAAGATAATATATCCTCCGGGGCGTCGATTAATCATCCTCGTCATTCCGAGAGCGTGGCCGCATCTCGACGTTTATAAATCGCTGGTATTAATTGAGTCGTTGTCGTTGGTATGGGCATGAGGTGTAAAACAAATTCATCGTAATCATTATATATATTTAATCTACTCGGCATGTTGTGTACTTTGTCATTTTATTTTTAATCACCTTTTTTCATTTTTATTTGCTTTTATCTTTTGATAATTTTAACGAATCACGAAAAAAATTACTGTGCAATAGTTTTGTAAAAATTACAAGGCTATTTTATGTCAAAAAATAATTTTTTAATTTCCGGTAAATTTTATACAAAAAATTATAGAATTTTTTAACGTATATCTCGGAGAGGCAGGAACTTTTGTTGGAGATTCAGCATTTTGTGATTCACTCATTTTTATTATTACGATTAAGATCAATTATTAAGAATGAGTAAATACACTCGTATAATAAAATAATTTATAATTATCACTTATTATTGACACAGTAAGGCACAAAATATGATATAAGATTAATTTAATTTAGAACGCAAACAATATTAAAAATATTTCGCGATCACAAGGACGTCTGTTCAATCTAAATTCTAAAGCAAGACTGTCTTTTCCAAAAATATTCTCCAATAGTCTGCCTGCTGCATATTTCCCTTTACCTTATGAATTTTATGATACCCCTATCGTCCTGGGATCCCGACTACGTTGACAACCATGTGTCTACCTAGGGTTAAGCCTACCGCAATGAAACAATTTTGTTAAACCTTATTTTACAAAATATTAAAAGTATCCGCGATGACTCCAAAATTTTCTGATTTAAAATAAAATTTGTGTAGTATTGTAAAAACTTGACATAAAAAAAAATATCCACACTTCCTTATTCCAACAATAAGAATAAACCATCTAAAAAATGTCTATGATAATAAATTGTCTGTTAAGTTGTTTATCTAAAATTTGTTTAACATTTGAAAATTTTTCAGTTAAATCCATAGAGATAGCAAAAATGATATAATTTAATATCGGCGCGAAATAGAATAGCGAAGCCGTTGTTATTGCCGTTAAATATATTTGTTGATTACCTTTACAGAGGTGAGTGTGTAGGTGAGATGGTCATTGCAGTGGTTATATATATGGAAGAAAGGCATTAAGATTAAAAGGGGACTGTGTCTTGGGCTGAAACCCTCCGTGAAAACATACGATCCTAATTGTTATGACTCCAAGGAGCAATAACTGGATGGTTTATGGTTTATGGGCGAGTTATCCACTCCGTAAGCACCTCAGGCATGCCAATTGTTATGTTTCACCTCCGAGTACAGAGAGAAAGCAACTTATAATATTATGTCCTCACTAAATATTATTTCTATTGATTTTATCGGGTTTCTTATTACCCTTCTTACATATTATTAATTTATTGTTTATGTAATTACTTTACACCTTTCAAAAGGTTTTTATTTTTAATGAGAGCTTTACTTTTATCATTCCATTTAATTTCATTATTATTATTATTCTAAGGAAAAAAAAAAAAATTATAAAATATATTTTTCTTTTTCCTTAATCGGCGGTATCATATTTCCAATTTGAGTCCCTCTGAGCCAAATAATTACGAGCGTACCAAGATGGTGTGAAAGCCGCAATAAACCACGTCGGATCTTAATGTGACAAAAAAAACTAATATAATATAAAGTGATATGATATCTACATTCTTTACCTTAATATTTTTTAACAATAAAAATAAATATTCCTCATCTCACGTTGGTCTTTTTTTTTTAAATTATTTTAAAATCGGTATCCGTTAAGATCCGTTGAGTGACGACGTTTTTATGAGCGGCGCGGATTGTAATTCAAATATTTATACGTGGCGGCGGCGGTGCGTTTGCTGCGTAAAATTTTGGCTTCTCAATAAAAAAAAAAAAAAAATTCATATTTGAGATCCGGGCAGAAGCAGCCACGACCCGGGGGGATGAAAAAAGGGGCAGCCTCACGCTGCGTCAGACCCGTACGTCATCCCCGGGGTGCGAAGGATCGAGACTGGCTCGTGCTGAGCGCTAACTCGTCTCACTTCTTTTTTACCTCCACACTTGTTGTACATATATTCGATATTATATTCAGTTTATTTATAAATTTCATTATTATTTATATAAAATGTAAAATAAAAATAATGGAGGATTCCAGAGGAAGAAAAAGTAATGAAAATCCACGTGCTCATGGATCTTGAGCAATTGTTAAATACAAAGAAGCCGTGCAGTGGAATTCCACATGATAAGTACAAGTACAAGAAACATAAACATAACAGAAGCGGTTGTATTGAAAGTACGAAGCACCGAAGGGAAATTACGAAAGGGAGGATCAAAGAATGTAAATATGATGTTACGGGTTGCGAATATGCTCACAATTAAATTTACCACTTATGTTCTTGTTCTGCTCTCGGGACTTGACTTGTTTTTACTTACGTCCGCCTCTCCATTTGCGATATAATATGTTGTATGTTTTCTATGCGCGATACTTTGCAATGATATATATGTTTTATATAAAGAATAAGAGACAGATATGCACCTGCGTACTTGGCATCTTTTTTTGCAATGGCGCGAGCCAATTTATTTTTCTCAACTCTTGTAAATTACAAGCTAATTATCGCGGTGTCCTACACCTTGAGGTTCGTTGCATAGATCTGTTTTTTTTTTTTTTTTTTAAATCCAAGTTAACACTAGTGAAAAAAAAAATAATTGATTGAAGAGAAATAGTAAATTTAATTAAAAAAATTTCATTTTATACAAAATTATTTTCTTGAACCAAATGATTTTTTTTTCTTTTATGACTTAACATAAGTCAAAAGGAAACTAATAAATTTCATTAAAAGTTAACTATACTGTATTAATACACTAGTCGATCAATCTCCATCATCAAAGCCTCGTTAACTCCCTAATCAAACGATTGAGCCGGTATCACCCGATATAAAAGTTTAAAGCAGGGTTATTCTCAAGTTGAATACAAAATAAGGGAAAAAATATTCACCGGAGGCGGTTTGATCGAGCGATTATAAACGTAGCTTATTATCTGAGCCAATTTGCGATCGGATCTTGGCAGTATATATACATAACACTGCACCAGACAGCTCTATGGTGTTATCTACCAGATAAGACGCCCGAAAACTTAGCGGGTTATTTCTCGGGTGATGGCGATTTTTATGATGATGATGATGATGATGATTGTCGTCGGCTACACTAAATGTCATTAAGATTCAGCGGTTCAACTAGAGACGATACCAGTTAAACTAACCGGAAGTGCTTTACTCATTAACCGAAACACGTCGGATCGTTCCCGATAAACGCGTCCGCCGCTCTTTTCTCGGGTCTGATGCGTGCCGTCTCTTACACTCGCACTTTACTCCTTTTATTTTATTATTTTTTCAGCAAAAATGCCTATATAAATATATATTATATAAAAATGTGAAATGTAATTATAATTATAATGATACGAGGATAATTTTGGACGTTCAGACGCTTATTACTTACTGCGACACATACAAGATTATATATATATATATATATATATATCTTGTACATGATAAAATACGTGCGATGGAGGAGAATGAAAGAACAAGTCTTGGGCGCCACCTGCCTTCTGCACCTCACTTTTTGCTCGGATCCTTCCGTCTACCAAAATTACGCTTCTAAAGAATAAAACATTTTCTTCTTGACATTACACCACTTATTCTGTTGTGTGTATCATTCGCGACGACATGTAATGCCCATTACTTTAATTTCGCAAAAAATTTGGGATTTATATGTCAGCAAAAGCTTCAAGCCTGAACCCTAACTTCACAAAAAAATTTTACGTGAAATTTTGGGTCGGATAATTTTTCTTGAGTCCATACTAATAAAAAATGTTTATTAAATGTTAATAAATTTATTTACTTATTTATTAAGCCATTATTTTAAAACTCTAACAAAATTTTTGTTAGAAAAAATTAAATTAATGATAGTGAAAAATTTTTTAATTAAAAATTCATAAAATAGTTGATAAAAAATTTAATCAATTTAATTATTAAATTAGAATCTATCAATTGAAATATCAGAGCTTAAAAAAATTTTTTACAACTCCTGCGCTGTTATAAAAATTGTTTAACTGTTAATAAATGATTAATAAAATCATCTGAAATAAAAAAATAATTTATTAACAATTAATAAAGCTCATTAAATTTTAGGAAACCCTTCTTATCATCAAATAACGTTATTTTAGTATTTCTACATCGATTTTCTTTATAAATAAAAGGGAAAGTAATATATAAAAAATGAGCAACTTGAAATTGGGTATAATTGAACCGGGGCCACGAGATTCCGATACGAAACCAGTTCGTCTACATCGCACGCGTCCTTCTTTTATATCACACACACAACACACATATCGAATCTCTTGATATAAGATTTCGCAGATCCAGTCGCGTGTTATACGCACTCGTACGCACTTTTGGTGGACGGACTGCAGTAAACAATCAGAGGATTAATCTCCCAATAAATTATAGACGTTTATATTTCTATTTAAATTTAAATTTATAATCCTAATTTACAAAAGGACTACATTTAATTAACGATTAATAAGGACATAATTTAGTGAAGGTGTTTATTTGTAAAATTGTGTCATTCGTGCCGGTAATGACGTCCAAAATCTAACTGGGTAATAAAATAAAAGTGAGAATTCGCCGGGTTTAAATTTATTCGCGATGCAAATATCTCCTGATTAATTCTGTCATTTATTGTCCGTTTAAATAAATACACAGAACGTATACCTCTTAATGTACATATTACTGATTTCTTTGTTCTCTGTTGTTTCCGGTGCAAAATATGCTAAAATTTTAAAATGTACATGATAAGTATTTATAAGCACACATATTTATAAATATAAGTATACGCGGAGAAGTTTAAAGAATAATAAAACTGAAAGAGTCACGGAGAAAAAGCGTGTAAGAGGGTAAAAAACTCCTGATAAGACGATGCAGATTTTTCATGGCGCTATTATATATATATTATATTATATTTGAATTGGAAATACGCCGACGGTGACTTCCGTCGAATTCTCGTGAGAAAAAAAATATAATTTAATTCAATATTATTTATAAAATGATGCATTTTAAACTTGTTAAACATTAACACATATAAGCATTAACATAAACTTTATTATGCGTGCAAATATTTATTTAATAAGCTATTAATCAACGCTCGAATTACACTTTTCTTATTTTTTTATCTCAAACCACAAATAAAAAGTAATAAGAAATAAAATTAATTGATACACAGTCCCGGCGCGAGGCAATTAATTACCGATATTAATTAACGGTTTGAATTTAAATTCACACATTCAACATTTAATATATAATTGGACTATGAATGATGTGCAAAAAATTACAGTTTAACTTGCTGCTGACGGATTGCTTTGCTTGCCTTGGAATCGCGAATTTTTCAGACGATAAATATTCGTTTGATGCGATGAAAAAAATTTTCTTTTTAAATTTTATAAACTCAAAGTATGAATTATGATTTTTTATAATAAATTTAAAGAATTTTTTTCTTAAATCAAGTTAAATTTTTTATCAGAGTAATATTTTTTTTTTTATTTAATTTTTCATTGTTTTTTTACAAAATTTTATTGACATCTAACAAAAATCTCTTTTAAATTACTCAAAATTAAAATCACTAATTTCATTAGTGAAATTTATTAAATTAATTAGATAAAAAAAATTTTTATTCGCTAAAATTTCAGAAAAGTAGTATTAAAAATGTCTAGCGCTTAAAGAACTAGAAATTAACGACGATAATAATAATTATAAAGGCAGTCATTGAAAAAATTTATAAAAAAATGTGATTGAAGTTTATGCCGTAAATGCACACACAAAGCTTACGATCGAACCCTGCAGTTAAATGCACGCGGCTGGATATTTCATTTGTCTGGGATGTTCTCTGTTATAGTTTGTCGATCCGCGTTCCTATCATTTTGTGGTCGCAATATACAAGCGTGACTTGTGTATTACCAACTCAAACATTATATTACACACTGCACATCGTATTAAACCTATACATCATATATTTAAGAGCAAGAGCAAGAATATGCAATGTAAAATATACAATACACCAGACGTGACACAATGGCGAATGCGAGTGGAAATACTTTACTCCAATCATCGTTTTTCGACAATCGACTACCAATAAAATGAACCCGCCGAAGTAATGCATATAATTACACATTTATACACATACAGTTGATGCTTTTTTAAAATTATTTGAATTATTTCTGTTGCAAAAGAAACCACCCGGAAATCTTAGCCCTGGTGGACTCAAAGAGTGACTTAAATGCCGTAAATCCCCCCGGAAATAAAAAAAAAAAAAAAAAGAAGGCGGGATTATTTCAGTTCCACCCTCTTTTAGTTTGTATATTCTTGCAATTTGGCTGGAAATGTGGATACTTTTTTTTTTACTCCTTTTTATTAACTTTAACTCACGTGAGACAAACAAGCCACTCGAGTATTGATCCTTTCAAAGTTTCAATTATTTAGAATGTAAATTGCAAAATTACCCACGTGTGTACTTTTCACTTTGAAATTAAATAAAAAAAAAAAATAAAAAAAAACTGATAAACATAGAGACTAGACATGATATAAAAATTTATTACCGCGAAATCAGGAGTAAAGTGAAAAAGTGCGAAAGTAAAATACAATAATTTTATTTTGTATTGTCTGAGTAAAAAGGCGAGAAAAATAAAAAAATTATAAAATAGTTTGCCATTTTTCCGGTATGTACTTCCGGTACATTTATTAATAATCTCTCGGCAGTTTATAAATTGCGGTCGATTATTTCGCAGTGTTGAGACCGAGTGGTGTCGAGAAGGAGAAAGAGAAAGATAAATAACGCGAGTTAAAATAAAATAATAAAAAATAAAAGGAACATAAGCCGAGATCGGTGCGTTAGGTCACGTTGATCCCTATCGTCATTTTAATAACCGGTTGTACGCCCACAACGAATGCATTTCAGACGACATAAACGCCCGTAAGATAGTCAGCTTGTGATAGGCCGTCTGGCTGCACGGCTCGACGGCTTTATATAGCCGCATCCTTTGCGTACATAGTAAAGGGTATACACTCGCTGATCGCTGATCATCATTTTTATCTCTATTTCCTTTCTATTAATTGCCAAAGGTAAATTCAATCCAATTAAATATAATAATTCTAATTTTTATCCCGTTCGATAACCTTCATTTACACACTGACAGAATAGAACGGTTGTTTTTCCAATGTAGATGGCTAAAAATTAATATATTCGATGGTAATAAGGATTTTTTCCTCATAAGTCACTTATTAGATTTCAAATAGCGACTTTGCCAATAAAAATTCGCTAATTATTTCCATTCTTTATAATTATTATAACTTGGGAAACAATATCATGTTTTATTAATAAATTAAAGCTAAGTAAAATAATAATAAAAACTCAACAGCATCAAAAATCATAAAAACTAATCCTTATACGAGAACAAAAATCTGGCGCCCAATTTTGCTAAAGCGAAAATTTTCTCTTAAATAAAATAAAATAAATTTTTAATGCAAAGACTCGATAAAAAAATGTCAAATACTTGATTAGTAATTAACTTAGTTATTTACGCAATTTAGGTCATGATTGGATAACGCGGATAATATATAATCCCCTTATTTATCCATTTAATGACGCTTCATGTATACATACGCACGAGATATAATTACTTGGCCGATCAAACTGTCAAGACGGACAAACTTTGATTATGTAGATAGGCTTTCAATATTATACGCTTAGATTCTAAGCTGTTTACTGAACTTCGCTTATCTATCCAAAGTATATTTATATTTATACATATATATATTTTTTCCACAGACTATTAATTCAATAATTTAATAAGCAAAGTTTTATATATTTTTTGCTTAAATTCCCGTTGTGTTTTCAGAAAACACATATATATCATTTTATATCTCCGCAGTGATTTGTAAAAGAAAGTAATTTATGACGGAAACAAAAAAATATTGTTGAGGTAACGAAAAAAGTCATGATGAAATTCCTCGTTATGAAAGCGGTAGATAATGCACTTTTTTCAGTAGACAAAATAAAGAGCGTGCAAGATTGAGGATGAACCGGTGGAGAAATTTACACATATTACGCGAACCCTCATTAGAGTTTTATGACACCAGGATATGATAGTGTATTAGGTAATTAGTTATAGTAAATGTAAAAAATTTTGATACTTTTTTTCAAGCAATCCAGTTGCTCATAACATAAATATCTTTATTTTTTTCTTCTAAGGTATCCGCGTATTTACAAAAAATTTATTCAAAATCAGTCAATTATAGCTATCTATTGGCATGATTACATTACAGTTACCCGACAAACCCAAGTAACAGCTTCAGAATCGCTCTTATTTGCTATTCTTATTGCTATATTAAATGTAAAGTGAAATATCCGTGATATATTGGTCGGCAATTAAATTACACTTCAAGATCCTTAGAGTAGCGCACGCCTAATCGCAAAAAAATCAACTTGTGATTGTGGTTACAGAAGGCATGCTCTTGAACTTTGAATAAGTAATTTAAATTACCATTACAATCAGCACAACTCGCTCATTTTATTAACTTTATAATTTATATGCATTCTAACTATTCAACGAGTGTAATAATAACAGTACAGTAATCTTATTTTATATCAAAAAAATTATATGTATGAATAATAAATTAATCTTATCGAAAAATACATAATTAGTCGAGAAAAAAAAATCTTTTTTTTTCGAAAGAGTGGCTTCTTAGTTTTGATTTTTATCTTTAATCTAGTATTCGACTCAAATGAAATTTTTGAACTCCAAAATATCATCAACGGAAAAAATAGTTGTTTTTTCTTTTACGGTAAGTATTATGTATTTTATTATTATTAAGTAAATGAATAAATAATGTTATTGAATGCACATGCGCAACATTTTCTCTTAGCGATGCTTATAACGCAGCAGTAACTTGCCAGAACCATAACCCTCGATAGCTCAGTTGGTAGAGCGGTGGACTGTAGTTTGGAATTTAAAGAGTAATCCATAGGTCGCTGGTTCAAATCCGGCTCGAGGGAATTTTTTTTTTTCCTTTTTTTTCACTCCATTTTAAATAATAGCGTAACAATTATTTATTTATGGACAAAATTTTTTAACAATCAGAAAATAGCAAAATTATTCATAAGTTCCGAGATGAGGACAAGTGCAATAGTTAGATTTCTATGAAATTGAATCTACTAAAAAAATATTGTTGAAATATTGAGTTTAGCTACAAAAAATCATTTTCTTTTAAGATATTATATTTTAAATATTTGAAGTTTGTTTTATTTTGAAAGTAAAAGTTTTCCTATATGAGTAACATTTGATGAATAGATTGTCACCCTTGAAAAAGGTTTTATTTTATTCAGTATGTAACAAAGTAAAATAAAAAACCAAACTCTAAAATATTTGGTTCGAATGACAAATTCTTATACATGAATGCTGGTATCTACTCTCAAGTACATACTTTTATGACTTTCTGGCCGTTGAGGTCCTAAATGCATCCCTTGTTCTCATCTGGTTCGGCTTAAATATTTTCCGATGTTGCTTTTCCTTTTTTTTTATATGTAATATTTTTGTCATCGGTTTTTCTCAAGAATATTTCTCCGAATCTTTCCCACCTATTAAGAAATAAAAAGACTCGCACTTCCCAAACTCTATTTTAAAAAAAGGCAATCTTCTAATAATTAGAATCTTCAGTTATTTAGAGGATACACCGTTACTTATATCCATAATCCCAACAATTATTGCAGCATAAAAATTAAAGAACACTCGGAATAATTATTATTATTACAATTACAACTCATTAAGATTTATGTTGACATGAATCTCGTTGATACAATTAATTAAAATGTTTAAATAATTTCATTGCGGTTTTAAAATATTTAAGACAAAAAAATCCCTACATCAACTGTAATATATACGACATTTATTTGCCCGCCCAGAATCAGAAGAATGAGAGACATCTGCTTCAACGTGACTATAAAACGCTTCAGCTTGTTTCTTTAAATACTTTTTCGATCATCAATTTCTAATCGCTCACTAATTATTTCACAATATAAAACTTGAAACACTCGATACCATTAAAAATCATATCTAATCTGAGAAGTATTCCAATTAAAAAGCTATAAATGTTTCACGTTTTCAATCGCGATCTGATTTATACATCTATACATGTCTAAAGAAATCGAGAAAAAAATAACAATTATTGAAGAAATCTAATTGGCGTAACCACACAGTTTGTTTAAAAATTATAATTATAATCATTCAGCTAGCTGGTTTAAGCAAATAAACACAGTTATGAGCAATATTTACACTGAAGAAATCGACACAATTACAAACCATAAATAATTAAAATAAATTATACAAAGTTAAACGCAAGATTTTAAATTATTAACAGAATAAACTATCACATTTTCCTGATAAGAATAATAATTATTTAAATTTTAATAACTTCACTGGCTTTTTTCTAACTCAGAAAAAAAAATGTACTTTTATTGTTGTATCAACAAAATAGAATACTCCCACGAGAACAGAACGACAAAGGGCTTAGATCGACATCCGTGATGGAGCAAAGCAACTTGAGGGTCATGAAGAAAAAAACAATCCTATTTCTTGTGAGAAATATCAACACCAGACTACACTACCTATACCACTACAAACTATTGTAAATTCTGGTCTGTTTATACCTACAATGGTTACAATGGTTACAATATCTATAGCTATACAATATAAAACAACGCTGTGTAAAATAAAATAGACAAGCATTTGTGTTTTGGCTGACACTGTCCATTCACAATACTTCAATACATGTATACACTCTACTCTAGATTTCGCTCCGGACAGCACAATAAGGCCAATTACTTTAATTATAGTTCAACCCGGTGGATAATACGAAAGCTCTCAGCAACCAACCACGGGCCAGTAACAGCCGGAAGTTTTAAATAAACGGAGTAATACAATCGTATTTTTACACGCCTAATACATTTCTTCCGTTTATTTTTCCTCGATTCATTGCATTTACAATCAAATTAACGACTATTGACATCATCATTACTCTGTGATGATATAATACCCTCGTTAGTCATGTAATTACTCAATTTTTGATAAAACAAAATCGCTATTTGTTCATGTAAGTTATATTGGAGCGTCTTTAAGCAATAATCAAGGGGCCGAAATAGCTCAGTTGGGAGAGCGTTAGACTGAAGATCTAAATGTCCCCGGTTCAATCCCGGGTTTCGGCAAAATTTTTGCTCTTTTTGCGTTTCACAGACCCACATTATGCCAAATTTATCATCAACACTCATAAATACATTTATTCGTTTTGGTATAAATCATTAATTATAATTATTAACTACTATCTAGTGCGTAAGACGAATGTATGAATCACCAAACTTTTGTTTTCGACCATCTATCCTGGACCTCGGAGGTATGAGACGTTCCAGCGAGCCATCAAACGAAGATCTGCTTGATGTCTGCTGTAAAACGGAGCGCAGCTCCACTCCAGCGCCAGGTGGAGAAGAATAATCTTGCGTCACAAGTGTCATTACGCAACACAGCACGAAGAACAGCAAACTCACTATAATTACCGTCTTTAGATGAATAGTTAAGGAAAACTAGGTAAAATAACTCGAAAAAATAATTTGTTGGTAAAAAAATAAAACTTGTTTTTTTCAGGTACAAGTTAACTATAGTTTCATGAATTTTACCTTTTTCTCAAGCGCTGGACTGAGTGTGCTGGTGTTTACATATATTCAAATGGAGCTCGGGAGCAAGAGCGGTTCCGTAGTGTAGCGGCATCACATTGGACTTTGAATCCAATAACCTGAGTTCGAATCTCGGCGGGACCTGATTTTTTTTTTCTAGCCTAAACTAATTATTAGACGACTCTAATATTGACTACTTTGTACACAGAAAAAAAAAATTTAACTTGAATCGAGAGAAAAATTCTTGAACCAAGAAAATCATTTTAAAGAGTTTCATTGTTTTAAATCAAAACAAAAAATTCTCAAAGTAAGTAAAATTTACTTTCTTAGTTTAAGAATTTTTCTACTCAAATCAAGAACATGAAATTCTTCAAAATTATTTATTTAATTCAAGTAAATTTTTTTTTCTGTATAAAAAAAATCATTGATTTTCATAGCGGGAAGTTGAAAAATAATTTTGACTAATTGAAAAAATGAATTTTTAAATATCAATAGTCTCCAGCACTCTGGACTTTGGATGCAAGTTTAAGTACCGGTGAAACGTAAGTGACGATAACTACTTATCTTTTTTTAAATTTCCTACCATGTATATAATTAAAAGGTGTAATTATTAAAAAGATACAAGGATGACGAGACTTGTCGTTGAATAGCCGGTGTTTGTTACACGTGAGAATGATGACGTTTTGAAATTGCACATATGAATCGACTCAGTAGTTGATTCTAAGCTGTCAATTTGATGAGTACTCCATCCTTCTTCGCAAATGCACATTCCAGTAACGTTGTCCTGGCGTCCATTATGGCAAATAATATTCTAAAAAAATAATTAAATAAAATCAAACAAAGTAAACACACATTCCTTTGTTAATTAATACTTTCATAACATGCTCGTAAAGGTAACTTATAATGAAAGATAACATGTGATAAAATATTAAAACCAACTTAAATATTCAACTCTACTCACTTCAGTCTTCTCTTTCTTTACAACGTCATGCTCCAGATTTCAAAAAAAAATTTTTACATTAAAAGTTAAACCAACGATAAGAATAAAGTACAGACTTACCATATAAAAAAAAAAAAATTTAGTGATTAAAATGAAAATAATAACACGTTTTTATTTCCATAATAATGATTAACTTAATTTTTTTTAAACGACCGAATTAACTCGACATTCATGCCAAGAAAATATTTAAAGTGAATGTTTTGAGATAGGTTAAAAGAACAAAGCTTTTGAAAAAGTTTTATCAGCAAGCTCGCTCAACTCCATCCGTCATAATTAAACCGCCGTAAATTATATTATAAAAGTGTAACGTTACGTTCGTGGAGATATTGGCTCTCTTAACTTATTATATTTTCCTCTTAAAGTCTACAATAAACTTAAATGCGCGTGGTTACTTATAAAGCAGTAAATATAAACCACGCAAACTCCCGCGAGATTATTAACTTTGATTAACAAATATATGTGATATTTATTCAGCCCAACGACAATAACTTTCAAATGAATGTCCGCTGTCAATAATGTCTTAATCAAAAGTAGAGGCAGTGCAAGTGTATAAAATTACCTACGACAAACTAGAACAAGCTGAAAAATAACAACGTGGAAAAATAACTTGATAATCGAGGCGTTGAAATAAAATTGTTGTGTGTCATAAATTAAATTGAATAAATCGTGGTGTGGTGGTTGATGCTGGTTTTGCTGAAGTTTATGTTGTATTATACGTTAATGTGGTCCTTTTAAGAGTCGTATAAAGCAATATAGACCCAAGCACAGCTGGTATAGAGCACATTGGCAAGAGTAGCACGCTACATCGCATGCCAGTTGCGTACATCACGCTAAAACAAAGCCAAGAACGATTCCCGACGCATTACGCATTAGCACCTATCCCTCTGGAACGACTATGCATGTTTATTAAATTTATTTTCCGGTGAATTCGTACCTCTGCTAATCCCTATGAATTATCAGCAAGTGCTCAGCCTATTGCTGCCAATAAAACCGATCACCAGGCCGCTGTTTAATGAAGAAAATCAAGATAGTTGAAAATATTTCTTCACTCACCGAATCAGCAGTTTCGCCCGAATCAGGCACCCAAACAAACATCGGCTGACATCTTCGCAAGCTTTTGTTGAAGAAGTTTCTCTTACCGCTGTACTTGACAAGACACTTGACCGGTTGACAGGAGTCCAGGGAATCTTCGTCGACACTTGCGCATCTTTTAACTTCACTTGCTTCATAATACCCTACAAGAAATAATTTTTTTTTTTTTTTTTTTTAAGTCAAGACTATCTTTTATTTTATAAAATAAATTATATTATTTAAAAAAAATTTAATGGAGTAATTATTGACCTTTAAGAATATCAGGAACACTTTGGTTGGAGACATAGGTATCAAATGAAATTTTTTGTCTCAGCAGATTGGAGCTCCCATCAGTGTTGTAGGTGATACCAATCTCACACTCACCTCTGCGGTCATGAAGATACTGAAAAATAGATTTACGATGTATGTTAGCTGGTAATAAAACTAAATCAGATATATATGTATTGTAATAATGATGAAAATTAAAGAGAAATTATTATTACGTCCCCTCAGGGATACGTGCTTGCGACTGTCTGTATGATCAACAAGATAGGGCAAAGAGAGTCATTATAAAAGAACCCAGACGGTAAATCGCTGATAAATGTAAAAAAAAAATTTTTTTTTTCGCATAGTTTACTTGCCAGATGGTATAGACACTAAGGTAAAATAAAGATTTTAATTGCTTTTGCTTTATAAGTTAATTATCGAGCATAACTAGTGTGCAAGTCACAAACGGTAACGATATGAAACAATAAATTCAACCGGACTTGTACAACTTAATTAAAGATTTAACATTGGTCACCAGTCAAAGCCACTGCATCTTGGGTTGGATCAAGCCAGTCGGGGTAGAGCCAGGAATAGACCCAGGAGAAAAGGGTGCTCGAGAAGGAGCGGAGAGAGAAAGAGAGAGGACTTGGGTTTGCAAAAAAAAAAAATAAACAGTCATAAATCATGATGGCGGCAAGAAGCGCGCTCGTGTGAGTGGCTGAATGTTTAAACCCGCGGTCTCGCGAGAATGACGGTGCTTGCTAGCAGTGGTGTTTAGTGATAATATGTTTGGAGCACATGGTGGTGGCAGAAATACACTGTCGAGTATGCTGGTTGGTGCATGTCGGCTCCGCCCCGCTAAGATCACGATAACAACTGCTATTATATTACTCCCACGCGACAGCCGTACTGTGCTCTAGCCCCCACAACAGCTACGAGGACATCGCCGAAACTACCACGACAAGGCGGGCACTCTTGGATGAATTTGGTGAATTCGTTCTTGTCTTATCAATCCATCGACAGTCTGATCCACTTCACGTAATGGGTATTATATGACAATCAAAGTACTTTGAAGTAACAGTCAAAGATTTTGAAGTTTTGACTCACCAGAGTTGGCCAGACCAGAGTTACGTTGCTCTTCCCGGGCGGTAGGATTCCCACGTGGTCTCCAATCAATCGGATGTGCTGCAATTATTTAAAAACAACATCGGAAGTTATTACCATCATCATCATCATCATCATTTTAAATTGATAGTAAATAGCAGTATCAGTTGTTAACAACAGTTAAATAATAATTAATATAATACCCAGGTTGTGTTTAAAAAAGCGGATGTTTCTTTAGATTACTTACCTCACAGTCTACATCATCTGGTGTAATAATCTCACAGCAATTGATCATTTGGCTTCGCACAACCACCGGATGATTACCTCTATTATTCAGCTGAACGTCTGTAATAAAATATCCAGATAATCCAGAGTGTCATTATAACAAATGACAAAAATAAATCAAACACATTAAACACAAGCACATAAGATCAATAAATAAAACAAAAATGATTTACAGAGCACCACGTAAATATATTTAAAAGAATAAACGTTTGTCTTGCTAGCACGCTCGGCAGGAAGCAACTAATCCGTCGGAGTCTCGACTCATTCTCATTCTTATTACACATTCAGCAACCCAGATATCCCCGAATTAAGACCGGGTTTAAATTATTTGAACGTTGCTGCAATGAGTGACGGACATGCGTCCTATCTGGTATAAAACAGAGCACCGATGGACAATAATTACACAACGATGTATAAAACCCGGCAATCTCCCGGTGGATCGCATCACGGAGCCTAAACATCACCTGCTGCTGTCATTCGAAACGTATAAGGCGTCTCATACCCGGCAAAAAGGCTAACATTTAATCCAACAAAGCTACCAGGAATTAAATGCACCGGTACCTTCCGCCGCTGCAGAAGAAGCATCTCAGGAATGTCCTGACACCACCATCATATCCCATAGATCATTTAATTGAGCATTACCATCACATGCTTTTCTTTCTCTGGAATACTTTGCACTCATATCAACTACATGTGATAACTATCTCAGTAGAGTTACGTTCATACCACATTTAACCCAACAGCTGTCAAACAGATTCCATCTAAGACTTATGATCGTCCTTGCCACATTTTCAACAAATATGGACTATAACTGGGACTTTAACGCTTGCTTTGCATTCTTTAATAATTTTAATGCTTGATAAATTAATTATATCCATAATTTTCTACACAGAAAAAAAATTGACTTGAATCAAAAATTTTTTGTCTTAATAAAAAAACAATAAAATTCTTCAAAATTATTTTTTTCTTTCAATAAATTTTTTTTAATTCAAGTTAATTTTTTTTTGTGTTTAACTGCCCAAAAAAATTTTGAAATAACACTTATTGTTAATAAAAATGTATGAATAAACACACATTGACAGAAATGGCTACAAATAATTCACATACCGCTTTGGATATTAAAATAATCTTATGACACATATGGTTTAGTGCATACGGTTTGAGGAACGAAACAAAACTGGGCTGTTAGGACTGTTGTGATGGCAATGCTACAATGTTTCAGCTACAATCTATAGCCGAGCTATCAGTCACAGGATACCAAGTCGGATTGCGTGTATAGTACTGTACAGACTGGTATTCCGTGTGCGTCGTGATCGAAGCTTCTTCTGCTGGTGATGTTCGTGATTGTCGTGATCTCCGTGACGTGTCCATACACACGACCTTACTCCTCGTTGTCTGCTCTGATACACACAACACCTAGTCATTTTACTACTGTGTTATACATTGCTCGAGGATGTCATTCATTCATTCATCCATCCATCCATCAGACCCGGTGCAGTCATCACTTATCGTTGATCATTCTCTCATCGTCGGGACAATTTACTTTAAATATTCAATTTTGACTTACAGAAAGTCATTCCGGTGTCTAGACGCTTGATAGGATAAATGCCAGAGTCCTGGAAGAGAAGAAAGAATTTTAGACTTTGAAGAATGAATATTAGATTAAATAGCAGAGATAGTAATACTAATAGTATTGTAGGAAATTATTTTTTTTTTTTACTGGTAGGGTTTAAGAGTAAAGTCGAGATTGTTTTACCAGAGAAACTAAAGCATTGCAGCACAGTATAAGCAGATTTGTAACACACCCGGTATAGACAAACAGAATAAATATAAGCAAGAGCAACAACTACGTAGGCCAATTTACGTGTCAGCTTGTCAGGGTGTAATTTAACTGATAGAAGGCCCCAGCGAAACGTCAGCGAGACACAAAAGCGTCGAGACTTTGTGTTTTTATTTTTTTAAACTAAAACGAGAACTCAGAAAAGATAATTGCGACCGAAAAAAGCCGCTCGATTTCGAAATATCGGCATTTTAATGCTAAAGAATAACACCAGGTCTTCGAGTGTTTTTGTTGAATAAATTTTTTTAGCCTCCAGGCTTGAGACTTTGTGGTCTTGACAACAAAAAACATTTTAAATTCAACTGAAAATAAGTATACACTTAATAATTACAGTACCCTCAATATTGTGTATGAATATAAATATAAATATATAATTATTTTTTACTTTTACCGAAAGACAATGACTTGTGTCACCCTTTTGTTGTCGAAAAATAAATAAACTAAAAGATAGCTAACCTTCTTGCGGTCAAGGTACTTTTAAACAATGTCACTGATAATTACCGTAATTTCAATGTCTCCGGCAGCACACCGACCGGCAAATAATTCCAGCATCACCAGAAACACAATCATCCTGTTTCCTTTCTTCATTTGGAACAATAAAATCACCCCGGGACATTCCTTCCGCCTAAGAGGTCACGAATGACAACAGCTAAAGAGACTTGTCTGAACTTGTCACTTGTTTCGGTGTCAATCGTAAGACGGTAACGTTTTTTGGCGGGACGCGCGCTGATTGATCGAGAGTTTTGTTACTTTTCAATTGGTCCATTTGAAATACTGACGCTTCTTCAAAGTTTACCGCAGTTGCGATGGTGGTGTAATGGTCAGCATAGTTGCCTTCCAAGCAGTTGATCCGGGTTCGATTCCCGGCCATCGCACATTTTTTTTTTTTTTTTTTCACTGAGAAATATTTTTTTAATTATTTATATTATTTCTTCTCAAAAAAAATTATTATTTTCTTTTTTTTGGAAGTGAAAATAAAGTCAGCCGACATTTCAAAATTTTTAGTCATTTTTTGTAGAAAAAATTTCAATTAAACAATTAAAAAAAAAATGTTACATGTAAAAAACTTGATAAACTGTAAGTGCAGTTTTTTATAAATATCTTTTTAGTTGTAATTCAATTAATAAATTAATAAATTATTTTTAATAATTGTTTGAATATTTCCCGTTATTTTTAAATGTCTCTATTAGTTGCGCGCGATTGTGACAGTAGCGCAGTCTATAACTGCGGAAAGAAAACTTTATTTTCGTGACACTGAAGTTAACGGATATTAAAAATTTTTTTACAATTTAATATTATTAAAAAAAATATAATAAAAAAATTACACGTGTAAAAATAAAAAAAAATTATCAGTTGAAATTTTTCAAAGAATTTTTTTTATTGTAATTATGTTACAAAAATTTTAAAAATTGACAGCTGACAACTAACTTCAGTATCATTTTTTTTATAATTTTATGTTGGTGATGTTTACATTTTTTATATTGCCCGAATAATATAAAATCTTGGTATTATAAAATTTATAACTTAAACTCATGATTTTTTAAATAAAAATTGTAATTATTCATTTTTAGTCTCTATTTTTATAATTACTTAATTACAAAATATTAATATTATTTTATATTAATCATGATGTTAAATAAGTGACTTGTTATTTTTATAGGTTATAAAAGTTAAAAGTAAATATTTTTCTGACACTAAATAAAAGTTACTTTTTAAATAAATAAATATGACATTGAATAATAAGCAATGATGCCTGATACAAACTGTCGATTGTGTTTTAAAAAACTCGATAACAATTATTCAAGTATTTTTGACTGTCAAAATGAAGAATTGTCTTTGGGAGCTAAGATCATGATTTGTTTATCAATTCCGGTATGTAAAAAACAAAAATAAATATTGAAATAAAAAAAATTTAATAAAATTTATATTTTTTAGGTACATAACAGCGACAGTCTGCCAGAAAAAATTTGTATACCTTGCACAGATGAAATAACACGGTTTTATGATTTCAGAAATAAATGTCTAAGTACGTATTATTATTTAATTAAAAAATACAAAGAGAATGATATTAAGGACCCTGTAGATAGTAAAATAAGTTTAAGCTTAACAAAAGACGAAGAAATTCTGGACGAGTATATTATCAACAGCTTAGAGGAGGAACCAGCTGATGATAATGAAAATAATAAAACTAAAAGTGATGATTGTCTAGAAAATTTAGTAAAAGAGAGTTTTGTAACTACGAGTCCAGAAGTTATTAAAACTGGTGAGGAAAAAAATTTAAGTAAAAAATACAAGTGTTATTACTGCGAATTGTTGTTTGATAGTTACCAAGGCGCTGTTGACCATTGCATTGAATGTTTAACGACTAAGAAAAATAAAAAAGGGATTGATGCCTCAAAAGAAGACCAGGATGAAAAAGAGACTGGTTCAGATTATGCTGAAGTAGAGTTTATTGAAGACATAGACTACGATGGTGAAGATAAAAATTATTATGAGGCTGAAGAACGTATTGATGATCCAGACGTAGCTGAGATAGTTGAAAAGGAAGAACCAAAAGATAATTCAGAGAATAAATTTGAAGATGAAGATTCCATATCAAGCGATGAACCTTATCAAGATGAAAGTGAGAATCAAGACCCGAAAGATTATTCGATGAATATTCCCAAAGTAGAATCTAACTCTGCGGTACGACCAAAGAGAAGGTACTGTAAAAAGAAAATTTATCCTGATAATTATCCATGTCCTGAATGCAATAAACCTTTCTCGTCTCGGAGTTTGATGCGACGACACTTTATGGTTCACACTGGAGAACGTCCTCACAGGTGCGAAACTTGTGGCAGGCGTTTTTCCCAACTGGGAGCTCTGAATTTCCACAAGAAGCTCCACGAGGATCCGCCGTATCGCTGTGATCGCTGCAGCAAGCCCTTTATGAGGCCCAGCGACTTGGAAAAGCACCTAAGGACTCACACTGGAGAAAAACCGTACACTTGTCACGTCTGTGGGAAAAATTTCACCCAGCTGGTGGCGGTCCAGCAGCACGAACGGGTCCATACTGGTGACAAGCCTTTCCGGTGCAAGATATGTGGGAAAACTTTCTCGCAAAGCGCCAACAAGTCCAAGCATGAAAAGATCCATCAGAAGGGACTCAAGCCTTTTTTCTGCGACCTGTGTGGGAGAAGTTTTTCGGATAACGAGGAGATGGAAGTCCACAAGACTGGTCATGGCGGAGAAAAAGCTCGCGAGTGCGATTTTTGTGGGATGAAATTCAAAAAATTCTGCGAAGTTATTGACCACGTCAGGCGGTACCATACTTTTGAAAGACCTCACACTTGTGATTTTTGTAAAAAAGCTTTTTATTCGCTGTACAGTCTCAAGCAGCATATTATGACTCACACTGGACAGAAGCCGTTTGCTTGCGCTGAATGTCCCAGTAAATTTACGCAAAAAGGCAATTTACAAAAACACTTTTCTAGAAAACATCCTGGGAAAGTTTTTAAAGACATTTGGAATAATAAGGACAGTGATGGTCTCAATAGTCTTGAAGGATTTGAAGATTACTCAGTAGACAAATCTGATGCTGATCTAAAAATAGAAAATTGATTGTTGGTGATTTTTTAAAAATAATAAAATGTCAATTAATATAAATCAATTTTATTTTTGGCAAAATTTTTTAACAAAAAATTATTTTAGATAATTTTATCAATTTATTATTATAATATTGATTTAATGTTTTTAATAATTAAAAATGGAGAAACAAATCATGATAATAACACAGAAATAGAAACGATTAATTGTTACAAATTTATCCAAGTACTGAATATTTTAAATAGAAAAATTCATTGTGAAAATAAAAATTTTCTTGGTGTGAATGATTTCTGACTGTTGACCAGTCAACATTTTACTTATACTACTTTGTACAGATTGATACTAAATACTAATTATTATATAAATTAGATACTAAGAACATAAATTGTAAAGATTAAGTTATACAAAAATTGTTTACACACTGTACAAAATGAATTAAACTTCACAATTGATTAATCTTAAGCCTTTTAATACTTAATATCAAATTAATAAATGACCTAATAATTAACAATGAAAATTTTATTTACATGATTAACGAATTTAACCACTTATCAACATCCATCTGCTGGCTTAAGTCACTAGAATCAAGCTCGGCTGTAATACTTTCTAAATTATCATTCTGTTTGATAAAACTTTCATCAAAAGAAATATCCGGCAAGTCAAGAATGAAATTATCATGACAACTCTGATTGAGCTTATCCTCAGCCTTAACCCCAAGCTCCCCCGTATCTAATTTATTCTCCGAGACCGAGACATTCTTTGACAGTTCTAAACTATTCCCGTAATTAAAAGGTACCATCGACATATTTACGTTATTTATAATTGGCTTAATTATTTTTTTCAGTACCATCTTTTTCATCGGTACTTTTTTCAATATCCTCATTGAGGTGACTGTCTCAGTGTTCATGACAGTCGGCAAAGACTTTTTCTTGGTACCAGCTCCAGGGAAATTGCTTTTAAATACTAATTTTTTATCACAGCCTTGGATCGAACATGATGTTAGAGTTTTTTCCGGCGAGTCGATGTCGAAAATACTCGGAGAAGGGTTGCCCAACACTTGGATGTCCTTGACAATAGTCGCCGGTGATGCGTACGAGTCCGTGATACCTGGAGTTTTAAAAGCTTTATCAAAATCTAAATTCTCATTAGCGAATTTAGAGTGTTTTAAATTTGTCAAACCTTTGACATCAGTTTTGGCCTCCTGGTTGTCCACGGGCGTCACTGGCGGGGTATAAAGTGACAATTCTGTGGAGATGGGTATGACAGGAAGATTTTTACTTGTTTCCATTATTTCCTTCAGGTCCTCGTCGATTTTAGGAATAAATTTGAATGGCTCGTAACCAAACGGCCATACGCACTAAAAATAATAAAAATTATTTATTATTAATTCAAAAAATGAGCATTTCTGTATTTTTTTTAACAAACAAATTTTTGCCAAAAAATTAGTGTTCAGAAAATTGAATTTTTAATTTCTACATGTCAATTTTTTGCCATAATTTATTTGTTTCAAAAATTCTCATCAAATCGCGGCACATCTCAACATCTACACCCTTTTGGATCTGCAGATCCAAAAGGGCGTATAAAAAATTTTTTTTTCACTCCAACTAAGCTAAAAATGTTTATAACATTTAGATCTGTAAGAAAAGTGAATACAAAATGTTTATTCACTTAATTAAATTTTTTTAGCCAAAATTTATTAATTACAAAAAACTAAAAATTATCAGCTGTCCCTAAATTTCAGTATCAATGTTATTACCTTTTCGTTTTCGCACATCTCAATATCTTCACTCTCATTTAACGGGTAATTAGATAATTTACTGACCAATCCCGTTTTTTGGCATAACGGACACAATCGCTCCATTCTGTAATGTTTAACAATAATAATTAAATTAGTTAATTATTTTATATAAAATATAATATTACGTTATAAAACGTTAACGCCGGCTTGGTTAGGTTTATTAACAATCGACGCTACAATAATACTCACTTTTACCGGTAATTTTTTTTTATTTCAATGTCATTATACACAACAGCGCCGCTAATAATTCACTAATTAAGTGGTCACTGATTGCGATTATAATTTCGGGAGTAACAACAATTAAATTTGTTTTTTAAAAGCCATGTGTCTAGTCGGACTGCCGAGAAAAAAACAACAAACAAAACTGGCTCCATCACTGCAGGCGGGAAAATTAAATTTTATTTTTTAGTATTAAATTCATGAAAATAAAATTACAAAAATTTTGTTTATTAAAATTAATTATTTAAGTGACAATTAACTAAAATTACTTACTAATTTTTATTAAAAATTTTTTAACTTGTAATTTTTTTATTTTATAAAAAAATAAAAAAAAAATTCAAATTTTATGTACAAAAATTTTTAAGAATTTAAGAATTTTTGTAACAAATAAATTATGGCAAAAAAAATTTATAAAAAAAATTGACATCTAGAAATTTAAAAAAACTACAAATGCAATTTTTTAAAAATAATTTTTTGGAGCAAATTTATTTGTTAAAAAAAATAAAAAAATTGTCAAGTGACAGCTCAACTTTAATGTCATAAACTTTGTTTGTTAAAATTAATTATTTAAGTGACAATGAGCTGAAATTACTCAACAGTTTTTATTGAAATAATTTTATAAACATTAAAAGTTCCTAAAACGATCACAAGGTAGCGCTGTAGTGAACGTCATTTCATGAAAACAGGAACTATCGATATGACGTAGAGTGCAATGTATCGCTCTCACTCTCGATCTCGAAACTAAATCGAGCGTGAGGTTTTGTTGCGCGTGTGAACCTGGAGCAGAGTAAATCAAAAGCAAACGGATAGACGAGCTCGTTAGTTTTATTTACAAAATAATTAAAAATGCCGATGAGTGCTGGCCAGTGATATTAAATGTGCGTTGAAAATGTCGAATCCTGGAGGTAGCAGGCGAAACGGGGCTACTAAGATACGTTTGACCAGTAAGTCCATCAGTACCTACATACACTAATTACTTTTTTTTTTTAGAATCAAGACCTAAGGATATATAAAGAGCGAGTGATTATTAAGTGGCAAGCTAATGTTAGTTATACAGTGCCCCGTCTGAGTAGTCTGTGAAAGTTTCAATGTCCTCACTGTACACCATTAAATCTACTCATACACATACTACAATATACAATATACAATATATAATAATATAATAGTACTCGAGCGTTACTATTATCACCACAATTACCTGCCATTTCTATATAATCTATATAATTTATTCTCGTTTATTAACAAAGCCCATTTTATTATCCAGCCTTACCTCTCTATTGGTTGATATTAAATTGGTGACAATTACCACTTTTTATTTCCTCACTGTATTTTTTATTTTACAGATAAACAATGCTAAAAATTAACATATATTTTTATAAATACGTCATCTTCTGCGTTGTTGCTAATTAATAAATTTTAAAAATCATGTACTGTCACATGATGTCCATTTTATTGCATACAAGACTTCTGGATTCTGAAATTTGCAGTAATAATAATTAAATTAACTATTTTTCATCAGTGAGGATGATTATTAGCACTAGACATCACCAGATGACCAGATCACTAGATCCTCATTATTATGTGTGACCCCACCGTGTGAACACTCTCTGGGAGAGCATGGAGGTCATTTTATTTCAACACATGACAGATATGTCGACTACTCACATCAACACAAACATCTACGGAGCTAATTTGATCCAATTCTGAGTCTAGTCCACGAGTTCATTAACGTCTGATTCATTTAATGTCCACCCGCCTGCAGCCTGCAGGCCACACCACGCCACCTCGTTAATTCAGCTTTTTATTCCTTTTATTTAATAATTCATTTTAAACAGCCTAAATAAGTAAAATTTACTTTCAATGAATCTGCATAACGCGTATTCATTTTATAATTTAAATAATTAACTTAATTATTTTGTTTTTCAGTTTTATGCGCCCGCAACTTAGCGAGAAAAGATTTATTTCGTAAGCGTTTGTTAAAAATTATTATTATTGTTTTGTTTTTTATTGTTTGTTATTTATAATTAATAAAATATGCATTAAAGGCCTTCCTGATCCGTTCGCCAAGGTTACTGTTGATGGATCCGGTCAATGTCACAGTACGGACACCTGCAAAGCCACCCTAGACCCCAAATGGAATCAACATTACGATCTGTGAGTCTTGATATTTTTTATTGAGTTATTTTTTACACGCAGCGACAGTAACGGTTACTTAATTAATGCTAATATAATTCAATTGCAGATATATCGGGAAGAATGACGGTATCACTATCACCGTATGGAATCATAGAAAAATTCATAAGAAGCAGGGTGGTGGATTTTTAGGATGTGTTAGAATTTTGTCAAATACTATTCAAAGGCTCAAAGACACCGGATGCAAGTTTATTTATTATTTTATTTTCACTTTCTCTTTACTCTATTTCAATTGTAATCGGTCATTAATTTTTACTAATTAGCCTTTGCAAATTATATTTTAGTTATTTTAAAAATAATAACTTTCAAATTTATTCTATTATCCATTCAGAAGAATTAAAAATATTTTATTTCAAGATTTTACACTCTGATTAGATAATTTAAATTGAGAAACTAATTTTTTTTTTTACTAATTATTTAGTCATAGTTCAACCGTGACTCATTTAAATTTGTGTCAAACATTTCCGTTTTTTTTTTTGTGGGAAATTTTTTTATCTTTGGACAGTCAGTAATATATTAAACATTACAGTATTTGCTTATAGGATAAATTTTTTGATATTTTATGACCGATGATTCCAATTATAAGTAAATAGATAAGTGAAATTCATATATATATATATATATATATATATATATATATATATATATATATATATATATATATATATAAAAATTCATATTTATTTATTTATGTTTGGATATAGATCAACGTCTGGATCTTTGTAGAGCACACACTGATGACACAGACGTAATTAAAGGTCAGATAGTGGTATCTTTATTGTCTCGAGACGGTCATAATGGAGCTGTGAGTAATACCGTGGGCCACAACGCAGTAGTTGACGTCCTCGGTGATTTGAGTTGTCCAAATGATTTGCCTGATGGATGGGAAGAGAGAAGAACTGAAAGCGGTAGACTTTACTATGTTAATCATTACACAAGAACCACTCAATGGATCCGTCCTAACTCACGGTATTTATTTTTAACAATAACAATAAAGTGACACAATAACTCATATGAATAAACATTAATCCTTTATCTCTAATTTTTATTATTTACTCTATTGTTTAATGTTTATCATCGACATCAGGCACTGCTGTTATATCTAGTTATCTAACAATAATATTATTGCTTCAGACCTAATGCAATAATACCAACGACGCCGGAACCCCCTGCGTTGCCAAATTCTGAGCCGACGTCACCCAGCAGCAGCGGCTCGCCGTCTAATGTCCAATCCGACAGCCCACCTCACAACCACCGTAATCAGGAGGTCTGGAATGACGGAACTCCCAGCAGAACTCCTAGTCGTGACAGTTCGACACAAAATACCCCTAGGAATACTCCAACTCAAAATCAAAATCAGAACGCTAGAAATCAGACACCGCCTTCCGCTGGTCGGGATAGACGAACGTCCAGGAACAACGATGAAAATGCTAATGCTAATAATAATGGTAGAGTTGAAAGAAATCAAAATCAAAGTCAACCACGACGACCCAGTCGTCCTCACAGAATTCGCAATGGCGAAAGGAGAAATGAACAACCTACGGATCTTCCTCGTGGTTATGGTATATTATTTGTTTTATTATAATTTATAATTAATTATTAAAGTAAAAAAAAAAAAAAAAAAAAAAAATACTCTACCACTGAGTTATACCCCAAAATTTAAAAATAGACTTGAAATTATATTTTCAACTTACAAGGTAATTAATTATTATTTAACAAAGTAAAATATTAATGTTAAAATGTCTTAGTAGACTATTACAGATTACAAGCAGTTAATATTCTTAGTGATGTAGTGAGCGTGTTAAATTAATGATCCTTATTCTTATTTTAATTCTTGTTATTCTTACTATCACCTTTATTTAAATCAGAATAATATGGATATGTTGTGTCCCCAGAAATGCGTCAAACACAGCAGGGACAAGTTTATTTCTACCATGTGCCAAGTGGCGCGTCAACGTGGCACGATCCGCGAATTCCGAGGGATTTGCCGGCTAATGAGTTAGCAACAGAATTGGGTCCATTACCGAGTGGCTGGGAGATGCGACAAACGCCCAGTGGTCGGGTTTACTATGTTGATCACAATAACAGGACGACGCAGTTCACAGACCCTAGATTGTCAGCTCAGATCATCAACAGCTTGCTAAAGAAACACACCAACAGTAATGGAGGAAGTGCTGTAAACAGCGGCAGCAATCCATCTGGAAATACCAGCAACGCAATTGTCACGCCAAGAACAAATGACGTCGGGACTGAGTCAACTGCTTCGACTACAACCACGACAACTACCACAAATACTAACACCACACCGTCTGCTGTAAGTGTTGCGAATACAACAAATACTAATCAGCAAATACAAATACAAAGTAACCGTACGATATGTAATTCAACTAATAATAATTCATTTACGGTTGAAAACACACCGCTGAATATTATTCCACAGACTATTTCGGATCTACCTAAAGAGCTTATGGAGAGTGAATTATTGCCCAAGTATAAACGTGACCTTGTTGCTAAATTAAAATGTCTTAGGGCTGAATTAAATGCTCTTCAGCCGCAGAGTGGTCACTGTCGCCTTGAAGTATCGAGAAATGAAATATTTGAAGAGTCATACAGGATAATTATGAAAATGAGGCCTAAGGACATGCGAAAGAGATTGATGGTTAAATTTCGCGGTGAAGAGGGTCTTGATTACGGTGGAGTTGCTCGTGAATGGCTCTATTTATTGTCCCATGAGATGCTAAATCCTCAGTACGGGTTATTTCAGTACTCCAGAGATGACAATTACACGCTTCAAATAAATCCTGACTCGGGAATAAATCCGGAACATCTTTCGTACTTCCACTTCGCGGGCAGGATTATTGGAATTGCTGTTTTTCACGGCCATCATATTGACGGTGGCTTCACGATGCCCTTCTACAAGATGCTGCTTAACAAGGGAATCACTCTGAGCGACATCGAGGGCGTCGATCCGGAGCTACATCGCAGTCTCACCTGGATGCTGGAGAACAGCATTGATGGAGTGCTAGACGCTAGTTTTTCTGTTGAACACAGCAGCTTTGGCGTGCTGAGGAACCACGAGCTCAAACCCGGCGGTAAAGATATCACTGTGACTGAAGAAAACAAACGGGAGTACGTGAGGCTGTATGTTAATTATCGGTTTATGAGAGGAATCGAACAGCAATTTTTGGCTCTGCAAAAAGGCTTTCATGAACTGATACCTCCGCAACTGCTGAGGCCTTTTGATGAAAGAGAGTTGGAGCTGGTGATAGGCGGGCTTGGTAGTATTGATATTAATGATTGGAAAATGAACACGAGACTGAAACATTGCAATCCGGATACTCCGGTTGTTAAATGGTTCTGGCAAATTGTTGAGTCTTATGGCGAAGAAATGCGCGCTAGGCTATTACAATTTGTTACGGGAAGTTCTCGGGTACCTTTACAAGGATTCAAAGCTTTACAAGGTATTTTATTTTATTTTATTTATTTATTTAAAAATTTTTTTTATTTTATTTGTAATTCTTTTATTAAAATTAATTTAGCAGATATTTGATAATTTCAAAAATATTTTTTACGAATAAATTATTGCAAAAAAAAATTAAAAATCCAATTTTTTAAACCAAATTTTTTTGTTAAATAAAATAAAAAAATTATCAACTGACGGCTAATTTTAATCTCATTTAATTAAATTTTAATATAAATTATTCAACAGGATCAACTGGTGCAGCTGGACCACGTCTATTTACAATTCACGCAGTAGACGCTCCTAGTGAAAATTTACCAAAAGCTCACACGTGTTTCAATAGAATAGATATACCACAAAGTTATCCATCCTACCAAAAAATGCTCGACAAGCTTACGCAAGCCGTCGAAGAAACATGCGGGTTTGCGGTTGAATAAAATTGGTAAGTTGCTCAACTGACGAAAATTGTTAAGTAACAAATAAATACCCGGCACAAAGACTTATGTAAATGATCAGGTGTTGAAAAGTTAATAATAATAATTGTCTGTCATAGGTTACTCTCAAGGCTGAAGTATCTGGATAAATAATAAAAAAATAAAATATAATAAACAGAGGACTCAAGCTGTTAAATGTTCGATACTAAATACATAAAATTGTATTTTCGTGGTGATATTCGTATATATAAATATTTATAGATCGGCCTAGTTTTAATAAAACTATTAATCATTCTGAATAATTATCAGGATTGATTGCCGTGACTCTGCGCAGTAATTACTGTCAATTATTATCATATCATTCAGAGTTTTAATTATTATTAAATGGATCCGGCCAGTCGCTGCGAGACTATTTTTTTAGGGCTTAAAGAAAACTAAATTATAGTGTTTATATATTTAAAAAAAAAAAAAATAATGTGAAAAATAATAATGAGAACAAAGCATATCAATGTAAGAATGTAAATTATTTAAATTTTATTTATTGCCAGGGATATTGTGAGATTTTATTTAGTGACTAAAATTATATAAATTGTGTTGAAGCCCTTGTGATTAAATTTATTGAATGATATGACAAGATATTTGTATATTTGAGGGATTAATTATCGATAATTAGTCGAGTGAAATTTTTTTTTTTATTATTTAAATTGTCAACTTGAGGTAAATTTATTCGTTTTACCCTTATCTGTTTTCGCGAATGCGACTTTATAAGTAAACGCGTGCAATACAAGGGTATAATTAGAAAGATGTAAATAGTTTATTAAAACAGGACTGTTGTTGAGAGGTTCTATAAAATTTAGATGAAATATATATAAATTATAAATATAAATATAATTATTGTAGTTATGAAAAAATTTTTTTCAATCGAAAAAAAATTGAACAATCGGTGAAAATTTTAAAATATTAGAAGAAAGTATAAGTAGCCTTAATTTTAAACAAATAGAGTAATAGTTAATAATAAAAAAAAAATCTGGCTCAAAAATTAAATTTCTATAATTTTTCACGATAAATTTAAGTCTAGAAAATTAAATAAAAAATTTAGAGCCGATAGAAGAAATAGAGACAGTAGTCATGACAATTGATAACTAATTAAAGGTCATTTTAAATAATTAATATTTTATTTATAAATGTAGAAATTTTTTACCTTCTCCACTTGCATTAGCATGACCAATTGTAATTAATATCGATAATAATAATTATAATATTATTTATGTAATTTAATAATTAATCACTTAAACGGGAAAAAAAAAAAAAAAAATAGACAATTCAAGGGCGTTTAGATATCGACAGTGCCTTTTTAACATAACTTTTAATAAAACCGGCATTAGAAAAAAAAAATAAAATAATTAAACGTACAGGTTTATCTTATCAAATTGTTAAATCGCAATTAACATTTATCGTAAAATTTATTTCTAAAATAATATCAGTCGATTGCCGAAATTAATAAATTAAAAGAATTGGCAGCAGTTGGTGGTATTGTTTATTAAATAAAAAAAACTTTCTAAACAAGAGAAAGTCTTTATTACTTAAATGAAATTAAAGTTAAAGATGTAATAGTTAAAAATAAAATTGACTGCCTCCCTTGAAGCTCATAATTAATTAATTAAATTAAATGGCGCTAAGTTTATACGCACACTTGAAACACCAGCAAATTATCGTTTAGTTTTCTCTTATGCACAGTAGATGTTAGATCTACTGTATAAATAATTGTAACTATTGTTATTCTATTTACCTATTATGATTATTTTTATAATATTAATAATAATAATAACTAATCATTTATGATTATTATTCATATCAGAACAAAATTTTTGAAAATATTTCCCGTTATGATCTTAAAAACTTTCACAAAGTCGATTAAAGCAACAATTATTAATAATTAACATTGATAATTGTAAAAAAAAAATTTTTAATAATAATTATTTGTACATATCACTCTTAATCATTTTCTCGCTGTTCATTTTTTGTATTTTGGATCAAATGTATATTTTAATAAAATATCCAAAGTTACGAAAACATTGACAAATAATTTGTTCTCTTTTTTTTTAATCCTTATATTTTTATAATTTTTATTTTGATCAATTTATTTCTAAAAAATTACACACAGGTATTTTAATAAAAAAATTTTTTTTTCAGGATTTTAATTAAATGTATTTTAAGGAAATAAAACATGATTCACTTTTCTTCACATTTAACATAACACCAGTGTATATTGCGTCGCAATTTATCATATTTGATACATAATATTACAATGGTGCATAATAAAATTCTATACATATTTTTTTTCATTCTATCTAAGGGTAAATCATATCAATTTTTATCAATATTTTTTTTTTTTCTTCATTTCCATCACCCTGTTTCTCTTCAAGCCGAAGCGCAACTCGGATAAAAATAAAAAACATATTTCATCATAATATAAAATAAAACGCTTCGCCTTGCAAAGAACTAATAGTTTAAATAAAAATTTGATTTTCCTTTCAACCATTCTATTCATTTAATCTAATTAATATTCCAAACGAAATACTAAAATAATAAAATTATTTAATTAAGCACAAATTGACATCTAAAAGCAATAAATGATATTAAATTTTAAGTTTAACATACAAACATTTACACTATTTTTTTTATAATTTTATTTTTTTGTTACACTAATACAAGATTTTATTGTGTGCTTGTGTATTTCCAGGTGACGGACAATATTTTAATATTTATTTTCATTCGTTAACATAAAACGCTGTTGCGTGACTGGATTCATTTCTTCTCTACTTTTTCTTTATCATTATCATTGTTATTATTAATATAATTTTTTCGCCAACATTAAAGATGAATTTTATCTCGACAATCCTTAAATTTGCATAATATATACCGCATAAATATATATACAAATACATATATATACACAGCGTATATCAGCAGCCTGCGCTTTAACATTTCTTCGCTTAGACATTTTTCAACCTCTTATAATGGCGCTTTATTATTATTATTATTTTTAACTTTATAATAAAGTATCATTAATATATACTTATTTATAATAATAATAATAATAATAATAATTATTATTATTATTATTATTATTATTCAAAAAAAAATTTATTTTTTCGTTTTATGTCATTATTATTTGGTTAATTGGATAGTACATGATACCTTTATATTGCTCACACTAATTATTAATATTAATTATAATAATTCATATGAATCTACAGACTCTACATGGGTAATTCAGGCCCCTTGAAAAAATCACACTTAATTTAGATTTAATAAATCTTTTTTCTGTGATTACACTATTATTTTTATTATAATTATTATTATTAATAAAATAATAATTGTGTAACTGTATCGTGTGTAAGCGTGAGCTAATTAACATTTATATTTATAATAATATATTTATTTATTTATTTGTTTAAATTTATACTTTATAATAATCTTAATTAATTCTGATCTACTTTAATTATGATACATAATTGCGACGTTCTTATGCCCGACATGTAAACTAAAGCTTCTTTTACTTTTTGATCACACTTTAGTTTTTCAAAAATCCAGGAGCTAGCCCTTGATTTTAAAATTACGATGTCGTGGTATCAAACCAAAAAAATACTTATATTTATTTATTTATAATATATATATATATATATTTTTTTTTTTTTATATTTATATAGTTCAATCTTTACGTCCTAGTATAAAATTCATGACCCCACTAGTGTTTGCCAGTAAAGCGCTAAAAAATAATAAACAATAAAATAAAGCAAATATTTAGAGTTAATTTAATAAATTAACTTTCCACCTCTATGTTATGTTATACATAAACTTTATAAATTCTGAGTGATTCTTCGATGACTCGATAGAACTAGCTTCAGTACACAAAGCAGCCGAATAATATTGCACTTGGACGTAATAACAGCTAAAATCACTTAGATGAGACCTTTTTTTAGCGTCTAATTTAATAGATGGTTACACTTTATCTACATATATATATATATATATATATATATATATATATATATATATATATATATATATATATATATATATATATATATATATATATATATATATATATAAAACTACTTCAACAAGATAAAAAATAGAGAAATTAAGGAGACAAATTACTTTACTTTTCTATGAAAAATAAAGATAAAAGTACTCTAATTATTGTAATAATAATAACTAATAAAACATTTAACCGCTAAATTTACAATCATTATAATTATTGATTAGAAAAATGGTTAAAGTGTGTTAACTTAATTTTTTTTTTAATTGTAACAATTAAACGCGATAATTAGCCGTCACAAACACTTTTTAAATTTTAATTGATTACACAAAAACGATAACTATTTAATTAACAGACATATTTAATATTTATCAACTGATGTGCTGATAAATCATAAAATTATTAACAAATTTTTCGAGAGAATAATCACTGTTAATATTTGCATTATCATTATTATCATTATTATTATTATTATTATTATTATTATTATTATTATTATTATTATTATTATTATTATTATTATTATTAGTATTAGTAGTACTAGTAGTAGTAGTAGTAGTATTATCATTATTCTCTGTTAAATTCGTCATGGCTAATCCGATTGGCTTATCATTAATCGCCGTTTGGTCCATTCAATAAGAAGTAAGCACACCCGGCGGAGTAGGAACAACAACGGTGTGTTGTGGAACGACTGGAGGCGCGGGTGGAGCGAGAGGATGGCCGACGAGAACAGCCGCGGCTGTAGGAATCGGTAAAACCCCGGGCTGTGGGATCGCTGACGGCGTGGTGACTTGGGTCGGCGGACCCTCGGCAGCGTGCTTCCGCAAGTGTCTGAGCATGTTGCCTTTCTCAACGAAAGTCTTCCCGCAATCGGGACAGCTGTGGGGTCGCTCATCCGAGTGAGAGCGTCGGTGAGACACCAAGTGGCCCTTGCACATAAAATCTTTCGGACAAAGATCGCAGCGGAAGGGCCGCTCGGCATTGCTGCCTTTGTTGTGTGAACGCATGTGGAAGAGCAGGTTGCCTTTCAAAGGGAAGCTTTTACCGCATTCGGTACAAACGAATGGCCTTTCGCCGGTATGACAACGCATGTGATTTACCAAATGCTCCTAAAAATTTAATTTTTTATTTATAAAATTATTTGATAAAAATTTTTTATTAAATTTATTTTTTTTTTTTTTTTACCTTTCGGGTAAAGGGCTTAGAGCAGACATTGCAGCAATGAGATGAATCTCCAGTATGTTGTCGTAAATGATTATTCAGATGTTCTTTTCTCGTAAATGTTCTCTGGCAAAATTCGCATCTGTGCGGAGACTCACCGGTGTGGATTCTGACGTGATTCGTCAAATGCTCTTTGCGTGTAAATGACTTTGAACAGAAGTGACAACGATGGGGCGACTCGCCTGTATGTTGACGTACGTGATTTGTCAAATGCTCCTTGCGCGTGAAGGATTTCGTGCAATACTGGCACTTGTGCGGTGACTCACCCGTGTGCTGTCTGACGTGATTCACCAGGTGGTCTTTACGTGTGAATGCTTTTGGACAGT